>NC_052400.1:6696029-7321862 GCF_009389715.1 Phoenix dactylifera
ATTTGGCCTATCATGACCCTTATGAAAGCGTCGTCATTTCAAAGATGGCCTCCGACAACGCTTTGAAAAGCGCCGGTCTTTTTTTATTTTTCAACGACACTTTTTAGCGTCGTCTATTGCCGACGCTTTTTTAAATCGTCAACAAATTTTGGCGCTAGGCCAAATATTGCCGACGCTTGTGAAAAGCGTCGGCAAATGAGCGTCGGTAAAACTAACTTTTCTTGTAGTGACTTGACAATCAAAAATAACCTTATAGAAACCGAGCTAGAAGTTTGAAAGAAAGCTTTGCCCACTATAGAGGGCTTGAATTTCTTTAATGAGAGCGAGATTTCCATGTGACTTTTGCCGTCACCTCAAAAAAAAATATCTATTTTCTATTGTATTTTTAATCCAATTACTTTATTTTGTACAAGCACAAGTTTGTAGTGATTCTCCTTGTATGTCCTCGGGATTGATGAAGAAATAGGACCACCCTCAAATAGATCGGTAAACACTAATAGTCAACTTCATCAAATTGTGGGGATCGAGCCGAACTCACTGAAAGTCCAGGCAAGTGTTTAATGGTCTTTAAGATACTCAAGAGCAATATATTCATTAAATACAAAAGGTGTGTCAAGACCAATTCCAACTGAAAGACTTTTGCCTTCATCAAATCATTATCAGACAGATGAAGCTAAAAACTTCTGAATATCATTTCTTGCCTTTTGTGCCTAATTTGCTTCTTTCAGGGCAAGGTTAAGATTGCTAAATGTTTAAATTGATTCTCCACTTCCTAAGAAGAGTGACAATCAAATAAAAAAACATAGGGATGGCAATGCATGTTGTGAAGCCAACTATAGAAAAAGTGAGAACTCCAACATTTCTCATTGTACTAATATCATGATTTTATTTTTTTTGAGGGGATAATAGCATCACTAAGGGACTGATAGATAAAAAGAATGAATCTACAACCACCAAGGGGAAAAAATGCATCTCAGCTATAAGTTAACCTATTATAAGAGCCTGTTTTAAAACTTGAGTGTTCACCTTATTGACAGGTCATAGCCCATGAACTGACAAATAAACCAATTTAACGCAGTATAGATTACATGAGAAAAATCAGCTGAAAGGCACATAAACCACAAATAATTGATCTAAATGCAAACCACATGCAGCAGCAATAAAATGTCCAAGTTACATGGCAGACTGCGAATAGTTGAATCAAACTGATTAGCTATGTGATTCGGACAAGAACCCAAAAGAATAGTCAAAGCTAAACTTGATTATAGATCATCTACATTTCACCCTTTATCCCTATGTTCACATATCTTTTCATACTCCAAAATCCTTTGTTTATTCTTTTAGGTCTAAGCTTCTTTTTATGGGTTGTTCTTCGGATTTGTTCTCTAAGACTTATTCTCTTCCCATTGGTTACTCGTGATGCCGCTCTCTAAAACAAATATATAAAATGCTTGGGTTGCATGAGTATTAACTCACAACCCCATGGTCCAAAACACAAGTTAAACCTCCAGTTGGAGGGAACAAAAGCTAGTAGTGCTTGAAAGTCATCGCCAACCGATTCCTCACGACCTAACCATAAGCTTTGTCATGGCTTTGACTTTATGATGGTAGGAATCTGATACGGAATAATGCAGTGGAGAAAATCCTATAGTTACTCTGCGATTACGGCTATCTTCTTCTTTAAGCATGCTCAAAACTATTCCCTCATGCCAACGGAGGGACGAATCAAAATGATCGGATAACAGAGGGAAAAGAAAGCTTCCTACATTATAAAGTTATGGCCTTTGAAAGACAAGTCTCCTGACCAGTGTGGTTTTGTGTCTTATAATACCATGGAAGAGGAAGGCTGAAAGCATGGTCTGTCTCTCCCTCTAATACGTTCTTATATACAGTTGCCTCCACTTCTGACCCTTAGCAGAAGTGTTGTATGTATCTTTGATGCCAATATGGACATTTGTCCACTAAAGATCCCAAGAATATATTCTGTATAGAGGAGAGCAATAAAGGATGAAAAGAAATCTGATCTCTCCCCTTGCCTGCTCTATAAATACTGGTGAAGCAAGCAAAACCATCCCACTGCAGGACATGTAGAGTGGAAGAAAGGTCTTACATGGAGATAAGAGTCTGCCTTTGGTAGCCAAGGATGACTTGCCTGTGTCCTCCTTGTGGAGGTTACATGTCTTTGAAAGCTCTTTGTGGCTTCACGGGCAGTCTCCTTGGCTATTCTGAGAGGCTCTTATCCACCATGCTAGGCCTACACCTCCTTCCCATCAGCAAGCTAGTCCAACCAAGTGCTTGAGTCAGAAAGGTGGAGGAAAGGTGCACAAATTGATGTATGGTAATAACACAATAGGTACGTTGTTTACACTTGTCATTGAACTTTTGATGTCATGAGTGGATTCATTGATTAACATTTCTACGTGCATGCGGTCAATTCATTGAGTTATATTCTCTTTGGGCATGTGAGCAATGAACTGTGCACAATCTCTATTTTTGGTCATGAAGGTGAACAAGGTGGGCAAATATTGTGCATCATAACTGTATCATATTCGGCCGGATTTTCTCTCATCCAAAAAATACTAAACTGTAGTTGTTCGTTAACAAGACGTTGGTTAGCTTGTAGGCACCCATATATTTCTTTAACAAAAGAAACTTGTGGTTGTTTAAATATAGCATGAGGTAATCGTAGTATTGGCTCTATATATGTTATCCTGAGCATGAGAAGCTGCCACATATAGCTTTGTAGTTTACACATATATTCTTTCAAATTAAAAATACGTTCTAATTTATTCTTTTTTTTTGCTTGAATGGTAAACAAAGGAATACACTGGCTCGACATGAGGTTGTTTCTGACATTGAAAAAAGCAAAGAATCCATGCTTATTCTGCTGTTGGCCTCCCAAACCACACCCCATACGTTACTGGTGATATCACGAGAGAATTTAACCAGACCACATATTTTACCAGTCTTAAATTTATATACTAAGTGCAAGAAAAAAGAAATAAATGAATAAATATCAAATTATAAGATTATGGAAATTAAAAGGAAAAAGTGTTATATCTTTCAAGGATAAATTACTAAAGGAGGAATATTGAAATTTTGTATACTCATACTTCTATATTTAAATATCATAGTTAATTCAGGTATATTACCATATTTCGATATTCAATTCTTTCCAAAAAAATTAACTTTTTCTTTTTGGTGTAAAAAAAAACTTTATTTTATTCTTCTGGATACCATCGAGGCCCTACTTGGATGACATTATCCCATGTCTAATGAGGTGGGAGTTCGATTCTAGTTGGTGTCAACCCACATGGGTTCGATGTAGATATAGGGTAGAAGGTATGGATTAGACCCTCCTTTCCATAAATAAAAATATATTTTTAGATTTTATAAAACTTTAATATCTAAAATAATAAAATATATCAATAATTTCTAGAATTCTTGTAATTAAAAATTAATTCTTTTCTTTGATACAAAATCAAAAAATAAACATACTTCATTTTATTCTTTTCAATATTTTTAAAACTTTATTTGAGACATTGATTAGTTCTACATATTTTACTAAAATGTATAAACAATTGTTTAGAATATAGGTGCTGACTTATGATTATTTTCTATTCAAGCTATAATTGAAGAGTAATATAAAAATATATCCATGTGATTTATGGGATAGTATTCAAGCATTTCTCAGTGATTTCAACACCCGTACACGGTTTGACAAAATCAAACCAGGAACTAGAATAGTTGAAGAAACATGAAGATACTTTTCAACTTTTAGAGAAGAAGATTTGCAAAGCACTAGTCTCAGCATCGCCCAATCTACAAATTAAGATCCTTGAGATCAAGGTCGATGGATAGAGTATGCACTGACAGCCATCATCATGCAAGATGGAAAACTAGCAGCATATTATTCAAAGTTTTAGGGGCTGCAACTATATTATCTAACATATATATGATAAAGAGCTGCATGCATTACATTAGGTTGTGAAGTATTGGTAATCATATTTGCTAAATAAAAAAAAAATGTATATGTATATAGATCAAAAGCCACTCCAATTCCTCCATACACAATCTTTGAATTAAAGTGGATATCTTATCTACAACAGTTCAATCTAATGATCACGTATAAGAAAGGAGCATCGAACAAACTAGCTAACTTATTGTCCATGCTTCTATCAATAGTGGTCTCAGTATATTGATTGGAAGGCATATTCAGCCACTCTATCATGACAAGAACAAGGACCTGTAAGCAACAAATCCAGATTTTCAAGGAGAGTTGAGATGGATGGGGAGTGCGAGGACTACTTTTTAGTTGAACCAAAGTACACTATTGAAATTGTGGATCAGCCCAACCACAAAACAACATGCACAAATGCACATGCATTGTGCTCTTTTCCTTTTTGTCTGTCTCTGTGTGTGCTTTTTCGTGTTTAACTAGTCCACTAGCTTAGCAGTGGATTTAGTCCAACCAATAATTACTTGAGTGTGAGTTATAAGCTGCTGATTTGAAGGGAGAAATTAAATTGATATAACATACCAGCTGAGTATTTTTAGTTACATATAAGAGTTACTAAAGTTTTATCATTATTATTGTTCTTATTATTTAAATTTTAGAATGCATCTAGGCCAAACAAGTAGGCTTATGCAAGAACCTGTGTTATACTTATGAGTTCACCTTATGGACATGTCATAATTAACGATGAGCTTACACATTGTGTACCGAACAACTTTATGAATAAGAGGGAAAAGGTAGCTAAGAAAACATACGCATACACCATCTGAATTGAACAAATTAAATGTAAAACGCAATACAAAGGTGTTCCTTCCTTCCACATGGCATATTGCTAATAGCATGAATAGAACTGATTCGCTGAGTGATTAAGAGAATTACCCAAAAGAATAGTCAAAGCTAGACCTATCCATACTTCCAACCACTTGGCAGCCTGCAAATAGGGGGAACCAAAAGATGGGTCAAAGTTATGCTTATCTATGATCACCTACGTGTGATTCTTTTGTACTCTATGTTCTTTCCTCTTATTGTTTAAATTTTCTCATTTTTAATGCACTCTGATATTTTCATTGAGAACTAACTATCCATTTATTTTGGATTGTTCTTCGAATTTGCTCCAAATTATTAGTAGCTTCTAATTCTCTTCCCATTGGTTGTCTGACAGGTAGCTTTGAAACTAATATATAAAATTCTTGGATTGCGTTGCTGTCACTTGAAAGCCATATTCTAATGGTCCTAACAAAAGTCAAACCCCCAAGCTGGAGGGAACCAAATCTTTCTTATGGCATTGACTTAACTTACAACGGTGGGAAATGTGACACAGAATACTGCATTGGTATATAGTATGTGGGCATCTTCTCCTTTATGGATTGTCAATATTATCTTTTCTTGCCAAGGAGGGGACAAATGAAAGTGATCCGATAACAAAGAGAAAAGAAAGCTTCCATATTTTTCTTATAATAATATACTACGGGAGAGAGGATTGGTGACAACAAGATCTACACTCTAGTGTCTAGTGCAACTCCTAGCAGAATGATTGCGACTATGATTGGTTTCAACATGGACAATGGTCCTCTGGAGATTGCAAGAATATATTCTGTATGGAGGAGACCATCAGCAGATGAAAAAAAAAAAAAAAAAAAAACATGCCTTACACCCCGAATCTAGAGCGCCACAGATGCCGCACACTTGTATAGCAGATCATAGAGGTATGCAAAGCTATAGATCATATCAAAGCAATACTAAATCCTGAAAATTTATTTAATTAATATTTTTTTTAAAAAATTAATTTTACAATGTTCCAATATTACATAAGTCAACATGTGCTAACTAATAATATAAATCAAATTGAATACTCTAATTTATCTAACTAAAACGCCATCAACTAAAGGTATCTTCAGAAAATCTAACGTACTCCCTAGTTCTGTGCAATCATGCATTTAGATCTGAAAATAGAGAAAATATGATAATGAGCTATACTAGCCTAATAAGCAACATAATACTCCAGAGTAGGGTCAAAGCATGCTAAATAATTAGTTAAAGCACAGAATAGTGATCGAGAAATAAATCATTAATAAAACATATTTTTCTTTCGAAATTTTATCGTTATTTTTATAAACTGATGCCAAAAATTCAATATCAGGCTATGGCTATGTAACCTAGTGGCATGGGTTGCACAAAGTGCCAAAACCCATATTATTAACTACCGGTGGCAACCGTGTCCAAATACCATTATTTTAATCACTGGTGGTGCAGTGTCGAAACCAGTTTCTCATAGATTACAAGGCGACAGGGCTAAGAAATAATTTTCATTGGCGAAGCAAGATCATAGCCATGTTGAGAATACATGCATATAAAATAGATTTTTTATAATTTGCCTAGTCACATTTTTTAGATTTCATAGCATATAACATAATTTTTAAAATGATTATTAACATGTCTCACCCGTTAATTAAGTACAATATATATATCAAACTTCAATCAATGAATAACTATTTTACCTTATAATTTAGAAAACACATTTTAAAACATTAGGTTACTTACAGCTTCTTGCTTCAAATTTTAGTTTTAATTAGGCAGTTAGGTGCACCTGTTTTAATTTCATCAAAATATTATTAATTTTATCATTATTCATATGTCAAGCTAAGTCAAAATTAAATACTATTGGAGAACGACCTCACACCCCCCAATTCAGGTCGGTCAGGTAAATGTGCTCGACTTTTCAGGTTGGTCCGAGCAAGGAGGATTCAACGAGTTAGGTTGAAGATCAAAAGTGGTCAAATCTAATTGGGCTAGTCTACCGCCTAGGTACCAGGGCGGTTCAGAGTCTCCACCCAGAAGTCAACTTAGATATAAACAAAAAGGGAGTCAGAGCTTTGAACAAAGATTTATAGGTCTAGCTTAGAGAGAGAATCTTGGTCCAATTCTTAGTCTAATCTTGAGCACAGGCCCGGTCCGAGTGGTTTGGATTGACCATTAGGAAAAAGGTCTAGATCTATTCGGTTAAGGAGAGTCAGGAACTAGTGTTTTTTTTTCTGTTGGCCCGAGATGAATGGACATGGCCCATAATAGATGAACAGGGCCCAAATAGACTTGACCCAAAATGGATGTACAGGGCTTGAAATGAATACAGCCCACGATGGATAAAAAGGGCCCAAAATGAAAATCATCCATAATGAATGAATAAGCCCATAATGGATGAAGAGGCCCAAAATGGATAAACAGGCCCATAATGAATGAATAGGTCCACAATGGATGAACAGGCCAACAAAGATGAACAGGCTCATAATGAATGAACAGGCCCACAATTGATGAACAGGGCCCAACACGGCCTAAAATAAGCACGGCCCACAATAGATGAACGTGGCCCAACACTACCCAAACTGAATGAACACGGGCCAATAAGCCCAAAATGAACATGATCCACAATAGATGAACATGACCCAAAATGAACAGGGCCCAAAATGACCACGACCCACGATGGATGAAGAGGGCGCAAAATGGGTACGACCCAAATGGGATGAACATGGCCCAAAATTGTATGAACTTGGTCCAACTAGATCAGCATGACGCAACACAGTCCAAATGGATAAACAAGGGGTTTTTGGTCCTACTAAAGGAATAAGGAGGAAGAAGCAAAAGAAGGAAGAGGGAAAAGGGAAGAGGAAAGAGGGGAGGAGAGGATCCGAAGGCGGTTGGCCTAGGTGGTCAACGGCCAGCCATCGGCGGCAGTAGCGGTCGCCGGTAGTTGCGGCAGTCGGAGAGAGGAGGAAAACTGGGAGCATCCTCGGTTTGGGGCCGGAACAGAGGAAGGTGGCTCGGTTTCGGGTTGGAACAGGGGAATAGAGGGAAAGGAGACTTACAGGCGAGCGGCAGTAATGGAGGATCTCGATCGCTGACTGCTCGATCGGTGGCGACGTCCAGCGGAAGGAGGGCGGCGGTGCTTGTTCCAGAAAACAGAGTGACGGAAAGACAAAAAATCAAGAGGGAGAAAGAGTCTCGAGCGGCGCTAGGCCGGGGTGGGCCTGCGGCCGCTGCCGGCTTCAGCCCTTTTGGGGCCTATTTTCACAGCATGATACCTTCAAAAGGCTCCGGACAAGGCAAATTGGTATGGGTGATGTGGACAGTGAATTCTGATCTCTTCCCTCGCCTCCAGTATAAATACATGAGAAGCAAGCAAGACCATCCCAGTGCAGCACATGTTGAGTGGAAGAGAGGTCTTACATGGAGATTAGAGTCTGTCTGGTAGCCAAGGATGACTTGCCAGCGTCTTCTTACTGAGGTTTTCTATGTTTGAAAGCTCTTCTTGGCTTCACGGGCAGTCACCTTGACTACTCTGAGTGGCTCTTATCTACCATGCTAGACCTCCATCTCTTTCCTGTTGGCAAGTTAGTCCAAGTGGATGAGCCAGAAAGGTAGATGACCTTAAATAGATATATAGTTCTTTTTTTCTGACAGAAAGATACGTAGTTCTTCGACCAGCGACCAGATGTTTTATCAACTTTTGATGTCACGAGTCATACTGCGTTTGCTGAGCAACTTTTCATGAAGATGACATTATGAAATCTCATAATGCTGTTTGGGGCTCATGACTACAAGAAATCATAAAATCCCTGACGGTTAAAGCTTATAATGATATTTAGGGGCCCTATATATCCAATTAAGGCCTTCAGGTAAATAACATGACTTGAGAACAAGACCTCTCTAATGCAGCTCAAAATTGGAAAGAATACAAGTTCACCAATAAGACTCTAGTTAGCTAGCTAGTAGGCACCCCTCTAATCTTGCAAGAGCTTCTAGATCCGTCGTCAGATTATGGCATTTATAAAAATACCTATACTATGTATATCTATAAAAAATAGTATTCCTGAATTTATAGAATATTTTATTTTGATTCCATCTTCATTTTTCAATAGAATATTATATCCTTCTAATTTTCATAGAATATGTACTAATTTCGGTTTTTAAATAATATTGTTTGTTAAAAATAGAGAAAAACTAAAAAAGGGAATCAATAATTTGTCGTCCTCTCTCTCTTTGATTCAATTAATTAGATCTTGATCCACGTTATTAAGGGCAACCATAATGAGAAAAAGGAATCCAAGTTTTCTATTTACAATTTGCATAATTATATGATACTAAATTTTATATTTTCTTTATTCTCAAACATGTATTTCATGTATATGTGCCCTAGCACAAGCACACTATATATAGTTTCCAGTTATGTTAGAAATAATTTTAGATTTGGAGAATATTCTGTTCTAATTCTATCTATCATTTCTTTTACCAAAAATGTCCTTCTAAATTTTTTATAATATTTTCTTTTTAAAATCATAATCACTATTTAAATAATTATAAATACTTAAATTACACTATTCTAGGAAAATGGAAATGATAATTGTTCTAAAAAGAAAATAAAAACAATTAGGTTCCAATCCCTATATTTAGAGAGGCAAGTTCTACCACCCTCTCTATCTCTTTGACCGCAACCCAGACCAATTCTATTCGCTTTTTTTTATGGATGACAATATAAGCAGAAGAAACACCGAAAGATTATATAATGATGTGCATATTTGGTAGTGTGTTTGCATTTATCAAAAGTGATTCAGGATCTATGAGTAAAATTTTGGATGTTTGGCTGCAACCTGAAAGTAATTTTGAATCGCATTGAAATCTCTCAAACGTAGTTTGTATAAAGCTACCCCCTTTGTTGGGTCAGCGGAAGATGGTGGATTAAAATAGACAAAAAATATAGTAAAGCTGCAAAACTTGAGAAATTTTTGTTGAATACTTTAGCTGCTGCTCAAAGTATGTTTTTGATTATATTTTTTTTGGCTTCTACAAACTGATTCAGCTTTTCATATTTATAGGCCTAGACAGAATTTTCTAGACTAGTTTAATCAATGCTCCAAATACATAGTAAATTAACTATTGACTATTGACCATTATTAATGGACACTTAACCCAAAATACATTGGAGACTAATCCATCATCTTCTAAGTTCTTCCACATGATTCTTCATGCTTCCATGGACACTTAACCCAAAATATATTTTGAGACTAATCTATCATCTTCTAGGTTCTTCCAAATGATTCTTCATGCTTCCATGAAAATTCTAAATTATTTTTCCAACACCCCCTCTCAATTTGTACTTTTCAGTTGCTTCTTGAAGTTCTCAAATTTTTCACTTGTGACAGCTTTAGTAAGAAAATTTGTTAGCTGAGAGTTTGTGTTTTTGAACTCTAAGCACATCTCTTCTTTGCATACCAAGTCTTTTATAAAATGATGCCGAAGTTCAATATGCTTTGTCCTAGCATGAAACATCGGATTCTTTGTTATTGCAATGGCCGACATATTGTCACAATAAATTATAGTTGGCTATGATTGAACTTGATGCAAATATGAGAGAATTCTTTTTAGCCAAACTATTTCACAAGAAGCACCTGTAGCAGCTATGTATTCGGCTTCAACCAACGATAATGCCACTGTCTTTTGCTTCTTTGAGCTCCAAGAAATTTCCTTTGTACCGAGGCAAAACAAATAGCCTGAAGTACTTTTTCTGAGGAAACTGCCCAATCACTGTCAGTGAATCCAATGAGCTTATTATCTTCTTCTTCCTCATATAAGATGCTATGTTTCTTTATTCCATGAAGATATTTTAAGCACCCTTTTTACGGCAGCATAATGAAGTTTGCTTGGCTCACTCATGAATCTTGAAATCATGCTCACCGAGTGCATAATGTTGGGTCTTATATTTGTGAGATAAATCAAGAAACCTACAAGATTTCTAAATGTTTTTGCATCAACTTTTTTAGCACCATCATTTTGCTGCAACTTTTCATTCAAGCCTATAGGGGTTGAAACTAGTTTGCACTTGTTCATTTTTTTTTTTTTTGAAAAACAAATATTTGTCCTTTGGATTGCTTGACTTGAATTTCAAGAAAGTACTTCATAAGGCCCAAATAAGTCATCTCAAATTCCTTCATCATCTTCTTCTTGAATTCTTCAACCATTTGCATATTTGTGCTCATGTAAATCAAGTCATCAACAAATAAGCCAACAATGAAATTTTTTTTACCTTCAATCTTCATATAAAGTGATGGTTCACTTAGGCTTCTTTGGAATCCACTTTGAATGAAGTATCCATCAATCTTGCTATTCCAAGCTCTCGATGCTTGTTTCAATCTATGGAGAGCCTTTTGAAGTTTGTATACTTTGTCTTCTTTTTCTTTTACTTCATAACCTTGTGGTTGCTTCACATATACTTCTTCTTTAAGGTCTCCATTGAGAAATGCTGATTTGACATCCAATTGGAAAACATTGAGCTCCCATTGTGCAACTAATGCAAGAACAGTTCGTATGGTTTTCATTCGGGCAACCAAGGCAAATGTTTCGTTAAAATCTATCCCGGATTGTTGTGAGTAGCCCTTAGCAACAAGCCTTGCTTTGTGCTTTTGAATAAAACCATCTTCCTTGAACTTTGTCTTGTAAATCCACTTTAGGCCAATTACATCCTTTTCTTTTGGTAAGTCAACAAGCTTCCAAGTGTTTTTCTTCTCAATGGTTACAATTTTTTCATCCATAACTTTCTTCCATACTTCTTCTTTGGTGGCTTCTTCAAAAGTTTGTGGTTCATAAGAGAAGAAAACAACATCACATGCTTCATATGTTTCATAGTGCCCGCATCTTTCTTGGTGGTGAAGTTGAACTTCCTTGGTTTGAAGATCTTGAAGTTAGTGACGTTGGAGGAGTTGAAATAGGACTTGGTGATGGAGCATGTTGAGCCTCTTTTTGCCTTATTGATGGTTAATGTAAATGGTGCTTGAATAGAATTTTCTTCCCATTTTCATGATGACATCTCATCAAAAATAACGTCCCTTGAGACAAGAAGATTGTTTGTTTTGGGATTAAAGAGATGATAGCCTTTAGACTTATCTCTATATCCAATGAAAATAAGTTTCTCACCTTTTGCATCAAACTTATCTTAATTTTGAGTTGAGATATGAGAATAAGCTATGCATCCAAAGACTTTGAAATGATCTACCATCGGTTTTATTTGATTCCAAGCTTCAAATAGAGTTTTATTTCTTACACCTTTAGTGGAAGAGCTATTGGTAGGTCTTTGCCTTTCATCATGCTTCTTGCCGTTTCTACAATAGTGCGGTTTTTTCTTTCTGTTAATCCATTTTGTTATGGACTTCTTTTGATAGTGAGCTACTTTTGAATGCCATTTTTCTTATAATAATTCATGAATGGAGTGTAAATAAATTCTCCTCCTCAGTCAGTCCGAAGAGTCTTGATTTGGTGACCACTTTGCTTTTTCATAAGTGTTTGAAAATGAAGAAAAGTGGAGAAAGCCTCGAATTTTTTATCAAAAAAATAGATCCACATCATCCTTGTGAAATCATTTACAAAAAGAATAAAGTACCTCTTGTTGTTGAAAGATGGAGTTCTTGAAGGACCCCAAATATCGGCATGAATCAAGTCTAATGGTGCTTTGTTTTGGCTCTCCAAGAGGTCTTGGGAAATGAAAGCCTATGCATCTTTCCATATATGCATCCTTCACAAACTTGATTTCTTTGCTCTATTATAGGAAGACCAATAACCATATTCTTTTGCTTGAGCAATGAAGCCTTTTGTTGTTCAAGTAACCATATCTCAAGTGCCATAAGAAGGTCCTGTCTAGAGTCTCACTTTTGAAAGCAACTTTTTCAACTTGTGGCATAAAGAGAGGAAACACTTTATTTTGGGTCATCTCAGTTATTGCCATAGTGAGATTATTTTTTTTGTCAAGTATTTTGCATTTTCCATCTTCAAAGTTTAGTGAATAACCCTTTTGTAAGAGTTGTCCAACACTTAGAAGATTTTGTGCAAGATTTGGAACATAAAGAACATCTTTGATTAGTTTTTGCTTACCTCCATAAGTGTGGACTGAAATAACTCCCTTGCCAATGGCATTTTGAAGCTTTTCATCTCCAAGTTTAACTTGAGAAGTGATGATTTGATTAAGCTTCACAAACAAGTCGCAGTTTTCGGTCATGTGGTTGCTACAACCACTATCCAAGTACCAAACTTGTTGATTTTATTGTTGAATACTCATGCAAGAGAAGAGTTGATCGGGTTCATCTTTTGTGAAGTTGGTTTCATCCTTCTCATTCTTTTTCTTATTTTGAAACCAACAATCCCATTAAGAATGATTGAGATTTTTGCACTTTTTGCACTTGTAGTAGCAATCCTTTGTCTCATGATTAGACTTCTTGCAAATTTAGCAACTCACACTTGAGCTTTTAAATTTTTGTTGTGTGCTACTGTATTTTTCCTTAGCTTGACCATCTCTATCATTTTGGTTGTGATGCCTTTTGCTATTTTTGAATGATAAGACTTCTCGTGCTTATCTTGACTTTGCCACCTTGAAGGTTAGTTTGGATTGGAATGCTTGCTCCAAGTGAGAACTTGAAGATCTTTTAATTCTTTGCTCATGAGTTTGAAGAGAACACATGAGCTCATGCAAAGTATATTTGGAGAGGTCTTTGGACTCTTTAATGGCAGCCACAACATGATCAAATTTTTGGGAAAGGCTTCGAAGAACCTTTTGGACAATTTTTTTTGTCTTCAATGGTATCTCCACAACTTCGAATTTGATTAACAATTTCAGCAACTTTGGAGAAATTTTTTTGAGAACTTTCACTCTCCATCATTGCCACATTTTCAAAATCCCTCCAAAGTGATTATAGCTTCATGGAGACGACTTTATCATTTTCATGAAATTCATCTTTTAATATATCCCATGCTTTCTTTGCTTTGTTGGCACCAAATATCCTAGGATAAATGACCTTGCTCACCCCTTGTTGGATAAGCCATAGTGCAGTTGCATCTCTTTTCATATTTTCTTTATATCGCTTTTGTGGCTCTTCCGTCCAAGTTGATGAGCTCTCTTTGGCAGTGGTTCTTCATAAGTGTCTTCAATCACCTTCTAAAGGTCTTGAGAGATAAAAATGGTCTTCATTTGGCTACTCCAATAGTCATAGTGTTCTCCTTCAAAAATAGGAACTTAATTAGGAGAGTATGAGAACATGGTTGGAACAAGATTAGCCGCTATTAGAAAAGATAAAAAAGATTTCACAAAAACAAAAGGTTGATAATGGAAGCAAGGATGGTTAATTGGCTAATAACTGATTCACACCAACTAAGACTGGGCTATAAAAGCTCTGATACCAAATTTGTTGGGTCAGCGGAAGATGGTGGATTAAAATAGATATAAAATGCAGTAGAGTTGCAAGGTTGGAAAAGAAACTTGAGAAATTTTTGTTGAATACTTTAGTTGCTGTTCAAAGTATATTTTTTATTATATTTTTTTTGACTTATACAAACTGATTTCAGCTTCTCATATTTATAGGCCTAGGCAAAATTTTCTAGACTAGTTTAATCAATGTCCCAAATATATAGTAAATTAACTATTGACTATTGACCATTATTAATGGACACTTAACCCAAAATACATTGGAGATTAATCCATCATCTTCTAGGTTCTTCCACATGATTCTTCATACTTCCAGGGACACTTAACCCAAAATACATTGGAGACTAATCCATCATCTTCTAGTTTCTTCTACATAATTCTTTATGCTTCTATGGACACTTAACCCAAAATATATTGGAGACTAATCCATCATCTTCTAGGTTCTTCCACATGATTCTTCATGCTTCCATGAAAATTACAAATTATTTATCCAACACCCTTCTTGCTTCCTGTAGATGCGGTGCTGCAAGCGGAATATCACTATTTATTCTAATTGCATTGCTTTTCTCATTCAACCTACCTCTCGTTCTTCTCATTCTTCTCTGAAGTTGTTTCTCTTGAGAGGATTCAATCGGCCTTCTGGAAAGGTATATCATCTGACTAGGTGCTTCTAGTGCTCTTGAAAATATTTTATATTTGTGGTATTTTGATGCAGTGCATCATATGCACGCATTTTGGCCAATAAATTTGGGATCTCCTCATTTCTTTTTCATGTTCTAGCTAGTTGGCATCAGAATCTTTTCTTGGTTATCCTGAGATGGTTCTCTAAACTGTTGCTACTAGGATTCTATGAAATCATTCCATATCTTTGGTATTTGATGCGAGGAAGTATTTGCACATGCTTTGTCATATAAAATTTTTCATCTCCTCTATAATCTATTTCTTTTGTTGCTAGTTGGCATTATTTTTTTTAATCCTGTGATGGTTCTTTATATTATAATTTTCCTAGGGTTCCTTTTTCCAAAAAAATATCTAGAAAACATTTCTTTCACTATATTGTTTCTTCACCTTCCTAGTTACAAGTAATTCAATTTCAGATATGAAATTGATTGATCGTTGATTTGATTTTTTTTTTTTTTTTGCTTAATAAGCCTGGATTCATGCTTTTTAAAGTCCTTCGTCTGAAGATGTTTTATTGTGTTTTGTTTGTATGATTTGATTTCCTGATGGTCTTCCGTGGAATATTGGATAAAGTTTTGAGTTCATATTGTTTGATGCATAAATCCTTTTTTTGGACTAGTGATTGCTATGATTTGTTTTGCTATTTTTACTTGGTTGCTGCTCAATATTGTGATAATTTTGATAACCTGCTATCAATCTTGACATCCAAGTAGCAAACATGATATGTTTTTCCTTCACTTTACATGGCATTATTTAGTACACATTCCTATCAATGAAGAAAACATGATTAAACTTGAATATATTGCTTTTATTTTTTTATTTAAAAATTATTTTATTGCTTTTATGTTATTTATATATATAGAAACTGGTTGGTGTTGCCTTTGAATAACACTTTCTAACATAAATGGTAAATGTGAGGACTAGTGCAGGTGTGTTTTTAGTCCCATATTGATTCTGCATTAGGTAGATATTGGGTACTTAAATAAGGCTAATGAATATAAATAACACTTTTTGGTTAACTTTTTTGGATGAGATCCTGGGTTGTTACAAATAGTATCAGAGTGGATCTGGCTCATAGCCCATGTAAATTATAATGACACTATAATATGGGCTCAATTAAGATAACCATGAGCTGATTGTGATGTTTGTGATTGAATTTATAGTCTTGACCATGGATTGTAGTATATTTGGACCTTTAGTCGATGAGGATGCCATGGCTTAAATGAAAGAAAGTATGTGAGAATCCGTGCGATATGTATTTAGTCCCATATCAGTTATGCACTAGGTAGAACTTGAGTACTTATATAAAGCCAAGAAACCTAAATAACACCTTTCGACTAGACTTTTTAGGTAAGATCTTGGGTTGTGACATTAGCATCCATTGCACATTTCTTAAAAAAAGAGGTACAAGAAGGCTTTGAGGATGATAGTGTTATTTTGATGATTGACAAGCAATTATCTAGAGTATGCTATAAGTTAAATTGATACTTCATTTATAAGTTCATTACTCTCAGTATATTTGGTTAATTGAAAATAGATACATGACCTTGTTCATTTGAATGAATCTAACCTTGAGAATGCAGCAAAGTGTGGATTGAGTCGACCCAAAGGTTGATTGGGTCAACCCCGGCACATCAAGAAATCATTTGGCACACTCCTGCAAAAATGGCACAAATGAACAGTGAGTTGGGTCGACCCAAGGTAAGCATGAGTCGACCCAACCTTGAAGAACCTCAAAAACATAACTGAAGAATGCTCTCTGGATTTACTGAGAGGGTCGACCCAAACAGTGGTTGAGTCGACCCAAGCTTGAGTCGACCCAAACCCTGAGAGGGTCGACCCAAAGGCAAGACAGAAAGACAGACAGAAATTGGTTCTCTGGAATTACTGAGAGGGTCGACCCAAGAAGAAGTTGAGTCGACCCAAGTGGACTTTGAGTCGACCCAAAGAATGGTTGGGTCGACCCATGGGAAGGAAGGCTGAAATTGAGGTTTCTGTGGTTTCTGAGAGGGTCGACCCAAGGAATGTTTGAGTCGACCCAAGGCAAAGTTGGGTCGACCCAAGGACAGGTTGAGCCGACCCAAACACGGGCTGAACAGTAACGGCTAGTTCTGCAGATGTACTTTTTGTCCTTCCCAAGGTCAGTAACGGCTAGTTTTTGAATTCTAACCATTGGGGCTTGACCAAAGAAGGTGGGAAGCTATTTAAAGGGGCACTATTCATCAGAGAGAATAACTTTTGAGTTGAATATCAAAGAGTACCCAAGAATACAAAAGTGCCCTAATCTTCTTCATCAAGAGCTTCATTCAAGAATCAAAGAAAGGGATTGAGCAGATTCAAAGAGGCATCAAGAGCTCCATCCCCTTTAAAGAGTGAAGCATCCTTGACAAAGAAGAGCAAAGCGACTTCAAAGCGATAAATACTTTCTAACTCTTCCTTGTAGCTTATATTGTTTCATATGCTCATTTAGGAGTTTGAATCTTTCCTTTTGTTAATTAAACACTTTGTAAAGGTTCGTTGGTGAGCCCGCAAAACCAACAAAGGTTTTTGGTGAACCCGGAAAACCAAAGTGTAAAGGTTAGTTGGTGAGCCCGCAAAACCAACAAAGGTTTTTGGTGAACCCGGAAAACCAAGTGTATAGGTTCGTTGGTGAGCCCGTAAAACCAACAAAGGTTTTTGGATTGTGAGCCCGGAAAACAATCCAACTGTAATCCGCGGGATTATAGTGAATTCCCAAGGGGTCGCTTGGGGAGTGGACGTAGGTGCTAAGGAGAGCACCGAACCACTATATATTGTTGTGTTTGTGTTGTGCTTGTGTTTTCATTTACTCTTGCATCATCTTCTACTCTTGCGTTAGTTTAACTCACTCAAATAGCTTAAGAAAGCATCCACCGCACTTAATTAAGAAAACGTTTAAAGCATCAAAAAAAAAGAAGAAGAAACCAATTCACCCCCCCCTCTTGGCTTGTCACTTTGGGCAACAAGTGGTATCAGAGCGAGGTGCTCTAATAGTGCTCATTGATCTAACAATCAAGAGTTAAAGATCATGACAACCCAAGTAGGATGTGCAATGAGTGAGGGGCAATCCACAAATAGACCACCTCTATTTAATGGCACAAACTACACATATTGGAAAGCTAGAATGAGGATATTCATTCAAGCTTCGGACTATGAACTGTGGCAAATCATCACTAGAGGACCTCACATACCCACACTTAACATAGATGGCACTATCATACCCAAACCAGAAATGGATTGGAATGAAAGTGATAGAAGATTAGCACAGTTAAATGCAAAAGCTGTAAATACACTTTACTGCTCTTTAGATGTAAATGAATTTAATAGAATATCCACTTGCACCACCGCCAAAGAAATTTGGGATAGACTTGAGGTCACACATGAAGGGACCAATCAAGTTAAGGAGTCCAAGATAAACATATTAGTACACAAGTATGAACTGTTTAAAATGGAATCTACTGAGTCCATAACTAATATGTTTACTCGTTTTACTGATATTATAAATGGGCTTAAAAGTTTAGGAAAGTCTTATTCTAACTCTGATTTGGTGCGTAAAATTCTCAGGTCTCTACCAAGGAATTGGGAGGCCAAGGTAACCGCTATTCAAGAGGCAAAGGACCTCAACACACTGCAGTTAGAGGAGCTCCTAGGATCTCTCATGACCCATGAGTTGACAATGAGGCAAAATTCAGAAGATGAGGTCAAGAGAAGAAAACCCATTGCCCTAAAGACTACCACCCCTAGACAACAAACTGAATCGGAAGATTCAGATGATGATGAAGATATTGATGAAGAAGGAATGGCAGTGCTTGGGAGAAAATTCAGAAGATTCATGAGAGGTAAGAATAAGTTCCATAAAAAGAAACCCTTTCTTAAAGGTAACTCAAGCAAAGAAAAGGTTAAGGATAAGGAAAAAGAAAAGGAGACTCCCATTTGCTATGAGTGTAACAAACCCGGGCATTATAAGATAGATTGCCCAGATTTGAAAAGGATGGCAAGAAAGTTGAAAAAGAAGAATTTTATGGCCGATTGGAGTGAAAGTGAGGAATCAAGTTTGGAGGACGAAGATCATCAAGACACGGCCCAAATATGTCATATGGCCAATGACGATGAGGTAGATTCTAAACTTGACTGTGATTTTACTGTTGATGAATTGCATGATGCATTCTTAGAACTCATGGAAGAACATAAGAAAGTAATTAATAAAAATAAAGCTCTAAAAGAAGAAAATCAATCTCTCATTAAAGATAAGATAAAACTGTCTCATAACTATGAAACATTAAGTAGGAAACTTGAAAATGAAACCAAAAATCTAATTGCTGAAAATGTCAAGCTAAAAGAAGATGCTGAAAAATATAAGTCTTTGGTAGATAAATTTACTCTTAGTTCTACCAAATTAAACTTGATTCTTGATAGCCAAAAAGCTGTATATGATAAGGCCGGTTTAGGGTATAGAACAAATAGGAAACAAAAACTCTTAAAGAATATTTTTGTAAAAGCTAAAAGGGAAATTATTACTTGTTATTGTTGTAATAAGATAGGACATAGAGCATATGAATGTAATTTTAGAAAGTCTAGTCAAAACAAATCAAGTAATAATCAAAAGATAAAATTCAAGAAAGTTTGCGTTCCAAAAGGAACATGGAGTACTAACCCTAAAGGACCCAACTTAGCTTGGGTACCTAAAGGTTCTTCTTGATCTTGATTGCAGGTGTGTCTTGCAGCTGATAAAATGGAAAAACGATGGTATCTAGATAGTGGCTGTTCAAGACACATGACCGGTGACGAAGATCGATTTGTCACCTTGGAACCAAAGAAAGGTGGAGTAGTGACCTATGGAGACAATGGTAAAGGGTATATCATTGGAAAGGGTAAAATTTTCATTGCTCCATCTATTTTTATAGAAAATGTTTTATTAGTTAAGGGTTTGAAACATAACCTTCTTAGCATAAGTCAATTTTGTGATAAAGGATTTAAAGTTACATTTGAAGCATCTGTATGCATAATCACAAATCCTAAAGATAATAGCATTGTACTTGTAGGACAAAGGCAAAGAAATATTTACTTAGTAGATCTTCATGAGTTAGGCAAGAAAAATGGTTTATGCTTAATTACTAATGAAGAAAAGAAAATTGAAACTAGTTGGCTTTGGCATCGAAGATTAGGACATGCTAGTATGGAATTAATATCAAAACTAGTTAAGAAGGAATTAATAAAGGATGTGCCAAAATTGATTTTTGAAAAGGACAAAATATGTGGACCATGTTCATTGGAAAAACAAACTAAGTCATCTTTCAAATCGAAAAACGTAGTATCAACAACTAGACCATTTGAACTCATACACATGGATTTATTTGGACCTACTAGAACTACAAGTCTAGGAGGAAAGAAATATGGACTAGTTATTGTTGATGATTTTTCAAGGTATACATGGGTTTCATTTTTGGCACATAAGAATGAAGCATTTTCAGAATTTTTGAAACTATATAATAAAATCATAAATGAAAAGAAACTCACCTTAGTAGCCATTCGAAGTGATCATGGTACTGAATTTGAAAATCAACACTTCGAGAAATTTTGCACTAAAAATGGAATATCACATCAATTTTCAGCACCTAGAACGCCTCAACAAAATGGGGTTGTTGAAAGGAAAAATAGGACATTGGCAGAAATGGCACGCACAATGTTGTGCGAGTCAAATCTTCCAAAGTACTTCTGGGCTGAAGCTATAAACACCTCTTGCCATATTCTAAATCGAGTTTTAATACGACCTATAACTAAGAAAACTCCTTATGAACTTTGGAAGAATAAGAAACCAACTGCAAAATATTTTAAAGTGTTTGGATGTAGATGTTTTATCTTAAATAATGGCAAGGAGGACTTAAGTAAATTTGATGCCAAGTCAGATGAAGGTATCTTCTTAGGATACTCCACATCTAGCAAGGCATACAGAGTATTCAACAAAAGAACCTTAGTAGTAGAAGAGTCAGTCAATATTATATTTGATGAGTCTGATAGTGAGTCTGCTAGGAAAGAAAATACTATTGATGATGATACAGGAATTATCGACTTTGAAAAGTTGAAAATTGATGACGTGCCAAATCAAGATAAGGGAGATGATTGCGTGCCACCACAACCCCAAGACGTGCCAAAAGAATGGAGGTATGCACATGGACATCCTAAAGATGTAATCATTGGTGATCCATCTCAAGGGGTAAGAACTCGATCATCTCTTAGAAATTTAAATGATTATCTTGCTTTTGTTTCATAATTAGAACCTAAAACTTATGAAGAGGCTGAAAAAGATACTAACTGGATAAATGCCATGCAAGAGGAATTAAATCAATTTAAAAAAAGTAATGTATGGACATTAACTGAAAGACCAAAGCATAATTCAGTAATTGGAACAAAATGGGTATTTAGAAATAAATTAGATGAAAATGGATTAGTTATAAGGAATAAGGCTAGACTTGTAGCTAAGGGATACAATCAAGAAGAAGGAATAGATTTTGATGAGACATTTGCTCCTGTAGCTAGATTAGAGGCTATTAGATTGCTTCTGGCATTTGCATGTTTCATAGATTTTAAATTATATCAAATGGATGTGAAGAGTGCATTCTTAAATGGTATTATTGAGGAGGAAGTATATGTAGAACAACCTCCAGGATTTGAAAATCATGAATTGCCAAATCATGTGTTTAAACTACATAAGGCATTATATGGATTAAAGCAAGCACCTAGGGCTTGGTATGATCGACTAAGTAAATTTCTGCTGGAAAATGATTTTTGTAGAGGAAATGTAGATAAAACTTTATTCATCAAAAGAAAGGACAAAAATCTATTAGTGGTGCAAATATATGTAGATGACATAATCTTTGGTGCCACTAATGATACTCTATGCAAAGAATTCGCTGATTTAATGCATGGAGAATTTGAGATGAGTTTGATGGGAGAACTAAGCTTCTTTCTAGGATTACAAATCAAACAAACCAAAGAAGGCATTTTCATTCATCAAACTAAGTATACAAAGGAAATACTGAAGAAGTTTGGGAATGAAAATCATAAGGGAATTGGCACTCCAATGAATCCTACTAGTAAGCTAGACAAAGATGAAAAAGGGAAAAGTGTTGATATTAAGCTCTATAGAGGACTAATTGGATCCTTGCTCTATCTTACTGCTAGTAGACCCGACATTGTATTTAGTGTAGGGATATGTGCTAGATACCAATCGGATCCTAAGGAGTCACATTTAAGTGCTGTTAAGAGAATCCTTAGATACTTAAGAGGAACTACCACCATTGGATTATGGTACTCGAGAGACTCCTGTCTAGATTTGCTTGCATATTCAGATGCTGACTTTGCTGGATGCAAGTTAGATAGGAAGAGCACAAGTGGCACATGTCAATTCTTAGGAAATAACTTAGTATCATGGTTTAGTAAGAAGCAGAACTCAGTGGCACTGTCCACAGCTGAAGCTGAATACATAGCTGCTGGTAGTTGTTGTGCTCAAGTATTATGGCTCAAGCAACAACTAGAGGACTATGGAGTCAAACTAGATAATATTCCTATTAAGTGTGATAATACTAGTGCTATCAATCTCACTAAAAATCCAGTTCAGCACTCTAAAGCCAAACACATAGAAATAAGGTACCATTTTATTAGGGATCATGTGCAAAATGGAAATGTATGTATTGAGCATATATGCACGGAAAAACAATTGGCCGACATATTTACCAAATCATTGAGTGAAGATAGATTCTGTATACTCAGGAGGGAATTAGGCATATGTGATCCTTTTTATTAAAGAAATATAAAAGGGAGATAGTAGTCTCATGATACATTCCTCTAATTTCAAAAATCCCATGAAACATGAGTCAAATTTGTTATCTATAGATTTCTTACTCATGTATCATTGTTCCATAAAGAGTTTATAAGGATTGGAAGCAAGGAAAACTTTTTAGAAGCAAAAAGAAAGAGAAAAGAAAATTTCTGCACATGGGTCGACCCAACCCAGAACATGGGTCGACCCAACGTTGAGTCGACCCAAGAAAAATCTTGAGTCGACCCAACGTCGGGACCCCACTGTTAAAAGGGGGCCCGAGAGCACATCTAGGGCACTGTTTGCCCTTTGTCTTCTTCCGAAAAACCTACTCCCCACTCTCCAATCTCCACTAAACTCCTCCAAACAGTAGATTTCCTAAAGATCTAGGAGAAATGGGACCCAAACGAGCCGTGGCCAAGAGATCCGGAAGAGTGACTCGGATCCAACGGGAGGAAAGGCAACCTACCGAGCCATCTCCCGTGTCTCCACGACGTGAGGCACGTGCGGAGGCCCCTCCTCCTCCTTCCCCCTCAGTGATTCTTGCTAGATTTGCGGGGAGGCCGGTTACAATGGGGAGAAGGATCCATTCCGAGTTTTTCAATCAAGAAGGGTTTCGGATTTGGGAATGGATCCAAAGACAAGGTTGGGAGTATCTTTGCTCCCTAGATGTGGTCATCTACCCCGGGTTGGTACAAGAGTTCTATGCCTTCCTCAAGACTGGTATGGGAGGGCTTGTTTCAGAAGTTCGAGGGGTTCGGATCCGTGTATCCGAGGAGAGCTTGAGTGAGTTACTACACCTACGCTGCATAGGAGCCACTCCGAAGAGGCCAGAAGACAAAATGAGAGCTCTGCAATTGATCATGGAAAACGAGAACTTCGATTTTTCTCAGAAGGTAATAGCTAGTTCTCTTTCCGCTGAGATGAGGTTATTGCTCAATATGATAAATAGGATTTTATTTCCAAAGACCGGGAGATTTGATCTCATCTCAGAGCGAGATCTAGCAGTTATGGAGTGCATGATTCGAGGGACTCCTCTAAATCTTCCGGCTATGATATTAAGGCAGATGAGGAAGGTGATGTGCAGCAACAGGGTATCACTACCTTATGGTATGATACTCACTTTGATATTTAGACAGCACGGTTTACCTCTCGAGGAGGAGGCATCCAAGAGTCTGCATCACACTGACACGTACACTGCACGGACACTTATACGCATGGGATATGAGAAAGTGAATGGGCAGTGGATTCACACAGGTGCAGGCATTCAGGGTGAGGCACCAGAGGGAGATGCACCAGAGGATGAGGATGAGGAGCCTATGGATCATCCTACTGTACCCTCAGAGGCTGGACCATCGTCATCCGCTCCTCCGACAGATACGGATGACTTCTGGAGCAGGATGACAGAGCTCATGACATCTCAGGCGAGGACTATTACTGACGGGCTCACGAGCCGATTGGACGCCCGGTTGGATGTCATGTCTGCTGAGATCAGTGATCTGAGGCAGCAGATAGGAGCACTCCGGAGAGAGAGAGAGACACATGGACCATCTGTGCCACAGGCTGCTGAGTCAGAGATATCGGCACAGAGTCATCCAGCTCGTCGTGCTCCACGCCAGACACAGTCTCACCAGGCTCGACCTCCCCTCGCCACGTATGCTAGGAGGATGAGGACTAGATCCCAGCCATTAGATTCTCCCTAGGCTAATCTTAGCGTCTATGTTTAGAGCCTAGGCTAGATATCTAGTTCTCACATGTATCTTGCTTTTCTCCTATGTATCTTGTTTTTATCTTATGTATCTTTAAATCTTGATTAAGGAACATTGTATCTGTCTTTGTTTTTGACATGAATGTATGAAAATGTTCCTATTTTGATCAATGAAGTTTGAAGTTTATTATTTATTGCATCTTTTCTCAAATATATATTTTTGATGATAACAAAAAGGGGGAGAAGAAAAGAAAGAGTATTTAAGAAAAGAAAGAGTATTCAATTTAAGTAAAGAAAGAGTATTTTATTTAAGAAGTAAAGAAAGAGTATTAATTTTGGGAGAAGTAAAGAAATATAACAAAAAGGAGAGAAATAAAGATAAAAGTTATGTAAAGAAAAGAGAAATAAATGGGCAAACAAATTGAAAATCATATAAGAAAGCTTATACATCTAAGGGGGAGCAATTTGTAACAATGAAATTGACTAAATCAAAAATTTCCATCAAAGCTCAGAATTTGGCACGCACCTCTCGCACCCCGATACATAACCTGAAACTCAGAGTTTATCTCCAATTTTTGAAGTTTCATTGCTAATGAATTATAAATGAAAGGGGAAGCAATTCAAAAAGTCAAATTGGCAACATTTGAATGATATAGGGGGAGATTTCACAAGTATATATGAAAAGCTGAAATTCAGCAATTTAATCCCTTTTATAAACTGATTTTAAAAACAAGTATCAATAGACTTATACTCTTTATTTTGTAATCATCAAAAAGGGGGAGATTGAGGATGATAGTGTTATTTTGATGATTGACAAGCAATTATCTAGAGTATGCTATAAGTTAAATTGATACTTCATTTATAAGTTCATTACTCTCAGTATATTTGGTTAATTGAAAATAGATACATGACCTTGTTCATTTGAATGAATCTAACCTTGAGAATGCAGCAAAGTGTGGATTGAGTCGACCCAAAGGTTGATTGGGTCAACCCCGGCACATCAAGAAATCATTTGGCACACTCCTGCAAAAATGGCACAAATGAACAGTGAGTTGGGTCGACCCAAGGTAAGCATGAGTCGACCCAACCTTGAAGAACCTCAAAAACATAACTGAAGAATGCTCTCTGGATTTACTGAGAGGGTCGACCCAAACAGTGGTTGAGTCGACCCAAGCTTGAGTCGACCCAAACCCTGAGAGGGTCGACCCAAAGGCAAGACAGAAAGACAGACAGAAATTGGTTCTCTGGAATTACTGAGAGGGTCGACCCAAGAAGAAGTTGAGTCGACCCAAGTGGACTTTGAGTCGACCCAAAGAATGGTTGGGTCGACCCATGGGAAGGAAGGCTGAAATTGAGGTTTCTGTGGTTTCTAAGAGGGTCGACCCAAGGAATGTTTGAGTCGACCCAAGGCAAAGTTGGGTCGACCCAAGGACAGGTTGAGCCGACCCAAACACGGGCTGAACAGTAACGGCTAGTTCTGCAGATGTACTTTTTGTCCTTCCCAAGGTCAGTAACGGCTAGTTTTTGAATTCTAACCATTGGGGCTTGACCAAAGAAGGTGGGAAGCTATTTAAAGGGGCACTATTCATCAGAGAGAATAACTTTTGAGTTGAATATCAAAGAGTACCCAAGAATACAAAAGTGCCCTAATCTTCTTCATCAAGAGCTTCATTCAAGAATCAAAGAAAGGGATTGAGCAGATTCAAAGAGGCATCAAGAGCTCCATCCCCTTTAAAGAGTGAAGCATCCTTGACAAAGAAGAGCAAAGCGACTTCAAAGCGATAAATACTTTCTAACTCTTCCTTGTAGCTTATATTGTTTCATATGCTCATTTAGGAGTTTGAATCTTTCCTTTTGTTAATTAAACACTTTGTAAAGGTTCGTTGGTGAGCCCGCAAAACCAACAAAGGTTTTTGGTGAACCCGAAAAACCAAAGTGTAAAGGTTAGTTGGTGAGCCCGCAAAACCAACAAAGGTTTTTGGTGAACCCGAAAAACCAAGTGTATAGGTTCGTTGGTGAGCCCGTAAAACCAACAAAGGTTTTTGGATTGTAAGCCCGGAAAACAATCCAACTGTAATCCGCGGGATTATAGTGAATTCCCAAGGGGTCGCTTGGGGAGTGGACGTAGGTGCTAAGGAGAGCACCGAACCACTATATATTGTTGTGTTTGTGTTGTGCTTGTGTTTTCATTTACTCTTGCATCATCTTCTACTCTTGCGTTAGTTTAACTCACTCAAATAGCTTAAGAAAGCAACCACCGCACTTAATTAAGAAAACGTTTAAAGCATCAAAAAAAAAGAAGAAGAAACCAATTCACCCCCCCCTCTTGGCTTGTCACCTTGGGCAACAGGCTTCATCTAGGGAAAGAAAAAAACCCTCCATAAGCCATGCCAAATGAAATTCTCCTATTAAAATGGTCATTTTAGATAATGACATTGGGCAAAGCATATACCTAGCTTCAATACTCCAATGTAAGCCTACCACATTCCTTATTCTTTATTTGATATTAGTCAAATAGCAGAAGTGTTTAGATAGAGGATTGGATTAGTTATAGGTCATTCCATATGGCATGTGAGGACTTGGTGCATCTCATTGCCAAACACAAAAGTGATTGAGTATTAATTTGTCCAATCAATATTTGTTTACTTGAGGAACTTTCTTTGTGCACACAACATATGTCCCACACATTTTTTCTAATGGAATTAGACAAAGGACTTGCTAAATGAAAAGCTTCTTTCATTTTGGTGGATCATTGATCATGCTCGATGTGGTTCATTCATCTCTATCAATTTATCATATGTTTGATTTTTAAGCTGCACTTCTAGATTATTAAAAAAATATTGATACCTGCAAAGAGTAGTTTTTTTCCCTTTTTTTGTTTGTTTGTTTGGGAAAGGATCAAAGGAGAAAACTAAGATTTAGATGTTGACTCCGATTCCTAGCTAGAATCGATGGAGTGGAGGAAGACTCCTGTTAGTAGTTTTCTATTTGGTCATGCGTGGGGCATGCACAACTAGCCCATTCTGGGCCAAACTTGGACCGGCCAAATGGACTGGACCCAGACCTTCACATTCTTCCCCACTTAAAAGAGTTTCATCCCTTTTTATTCTTGCCTTCTTAAAAGAGTTTCATCTTCAAAACTTAACGCACCATTGTTCTTTGATAAGTAAGGATACCAAGTCTTCTTCTAATACTCCTCTATACTTCCACTATGCAACTCTGATCTAAACTAACTCTTCCATACTCGTTCTATGCCTAACCCTATTAAACAAAACCCTAAGCTTAAGTTCTACCTATTACTAGACTTTTAGGCTCTACCTATGAACAAACGTACTGCTATGATACTATAAAATGTCACATCCTAAATTTAGGACATAACATGGCCATGCTATCGAGGGATACAGGCCACTATAACACAAAGCCAACCATTATATTTTAGCTTCCAAATCCATCATAAATAAAATATAATAAAAATATTCTAATTTCATCATTTATTAAATAATAAGGCAAACATCGGTTTAGAGTGTCTAAATCCAAATAAAAATACCAAAATCTATCATCCTCAAAATTCAAAAAGTCATGAACTACAAATTCAAAGTCAACTAAAATACTAAATTTTTTCTAGACAATCGCCTAGCTTGCTAGCGTAAACTCCAAGCTTGGACCATTCTTCGTCCTAGTAACCCTATTCATCTAAAAAGAGAAAAAATAAAAAGAGATATAAGTTTCACAACACAGTAAGTAGAACTTATACTACCTTACAAGATAAAGTATAGGTTTCTCCATGACAATGCATCATTTGAAGAAAATAATAGATATCACAAAAATAAAGTATTTTATAGTACAATATGTTAAAACAAGTCATAAAGCCAATCACGTATGCATAAATCATTAATATTTCATAAATATAGTTCCAAGTATATTGTACAAGTAAAATCATAAATCTTTATCATTTAATTATATTATAGGTTAAAATATTGCTCACAGATATTTATGCTACGATCACTTTATACTCAAGATAGGGCTCGCATTCATAATCGGTAGAGTATCAATTTTGTATGCAAACTTTATACCCACTGGTAGAGCTTACGTTCATATGGATGTTAGCTTCAGGTGCTGATCTTTTCTAATTTTAAAAGTCATATATAGCTATCTAAGAGCTTTTGAAATATTTATATCTTTTTTTTGAAACATAAACATAAATAGATGAAAAAATACTAAATGGCATGTTAAAATTCGTGCTTCATAAACATGTTATTTTCATCAAAAATATTTCTAAAACCATTTTTTATAACAAAGCATGACTTTTATAAACATATGCTGATGCATAATTTAAAAAAAAATATAATATCTTCATTTGTAAAATCATATGCATGGAACATATAATAATTTGAATAATAATAAAAAGTATAAGATCTACTTACCTTTTTAGTTTTAAACCATCAAATTTTACTCAATGAATCTATTTAACCTATTTAAAATATTAAAAGCAAAATTAATTTCTAGTTGGCGACTTTAATAGAATTTAAAATAACAAGAAAAGAAGATGTTTGACTGACAGTGGGTGGGTCAGGTCTAAGTGATTCACTTAACGAATCTTGAGGCTTAAACTCTATTAGGGCAAAAACTGTTCAATAAGGTTCATCAATGATAGTTTTAGGGACACTTAATAGGGCTGAGATTATCATTCCAGTAGGCTGCCCGAGCACTAGGGTAGCTCGGGGCTTCTCTGTAGGGGTCATCTTAGATCCAAAAAAAATAAGACAGAACATTACACTAAGATCCACAAGACTGTTTATAGAGACAAACAAGAAAAAGAGAGAGAAAGTAGAAAGATATTCTAGAGAGAGAAAGAGGAATGAGAAACGAGGATCATTGGGGGTCTTGGCCAATGACCGAAGGTGGTGGATGACCGGTGCCAGTGGCTAGCCAGTGAGAAAATTTAAGAAAAAGGCCCAAAAAATAGGAAAATCAGAGCCTTTCCTTAATTTTCTACTGTTGGCCACTCACTACCGAACACAGCTTTGCTGTGGAGGAAAGTAGGGAGGTCAAGGAGTTTGGCTGGAGGTTCATCAACAGAGAAAACTGGTGGCGGTGGCCGAAAGAAGAAGAAAAATTATGGCAAAAAATAGGTAAAAATAGGGGGCCCCTTTGCCAGTCGATTTTTGACTGATTGCTCAGTCGATCACAATAATTCCAAGTCATGGGAAGAATAAAAAGGAAAGGGAAGGAAGGCCTAGGAGTTGCTGATAAGTGCTAAATAATGCATAAATTAACCTTTTATTCATAGCACTTATCATTATTTTAATTCACATATTTTGTAAATTCAACTAAAAGATGTGTTACCCTCATCATTGCATTTTAATAAATTAATTTGAGTTTGATTTAATTATTTATTAATTGAGTCTAATGTATGCAGGTTGAGTCAAGTTGATTAGGGATTATTCCTGGACCTAAACCACATGCACCCCGCAAATCAAGACCCTCTGATTCAGTCACTTAACTCTTTTTACACATGATCCAATTCTCCTATTTTAATAAAATCCCTTCAATTATTTTCTCTCAGATCTCAAAGCATATCATCATATTTGCACGAATCCCAAAGCTCCATCCACTCCTCCACTTTTCTCTACCAAACAACCCGCTCTCATCCCGCTCGGACGAAACAACTGATTCATTCAAATCCCCTGCTCCTAAATCATCTCATCTTCATCTTCCAAATCAAGCGAATCCCAAGCTCATTCCACGTCATTTTTCATCCCCTGTTTCACGTACCTCCTTTTCCGTGAGTTCATCTCAGTTTCTCTTCTTCTGTGATCCAACTCCAGCCTCCGAGATCCTCTCAAACCAATCCAGTCATCCACCCTTCCTCTTGTTCCTGGATAAGCTCCAACCCCCACATCCACTCGCATTCAAGCTTCACGTGTATTCTTCCCCGTGTCTAAAGGTCTTGTTCCCAGCTAACAGCAACACTCCCAGTTCCCCTGTTCCAAGTTCATCTTTTCAACAATGAATTCAAATCCCAGCATCCCATGAATCTAGCTTACATTTCGTTGTGATCCATCATCATCCAAAGATTTCCTCCCAGCTGCTTCATCCTCCCGAACTCCACATCATCCCCTGCGTTAGCGGAACAACCTTGCATCCGTTCCCTTCCATCCGCATGAACCCAGCAACCTTCTTCCGGATTAATTCCCAACATCCCATTCCCCTGTGCCCAGCCGAAGGAAGTCAAACAGCTTCCTCTTCTTCCGGATCTCATGGAGCAGCCCAACGTCCTCCGGATCACATCTCCCCATTCCGTGGATCACGCCCCAGCTCATCTTCCCCATATCCGCGATTCATTCTTCCGATTCTTCCGGCATCTCCACATAGCCGTGAGACTCATTCCATCGTCCACGTCCTCTAAAATCTTTTCCCCTGCTTCTGAACAAGAATCAAAATCCTTTCAATGCCATGATAAAGCTTCCCACGGATCACTTTCTTCCGTGCGCTCCCAGCCATCCTAACTTCCAGATCACCTCTCAGCTGTCCAACAACTCGATTAGTTCCATCGTTATCCCGTATCCAGCATCATCCAACTCCCCTGCTACGGATCCCATCTTCTCAACCGTGAGCTTCCTCCACGATCTCCTCTACTTCGAAACAGAGCTCCAATCTCCACGTCACCTCCGAAATTCAGCTCCAACTTCTTCCGCGTCCGGATCTCCCGCAGCAACAAATTTTAGCTTCATTCGATCCTTATCCTCTCACCGTTCGGATCAACCACAAAGGAGAGAAGCAAGGAGGAGCTACAGCCTATAAAAGGCCAAGGCAGGAAACAGAGAGGGCATTCTTCTCTTCCATTCATTCCTCCCCCACCGGGGGGGGGCATTCCCTCTTCCCCACCGGGGACTAATCCCCATCCATCATCTCTCGGAGGCAAGTCCCACGGAAGAATTAAAAATAAGAGAAAGGGAAGGGAGAGAGAAGAGTTCGGGTATTTTGGGAATATTTCAAAGAAAGAAATCATGAAGGAAGAGATGGGAGCCTGCTGCTGTGCTGCTGCTGCCGTCTCCAACTCCATGCAGGGCTGATCTCTTCTCCAGGGCCGGATGTAGCCCTAACAAAGGGCCAAGGGTTTTTATATTTTTAATTTCTATTCTTGGAGTTGTATAAACCTTATTCTGCTTCTAATGAATATTTTATTTCATCTCATATTTAATTTCTGTGATTTTAAATATGAAGTTTATACAACTGCTCTTCATGATCATTGAAGTAAAAATAAGATAGTTCATGCTTAAGGAAGATGCGATGTGCTACCACCTTAGATTAGGGTAGACATTTCATGCTAAACTAAAGATGGATTATGCCTAAATTACTTCTGTGAAATTTTATTCGAATGCTTATTAGGCTTGTAGCCAATTTGCATGTTAATCCAAGAATGAAATAAAATATAAATAACCCTTGTTCTGATGTTAGTGGTGAATTCCTTGCCCTAGGTTCTCCCAAACTGATATCTTTTTAATTGCATTTTGCTTTATTAAAATTCCTTAGTTTAATTTTCTTCACCAACTCTTCCTTTTTAAATATTTTATTTTTAAAAGAAAAAACAACTATACCCCAATCCCTGTGGATCGATACCCGTAATCACTATCCTACCAGATACGTGCTATTGCGTGGTCTTTAAAGTTGACTATCAGTTGCTTCAGTTCCAATAGCCTTCGGTGGCTTCAATTTCTAGTGGGCAAAGAACAACGAGGCGTGAGGTCCAAGAAACCCAAATAATACCATAGGGTGTGCGTTTAGTCCCACATCGGTTATTCATTGGATAGATCTTGGGTACTTATATAGGATTAAGGAACCCAAATAATACATTTTAGCTAGCTATTTTGGGTGAGGTCCTGAGTTGTGACAGAATGAGAGCAAATTGGAAGACAACTAATTCTAAAAAAAAACATTAATCATGGGGTATTAGTAGCTTCCACAAACGTAACATGGTAAATGGATGGAGAGAAAGGAATCATCAGTTATTTTAGAGTTTAACTTATTGATGGGACACAGGTGACTATAGCTTTAATTCTTTTTCTCTTGAGAAAAATATCATGAGCTTGATTAACTAAAACAACTTCACGGAATAACAAGTGGATTAACCCAAATACAAACGACATTTATGAAATTGGTCCTTTCAAATGGTAGTACGTGATTAATATTAATCCACTTAATTGTCTATTGTTTGGATGAAACCATGGCCACATTCACAAGGTCGTAGAAAAGCGTGCATGTTTTCATGCACACGCACAAAGGAGGTCAGTCTATATATTTTTCGATGTCCTATATTTATACAATCACACTTCTAAAAGAATATCAGTAATCTGGCTAAACTCTCTCTCCTAGATTTTTGTTCTCATATCATTTTTCAAATTTCTTCCGCTTATATCTTCCAGCTAATTATACCATTTTTAGTTATTTTTTTCATAAAATAAGAGAAAAATATACAGCTTGGATAATTAATTCGACAGGATCACCAGACTCGATGAGACCAATTCGGTCACTACGAAAGGACTGCATAAGATTTAGGAGCATGATCTGCTGTATCACAAAGCTGAATTGGATACTAAATTTTTGGAGGATATAAGTTATTGTACCATGCCTGATTGGAGTGTTCTTTTTTTTGTGTGTGGAATTAGGTAACTTTTTGAGGTCTATGGCATGAGGTTGTCTCCTAAAATATGCTTTGTATTAAGCAATCAAGACCAAATTTTATTATTTGGACTTCGAAATGGACTGGTCAACCCAAATTTTTTTTTAAGAAAAATTTTGATCAGACATATCTCACAATCTGGAAAGAATTAGGCGGAGCATCTGAAGGCAAAGTTGATATAAGAATCGAGATCTACTTTCTTTAAGATTTTAGCTTTTTCATATTTATTTCTGCTAATCATGTCTATTTTAGGAATCTATAGCCTCTTTAAATTGAAAGAGTAATCTGACTCGAGTTATACAAGGGTGGCTCACACTAGTATAGGTAGAGATCATGTATCAGTTTGGGATTGATTAATGAAAGATTAGGGGTCCTAGACGTTATATTTGCCAATATTCCTACCATTCTTAAATTTTCTTAAGAGATTCAAGGTTTGAGGGAATCACCTTTTTCTCCCCGATCAGATCAATAATAGAATTATATCTACTAGTCATGACCTAATTAGATCCTAATCGTAAGTCATACCTAAGTTGTTTTGGGGAACAAAGCTTGGTCTAGTGGTTAGTGGCATTGACATTATTATAGAGGAATTTGAAAAAGTATTGTCATCGACTAATGCATTCATACATCATTTCATAGGGGAGGAAAAGTTCATAAAAACTTCTTGTTGAAGAAATCCTAGAATTCTATGAGATTTTTGGGAATCTTCCCTTTTGAAGTAAGGTCAATACCTTCTCTTATTGCCAAGAGGAACATGCCAAAAGAATGTGGAGAAAGACCGGTTCCACACCCTCCGATCTTATGAAGCCAGGTGTCCCAAAGACATGAAAGGACGTTCGACTCAAGACAACTTGCTCGAACAATGTGCCTTTTTTGGGAGAATCCCGTGAGAGGAATATGGCAAAGCTTGCTCTCTCGTTCCCTATCTTCTTATTCTGTGATCAACACCAGATCTCTAGAGGTAAGATCCCGAATAGAATTAGAGTCACTGCAGACAATTAATGGTCCCAAGGATATCACGAGAATATATTCTCTATGGAAGACATCACCAGAATTTTATGGAAAAAAAGAGTCACTATTGATCTTAAAACCATGCATGGTGTTGATGGGTACTGGTATTGGTTGGCAAGCCGAATCTGATCTCGCCTCGCCTCTTGCATTCAGTATAAATAGAATGGGAAGCAAGCAATAACATTCCACTTCAGGACCAACTGAGAGGAAGAGAGGTCTTGCATGGAGATAGGAGTGTCTTTGGTAGCCAAGGATGACTTGCCGATGTCCTCTGGGAGGATTCCAATGGTTGGAGCCATCTCTATTGCTCAAAACCTCCCCTGGTTTCATTGGCAGTCTCCTTGGCTAGTATAAGTGGCTCTTATTTCCCATGCTAGTCCTACATCTCTTCCCTGCGAGCAAGTTTGATGACAAGCCATCTAGATGTACAAGAAATGTAGATCAAAGGAAGATTTTAGTTGTAGAAGGTCCGCGCGTATTGGGCAATTTACAAGTAGAGAAATTGAAGGATTCCCAAGTGTTGGAGATTAGCACTCTACGTTGGGCACTAGAGGTACATGCTGTTGCCGTTTTGGTCCTAATAAATGATTTTTCTATAATTTTTCAAATCATGGGACTTTTGTGACCAAGTCATCACCGTTTTATTAAAGAAATGCAATGATATATAAGTTGGTGGTTCTCTGAACAAAACTCAAGAGCAAGAAAGAGAGAATAGATGGCAGGGATGCTGAAAGTTACTAAAAGCTTTCATTTCGATCTCACTAATAGAATTCTTCATCTTCATTACTATTGACCTACCTATCCAAAATATATAAATTCATTACAAAGGGACGGACTTTTAAACATTAATGGACTGTTACATGCATCCACTGTCCCAGATGGCCCTTTCTTTTCCTCTTCTGAAATAGGGATGGCTGCTGTAGAGATGGAGTATATCATGCCGTAGTACCAGTTTGGTCCAACCATGACAGGAGGCCGGCATTCCCTGGTTGTAATGCTGCAGTACTTCTGTGATGGGGGACATGGGTTTTTAGACAGCAATTGGTTCACATTTGCTTGACTGTTTGGATATCTTATTTTTGTTCCTTTTTCTATCTTTTTATATTCTTTTCAGATTTCTTGTTTTTGTGTATCATGCTTATTTCTTGTAGACTTTGATATCATATTTTCATGAAATAAATGGAAGATAATTCCCATCTTTCTCCTTCCAAAAAAAAAAACTCAATTTTTTCCTGTATATCATCTATTACTAAGAAAAAAATCTCAACATTGAATATTTATTCTTTCTTCTCCTCTTTCCAACACTCATAGAAAGACATTTGTCGAAGAGTGTGAGAAAATTCAGTCCCTCGTCAAGGAAAAAGAAAACTGAGTCACTAAAAGTAGGGAAGTAAGTTGGTTGACAAACATTCAAATTAAGAACGACCTCTCCACCTCATCGACCTCAGGCTCTTCAGAATAGCGCTCAAAGCTATTTCCTTTTGAGCTCTCCAGCAGCCTAAATGCTTCACCCTTTAAAAACCAAAAATCAAAAATAGAATAGGATGACACTTCTTATGACCCAGTAAGCGAGAATTTTCTCCGAGTGATTTATGCTTATGAACTTGGACTCCAGCAAGCGTAACCACTAATTATTCTTCTTGCTTATACTGTCGAAATATCCAACTGTCGTCATGAGCTTTTGAAACCTTTCACCACCTCTTCTTCACTCCAGCAATTCTCAAGAGGATTTGAGTTCTATTTAACATTGCTTTTGGAGGGTGAAAAAGTACTTCTTAGATGGTAAAAAGCTCTTTTAGGTGATTTTGATGTGTTTGGTAAAAATTTTAAAATAGCTTTCGGACTATCTAAAAGCTAAAAAAGGTTTATTAAGAAAAAGTTGCAATTTACAGTTTTCAGGTAAAAGTTCTATATGAGATGTATTGAAAAACTTAGCCCTGGCAATGGAATATTTTAAAAAATAATTTAAAATAATTTATAAGTTAAAAATAGTTTATAAAAATAATTTTTGATGGTACAATATAACTAATAAAATAAAATAGAATTATAATTATTGTTATATTATAAAAAGTAGACTATAATAATTATATTATAATATTAATATTATTATACTAATTTAATATTATAATATAGGACTAATCTAATTTACAATAGTACTATAATAATGGTTTCTACTGTAATTAATGACGATGTGTAGTGAGCAGACATGAAATCTAATGAGTCATTGATGCCAAAGAATTGTATTTGCTTAGGTCGGTAGTGAAGTGAGCATTTTGAGAGACTTACCATAGCCTAAAGTAATAATGTAACATAGCCTTATATCTATCTTTTCTTGCATGCTTTTCTCAATATATTCTTTCCATTAATATTTCAAATATCAGTATTCTTTCAAATATCAGTATTCTTCGATATTTGGCCTATCCTTAGCAAATTGGGTCAATAATCTTCCATTCCAGCAAGAACCAGATCCCTTGATATAAAACTGTCTGGCATCTGTTGAGAAGTATAATTCTTGGAAAAGCTTGCGAAATAATATTTGGAGTTCTTGAAAAAGAGTGAAACTGAGAAGTTGTGAAAGAAAAGAAGAACATAATTCACCTTATAATCTTTATCGCCCTATTGGCCGAAGTTTTTGTGGGATCTTATTATTATGATTTGTATCAGTCTATTAGTCAAAAGTTCTATAGAATTCTGATACATACATACATACATACATACATACATACATACATACATACATAAATACATACATACATACATACATACATACATACATACATACATATATACATACATACATACATATATATATATATATATATATATATATATATATATATATATATATATATATATATATATATATATATATATTATTGATTCCATTTCAAACCAAATTCATGACTTCTCCAATCTTTCAATAGTTATTTTGTATAGCATCAAGGTCCTTAGTATCTATAATCTATTGGACGGTCTTTGACCATTCAAATAGTGAGGCTCCATACCTTGTAAGATCTTCACACAAAAATATGTTGATGGCCCCTGACATAGGATTTCTTCATGTATGTCTTCAAGGATAAGTATAGTTTTTCCCCAGCCTTTATGACTGCAAAACCTCCACACTCCCGCCTATTTATAAGAAGACAGATGGTACTTCTGACCAAAGTATGTACCTTGATCGATCATGATTTTCATGTTTCTTGTGATTGCCCCCCAACCCTTTTAACCAGAATGCTATCATGTCACCATCTATTCATAACGGGATGGCTAATATTCTTGACCGAAGTATGTACCTCGGTCGACTGTTCCTTCTTATGCTTGGCCTTCTTGACTTGGCTAAAAACTTTTGAGGACATGTCATAGCTTTCGATCGCACTTTCTTGGCCCGCCGAGATCAAGTTATTGGGAACCTCAGCACTGTATGCCATAGATTGATAGGCCATTTCACCTATCTTACCATAGTTTGCATCATAGCATATTATGTTTGGGGACTCTGGTTCTTTGAAACAAAACCAAGTTTCTTTACTTGCTCCATTGTAAATCCCCAAGTCCTCTTGTTCCGCTCTTCTAACAGCTTCAATATGGCAGCCATTTGATAAAAGAGTTTTTTTAATAGGTTGTGTTTGTGTTCCTCCGGTTAGAATCGGAGTTGCACGAGCACATCCTAAAGAAGGTCAAATGGCAGAAGAGAGTCATCATCTAGTGTGCATCCATTGTCTCCTCAATGCTTAAATGGTGGCAACGCAGTTGTCCAAAACTAGTGAGACGATGACTACGCAAGATTCCACTGGGCGTGCTAAAGAACCTTGTTAGCCCTCCTTTTCTATCTTGTTCCCTACGTGCTAAGAAACTTGAGGTTCCAGAAAACTTGGCTAGCTGATAGGGGGTGATAAGTTCAAGTAGGGCCAGAAAATATATGCATGGGTGTACCACCAGCATTGGATCAGCTAGAAGGATGATGATGATCCGAGGGAAGGATAGAGCTAGAGTAGCGTGAATCTATTGATGCAGTAAAGATTACGTGAGAAAAAGGCAGCTGAAAAGCACATGCACCACAAATCAGTGATCTAAATGCAAGCCACATGTAGCAACAATAAAATGTCCAAGTTTCATGGCTGACTGCAAATAGTTGAATCAAACTGATTAGCTATGTGATTCGGACAAGAACCCAAAAGAATAGTCAAAGCTAAACTTGATTATACACCCTTTAACACTGTTTACATATCTTTCCATACTCCAAAATCCTTTGTATATTCTTTTAGATCTAAGCGTCTTTTTATGGATTGTTCTCCGGATTTGTTCTCTTAGACTAGTTCTCTTCCCAGTGGTTATTCGTGATGTAGCTCTCTAAACCAAATATATAAAATGCTTGGGTTGCATTAGTCATAACTCAGAACACCATGGTCCAAAACACAAGTTAAACCTCCAGTTGGAGGGAAGGAAAGCTAGTCGTGCTTGAAGTCATCGCCAACCGATTCCTCACGACCTAACCATAAGCTTTGTCATGGCTTTGACTTTATGATGGTAGGAATCTGATGCGGAATAATGCAGTGGAGAAAATCCTATAGTTACTATGTGATTACGGCTATCTTCTTCTTTAAGCATGCTCAATACTATCCCCTCATGCCAACGGAGGGACGAATCAAAATGATCGGATAACAGAGGGAAAAGAAAGCTTCCTATATTATAAAGTTCTGGCCTTTGAAAGACAAGTCTCCTGACCAGTGTGGTTTTGTGCCTTATAATACCATGGAAGAGGAATGCTGAAAGCATGGTCTGTCTCTCCTTCTAATACGTTCTTATATACAGTTGCCTCTGTCACACCCCGAGCCCGAGGCGCGGCAGACGCCGCACGCCCACACGGCGGGCCGCACGGCCGCGCAAGGCAGCAGATCATATCAAAGCAGATACAGCTATTCAAAGATGCACTACAAGAAAACTCATCTTTCCCGGCGCTTTTTATAACCTTTTCCGACGCTTATAAGCGTCGGCTAAAGTCCCCGCAACGCAAATAGAAGCGTCGCAAAAGTGTTGGCGATACCGGAGTGGCAAAAGTTTTTGCCGACGCTAGGAGAAAGCGTCGGCAAAAAAGGGGCTTTCCTGACGCTAATGAAAGCGTCGGCAAAAACTACATTCGCCGACGCTTTAAAGCGTCAGGAAAGCCCAAAGAATGCCCAGTTTACAGAAATCAAAAGGTCGGCGTAGGCATATCGTTTCCCGACGCTTTAAAGCGTCGGCGAAGGCGTGCAACCACTTTTTTTACCAACGCTTTAAAGCGTCGGGATTTCCATTTTTTTAAAAAAATAAAAATACGAAAAAACAGAGCTAAAGCCATGTTCCCAGATCCATTCGCAGCACGCACAAAGATACCAAAAAACATGCATTATAGATTCATGGACGCCCTGCATCACAAGCAGAGTCGGATAAAAGCAGCTGGGAATTGCCAAATACAAGAGCAAAAATACTGGGGAAAATTTTTGCAAGTCGAGAAACAACAGTGAACATCCAAAATCATCTATTTCACTTGGATATGTTGAAACAGATAAACCTCATCTATTTCACTTGGATATGTTGAACTGCCAAATACAATTGCGAGTTTCTGATACCAAATCTCCAAGCGAATGAGCCACCAATAAGATGCTACGGGCTCTTATACATCTGCCAGGTAAAAGCATGTTTCTTTCGTCATCACCTCTATCCCAATTTCCATAAATTCTCTGTGGATGGTAATCTTTTCCTAATTTACTCTTCAGTATTTTCCTGCTAAGCAAAATACAAAGAGATACATGATAACTTCTGTAACTAGCAGATTTGGCAATTAGGAGCTCACTATATTCTGGTGGACAGAACTTTTTCATTGATCATGAGACAACCAAGAATTAGTCCGGCGTGCATATACAGCATTTCCCAAACAGACACATCACCGTTATGCAGCTGAAGAAAGTAACGTTAATTCATTTTTACCATTAAGAATGCATAATGCATAAACAACAGTTTTCACCAAAATTGAATTTTCCCAAAATATTTTTTCCTTGTAGTACACACAAAAAAATCAGTTTACTAAACACACTAGATGCTGACATTAAAGCTACATGGACATAACATTTGTGTCCAAGTTTCTCACCTACAGCCTTGAAAACTACCATGTTGTCAGAATCTCTCTCATCTTCCTGCTCTATAAAACTGGATTAAAGGATAGAAACCACCCTGAAGAACATGGAAATCTACTTCTTCTTCTTCGGCTTGTTTGAAAGTGACTGAGCATATGCAGTTCCCTGGACAACAAATATAAACACACACAAAAAAGAGAAAAGGTTTCATTTCTCTCGGGATGTAGTGGATCTGATCAGGCTTAAAACCAAAGAGTATGGAGCAAACAGCAAACATGAACCATTAATACCAATATTCTGTCAGAAAAGTAGCAGGTGTTGATATGTGTGAGGAAGAGAAAAAAAATGATAAGCTAAGCACAAGATGGTCACAAAAAAGGAATGTTGATTTGATACTGCAGCAGCTAATAACTCACCTGCAACCATTCATCCATGTTAGCATCAGCCGCTCGAGTACCTACTTCCACCTTAGGCATGCTCTTGGTTTTCTAAGAAGAATTATACATGAACATAAGAACAATTTAATTGTATGCGACTACACTAAATGAGCAAGAACTCAATTTTCGCAAGTCGATATCTTTATCCATTATTAAATTTTTGAAAAAAAAAGACGTGTACTAACAGTAATTAAACAGTCAACAAGTCTGTCATTAGCAATTGTTTAATACAAGTAGATTTAGTTTGTTTTTAAATACAAGTTAATAGCTCAAGTCTGACTTATACTGAAAATATGGTTTCTTAAGCCTCCTGCAGGAATTTTTGAGACCTGTACCACATCTTGACTCTGATAAGGTTCACACCAAAGAACAACAATAATGACATGAAAAACACCAGAAGCAAAATATGGATACTAATTTTGACAAATATATAGCACATGCACCAAAGGTTCAACAATGTCGCAGCTCATACATCAGTCTAAAAGCACAGGCTTCAGCCAATAATGATCAAGTGGTAAACAGCAACTAATACCATCTGGCAGAGATTTTGACTTGTAGAACTAATATATATCAAGTACACCAAAATGAATAACAAATTTGCCTATCTGAAATCCTTGTCAACATCTACTCTTGAGGAGCATAAAGTATATGATTCCTTTATTCAAACAGTCTGAGATCACAACCAATATTTTATAGAATATGAAGGAATTCATTAAAGTAGCTTACCTTTGAAAATCGTTGTATTTGACCATATGCCCACAATCCAAAAAGGCCAATGAAGGCAGCTCCAAGAGTAACAAGGAAGACAGACTCTATGCTGAGGAAACCTCCAGTCTCCACAACTTCAATGGTACCGTTATAAAACACACTCTGATATCGTCGATGATCAATCTCATAAACTATGGTACCCACTAAATCAAATAAGCCAGGCTGCAGTACGAACACATTAGTAGAGTCTCAAAACTATAGCATAATCTCTTACTATATGAATATATATGCAACTTAACTGAATATAGCCATGCTCGTTCAAAAAAAGACTAGTTGCCAATCCAAAGGAGGATGTTTCCACAGGGCAAGATATCATGAGAAAAATGCAGGTGCTATATACAGGCAGCTACCTGCAAGAATTTGCTGGCAGCAAATTTATGAGGGAATGTCGCTTGAGCAGAAAACGGCACCGATGCATTGAAAAACTCCTGTGATATTACATATGACCACTCTACTTCAAAGTACCAGTTAATACCCAAGGAGACTATATATCATAAACACGGTACCAGTAGCTCTGTGTAGAGCCTCCATGTTTCGGAGTCACAATCTTGGCCTCTGTCAACCCATATCAGATTGGTCATTGGCACAGATACAGACAGTGCTTATATATTTCTGAATCAAACCTATCCGAAACTCATTTATTGTCATCCCATAGGTTTAGAACACCCAATAACAGTGCTCGCAAGAATATTGAAACAGGGCAAGAATTTGATCAAGATCCCAGAGCCAAACCCATAATCTAGAAAGAAGTTTCGGATAATTAATCTACCGACAGTTTATAATTTCTGGAACACTTCATCCACAGTTACTTAGGCTAACATCTTCTTTCTAAGAGGAAGCTTTTCCACACCTAATTCCAGGAATGACTCTAGGTCAAGAATGCTGACTTGAAAATATAAAATTTCAAGATATTGTCACCAAGAATGCAATCAAGATTTCGTGTATTCCAATCAAGAACTTACAAGACATTCTTACCAAGAAGCCAACCAGAATTCCAAAAACTTGAGAACTACAACAAAGGAGAGAAGGAAAGGAGGAGGGGATACCTGGATCATGGGATTGCCGAGGAAGAGGCGAAGCGAACGGGGATGATCACCACCACCCGGCTCCGGAACTTCACCAACCGCTGCCGCGGCGACTGTGGAGCCGACCAACAGCCCTTGGCCTTGGACCATCCACGCCCTGGAGCCCGTCCCGGGTATTTCCGGCCACGACGAAGAGAACCACCACGAGGGCGGTGGGAGAGACCGAAACGAGAAGTATGGATCAAGGAAGGCATTTTATTTGAATCGTCGGGGAAGCTTGGTGCCTTCCATCGTCTCGCCTCCCTGGTTCGGGGCTCGGTCGCTCGGCGCCGGAGACGAGAGAGGAGGATGCGGACGGTCGCTCGGCGCCGGAGAGGAGAGAGGACGAGAGGAGCTTGGCGTCGGACGTCGCTCGGCGCCGGAGAGGACAAGGGTCGGTCGGTCGCTCGTCGTCGGAGAGGAGGAAGGAGAAGCCAGAGGAGCTAGGATTTGATCGATTGGGATGCTAAATGAGGGAAGCGTCGTTTTAGGCCCGAACTAAGAATTTCCGACGCTAAATCAAAGCGTCGGCAAATGTATGAGCGGTGAAATTTTTCCCGACGCTTCCTCCTAGCGTCGGTAAAAATGCGTCGGGAAAGACCCATTTTCCTGTAGTGATGACATAATTATTTAAATTTATTCAAAAGCAGTCTTACAAAATTTCAAATAACATATGCTTACGTAAGTCAAATACTTTAATCAATCTAACTAAAGGACCAATAACTGAAAGTATCGTCGGAAAATCTAACGCATTCCTCAATCCCGTGAGATCAAGCCTCTGGATCTGAAAAATGGAGAAAATAGAATAATGAGCTACACTAGCCCAGTAAGCAACAAAATACCCCAAAGTGGGGTCAGAGCATATCAGATCAAAATACAGGATAATGTCTGGAATAAATCATAAATAACATCATTTTGTTGTTTTCAAAACATATTATCATTTTTCCAAAAACTCTTATACCAGAATCTCAACATAATAGGCTACGGCCACGTAACCCAGTGGCATGGGTTGCACAGAGTGCCAGAAACCACTATTGTTAGTCACCGGTGGAAACGGTGTCCAGAAACCACTATTCTAATCACCGGTGGCGCGGTGTCGAAACCGGTTCCTCATAGATTACAAGTCGACAGGTCCAACGTATAATCCCCATTGGCGGGGCCAGAACAGAACAGAACAGATCATAGCCATGCTGAGAATACATATATATAAAAACAGATTTCATAAATTTTCCGGTCATAGTTTACGGATTTCAGAGCATAATTTTCAAATGAAATTTAACATGCCAAACCCATTTTTACTAAATACAAAACATATTTCAGAATTTAATCTATTTATCAAATAATTTGAAAATCACGCTTAAAGTATTAAGTTACTTACCTCTCCTCGCTTAATTCCTACTTCAGGTAGGCGGATCAGGTTCACCTGTTAACATTTAATTAATTTCTTTATAAATTTTAGAGCTAAGCAAAACCAAAAGTAATACTATTGGACATGGCCCAACAGGGCTCAGAGTTGGCCCATAATGGGCATGGCCCGATAGGGCCCATATCGGATACGACCCAATTGACCCGCATAGATCCAGCCCAATAGGGCCCCCAAAGTTGGTCTCTAATGGATTATTTATGCATTGCAGGGGCTAATACTTAATTACAGGGTACTGTTTTATAATAAAACTTTAGTGGAGGGACCAATCGAATACATTTGGAGACTCTTATGTAATAATCTTTCTTATAGGGATCAAACATAACTTATAGAAGACCCTTTTATGAAATAACATACTGTCAAGGGCTTAACTGCAAAATTCCATTTATTGGCCAAATGGGTTCGGGTTTCGGGTTCTGGTTTCGGGTTCGAGTTCGGGTTCGGATTCGGGTTCGGTTTAAAGCTGGGCCCAATTTGGGCCCACCGTGAACTGGGCCCAAGTTGGGCCCAACATGAACTGGGCCCAATCTTGGCCCAGTTCGGCCCATAACGGGCCTTCTTCCTTCCCAATCTCGCCACAGACAGGGGAGATGGGAAAATAGGGGAGGAAGGGGGGCCGGCCTAGGTGGCCGGACAGTGGCCCGGCCGGCAGCTCGCGGGGGACACGGCCGTCGGTAGGGCGGTCGTGGCCGGTGGCAGAGTGCCACGGCGGCTCGGCCGTAGAGGGAGGATCCGAGGATGACCTTGGTTTGGGGCTTGAACAAAAAAAAAAACATGAAATACAGGGCAAGAGAAGGCTTATCGGCGGTCGACGGAGGCGGCAGATCCCGGCCGCAGGTGGCTCGATCCGGCGGCTAGCAGCGGCAAGGGCGGTGGGGTTTCCAACGGCCAAACTAGATCGAAAAACAGGGGAATAAGAAAATCAAAGGAGCTTGGCTCCCGGGGTGGCTGAACTCGATTGAAGTGGCGCACACGGTCACCGGAGAAGAAGGAGAAGAAGGGAAGAGAGGGGGGAGGAGAGAAAGTGCTCGATGGAGGATCCAAGGGAGGAGGAAAGGGGGTTTTATAACCCCATTTCAACAGCTCTCCGCCGCGAAAATCGCGGCAGTGGGGTGAAATCAACGGCCGCTCGTGCGGCCGTGGGGTGGCCGCGGAATGACCGCGGGGCTGCCGCGTAACGCCCGCGGCGCCCCGCCCTCGCTGCACCCGAAGAAGCCGGAGGGGATCGCATCTGCGATCCCCTGCTTTGGCCTCTTCCTAAAAAAGAAGACGGGGCTGAAGTCGGCTGGGGCTGCCGACTTCAGCCCGTATCTCACATTCTCTCCCCCTTAAAAAAATTTCGTCCTCGAAATTTAAGAGATCTAGGCCTTTCAGATGCTCAGCCCATTGAGTAATATAAATCCAAGATCTCATTCTCTTCGATCAAAATCAGTGTGATAGATAGCTTTGGATCAACTATCAAAAATTTCATAAAACTCGCAAGATTAACACTAGATAAGTGACTGACTAAAATCTCATATTGAAATTATCATCTTGATGCATGTTCACTCGAGATTGGATCAGGATCGATTCACAACAGGATTGATTAAAATTAGTTGTGTTTGGGATAGAACTTGAAATGAAATAGATCTCATACACTTATCATGGTAGTGTGCTGATCCCTCAAAGGATGATGACCAACCTTGGAGTCAAATCATTAAATGGCTAGAAATGTAATTCACAAAATGAACATGTACTGACGATCATTAGATAGCAACGGTCTATCTCAAAAATGATTTGCATCAAATCACAAGAGCAGGTCTGGAAAGGCAAAGTATTGATACCATGATTCAATATGCTACAAAGCTTTTAACTTAAACTTATAAATTATAAGATGGGAGCAAATAATGCATGGTTTATTCAGATACTTAACAAATTAGACCATATTTAGTCAACAATCAACTAACCCGAGTCATGATACGCTCAAATTATTATTATTATTATTATTTTCTTAGCATACCCAAAAATAGCAAATTCTATCCAAGAGATAACATAATCATATCATGATTGACCTGAGAATCAATAGTATACACCTTCCCTTATTAACAAAATCTTTCATTATTGAACAACATAGTCTTTCATAATAACATGTTACCAAAACACAGTCAATATTTTTGACCAGTTTAAATTGACTCAGTCCATCATACTTTCGCTACGCAACTCTGATCAATATTCTCCAAAATTTCTTAATGATCCCAGATCATCAACATTTTTTTTTATAATATCCAAGCAAAATTTTATCTTTGCTTTTCAAGTACACTAGGTCATGATTAACCCTTGAGATAGTTGTCGTATTTGTACTATCATATAATCAAGTAATCATATTCTAGATCCAAATTTAAGCTAATTCTAGTTTTCCTTGACAATTCCATTATACAAGTTAATATTTATTCTAAGCTTTGATAATTAAAAGATTCTAGATTAACTTACTTAGGAGCTTACTTAATCATCCTGAATCTTTTTTTTTAGGCTAAACTTATTTGGGCCTCTCATAAAATCCTACTTGCATTTCTCATATGGTGATACAAAATCCACAATCAACTCATAGCCTTGATTAATAAATATTTAACTCACACAAATCTAATAATCTGGTTCAAAGATTTATAAGAAATTCCTCCAAGATATAAGCTCTATGATTTTACAATATTGAGATCAATTCCTTAAATAAGTAAAATATTTTTTATTTGCAATACTGCAACATTTCGGAATCTTGTAAACTACTAGACTTAGAGAATCTATTCAAAACACCACAAACTCATTAACTATTTCATCCCTTTAGTAATAGTTCCCATTTTTTTTTAATATATATATTGCAGATAAAAGAATCTACTAATAACACAATGATATCCATATTGATCAAAATCAAAAACACTATACTTTCCAACGAAATTTTTCATTAACAAGAAAAACCATCAAGAACTTTTCCAAATCAAAGAGGTCCTATCTTCGACCAACCCAAAAATATTTATTCTCAAGACGTACTAATTGACTTTCCATCAAAATATCAATCTTAATTGTTTCAAGTCTCAAGTAGAGCCAAATAAAAATTCTTAAGTCTCATCCCCAAGTATTTTCCTTCTATATACGAGTTCCATGCATGATCCACATACAGATTTCAATAAATATTTTCTAGTCCAAGCTTTAAACATCTTTTTATAGATGAATCTTAATTTGCCACCAAAATAATTAACTTCAACTAGAAGCAATATCCACAGTTCCCGATATCAAGTTCAACTTCCAAAATAATTACATTGCACGATAATATCTCATGATTAATATTCCTTCACTTAATTTAGTCAAAATCTAATTAATCATAACTTGAAATACAAATTGCTCTACCAAGAAAACTATCATAATAACTTATTCACACTTTGGTTACAGCCATAATTAGGTTGCATTCTAATTTTAGCATTTCAAAATTCTGATAAAATAATATAAATTTATCAATAGCAAAAGCAAATAAATATCTTCGTCTAATGGCCTAATGTCCACCCATCTCTCAAACTTTCCGACGAATCCTAAAGATCCTAAAACTTAAGCTCCATCAGACTATTTCAAACACAATCCCTAGGAATCTGAAACCTGAGCTCTGATACCACCAAATCTGTCACGCTCCGAGCCCGAGGCGCGGCAGACGCCGCACGCCCGCACGGCGGGCCGCACGGGCGTGCAAGGCAGCAGATCATATCAAAGCAGATACAGCTATTCAAAGATGACATAATTATTTAAATTTATTCAAAAGCAGTCTTACAAAATTTCAAATAACATATGCTTACGTAAGTCAAATACTTTAATCAATCTAACTAAAGGACCAATAACTGAAAGAATCGTCGGAAAATCTAACGCACTCCTCAATCCCGTGAGATCAAGCCTCTGGATCTGAAAAATAAAGAAAATAGAATAACGAGCTACACTAGCCCAGAAAGCAACAAAATATCCCAAAGTGGGGTCAGAGCATATCAGATCGAAATACAGGATAATGTCTGGAATAAATTATAAATAACATCATTTTGTTGTTTTCAAAACATATTATCATTTTTCCAAAAACTCTTATACCAGAATCTCAACATAATAGGCTACGGCCACGTAACCCAGTGGCATGGGTTGCACAGAGTGCCAGAAACCACTATTGTTAGTCACCGGTGGAAACGGTGTCCAGAAACCACTATTCTAATTACCGGTGGCGCGGTGTCGAAACTGGTTCCTCACAGATTACAAGTCGACAAGTCCAACGTATAATCCCCATTGGCGGGGCCAGAACAGAACAGAACAGATCATAGCCATGCTGAGAATACATATATATAAAAACAGATTTCATAAATTTTTCAGTAATAGTTTACGGATTTCAGAGCATAATTTTCAAATGAAATTTAACATGCCATACCCATTTTTACTAAATACAAAACATATTTCAGAATTTAATCTATTTATCAAATAATTTGAAAATCACGCTTGAAGTATTAAGTTACTTACCTCTCCTCGCTTAATTCCTACTTCAGGTAGGCGGATCAGGTTCACCTGTTAACATTTAATTAATTTCTTTATAAATTTTAGAGCTAAGCAAAACCAAAAGTAATACTATTGGACATGGCCCAACAGGGCTCAGAGTTGGCCCATAATGGGCATGGCCCAATAGGACCCATATCGGACACGACCCAATTGACCCGCATAGATCCAGCCCAATAGGGCCCCCAAAGTTGGTCTCTAATGGATTATTTATGCATTGCAGGGGCTAATACTTAATTACAGGGTACTGTTTTATAATAAAACTTTAGTGGAGGGACCAATCGAATACATTTGGAGACTCTTATGTAATAATCTTTCTTATAGGGATCAAACATAACTTATAGAAGACCCTTTTATGAAATAACATACTGTCAAGGGCTTAACTGCAAAATTCCATTTATTGGCCAAATGGGTTCGGATTTCGGGTTCTGGTTTCGGTTTCGAGTTCGGGTTCGGATTCGGGTTCGGTTTAAAGCTGGGCCCAAGTTGGGCCCACCGTGAACTGGGCCCAAGTTGGACCCACCATGAACTGGGCCCAATCTTGGCCCAGTTCGGCCCATAACGGGCCTTCTTCCTTCCCAATCTCCCCACGGACAGGGGAGATGGGAAAATAGGGGAGGAAGGGGGGGCCGGCCTAGGTGGCCGGACAGTGGCCCGGCCGGCAGCTCACGGGGGACACGGCTGTCGGTAGGGCGGTCGTGGCCGGTGGCAGAGTGCCACGGCGGCTCGGCCGTAGAGGGAGGATCCGAGGATGACCTCGGTTTGGGGCTTGAACAGAAAAAAAGAAACATGAAATACAGGGTAAGAGAAGGCTTACCGGCGGTCGACGGAGGCGGCAGATCCCGGCCGCAGGTGGCTCGATCCGGCGGCTAGCAGCGGCAACGGCGGTGGGGTTTCCAACGGCCAAACTAGATCGAAAAACAGGGGAATAAGAAAATCAAAGGAGCTCGGCTCCCGGGGTGGCTGAACTCGATTGAAGTGGCGCACACGGTCACCGGAGAAGAAGGAGAAGCAGGGAAGAGAGGGGGGAGGAGAGAAAGTGCTCGATGGAGAATCCAAGGGAGGAGGAAAGGGGGTTTTATAACCCCATTTCAACAGCTCTCCGCCGCGAAAATCGGGGCAGTGGGGCGAAATCAACGGCCGCTCGTGCGGCCGTGGGGTGGCCGCGGAATGACCGCGGGGCTGCCGCGTAACGCCCACGGCACCCCGCCCTCGCTGCACCCGAAGAAGCCGGAGGGGATCGCATCTGCGATCCCCTGCTTTGGCCTCTTCCAAAAAAAGAAGACGGGGCTGAAGTTGGCTGGGGCTGCCGACTTCAGCCCATATCTCACAGCCTCCACTTCTGACCCTCAGCAGAAGTGTTGTATGTATCTTTGATGCCAATATGGACATTTGTCCACTAAAGATCCCAAGAATATATTCTGTATAATAGAGGAGAGCAATAAAGGATGAAAAGAAATCTGATCTCTCCCCTTGCCTGCTTTATAAAAACAGGTGAAGCAAGCAAAACCATCCCACTGCAGGACATCTAGAGTGGAAGAAAGGTCTTACATGGAGATAAGAAGAGTCTGCCTTTGGTAGCCAAGGATGACTTGCCTGTGTCCTCCTTGTGGAGGTTACATGTCTTTGAAAGCTCTTTGTGGCTTTACGGGCAGTCTCCTGGGCTATTCTGAGAGGCTTTTATCCACCATGCTAGGCCTACACCTCCTTCCCATTAGCAAGCTAGTCCGACCAAGTGCTTGAGTCAGAAAGGTGGAGGAAAGGTGCACAAATTGATGTATGGTAATAACACAATAGATACGTTGTTTACACTTGTCATTAAACTTTTGATGTCATGAGTGGATTCATTGATTAACATTTCCACGAGCATGCGGACAATTTATTGAGTTATATTGTTTTTGGGCATGTGAGCAATGAACTATGCACAATCTCTATTTTTGGTCATGAAGGTGAACAAGGTGGGCAAATATTGTCGCGTCCTCGCCGATCATATTCGGCCGGATTTTCTCCTAAACTGTAGTTGTTCGTTAACGAGACGTTAGTTAGCTTGTAGGCGCCAATATATTTCTTTAACAGAAAGAAACTTGTGGTTGTTTAAATATAGCATGAGGTAATCGTAGTATTGGCTCTACGTTATACTGAGCATGAGAAGCTGCCACATATAGCTTCGTAGTTTATACGTATACCCTTTCTAATTAAAAATACATCCTAATTTATTCTTTTTTTTTTTGGCTTGAATAGTAAACAAAGGAACGAACTGGTTCGACATGAGGCTTTTTTTGACATGGTAGAAGGCAAGAAATCCACGCTTATTCTGCTGCTGGCCTCCCAAGCCACACCCCATACGTTACTGGTGATATTACGAGAGAATTTAACCACACCACATATTTTACTAGTCTTAAATTTATATACTAAGTGCAAGGAAAAAAAAAGAATAATATCAAAATATAAGATTATAGAAATTAAAAGGAAAAAGTGTTATATTTTTTAGGGATAAATTAGTGAAGGAGGAATATTGAAATTTTGTATACTGATACTTCTATATTTAAATATCATAGTAAATTCAAGCATGTTACCATATTTCGATATTCAATTCTTTCCATAAAAAAATAACATTTTCTTTTTGGTACGAAATAAAAAAACACTTCAATTTATTCTTTTGGACACCATCGAGTGCCTACTTAGATGACATTGTCTCTTGTTTAATAGGGTGGGAGTTCGATTGTGGTTGTTGTCAATCTGCATGAGTTGGTTGTGGATATAGAGTAGAAGGTCGGGATTAGACCCTCCTTTCTATAAAAAAAATATCTTGTTAGATATTTTTAAAACTTTACTATTTAAAATAGTAAAATGTATCAATAATTTCTAGAATTCTTGTAATTAAAAATTAATTCTTTTCTTCAATACAAAAATGAAAAATAAACATACTTCATTTTATTCTTTTCAATATTTTCAAAATTTTATTAGAGACATTAATAAGTTCTACATATTTTACTACATTGTATAAACAATTGTTTAATATATTGGTGATGACTCATGATTATTTTCTATTCATGCTATAATTGAAGAGTAATATAAAACATATATCCATGTGATTTAAGGGAGAGTTATCGAGCACTTCTCAGTGATTTCAGCACCTGTACATGGTTTGACAAAATCAAACCAGAAACTGATAGTTGAAGAAACATGAAGATACTTTTCGACTTTTGAAGAAGAAGATTTGCAATGCACTTGTCTTAACATCTTCCAATCTATAAATTAAGATACTCTAAGATCGAGGTCGATGGATAGGGTATGCACTGAAAGTAGTCATCATGCAAGATGAAAAACTAGTAGTGTATCATTCAAAGAAGTTCTAGGGGTTGCAGGCACTACAGGAAAAAGGGTAAAAGCTGACTCTTGATTGCCGACGCTAGGAGGATGCATCGGTAAATTTGGCTCCACGCTAAATTTTGCCAACGCTTCTAATGAGCATCCGCAATTTGAAAGAAAAGACAATGCTTTTAAGTGTCGTTGTAGGCCTCAAACTAAGACGATGCTGGAAAGCGTGGGGAGTGCACCTAGGACGATGCTTTTAAGCATCGTTGTTCTCCAACTACCTAAGACGATGCTTATAAGCGTCGTCGAATGTCATGAGCTAAGACAATGCTTATAAGCGTCGTCGAAGGTAGACCTAAGACGACGCTAGTAAGCGTCATCAAAAGTGAAGACCCCCTCCAAACCTAGCGCCTGACCCCGAGCCCTCATTCTACCCTAGCTACTCCACCCGATCCTTTTTTTCTCCTCTCCGGTGCTGCCCTAGCCTCCGTCTTTTTCTTCTCCGACGTTGCCCTAGCCCCCGTCCTCCTCCTCTCCGGTGCGGACCGTCTGACTCCAACATCCTCTCCTCCTCCTTCCTCTCTGGCATCGATCGATTGATTCTAACCCCCTTTGCCAGAGGTATTTTTCTTCTCCTCCCTCCTCTCTGTCTTTCTCGCTTGTTCTCCTCCTTCTCCTCCTCTTCTTTATGTGTTCATGGGGTTTTTTTCCTTCTTTAATTTGTTCTCTTGCTTCGCCTCCGCCCGAGGATCTCCTCCTCTTCCCTCCTCTCCGGCGCCGACCGAGCAGCCCTCAAGCCTTGATTGAGCTTTGCGATAGCCCTCCTCTCCGGAGACTGGCGTAGACTGACCGCCCCAAAGCAACGATCGATCGAGGTCCGCCTCTGCCCAAGGTAATGCAGTATCTCTCCTTTATTCTTCTGTGCTTAGTCATGTACTCTAGGTTTTAAATTATCAATTTGATTTTTTTGGTATATAAGAATTAAAATAGAGCTATGCAATCATTAAATTATCTGATGAACTCCTAAAATTGAGATGCAATCATTAAATTTAGTCAGTTTCACAGCAAGAAACTTGTTCTTTCAAAATTTGTGAGGCTAAAAATGTTGCAAACCATCACTATCAACTGTATATACCTCCCATAACTCCCGGTCTCATAAAAACTTGCAGTAAGATCGATCGAATCATATAGCATCTGCTTCTTCGGAGGGAAAAAAAGTTGAAGGGGTACAGAATCTGAATTAGCCTTTTGCTATATGTTATTGTTATTCTTTGCTAATTCGTTCTTTTTTATTATTATTCTAAAAAACCAAGGGTATAGAGGTGGTGGTGATAATCTTTAGAGATTTTCTTGATTAGATATGTATTGCAATTCGGTGTTGAAAAATATACCTCACCACAAATGGGGGAAGAAAGGAACTTCCACAAAGTGGCTCTGTGACATCATGTAATCAATGGCTGCATGACCTCTATCTTGTACTATAGTATATAGTTTTGTTTCGTATCAACTTGCATGATGACTAGGAAAGGCTAGACATTCAGCTGAAGGAGATCCACATATTTGTAGGAGCATACATGATATCTTAGACAGAAGTTCTAGAATTTTGCATACTAAGTCTAGGGTCTCAGAATGATCAGAAAATGTTTGTAAATACTTTTATCTCTATTCCATCTAGCGAACTACTGTATCCTCTAAAAATTTATTAGCTCGTGTAATGGTACATGGGCCTTCCCACAAGTACATAACTGATGTGAACTTGAAGTATTTGAATGATTTTTATAGGTGTCCCCCCTTACGCTCAATCACAATTTCTGACTACCATCTCCATAAGTGTCAATGGTCCAAGCGAGCCTCAAAGATCTCTGATAAACCCCGCTGACATGGAAAGTGAAGGATTACGGGGAATGCAGTGAGTGAAGATTATTCCACTGCAGATAGTTAGATGAATGGAGACCCTCATATCCCCTTGAAGGGCAAGGACATCCTAACCCTACTATATATCATTATGCATGTTGCCACTGATCCCAGATCGACAACGTGGGCTGCTTCTATGGATCTATAAGGTAGCAAACAAGATGAAAGAACTCACTAGATTGGCTTTGATTGAGCCCTCTGATGCTTAGGTTAGAGAGAGTTTCTTGGTGGAAGATAAGGAAAAAGAAGATAGAAAGAATCGATAGCAATAGCTATAGTAATGCCAGCATTAGGGGACATGTGTATTGGAGGACTCATACCTCTCTTGCAAAGACTCATGCCCTATCTATGGCTAGATAAGTAATGTTGCGGTACATAAGGAAGATGTGATATCAGTCGGTCGGAATCTTAGATACCGGTCTCAAGCAATCATGGACTCCTGAATAGAGCAATGATATGATAGGTGATCTGTAGTACTTTTCTTCTGAGATTTGAGGCATCTCATGAGGGTGATATGCCAATTGAATGTCTTTTAACAAAGATTTCTTTTTTGTGCATACCAGGTAACAATATGCCCCGAGGAAAACGATTTAGAGATGTGGAGTTCCAGCATTCTCATGTGGGATTTTCTTCTGATCAGTCCTTGCAGTCTCGGCAGCACCAGTCTGGATCTTAGCATGAGCCTCCTGAGGTCCCAGGGGAGGATGTTGTTATGGATGACCTCCAGATCCAGGATAATTCGATTTAAAGTTCATATTTAACTTCAATTTTTTAATGCATCTTAATGGTAATTTTAATAGAGGGGCAAGGGACAGTGAGGACGAGATGGGGACCCACTCAAGTAAAGAATGTGTGGCAGCTTCGTGAGGGTGACAAGATCTTCATCTGATGCAACGAATTAGAGCAGCCCATCAAGAGAGCTGGAACTAATTTATCAAGTTTTTTAGGATCGATTGCACGCAAGGGTCAGTTATGTCCGCTCAATTATATGAAGTGGAGTGAAATGCTTCCTTCATATAAGATTGAGCTTCTTAGATTTATACAGGTAATGAATTGAATTTGTTCTTTTTAATTTGATACCTTCCGTATGTTAATTTACTTACCACCATAATTTTAATTTTTGATTTAATATTATTATAACATTATGTATCTTATTCTAGGGTAAGTATAAACTCTCTCGAGAGAGCCATAATTGGGTGCTAAAGTTCCTCAACCATAAATGGAAAGAATATAAGACGAAGTTGAAGACGGACTTCAAGCATGAGGGTATGACAGAGGAAGAGGTTGCTCGTGTTTATCCTCCTGATATATACCCTCAACAGTGGAGAGAGCTTGTTCACTACTGATTTTCTGAAAGAGGATATGTCACGTATATTATTTCAATATCTTATATCATCTTTATTATTAATATGGATTGCAAATATATACATTGAATATATTATACTGTGTACTTTTATTTTGGCAGACATATTCTAATATTGGTAGAGCTGTACGAGTATCTCAAGGAGTTCCTCACACTTCAGGCTCAAAGAGTTATGCAAGATGTAGAGATGAATTCTTATGTTTTTTTTGAAACTATTTGAAACTCTACTAACATATAGCACGTATCATGATATATAGTTTGCCAATATACTTTTCATGTGTATAGATAGAAGAGCATAGGAGGGAGCCTGATGAGGTAGAGTTTTATAGGATGACTCACACCCACTGAGATGGCAGCTTTGTCTGGGAGAAGTCGAGAGATATAGTTGTATGTATTCATCTTTGACAAAGAGCTGCATGCATTACATCAGGCTGTGAAGTATTGGTGATCATATTTGCTAAATAAAAAGAAAATTTATATGTATACAGATCAAAAGCCACTCCAATTCCTCCATACACAACCTATAACTTGAAGTGGATATCTTATCTACAACAATTTAATCTAATGATCAAATATAAGAAAGGAGCTTTGAACAAACTAGCTAACTTATGGTCCAGGCATAGTGGTCTCCAGTATATTGATTGGAAGGCATGTTCAACCACACTATCATGAGAAGTACAAGGACCTATATGCAACAAATCTAGATTTTCAAGAAGAGTTGAAGAAAGCCTTGGTAGAAAAATTCACTTTGAAGGATGGACTGCTATATAGAGAAAATTTTTATGTCCCTAAGTGGGGACTGGTCCAAATTTTGTCCAACTCTATGCGTGCTGCTTCATGGTTAGACTAGTCCACCAGCTCAGTGGTGGATCTGGTCCAACCAATACTTACTTGAGTGTGAGTTATTAGCTACTAATTCGAAGGGAGAAATTATTATTGTTATTATTATTTAATTTTAAGAATGCGTCTAGGCCAACCAAGCAGGCTTATTCAAGAACCTGTGTTACACATATGAATTCACCTTATGGACATGTCATAATTAACGATGAGCTTACACATTATGCATTGAACAACTTTATGAATAAGAGGGAAAATGTAGCTAAGAAAACATAGGCATACACCATCTGAATTGAACTAATTAAATGTAAAACGCAATACAAAAGTGTTCCTTCCTTCCACATGGCATATTGCTAATAGCATGAATAGAACTGATTCGCTGAGTGATCAAGAGAATTACCCAAAAGAATAGTCAAAGCTAGACCTATCCATACTTCCAACCACTTGGCAGACTGCAAATAGGGGGAACCAAAAGATGGGTCAAAGTTATGCTTATCTATGATCACCTACGTCGTGTCATTCTTTTGTACTCATGTTCTTTCCTCTTATTGTTTAAATTTTCTCATTTTTAAAGTACTCTGGTATTTTCATTGAGATCTAACTATCCTTTTATTTTGGATTGTTCTGGGACTTTGTTACAAATTATTAGTATCTTCTTATTCTCTTCCCATTGGTTATCTGACACGTAGCTTTGAAACTAATATATAAAATTCTTGGATTGCATTGCTGTCACTTGAAAGCCATATCTAATGGTCCTAACAAAAGTCAAACCCCAAGTTGGAGGGAACAAAATCTTTCTTATGCATTGACTTTGTAACGGTGGGAAATCTGACACAGAATACTGCATTGGTATGTAGTATGTGGGCATCTTCTCCTTTATGGATTGTCAATATTATCTTTTCTTGCCAAAGAGAGGACAAATCAAAGTGATGCGATAACAAAGAGAAAAGAAAGCTTCCATATTATGAATCCTTGGCTTTTGAATGACTTCACAAGAAAATTACAAGTTCCATGATCGATGTGTTTTTCTTATAATAATATACCATGGGAGAGAGGAATTGTGACAGCAAGATTTACACTTTCGTTTCCAGTGCAACTCCTAGCAGAATGATTGCGACTATGATTGGTCTCAACATGAACAATGGTCCTCCGGAGAGTGCAAGAATATATTCTGTATGGAGGAGACCATCAAGGGATGGAAAAAAGGCATGATACTTTAAAAAGGCTCCGGAGAAGGCAAATTGGTATGGATAAAGGTGATGTGGAAAGTGAATTCTGATCTTTGCCCTTGCCTTGCCTGCAGTATAAATACATGAGAAGCAAGCAAGACCATCACACTGCAGGACATGTAGAGTGGAAGAGAGGTCTTACATGGAGATTAGAGTCTGTCTTTGGTAGCCAAGGATGACTTGCCAGTGTCCTCTTACTGAGGTTTTCTATGTTTGAAAGCTCTTCTTGGCTTCACGGGCAATCACCTTGGCTACTCTGAGTGGCTCTTATCTACCATGCTAGGCCTCCATCTCTTTCCGGTTGGCAATTAGTCCAAGTGGATGAGCCAGAAAGGTACATGAGAGGCAAAAACAAATGGGATATGCCTATGTAAGACCTTAAATAGATATATAGTTCTTTTTTTCTGGTAGGAAGATACGTAGTTCTTCAACCACCGATTAGATGTTTTATCAACTTTTGATGTCACGAGTCATACTGCGTTTGCTGAGCAACTTTTCATGAAGATGACATTAGGAAATCTTATAATGCTGTTTCGGGCTCATGACTACAGGAAATCATAAAATCTCTGACGGTTAAAGCTTATAATGATATTTGGGGGCCCTATATATCCAATTAAGGCCTTCAGGTAAATAACATGATTTGAGAACAAGCCCTCTCTAATTCAGCTCAGAATTGCAAAGAATACAAGTTCACCAATAAGACGTTATTTAGTTAGTAGGAACCCCTCTAATCTTGCAAGAGCTTCAAGATTTGTCCTCGGATTATGGCATTTACAAAATTACCTATATTACGTATATCTATAAAAATAATATCACCAATAGAAGAATTTTATTTTGATTCCATCTTCATTTTTCAATAGAATATTATATCCTTCTAATTTTCTTAGAATATGTACAAATTCCTGTTTTGAAGTAATATTTTTTGATTAAAATAGAGAAAAACTAAAAAAAGGGAATCAAGAATTTGCCATCCTCTCTCTCTTTGATTCAAATTTAATTAGATCTTAATCCATGCTATTATGAAAAACCTTATTGAGAAAAAAGAATCCAAGTATTTTCTATACATTTTGCATATATGAACTATACTCACCGAAATCCTAACTTTTAGAGCAGTCAAACTTGAGCTTCAATGCCATCAATCCATCCTTTGTAGAGGTTATTGTGTATGTATTTTTGCATCATTGTTTAGTGCATGAGATTAAAAAATCTTGTGCAAGGTTTTCGGTATGGCTGATACTGTGAAAATTAGCTGGCTTATAAGGTTTGGCAGTATCCGTGAAATAACTAAGTTGCTGTCACTTGCCCTGAAAAATCGACTGGATTGATTATGAGCCTAAGTAAAACATTCGGTGTAGGTTGTGGTTTATTTTCTGAGAAAATCAACTGAGTTGATTGTGATCGCATGTAAAACAATCAAGCTATAATTTGAGATAGATTATAGTGGAATTCCTAAGAAGAAAGTTTTCATGTTGCAAATCTCATACACTAAAAGATAAATGTTGCAAATCTATCACAATATTTTTTTTAAAATAACTCATAAAGCTGAAAATAGGACTTGACCATCTTCATGTAAAAAAGGATATCATGAAGGGTTGTCTATGGTAGAGAAGGAAGTCAAGAACATGGTTTGGATTCCAAATGGAGAAGTGAAAGAGAGGGTCGAGAGAGATCAATTTTTTTTTTTCAAAGTAGGTAGTGATATTGGTTTTCAATAGTACTTGATCAAGGCCAAAATCGTTCAATAAGGTTTATCAGTGGTGCTTTCAGGGACATTCAATAAGGCCAAGGTGATAGGTCCAGTAGGCCACCTAGGAACTAGGGTAGTTCAGGGCCTCTTTGTAGGGGTCTTCTTGGGTCTGAAAAAAAGATAAATGGAACACTACACTGATATCTACATGCCTATTTAGAGAGAGAAACAAAAAGAAGGGAGAAAGAAGATAGAGAAATAGGAGAGAGAAACTATAAAGAGAATCTAGAGAGAGAAAAAAAAGAGAAGTAGAGTTCGTTTGGGGTCGTCCAAGTGACTTGGCCAGCGGCCAGAGGTGGTGGATAGTCAGCAGCTCAGCCAGCATCAGTGGTTGGCCGACGAGAAAATAAAAGTAAAATGTCTAAAAAATAGGGGACTCCCTTTCCTTGATTTTCGGCCGTTGGCAGCTCACCGGTGGCTATGGCTCTGCTGTAGAGGAAAGCAGGGAGGTCAAGGAGTTCGACCAAAGGCACATAAACAAAGAAAACTGGCAACGATGTTTGGAAGAAAAAGAAGAAAAAGTTTGGCCAAAAGCACGGGAAAATAGGGGTTCCTTTGCCGGTCGATTTTCGGCTGATTCCTTGACCGATGACAGCAATTCCAAGTTGTGGGAAGAAGAAAAAGAAGACGAAAGGAAGGCCAGGGTGTTACTTTAGTTCCGATGACCCCCATATCCAACGAGCACTAGAATCGCAACCGTGAACTTCGATGGGAAAAAGGGAAAGAAAATAGAGAGGGAGGAGGATTGCTCGGGATGGAGTGCTTTGGAGGGAGAGAGCTCTCTTTATAAACGAGCCTTAGAGTCTCGGTGGCCCTAGGTGTCATGCCCTGAACTCGCCACCCAAGTCGGTCTAGTGACAATGCCGTTTACACCCTAAGGTAGGGCACCATAGGATATGCAAGGCCTGAAAATTTTTACAATCTCAATATCTATGAACAAAAATGATCTATTTGATACCAAATAACAAACTTATAGAGATTTAACTTCATTCATCCAATTGGTACGTAACAATGATGCTCTATCTATTCCTCTCTTTCACTTGGGATCTTAACCAAAGCCAAATAACAAGCATCCCGCAACACTAAAAAAAAGAGACAAAGAGAATTGTGCGATTTATAGCCTAGTAAGAATCTCTACACATTTACACCAATATAATTACACAGTTTGAAAATAACAATAAGCAACACCAAAATAAAAATATAAAGTATGAAACCTTTTTTCAAACATCCAATATAACTTAATTAAACCAACAAAAATCTGCATACACATGCATCAAATATCTGGATTATCAAAAGAGATAAATCTCTACATACTAACAAGTAAAACCTTTTACTCAGCATTAGTTTCAAGTGTCTCATCAATATTTCTCATTATCTCAATTTTAGGTTTCATAACAATTATCTTTCCAGTTTTGGACTAACCAAGATCATGACCAGTCCAAGATTGCTAAACAAAATCGCACACGTAAACCCATGTGTAAATCTTTGAAGGTTATCCCACGCATAAGTCCGTAAAGGCTATCCTACATATAAGCTCGTGAAGACTATCTTATGACGAGGTTAGTCTAAACCATATCTTATCCGTCTGATTTGCATGTATTCTTGTCAAATGACTTTCCATTTACATAATGTATTTTTCTCAAATTCAAGTTATCATTGTTCACGTAATTATGTTCTCAATATCTAACACATAATAATTGTATAAGTATATTTGTACTGGAAATCACATAAAACATACCATCGCATACCAAACCAAATCCATTGATGTAAATCTCACCATGCAAATCTTACGATGTAATTCTCATGATGCAAATCCTTCAATGCAAATCTCATGATGCAAATCTAGCAGCACAAATCAATAAATATGTATATATATTAGTGATCGAGTACTAAAATTTTTACTTCTATCGCAATCCAACAGAGCTATAATGCTAGCAATCTACACCTAACTTGTCGAGTCAATTGAATATCAACATAAAACTAACCTATCTCTTATCAATCACTTGCAATATTAATGAAGCAATTATTTAGTAATTACCTAACTTTAGAGTTCTAATATTTGAATTGCCCATATTATATATCATTCTTTAGTTAAAAATTAAAATAAATAAATAAAAGGGTCAGAGTTGTACCTCGATTTAGAAAAAATAGTATAAGACCTCATTGGGCTTCTTTCTATCTAGATGAGTGTAGACCTATATAAAACTACGGCTGACTATGAAAATAGATTCGTATAGAATGATATACCAGGCATGTTACCCAATTATTTGTAACTCAATTCATCTAATGAAAAAATATATATTCAATCAAGAAAAAAATAATAGAGCAAGGGACAATGGTAGCCAATAAAAGTTAGAGTGGCGTAGGGACAAGGTCGACTAGGTTGCAGCGTCCAACGATTCAGATCAATTTATTTTGGTCAATCAAACTAGTCATCTCATAAAACAAGAATCAGACTATGGTATATAAAACACAATAGAAATTAGTAATGATAAAGTCCAGTGTTGCTTAGCAAGGATCGAAGTGAGGGCCAACATAATGCGAAACAACAAGCATGATTGAGGATCTTTTTGCAAAGGTCGATCAGATATCTATTGGGAGGCCAGGATCCAGTTTAAGGCACTCATCGGTGGTTGATCTCCACTACATGATTGCCCATGATTGAGTAGAACTCTGCCAAGACTAGAGGCATGGCGGTGATGCGTGTGGATGCTGGTGAGGAAGAAACAATCCAAACAAAAAGAGGAAAAAAAATAGACTAAGAAATAGGGAAGTCTTGTTCAACTTAATCTAGTGATCTGTCGGGCCCAATTTGCCCGTCAAGTGCAGCTTTAGGGACTAGAATAGAAAAAGAAGAGGGAGCATGAGCTTTTACCTCAACTCCGGCGAGGTTTGGAATCCAACAAGGTGAGAAACTTCAACAGGACATCATGGAATCACGACGACAATTAACGACTATTGAGGGGAAAAATCTAGGTGATTTCCAATGGAAGAATTTCTAGAAGGGAAGGAGAGTAGCTTTATAGGGAAAACCCTAGGGTTTTGCCAACATCCAACATGCCCAAGGATCCTCTCTTTTATTGAAATTGGAGATAAAGGTGATAGACTCCTTTTGGGAGCTGCTACCTGCAACCATTCTCCTTGGGCCAATCCTAGGCCCATCTAAATGGGCTAGGTTATCACATTCTCCTCTTTTTTAAAAATAATTTCATTCTCAAAATTAACTTACATGAGGCTCGAACTTTCAAAGTACTCAACTATCATATCATCCTTGAGCTCCTAAATAGTTTTCCTATCCGAACACCTGCTCACAAAATTTTGACATAAAGAATTATGGCGTCTCAAAAATTGATTGCTTCGATTCACAATACTTATAGAATTCTCTTGATATCTTTTAAAAGAATACTAACAACTCAACCCTAGATTAAAATACATAATTCTTTACCCATGAAATTAATTGCTCTCAAGTAATTTTCACACAAAAATAAAAATTAGCTTAACGAAAATGGGAGAAAGCTTTTGCATCGAATACTCTTCATGATCTGCAACTTTCTTTCTTCTCTTCACTTTGCCCATGATTTAATAATTAGACTTTTATCCTAGGAAAACCTTAAACTGTCTCAAATAGATAGGTTAACAATGTTAGAGATAGGAGTAGAAGATTTATGTTAAAATATTCTAGGTTCAGGCTTAACCACGGAACCATCAATCCATTAACGCTAAATTTAAAATGCCCAAATATTCTCTTAAGAGTTGACAATTATATAAGAACCTAATGGTGAAAATTGAACAACTACCTTTAGTAGCCAAAAAGTCACAATATTCTCCTTCCCTAACTCAGGTCTTCTATCATAATACCTTTCAGATTAAAGTATTATTGTTTCTAACTAGTTTCAAAATAAATTAAACCACCACACTTCCATTGGGCACTCTAATCTACTCATCAAATACTCTAAAGCCGCTAAATATTTTTTGACCAAAATATTTCTTTGCATTGGGACTAAAAAAATCCAAATTTCAAATTTTCAAGTAAAACTAGAGCAATCTAGATCTTCTTGTCCTCAATTTATGTAGAGTGTACATGCCATAACTAACCCTCAAACCATTAGTGAAGTTTAAGATCACTGCATTATCTCGACAACCATTTTAAAACCCAAAATATATAGTTTTCATTTAAAGTGGGTTAAGCTTAGATTTTCTTAGCAATTTGATTAGATAATCTAAATTGATCTTCCTTCCAAAAGTATTTACTCCAAACTCAATGGGTTGGAAGAGCCAATATCACTATGAGTAGAATTAACTTTATGAACCTCCAAATCTTTCTTCACCAAGATTCTTAATATCTATCAGCACTGCTATATGTGATAACTCATGTAACCATCTCATGGTCGAAGTCTCTACCCAGTATTTTAATTTAGTAGCAGCCAAATCAACAGCCTTGTTAGAATCATAAATGTAGACTTCAATTTAATTTAATACATCCAACAATCTCCAACAATTATGAGAAAGATCTAGTAGCCTAATCCAAATATGAAAATTCAAGTTATTAGATTTTTCCACCAATATGCATACTCTATGGCCTCAAAATAAAATCAAATACATCAAAAGAAAATACACCTATTTTTAGTATCCAAAACTTCCAATTCCAAATATACGCCGCATACAGATTCAACCTTGAAGACCATTCTTTTCTAGTACTATAAAAAAAAAAAATCTTAGCTCACTCCATCACTATGAAAGATATGTGTACAAATTCTACTCTAATAATTAGCAACAAAACTAAAAATGCGATCACATCCAAACCCATATCAAGTTTGAACTTCCAATTCATTTAAACAATATATGAACAAATAAACATGGTATGGTATAACCAACTAATATGGTATGCCATGGTCAGCTTTCCTACATTATCTTAGGTAAAACCACTCTAATCATGATTAGAGACACAAATATTCTAGTCCTTCCGTACTCATCATATACCAAACGCAATGCATACATTTTATCACAATGCATAATGATCTTATACCTACACTCTGAATTTAATTCTTCTAGTTTTGTCATGTCCCTAGTGATTGTGCTTGTTGGCCCGGGTTCTTACATTAGTAACATATAATTTTATCTTTGGCGGTATCTTGCTTTTGAAATCCTTTTTCCCCTTGCTTTCTTTTACTTAGAAATCTTTTAAATTTTTTTGTAAGCAAAGCAAGATTCTCATCTTCTTCACTTGATTCGTCGGTGATGGATAATTGAAGAGCTAAGCCTTTCTTTCTTTTGCTATCATCCTTCTTCGGCTTCATGGATAGCTCATGGGTCATAAGAGAACCCAAAAGCTCATCTAAGCTAAGCTTTGTAAGATCTTTTGCCTCTTGTATTGTGGTGACTTTTGGTTTCTAACTTTTTAGCAAAGACCTAAGAATCTTTCTTACCATTTCAATATTAGTATAAGATTTACCAAGAGATTTCAAAGCATTAGTAATAGTAGTAAACCTAGTAAATATGTCGGAAATAGATTCTTCGGCATTCATCTTAAAGAGTTCATAATTTTGCGCAAGCATGCTAATTTTTGACTCTTTAACTTGATTAGTACCTTCATTAGTTACTTCAAATCTATCCCATAATTTTTAAGCCGTTTCACATATAGAAATTCTATCGAACTCAATAGGATCTAATGCATAATACAACAACTTCATGGCTTTAGCATTCATTCGAATATGTTTCACATCAATTTCATCCCATTCACTTTCGGACTTGGTAATGACTTTTTCCTCTGCAACCTTAGTTGGTATTTTAGGCCTATTTACAATGACCTTCCATAATTCATAATCTATAGCTAGGACATATATTCTCATTCTAGCCTTTCAATAGTTGTAGTTTAAACCACTAAACAAAGATGGCCTATTAGTCGATTGACCTTCGGCAAGAGAGGTTCCTACTATGGTTGTCGTGATTTACTCTAAGACAGTTAAGCCTATAAATAGAGCCATTGCTCTAATACCAATTGTTGGCCTAGAGTGCCAAACCTAAGATGGGGGGTGAATTGGGTTTTATAAAATTTTACAAAAATCAAATCTCCTCATGTTTTAAAATCTAATGAAATAAACTAGATGCAACATGTAATAGCAAGTAATAATCACAAATATGAAACTAAGTATGGAAAAATAAAGAGTGAAAGGAAGAAGAAATAATACGCAACAATTTATAGTAGTGCGGTCTCCTTATGAGCCTACATCCACTCTCCTCAAACACTTTCTTGTTTATCTAGAGTATGATCCTCTCAAGCAATCATCTCTATCTCTCATGCTAACAAGATCTCAATAACTCTCTTACAATACTTAATGAAAATAACAAGAATGAAAGCACTACACTCAATTTCTCAATAAGGAAGGCTTTTTACATTTAAGCACAATACTCTCTTGATTTCTCTTCAATCCTCTATGGAACTCTTTTTCTTACTAAAATATGACGTATGAACCTCCTTTTATAGGCTTGAGAAGCCATTTTTTCGTTTGAAACAATTTGAAGATTTGGAAATCCTTTTTCGACATATTTAATGTAGGCAGATTCGGGTCAGATTTGGTTTTCTACTTTGCGGCACCTTTTTGACAAATCAAAAGGCTAAATTTGACCTAGTAGCTGGAGACAAAGTTGTAATTATTTAAGTTATCTTTCCAACCTGATAAGAATTATCTCAAAAAGATATTTGGTTGAAAAGTTACATCTAAAAGAGTAAACATATATCAGCCTGAATTACAGCTATAGATAGATAGATTACAGACCATACTACTCATAGCTAACATTTCAATTTGAAAATATATTTAATATAAAAGTTGTATCACTTTCAGTTATCTTTCCAAGATGATAAGAATCATTTCAAAATAACATTTAGTTGAAAAGTTACAGCTAAAAGAGTAAACATATATCGGCCTGAATTACAGTTTCAGATAGATAGATTGCAGACCCTATTAGTCATAGCTAACGTCCAAATTTGAAACTATATTAAATATAAAAGTTTTTGATAAATAAGTATTCTTTACATATCATAAAAAATTGTATTAATATTATATTTTAATAAAAGTTATGCCAAAAATACTAACCCTTCAAAAAAAATCTCAATCCTAACTTTCATTTGTTTACTATAATCATAATAATGAACTAAATTCATTTATTTCTTATCATCAAAATCAAATAGTAAACCATTAAAACTATGGAGTTAACAGTGCTCTTAAGATCCGGTACATTTTTGTCACAATTTCTAATGATCTCAAACCTACGTTCTAATACCACTTCTGTCACGCCCCAAACCTACTACCCGGGTCGGTCCCTTGACATGGCCGTACCCTAAGGCAAGGCCCCAAAGGATATGCAAGGCCTAAAAATTTATTACAACTTCAATATCTGCAAACAAAAATAATCTCATTTCATACAAAATAACAAACTTGTATAGAATTAAATTTTTTATCCAACTCGTAACAATGATACTCTATCTATTTCTCCCTTTCACCTATGATCTTAAATAAAGATAAATACCAAGCATTTTGCCACACTAAAAAAAATAAAAAGGGGGGTTGTGAGCTTTACAAAAAAATAAAAAGAGGGGTTGTGAGCTTTACAGCTCAGTAAGAATCTCTGCACATTCACACCAATATAATAATATAGTTTCAAAACAGCAATAAGCAATACCAAAATAAAAATATAAATTATGAATCCTCTTTTCAAATATCCAATATAACTCAATTCAACCAACAAATATGTGGATACATATGCATCAAATATCCAACTTACCAAAAGAGATAAATCACTACATATCAACAAGTAAAAACTTTTATTCAGCATTGGTTTTATGTGTTTTATCAATTATTTTTCATTTTTCCAAATCCAAGATCCATAACAATTTTTTTTCTAGCTTTGAACTAACCAAGATTATAACCCAATCTTAGACTGCTAAACAAAATTTCACACATAAGCCCTTGAAACCTATCCCACGTACAAACGCATGAAGGCTATTTGATGCGTAAACTTATAGAGATTATTCCATGCATAAGCTCGTAAAAGCTATCCCATTCGTAAGCCTATAGAAGATATCCCACGCATAAGCTTGTGGAAGCTATCCCATGCATGACAAGGTTAGTCTAAACCATTTCTTATTTTTATCAAATGACTTTCTATTTGCGCAATACATTTTTCTTAAGTTCATTGTATCATTGTTCACATAATCATATTCTCAATATCTGATACATATAATAATTGTACAAGTATGTTCGTACTGAAAATCATATAAAATATATCATCTCATACCAAACAAAATCCATTGATGTAAATCTCATGATGCAAAATTTATGATGCAAGTCTCATTATGCAAATCTTACAATGCAAATATAGTGGTAGAAATAAAAAAATATGTATATATATATATATTGGTGATCAGGTACAGAAATTTTTTTCTCTATCGCAATCCAACATAGCTACAATGCTACGAATCTATACCAAACAAGTCTAGTCAATTTAATATTGATATAAAACCAACTTATCCCTTATCAATCATTTGAAAAATTAATAAATCAATTATTTAGTAATTCCTAATTTTAGAGTTCTGATATTTGAATTTCCTGTACTCTCTATCCTTCTTTAATTAAAAATTAAAATTAATAAATAAAAGAGTCAGGGCTTTTTCCTATCTATAAACCCATATAAACTCAAAGCTGACTATAAAAATAAATTCATATAGAATGATATACAAGGTCGGTTAGATGGCAACACTCAATTGTTCATAACTCAATCCAACTGATTAAGAAATATATAGCCAATCAAGAAAAGAATAATAGAGTAGGGGACAATGGTAGCCGATAAAACTCGAAGTGAAGGAGGGACAAGGTCGACTAAGTAGCAGCATCCGATGATCCGAATTAGTTTGCTTTGGTCAATTAAACTAGTCAACTAATAAAATAAGAATCAGACCATGGTACAAAAAATAAAATAGAGATTAGGGATGATAAAGTCTAATGTTGCTCGTAAAGGATTAGAGTGAGGGCCAATACACTATAGAAAAACAAGCATGATTCAGGATCCTTTTTATGGAGGATGGACCAGAGATCTATTGAGGAGCCCAGGGCCCTTCTCTAAGGATCATAGTTCCATGTAGAGAGAGACAAATAGAGAAAAAAATAGGGAAGTCTTGCTAAACTTAATCAAACGATCTGTCGGCCGCAATTAGCCCATCAAGGGCAGCTTTAGAAACTAGAATAGATAAAGAAGGGGGAGCTTGAGTCTTTACCTCATCTCCGGTGAGTTATGGAAGCCAACACAGTAAGAAACTTCAGTAGGACGTCATGGAATGATGGCGACAATTGATGGCTATTGACGGGAAAAATCTAGGTGGTTCAAATGATAGAATTCCTAGAAAGGAAGGGGAGTAGCTTTATAGAGAGAATCTTAGGGTTTCCCCAACATCCGACATGCCCTAGGATCCCCTCTTCTGTTGAAATCGGAGGAGCTGATACGCTCTCATTGGGAGCTGCTACCTTCGGTCATTCTCCCCGAGCAATTCTTAGGCCCATCTAAACGGGCCGAGTTATCACACTTGGACACTGGTTTCCAGCCGGAATCGACGAAGAGGAGGAATACTTCTATTTGGAGCCTTTCATCGTTGGTCACGTGCGGGGCATGCACAACTAGCCCCATTCTGGGCCAATCTTGGGCTAGTCAAATGGACTGCAGGCCCAGGCCTTCACAGGGAGGCTTCATATGTAATAAGCCATGACTCTTTTTTTTTTTGATAGCATGACAATTATCATACCATTCTAGTATGAGTACATCCAACAAAATCAGAAAAAAGAAGGAGACGAAAGAGAATGAGAAGACTCCATACAATCCCAAAGCGAACTAAGAGAATGCTGGGTGACGAACGATGCCACTTAATCAGCCACTCTATTCGCCTTCCAATATACATGAGTGAGACACGCATCTAGACAATCCCACAAAAGACCATGGATGTCATACAAAACAGGGTGCTCGACCCCAGCCATGGCATGGTCCTAGATCCACCAGATGGCAGTCACCAAATTCTCTTCAAGATAAATCCAATCAGCTCCTAGAATGAGGCGAGCATAAGAGATGCCCTCCTAGGCTGCCCTCATCTCTGCCTCAGGAATAAAAGCGTCATGAAGTTGACAACCCCCTGTTTCTATCAAACTAGAGTCAGGGCTTCTGATGACAAACCCGACCCAACCTCTTCTTCTCTCATCCACCACATTACTATCGAAATTAATCTTGAGAAAGCTCAAGGTGGGGGCTCCCAAGATATATATATCGCCTGAGGCACCATCAGAGCTAAATAGAAGCCCTAGATGTCCCATACAATCTCAAATCCATTGAAGGTCACTACATTGGTATGCTCTACTGTATGGATAAGCACCCTATCTGCTACAATCCCCAGGCTTTATCCTCTGCTCTCAAAGACTCTAGCATTTTCTGTTCAACCAGATATGATAAGCAATATAGGCGCACCTGGTGCCACTGGCCGAAATGGCAAGTCTTCTCACAGACTCCTTCAGAAAATCAAGGTAAACTATGACTAGGGTAGGAGATTGTAAAAATCTGCAGACCAGACCTGTCAATTGCCATACTAGAACTGCCCTCAGGCATCCAAATAGAGCATACTCCATTGATTCCTCTACCTTTGGGCAGCTATCACAATTGGGGTAGAGCCTCACTCCTCTCTTGTCGAGCGCACCCCTAATCAGCAAACTACCGCACGTCATCTTCCACAGAAACAAGGCAGCCCATGGGTGAATATGGAGCCTGCATAATTAACTTGCATCAATTGATCGCGGTGCCAAGTCCATGTATTTCTCTCCGAGATCAAGTACCTTTACCTTAGACCAGCAAGTCGAGCCTCAGATGCTTCTATCAGGTCTACCTAGCCTTGGGTCAGCAAGGCTAAGATCCCCTCTGTCAGCTTGCTTACCGAAGTGTTGCTAGCCCATAGCCACGTCCCCACCTCTCCCTCGAGCTCAGGAGGTCACACACCTTGAGACCCGAGCTATCTAGGCTAACCATAGTGAGCTATAGTCACAAGGGCAAGTCCGAGATCCAAGTATCTTCCTACATATCGATCGACTGGCCATCGCCGATCACCTACCTAATCTGAGGTAGCACCCTCGGAGCATGAGAGCACAAGTCACGCTAAATGAAAGAGCGATGTTGATTAGCCCAGAAATCTGCAACTCTAGTTCGATTGCCATACTTTGCTCTCATCAAGGCACACCACAATCTCTCAGGCTCTAGCAAATACTAAGCTACATGTCTAGCCGCCAGAGCCTTCCTCCTCATCTAAAAAGAGCGGATGCCCAATCCTCTACTACTGCGAGGCAGATAAAGAACCTCCCAAGCTAGGAAATGAATGCTTCTCATTCCGTCCTGCATTCCCCAAAGGAAGTCCTGAACATTCGCTTCAATCTAAGCAATAGCACCTTGGTCAGAAGAGTATTGGACAAGAGATGCACCAAAATAGAGCTGAGGACTGATCTTACCAGTGTCACTCTACCCAAAATGGAAAGGGCATTCACCTGTTACCTCTCGATCCATATGCTAATGCTTTCCTCAACCTCACCACAATCAGCCCTCAACAGAAGTCTCCCCATGATAGGCACCCCCATATACCTGCAGCAGCTAGCTTGCTCTCCAACCCCCAAGGTCTCCCTAATATTGCCTCTGAGTGCTAGCTTAGTTTCGGGCTGAAGTGGACTACAGATTTGGCAAGGTTGACTCATTGATCTGATGCAACACAGTAACCCTCCATAATTTTCCTGACCTCATGGCACTTGGTCTCATGGCTCGACCTAGGAGCGTGAAATCATCAGCAAAAAGGAGGTGGGATATCGGCTTGGCCTCCGGTGTAAGCCTATTAGCCTCAATGATCCGTGCTAGAGAAGCATCCCGAAGGGCTCTAGACAAGACATCAGCACAGATGATGAACAAATAAGGAGAGAGAGGATAACCTTTCTGAAGACCAACAGTGGAGTCCAAGAAAGGAGTGGTTGTGCCATTCACCAAAATGGCGAAAGATGAGTTCTGAACACATCCCATAACCCACCAGATCCAGTAATCACCAAATTCAAAACTCTCCAAGGAAAAGAAAAGAAAGTGCTAGCTCATCTAGTCGTAGGCCCTCTTCATATCTAGCTTGACTGCCATGAGTCAACAAAGGTTTCTCTGAAGGTCCTGCATGAACTTCTGGGCTATGAGGATGTTGTTGGTGATACTACGATCGCCAACAAAGGCACCCTGCTTAAGGCTGATGAGTCTAGGAACTATCCCTCTGAGTCTGGCAACCAAGATCTTCATAATGGCCTTGTAAAAGTAGCAAAGATTGATAGGCCTATAATGACCAAGCACGGTGGCATCCTATTGTCTAAGAATTAGGGTAATGAAAGTCTTCTTCCATTCTCTTGGCATCAATGTCGTATCAAAGAAATGATATATAGAAGCAACCACCTTGTGATGAATAATAGGCTAGTATCTTCTATAGAATGAGGGAAAAACCATCTAAAACTAGAGCTTTGTCCTCTGCTAATGACCAAAAAGCCGCCTGAACATCCAAGGTAGTGACCGACATAGATAGAACCTTCTTCTCAGCATCCGAAACTTTCGCCTCAGGAGTATAGCCGAAAGTAGGACTTTCGTGCTCAAATTAGGCCGACCACCTTTGACCGAAAAACTGCAATAGCTTCGGAGTAATGATCTCCATATCCTCCGTCAGCACTCGACAATTGTCCATGAGGCCACAGATCCTATTCCTATGTCTTCTGATCATTATCGATCAGTGAAAGAATCTAGTATTTCGGTCACCCTCCGTAATCCACTGGACTCTCAACTTCTACCTCCAGAAAGTCTCTAGCTGGCACAGGAGCAAGTGATGCATAGAAAAATACATTCGACTCGGCCAAATTCTCTAGAGACAAACTCCTATCATGCTCCTCTTTGGACTAGAGAGAGAGATTATCGAGCCTTACGCCTCTTCCAATCTCCTGAAAATGTCACCCACTTCTTCTCTGTTCTATTTTCAGAGCCGGGGCCAGAGTAAGTAGAGCTTGTGGGTCATACGGTACATCACATCACCTCACACCACCATACTTCTTACCTCCTTGACAATGTCCCAAGATCTCAAGTACTATATCCAGTTTTTCACAAATTGGAAGGGACACTAATAAGGAATGGTTGACTACATATAGATGAGGATTGTTTAGTGGTCCGACCCAGTACGTGGCAAATGATGCATATGGTGGTCCAGAAACTGCTAGATCCATCCTTCTATGGCATAGGCTCTATCAATCCTCTCCCAGATCCTAGCTCTCCCCTAAATGTTGTTGCACCAAGTAAACCTTTGCCTAGTGAAACCAAGGTTCACCAATCCATTAGTAGCAATAAACTCTTGGAACTCCTTGACCTCAGCCATGCTAGCAAATACCCTATCCCCCTATTTCTCTTGATGTCCGTCAATATAGTTGAAGTCACCTACCACTATGGTGGGAATGCCCTGTTGCATCATACAAGACACCTCGCTCCATAGTTTCTAATTCTCCTTGTAGCCAGTATTAGCATAGACCGCAAGTAAAAACCATAGGCTACTATTACCTTTAGAAATCACAATAATTGCTTGTTGATTACATCTATGGTAGATATTGAAGTGGGCAAAGAGCATTTTCCACACCACCACTACACCCCCTAACTAGCCCCAAGACTCGATTGAGTAGAATCCCTAGGATGGAGGGAATTGCCGTTTGGCTTGCTAAAGCCTTCAACCTAACAATTTTGTCTCTAGGAGGACACACACATTCGAACCATACAAATGAACTAACCTCCTAAATGTGGCCAGGAAGGAAGGCTTTTCGGCCTCTCTACAATTTCATAACAGCAGCTTCATGTTGGTGAGGAAGGATCTTTGTGCTCATTGCCTTCCACAATCCCCACACATGCCCCCATCTTGCTCAAATCTCCCACTACCCCACCTTGGGTCCCCTCACCACAGTTGGGGTTCTCTACCCTGAAAGCCAAAGATGCTGAACTGCTTGAGCAAGTCCACTGGTTCCCTCTTCCTAGAGTCTCGAGTCTAGCCCAGCCGCACCAATGCCCCAATCTTCCTGGTTCTGCATCTTGGTCTCCAAACCTTCCTTGCGCAACCGGTTGCCATAACCCTATCTCATGGCCTCCTCCACCAAGTTAGGCAGTTCAAGTTTTGCCAGCTCCATCCTCCCCTCTTTGCCAGTCGGCGCCAGCATGCCAAAGCCTGTCGCTGCCCCAACTACCGTTGCATCAATGCTCAGCCGCCACCGCCCCTTCTAGATCATGTCGCTAGACCTCCCAGCCGGTCCAACCGTAGGATCCACCATGCCACCTACCATCGCTACTGCAAGCATTTCCAATAGAGGGTTCACTACCTACGGACCGTAGTACTGGCCATCGCGCGTCGGGGAAGAAGATATCTTTGGGGGGAAGGTCAAAGCCTTATGCTGAATTGGGTCAGGCTCCTCCCATTGTACCTTATCTCGATCTGAGGGTGGGCTTCTAGCCTGCTTGAGCAGGCCCACATCGGAGCCTGCCTAAGCCATGACAACGTCCACCAAGTGTGGCCCACTGGTCCGACCCTCCCCACTGCTCTGTTAGGCTTGACTCAAGGCTTCTTTTGACTTAATGTTCAACTCGAATTTGGGGCAGAGTTGATTCGCTCCCACCCCAACAGGTGTCTATAATGGCCCGAGGACCACTTCTTCGACGAGTGTTGATGAGCCACCTTGGATGGCTTCTGCCATCCGTCGGAGTTCGGCAAAGATCTCGACAAACTTGGGCTATTCCTCGGAGAGCTCGATCCTAACTGGGACAAACCCAGCCTTGAGTTTGACTCAGGCATGGACTCGCCCATCTTCCTTGCCTGCACCCTATTCCAGATGGTTCTCGGTTGCCGGATTTTGGCCATGCCCAGCCATGGGCCAAACACTGGCTTGCTTGCCCATCCCAACCCAACCTCTGCGGGGGCATCAACTCCAGTTTCCACCATAATCGGGGCAGGAAAAATTCGACTTTGACCGTCCTCTCCAAGCGTCAGCATCAGTGGCGGATGGCAGCAGTCTTTGTCCCGGTGTTCAATCCTTGCATAGAGATAGTAGAAGGCCAGATTGTTCTCATAAACAAACCTTTGTCCCCCTTGATTGAGATCCTCGGTTTGAGCGGATTTTAGGCATTGATTTCGATCTTCACTCCAGCATACCCGAACTTCTGGAGCTGCTCGGTGAACCCATCTAGAGCCAGAGGTCGGCCCGCCACCGCCGCAATCTACATTATAGGGTCCGTTTTCCTCACTTTGTCCATGCCGGGGATAAAATCCGGCTTCCACCATTCCATAGCAAGAAGTTTGCCGGCCACCACCCACGGCCCATCGGCTAGGGCCGCATTCCAGTCGTCTTCACACAGAAATGGGAAGGCGAAGTTGTCCTCTACCATCGGGAAAGCTTCAACCTCATACCCTAGCTTCCCGTAGATCTTAAGATCCTTAGCTATCCATTCTGCGGGAAAACTCTCCTTGAGGCTCACAGCGACAATCACTGTCGTCTTCCAATTCCCTCCTCGCCGTCTCCACCCGCTTTATCGGTAATTCCAAGACCTCCACGAAATGTCGTTGGAGGTTTTCGATCTCCTCCTCAGAGATCCGGTGATTCGTCCACAATGGTTGCCCGGGGATGCCCTACACCACCCCTGACCATGTTCGGCCGTCCTCGCCATGCTCCTAATTCAGCTGGTCTTTGCTGCTTGAGGACCCCTTTGCCAGCCTAACACCATGGTTAGCCATCCGGTCTCCCACCACTTGCTCGACTGAAGGTCATAGAAATAGCACGATCCTTAAAGCATCGCTACCTAGAGCGATCGCCCCAGGTCTTGGATTGGCCCTTCAAACGCAAACGCTAAGCCATGACCTTTGGGAGACTTCTAAGACACATGATCCAGGACAACTTGCCTAAGAAATGTTCTCTTTTTGAATGCCGTGGAAAAGATACGGTGAAGCTTGCTCTTCCAGCTGTCTTTTATCTTCAGAACTGGACCACAAGCCCCTTGAACAATTTGCAAAATTTTGTCCCCAGAATACTGCAAGAATATATACTGCATGGAGGAGATCGTTAAAGGATACACATTAAATAAACCATAGAACCAGAAGAAGGGTATGGACCAGGAAAATTTGAATGGAGTTCAGTGGCAAGCAGGAACTCCCTTGGCCGCAATATAAATATATGAGAAGCAAGCGATACAACCACGACACAGGACTATTAGAGTGGAAGAGAGGTCTTACATGGAGATAAGAGTCTGTCTTTGGTAGCCAAGAATGAATTGCCTCTATCCTCATGGAGGGTTTCAATGGCTTGAGAAATCCAGCATGTTTGAAAGCTCAACGTGGTTTCACGGGCAATCATCTTGGCTAATCTGAGTGGCTCATATCCTCCATGCTAGACTTGCAACTCTTCCCAGTAGCAGAAGTTTCATGATCAGCCATTGTAATGGATTAGGAGGCAAGGATAGACTGAAAATATATAAATGAGTCTTGCTTCAGAAATCGGTGTCGTACAGCTCTTCAAACAGCCACACAAAGATGATTGAATGCTCTTTCAATGCGATCACAAACAATTTTCAGAGTGCCAAAGCTTGTGTATAATGTGCTTGTGTGCAATTATGTATGCATGCATAACTGTTCATGCATTCATTTCAGTTAAACTGTTTCTAGACATGGATTTGCGGGGAAGCATATATAACATTTAGTTTTGACATGTGATATTTCATTTAACCTTAGCATATGTCTCATAGATTGTGTGATCTTATGTTTTTAATGCTACAACAAGTTTCTTGTAGATGCAAGAACACTGCGTTTCTGAAAAGGGTAGTCCGACGTAGTCAATAATATGATATTCTCTCTATGAATCTTAAAACAGTTATATCCTGGATTGCATCTCTTATTGAACTCGGATATTCAGTTTTAATGATATTCTAGATCTTAGTTCTTTGATGCAATAGTTCCGAATTGTTTTTGTCAAAGAATTTCTGAGAATTATCTGAAGCTTCATTTTTAAACAGACTGCGACTATAGTTAGATTAGTATCTGCAGGGTGCATATGATGAACCCACCACCTAGTCTTCCTCCCTTCCCCTCTTCCTCCCCTTTTTTAACCATACAGAGCATGCTGCTTTAGGTAGCAGACTCTTGATAGATAATTTTAAGTTAGTTTTGATCATTTGATATCATCACGGGATATAAAATCCATCAATGATTTGTTCTCACGGCCATTATCAGGAAACCAAATCCATCAGTCATGTTTGCTCGTAGAACATGTAAAATGATTTCTAAATTAATGAGGTTTGTGTCTTCTTTGGAAACAAAAGATGGGTGACACTGTTCGACATAGCAAAGGTTCAAGATTATCTTATGATATTGGATAGTGAGACTGTTTGGCTTCTTGGTGTCAAGTTTATTTAGAATAGGGATCTCTTCATTGAAGAGATTAAAACCTTGTAGGGAATCTGACCAGCTCATTTGGAGTTGGGACGCTTCTGGTCACTTCCGTTAGAAATGCATATCACTTCCTGCAATCCCAAGGTGTAATGCTGAGTTATGCCAATGTCCTTTGGTCCTGCTGGGTTCCTCTTAAAATTCGAGTGTTCCCTTGGGTAGTCATCAATGATAAATGCAGATGACAAAACTACCAACTAGTTTTTCCTTTCGTGTACTGGTTTTTCTATTGTTTGAAACCAATTTGGCATTGCTTTATTCCTATCTTCATTCGCCTTTCGGACTTATAAACTGTGGAATACCTTGATGTGGGACCTGATTGCATTGCGCTCCAGCTTGTGGAGGGTTTCCTTGTATAATATGGTACGTGGATCCATGCACGGATGCACCTCATCCCGCCGATGCTCCCGAATCCTTATGATCATCATATAACCAATCCGACTGCTAAGACATCTTGTTTGGAGAGATGTAACTGTGTGTTCTTCTTAATAGATCAAAGCATCCTCCAACCTGGGTTCTTCGATTCTCATATATTTGGCGATTGTAAAAGAAACTCAAATAAGAAATTAGGACTGCAGTACAATAAAATGGATCAAAAGGTGCCACGCCCCGAGCCCGGAGCACGGCAAACGCCGCACGCCCGCACGGCGGGCTGCATAGGCGTGCAAGGCATCGGAACATATCGGAGCAAATACTGATGTTCAAAACTTATTTAAGGGTTAATCACAGATGATTAAAATTGACATAAATAATTAAAATTATTCAAAAGCAGCCTTACAAAATTCCAAAATAACATTTGCTAACATAATTCAAATGTCCAAACTAATCTAACTAAAATACCAATAACTGAAGAAATCATCGGAAAATCTAACGCACTCCCCAATCCCGTGCGATCAAGCCTCTGGATCTGAAAAACTGAAAACAGAATAATGAGCTACACTAGCCTAGTAAGCAACAAAATACCCTAGAGTGGGGTCCGAGCATATCAGATTAAAATTCAAAATAATGACTGGAAATAAATCACAAATAACATTGTTTTACTGTTTTCAAAACTTATTATCATTTTTACAAAAACTCTGATATCATAATCTCAACATAATAGGCTCGGCCACGTAACCCAGTGGCATGGGTTGCACAAGATGCCAAACACCACTATTATTAAGCACCGGTGGTACGGTGTCCAAATACCACTATTCTAATCACCGATGGTACGGTGTCCAAATACTATTATTCTAATCACCGGTGGTACGGTGTCGAAACCGGTTCCTCACAGATACAAGTCGATAGGGCCAACGTATAATCCCCATTGGCGGGGCCAGAATAGAACAGAACAGATCGTAGCCATGCTGAGAATGCATACATATATAAACAGATTTCATAAACTGTCCAGTCATGTTTCACGGATTTTAGAGCACATGATTTTCAAATAAGATTTAACATGCCTGACCCATTTTACTGAATACAAAATATATGTCAAAACTTAATCATATCAAATAATTTAAAAATCACACTTGAAGTATTAAGCTACTTACCTCTTCTCGCTTAACCCCTACTTTGTTAGAAACCCGCCCATGCCGCAGAAAAATTTCAAAAATTTCAGATGCAGTGGAAGAGGCATGCGCGGGATCAACCGTTCATCACATGAACGTTGTTTAAAACCATTCGTAGATAGATAAGGATTAAAAACTTTTTAAAAACATTAGAAGATCAGATCTTCACCTTGTGCGGGTAGATGATCACTGCAAACTGATGATCGTGGTTTTGGATGAAGGTTCGCTTGAAGCCGTTCAAGTGCCCGGCCTCTACGGGTATCCACACGAAGCAGAAACCGATCCAAGCTCTCTATCTCCCCGGGGTGCTAGCTCCCTTGCAGAGATAACTTTTGATGGCTGATGTCCTCCCTCTTAATCAACCCTTGATTGTGCTTGGGAGGACGAAGAAGAAGGATGCAAGTGGATGAAGAAACCAAGCTTGCTTGCAGCCCCTTTACTTTCCCTAACGTTGGAAGAAGGAAGGGAATAGGAGGAGGCCGCCAAGCACTTCTTTCTTCCTTCTTGCTGATGGCGGCTGAAACACAAGGAGAAGGAGAGGGAGGCCACGGCTGGAAGAAGGGCATCTATTACCTTAGGGTTCCGCCAAGAGGTCCCTCTTTTAAAGGTGTGGAGCTCCTAACTTTTAGGAGCTCCTTATTTTCTTCCAAAGAGGGGCGTCGGCCCCTCTCTTCATGCCGCACCCAAGATGAGAAGGAGGAGGGGCGTGATCCCCTCCTTGTGATGCCCTGATAGTCAATTTTAAAGACCACGCAATAGCACGTATCTGGTAGGATAGTGATTGCGGGTATCGATCCACAGGGATTGGGGTACAGTTGTTTTTTCTTTAAAAATAAAAATATTTAAAAGAAAGAGTTTGTGAAGAAAATTAAACTAAGGAATTTAATAAAAGAAAATGCAATTAAAAGGATATCAGTTGGAGAAACCTAGGGCATGGAATTCACCACTAACATCGGAACAAGGGTTAATTATATTTTAATTTATTCTTGGATTAACATGCAAATTGACTACAAGCCTAATAAGTATTCAAATAAAAATCTCACAAAAGTAATTTAGAAACATCCATCTTCGGTTGGCATGAAATGTCTACCCTAAACTAATGTGGCAGGACACTGCATCTTCCCTAAGCATGGGTGATCTTCTATTTACTTAGTGATCATGAAGAGCAGTTGTATAAACATCATACTTAAAATCACAGAAATTAAATATGAGATGAAATAAAATATTCATTAGGAGCAAAATAAAGTTTATACAACTCCAGGAATAGAAAATTAAAAATATAAAACCCTTGGCCCTTTGTTAGGGCTGCATCCAGCCCTAGTGAGGAGATCAGCCTTCCATGGAGTCGTGGGCGGCAGCAGCAGTGGCACAGCAGCGGGCTTCCATTTCTTCCTTCCGGCTTTTTTCCTCTCCCGTGGGACTCCCTTAGCATTTCTTTTTTTTTTCTTTCTTTTTCCGTGGGAAGTTCTTCCCACAATACCCAAAAGCCTCTCTTTCCTTTTTACTTCGGTGGGAACTCCGTCTCTCCCCCAGATGCCCCTGAAGAGAAGAACTCCTCTCTTTATATAGGCTGCCCACCTCTCTCTCCTCCCCTCTTTTGAATCAAGGATAAGGACGCAGAGATTCTATCCAGTCGTTGTAACAGAGAGCTGTTGGATTTGCTCGATTTATGGACGTGAAGTGATCCAAAAATGTTGTAGATCTGATCCCGGATCCTTGGAAAAGCTCTGCTTGCTGGCTTGCTGTTCTGGAAGTTGGGAAGAACACACGGAAGGAGCCGATGCTGCTGATCCGGATGGTTTGGATGCTTTGGGAGGCCGTAGAACCTGGGATCTGGCCTTGGAATCTTATCCATGGATGCTGAGAAGCTGATTGCGAACGGAAGTTGGGACTCGGCCAACGGCTTGGGAGGAAATCTGGGAACAGGGGAGTTGATCTGTGGGATTTTGGAAGGATGCGGAGAAGGCTCAGATAGATCGGAAGCTTGGGGGAAATCTAGGATGATACAGATGACGTGGGACGTTAGAATGTTGCCCACGGCTGAGAAGATCTATGTTCTGTTTTCGAAACAGGGGAGGATAGTTTGGTTGTTTACGGGATGAGGATGACTCCATGGAATCAAGCCGGAATATGTGATTTGAGTTTATCTCCAATCCGAACGGGATGAACGTGGGATCTAGCGGAAGAAACTTGCTTGATTCGCAGGAGGGATATGGCTATGATATGGAGCTGGGATGTTGGGATCTCGGCTGAATGCAAAGAAAACTTGGTTCCGGGATGCAGGGGATTCATCCGAATGCTAGGATTTGATAGATGCTGAACGGAATGAAAGGGAGATGAAGATGAGTTGGTTGTTGAGATACTTGGATGCTGGCGTTTGAGAGGAAGAATGATACGGTTGCTTTGAACCGTGAGCTGGGATCAATTCGAATGCTGGGATCCGGGGATGAGCGTGTGATTTCGAACGTGAGATCATTCCGGGAGAAGGATCTCATGCGGATGGTAGCTGTTAATAGGATCGCTGTGAACTCGGAAAGATGAAATGGATGTGGAGTTTGGGAGGATGAGGTGGATGTTGGGAGATTAGTTGAGATGAAGACACGGGAGACTTGATGGATACGGCTGAGAACACATGGGAACAGGGGATAATGTTCACGGTTGGGATAATCGCGGAGGAGATGAAGATGGCCTGGGCTTATCCATGGGTGGTTGGAGGCTAGATTCTTTGGACGGGCTCTGTCGTGGAACAGGGGAAAGAGGATAAATCTAATGATGTTAGGAATGAATGGATCCTAAACGGGATGAGTCGGACGTGTGATGGACTCGGTTTGGGAGAGAAGAATTTTTAAAAGAAGAAGGACTGATTGTTGGGGTGATGAGATTGCTGGGATTAATCCGGGAGTTTGGACTCGGCTGGAAATGAATGGGTTGTATCATGGGTGTTTGATACAGGGAATGTGATCCTATTTAGTTGGTTGGAACGTGTGGGAAGGGAATTAAGTGACTGAGATGTGACACAGGGAAATTTTGTTGAGCCAAATGCAGGAAAGGAACAAGGGAGTTGGGATGAATCTAAAAGGGTCTTGATTTGCGGGGCTGCATGCGATTTGGGTTCAGAATGAATTTGACTTGACCTGCATACGTTAGATTCAACCAATAAAAAAAATCAAACTTGAATTATTTTTAATACTTTATTAAAATGTAATGATGAAAGGGAACATTTATTTTTTTCATGTTTAAATATAAAATATATGCATTAAAATGATGATAAGTGCTATGAAAAAGATATTAATTTATGCATTATTTAGCACTTATCACACCCCCCAACCTACATTTTGCTAGTCCTCGAGCAAAATAATAGAAAAAACTAACTCACTTTCGCAGGAATCGCAATTGCATTTACCGAATGCAATAAGGCTTTAAACCCCTAGGTGGCCCTAGTGGACGAGTTTTGTCTCGTGAGGGTTTCCAGCTCAGATACCCACAAACTGCTGTCTAAAGAATTTATTTTATTGTTTTATAAAATCTAATTTCAAATGCATTAATGCCAAGAATTTCAAAAGCACACAAAGTTTTAATTACTAAGTCAGCCCAAATCCTAGGTCAGTATGCAACTTAAGTTGAAGTTATTAAGTTTCTGTTAGAGAGTTGTAAGACTAATTTATACTTGGGTGCTCGGTGAAATCTGAACCATACACAAGCTAAGGTTTTAGATTCCCCAAAATACTGCTAAAGCTAGTAGTTTCCAAGAATTGGTCAGATAAGACCTAATCACTGATTCAAAATCATCCTATCTTGCAGGATTTCGAGAGTTGTGAATGTTTACTTTAATACCTCATGGGCTTTATCTGTAATATTCCAGTTTACTCGAATTTTTACAACAACGGCTTTAACACTATCATCTTTTTCAAGGTCAATATTATTTTCTCTTTCTTTTTTATTTATTATTATTTTTTTATTTTTATATAAATAAATTATGCACTTTTACTCTTGTAATGATTCCTCCGTGTAGCGAGCATTCAGTCAACACTCCCACACCAGATGGCATAAGGTGTTGGGCATCAAGACTCCCCTACGGACCTATGCTCGGGTTTATCATCACAAGCCCGCTGACCTTTGACAATAGGTAGCCCTTTTCGATGTACCTGACTAAATTCACTTTTTTTTTCTCTTTTTTTTATATATAAATATGGGATAATAGTAAATTAGATAGGAATGATTCATCAGGACTCAAGGTTGCTACCAGACTTAACAACATAATGTTGAACCTAACCCTTAGAAGTGCAGGCCATGTGTGTTGTGAAATTCCAAAGTAAAAATTATCTTACAACTCACTAAAAGAACTTTTAATGAAAAGAACTCAAATTGTCTTACTTCTGACTAATTATTGGGCTTGTTAGTTTTTATATACTTTGTGCATTTATCATTGTAGCACTAAGGCATAGAAATTAGAGTTTTTTTTTTGAGATAAAATACTTATTCAATAATGCAAAAATGCTAAAAATTTCGTAAAAAAAAATTCGAATCTTCTATACCCCCCAACCTAGACCAGACATTGTCCTCAATGTTTTTTTTAATAATATTATATTATTATTTTTTTATTGTTTTTTTTATTATTTTTATTTTGGACGAAAATATGATGCATATGGAGGATAGAAGCATTTTACCTTAATTGCATCAGTAATATGAGGACTCCTAAAAAATGCGATAAATAAATGTGCAAAAATGACCTACGAAAATTGGGTTGCCTCCCAACAAGCGCTAAGTTTAACATCTTCAGCCAGACGCAGTGCATCCTTAATTATCCCGATAAATAGGATCCATCAAATCAAGGGATTCAATCAACTGTCCATCTGCAATACACTCTATGTAAGGTTTCAATCTTTGACCATTGACGTTCAGGATATGACCATCATTGATGTCTTGAATTTCTACCGCACCATGAGGAAAAACCTTTCTAACTAAAAAGGGACCATCCCACCTAGAGCGAAGTTTACCAGGAAAGAGACGCAATTTAGAATTGAATAGCCAAACCCTTTGATTAGGCTCGAAAGACTTACGGTTAATGGATTTGTCATGAAAAACCTTAGTCCTTGCCTTGTATATTTTGGCATTTTCATATGCCTCATTGCGTAACTCTTCAAGCTCGTTGAGTTGAAGTTTCCGGTTAGAACCAGCTGCTGCCATATCAAAGTTAAACTTTTTAATGGCCCAAAAAGCTCTATGCTCAAGTTCTACCGGTAGGTGGCAAGCTTTTCCAAAAATCAGTCGATAAGGAGACATGCCAATAGGAGTCTTATAGGCAGTACGATAAGCCCAGAGAGAATCGTTTAACCTTTGAGACCAATCTTTTCTATCAGGGCGTATTGTTTTTTCTAAGTTATGTTTTATCTCCCTATTGGAAACTTCGACTTGCCCGCTTGTTTGGGGATGGTACGAGGTGGCAACTTTGTGGGTGATTGAATACTTGCGAACCAAAGCTTCAAAAGACCGGTTGCAGAAATGTGATCCCCCATCACTAATGATAGCTCGGGGTGTGCCAAAGCGACTAAATATGTTTGTTTGTAAGAACTTAACCACAACCTTATGATCATTAGTCCTAGTGGCAACAGCTTCTACCCACTTCGAGACATAATCCACCCCGACAAGAATGTACTCAAAACCAAAAAAATGCGGAAAAGGACCCATGAAGTCAATACCCCAGACATCAAAAATTTCTATAATTAAAATGGGGTTAAGTGGCATCATATCTCTACGGGTGATTGTACCCATTCGCTGGCATCGCTCACAAGTCTGGCAAAAATTGTGAGCATCTTTGAACAATGAGGGCCAATAAAATCCACTTTGTAAGACTTTAGCTGCAGTTTTTCTACCCCCAAAATGTCCTCCGCAGGCTTGGGTATGACAAAAATCAAGAATACTCTGAAATTCACATTCAGGCACACATCGACGGATTACTTGATCTGGGCAGTACTTAAATAGATCGGGGTCATCCCAAAAGTAGAACTTAACTTGCGAAAAGAATCGATCCTTGTCCTGTTTGGACCAATGATCCGGAATTTGTCCTATGGCAAGATAGTTCACTATGTTGGCAAACCATGGTGTTCTTACTTGTTGTACCTCAAATAATTGTTCATCTGGAAAGGAATCATGAAGTGGTGAAATGTTATGAGGAGGCTCGAGAAGGATTCTAGACAAATGGTCTGCTACAACATTTGTGGTACCTTTCTTATCACGAATTTCTAGATTAAATTTCTGTAACAACAGGATCCATCGAATTAGGCGAGGCTTGGTGTCCTTCTTTGAAAGGAGGTACCGAAGAGCAGAATGATCAGTGAATACAATAACTTTGGATCCTAAAAGATAGGATCGAAACTTGTCCAAGGCAAATACTACAGCTAGAAATTCTTTCTCGGTAGTGGTGTAATTCAATTGTGCATCCGAGAGTGTCTTACTAGCATAGTAGATTACATGAGGTAACTTATCTAGCCGTTGCCCTAAAACCGCCCCAATGGCATAGTCAGAAGCATCACACATGAGTTCAAATGGAAGGGTCCAATAGGGAGGTTGTATGACATGTGCTGTAGACAACTTAGATCGGAGTTTCTCAAAGGCCTCTTTACATGCTTCATCAAAGACAGAGGGTGTATCCTTGGCAAGGAGATTGCACAAGGGTCTAGAGATTTTGCTGAAGTCTTTAATGAAACGACGGTAAAAACCAGCATGGCCAAGAAAAGAACGGATTTGTTTCACAGATTTGGGTGGAGGAAGATTAGAAATAAGATCAACTTTTGCTTTATCTACCTCAATACCCTTTTTGGACACAATGTGTCCCAAGACTATACCCTCTTGAACCATGAAATGGCTCTTTTCCCAACTCAACACTAGATTGGTCTCCTTACATCTTTTCAGAACCAGGGCTAAATTACTGAGACAATCATCAAATGAGGGGCCAAAAACTGAAAAATCATCCATGAATACTTCCAAAAATTTTTCTACCATGTCAGAAAAAATTGCCATCATGCATCGTTGAAATGTTGCAGGTGCATTGCAGAGTCCAAATGGCATTCTTCTATACGCAAATGTCCCAAATGGACATGTGAAAGTGGTTTTATCTTGATCGTCGGGATACACGGCCACTTGGTTATATCCAGAATAACCATCTAGGAAACAGTAGAAACCCTGACCGGCTAACCTTTCCAATATTTGGTCAATAAATGGCAAAGGAAAATGGTCCTTCCTAGTCATGGAGTTTAACTTCCTATAGTCAATGCAAACACGCCAGCTAGTGGTCGTGCGTGTGGGCATCAACTCTCCTTCTGCATTTTCAACCACAGTAATGCCCGACTTCTTTGGTACTACTTGAGTCGGACTCACCCAGTTGCTATCAGAGATAGGGTAAATGATTCCGGCATTTAGCAACTTTACTACTTCTTTCTTGACTACCTCTTTCATGTTTGGGTTGAGTCTCCTTTGCATTTCACAGGTTGGTTTTGCATCTTCTTCTAGGTGAATGCGATGCATGCAAATGGATGGGTCAATCCCCTTCAGATCAGTTACGGACCATCCAATTGCATGTTTGTGTTCTCCGAGTACACTCAAAAGTTGACTCTCCTGTTTGTCAGACAGGTCAGCCGCGATGATTACAGGTAGGGTATCTTCGGGTCCTAGAAAAGCATACTTAAGGGTTACCAGAAGTGGTTTTAACTCAAGTTTGGGAGGGGACTCGATGGAAGGGCACTGTGGCGTACTAGAAAGGGTAGGAAGAGGTTCATATCGGATACGCCAAGGATGAGAATTTGTGGGAGACGGATTGTCAAGTAGGACATTGACGTCTTCTATGGTCTTGTTTAAATCAAAATTATCAATGTCAAAATGGGCTAAACATGCTTCTAAAGGGTCATCTGCCAGAATATAGGGAAGGGTTTCTTCTACAAGATCGTCCATTTTGTCAACTAGGAAGCACTCATCTTTCCTTGCAGGTTGATCAGAGGCATAGAATATATTTAGTTTAACTTTCATGTTTCCAAAAGATATATCCATCACCCCAGTTCTACAGTTAATACATGCATTGGCTATAGCTAGGAAGGGACGACCGAGAATCATAGGGATCTGTTTCTTAAGGTTCGGCATAGGTTCCATATCAAGGACGATAAAATCAACTGGAAAATAAAATTTATCTACCTTGACTAGGACATCTTCAATTGTTCCTTGTGGTATTTTGACAGATCGATCAGCCAATTGCAGGGACACCGAAGTAGGCTTTAGTTCACCTAATCCGAACTTCTCATAGACTGAATAAGGAAGAAGATTAACACTTGCCCCTAGATCTAATAGTGCACGATCAATCGAATTATCTCCTACCACACAAAAGACGGTAGGTGCACCAGGATCCTTGAACTTTGGAGGGGTTTTGTGCTGGAGGATGGAGCTTACTTGTTCAGTTAGGAAGACCTTTTTAGGCACATGTGTCCTAGATTTTCGCTTCTGGATACAAAGGTCTTTGAGAAATTTGGCATACGATGGAACTTGTTTTATGGCATCAAGGAGAGAGAGGTTGATTTTGACTTGTTTGAATACCTCCATTATTTCTTCCAATGAAGTTCCTTTCATGCCAAAAGGAGAAAGTGCTTTCAGACATTGAGGAAAAGGGGCCTTCGGTGTAAAAGGTGTGGTCGATACTGGGTTTGATGGCGACCTAGAGGAGTTTGGGATCTCTTTAGGCATAGTCATACTCCTATCTTTATTTTTCTTATGTTCTTTTTCTCCAACCTTATTGTCCACTATGCGTCCGCTTCTTAAGGTAGTCACGGCATTAGCTTGTTCATGGTGAACATCATTCGGGTGAGTCTCTTGAGCCATGTACTGCCCTCTTGGGTTACTCACTGGTTGGCTTGGAAGCTTGCCTTCCTCTCTTTTATTTAGTGCACTCGCTAGCTGCCCTAGTTGGGTTTCTAATTTGGCAATAGACTAAGTATGGGAGTGCAACAATTGTGTATTGGCTTCGAATCCTTGAAGGGCAGTCAAAACTTTTTGCTCAAAAGCCATATCTCTTTGGGGTGCTGGAGGAGGGACATGTTGAAATTGTGAATAGTGAGTAGGAGGACGGTTCGGATGAACATTCTGGAATGGTTGAAAGTTTTGGGAAAAAGGTTGGGAAGTATTAGGAGTCTGCTGTTTCCAAGAGAAATTTGGATGGTTACGCCATCCCGGATTATATGTATTGGAAAATGGGTCATTACCCGGTCTGGACTGTGCTTGGGCAGTATTAACTTGTTCTTGCACAAATTCAGAAAATTGAGCTGCCGAAGGGCATTCATGAATAGGGTGAGACGGGCTAGAACAAAGAGCACAAACTTGTGCTTGGGGAAAGTTTGGAAGCTGTTCTCTAGACATTAGTTGGTCCAACTTGCGGGATAGTGCATCTACTTTGTCAGATAGATCTATGGACTGGCTAACTTCATATATGGTTCCTTTTTTTTGAGAACTCGGGGGTGCTTGACGAGCAGAGGAGGCATGGTGGAGAGAATTTTCATTAAGATTTTCAAACAATTGCCATGCCCCATGTTCACTTTTAAGCATGAAAGTACCCCCACAAGAAGCATCAACCATTTGACGGTTTCGTTCAGACAGTCCGTCATAAAAGCATTGCACTAATTGCCACTTGGGTATTTGATGATGCGGACATTTTCGGAGTAAATCTCTAAATTTTTTCCAAGTTTCATGAAATTCTTCCCCGTCAGATTGGGAGAAGCTCGTGATAGCACGCCTAAATTGGTTTGTTCTTCCTATGGGAAAATATTTTTTTAAGAATTCTTGTTGCATTTGAACCCAAGAGAGAATAGAATTGGCTTCTAATGAATGGAGCCATTGTTTAGCTCTATCCTTAAGGGAAAAAGAAAACAGCCTAAGTTTCAGAGCATCATCAGTGAAGTTCTGAATTTCGACAGTAGTGCAGATCTCAAGGAACTCATCCAAATGTTTATATGGGTCTTCATTGTTAAGTCCATAAAAAGAGGGAAGCATTTGGATGACACTAGACTTAATTTCAAACTGCACAACAGCCGTGGTATCAGGTAGTCGAATACAAGATGGAGAGGTATAAATGGAAGGAGTGAAGTACTCCTTTAACAGTTTGGGTTGCTCTTCAGCCATCTCGACAAGTGGTGTAGATCCTATGGTTCTATAGGTACGGATTTCGGCTCGAAGGGCCCTAATAGAACGCTCTATTTCAGAATCAAAAGGTACTAATTCAGGAGATCTGGAACGACACCCTAGCATACACTAATGCTTTTCTAATCAGTCAAGTGCGGTCAAGCATGCATTAAAAGAAAAAGACTTCAAATCCTTATGTTTGCCCTAAAATCACTAGACAGCTCCTAACTGGTTTGAAGAGGGCACCTAAGCCTCCAATCCCGTCTAATGAACTGAGTTGACTAGGTAAGCTCCCAGGTAAGTGGGGGGGTCACGATGCATTGCAAAGGTCCCACTTAAAAACTACTTGCCTCGAACAGATGAACTGTCTCCCTTGGGACAAAGCTTGCCTAGACATCAACTGAGCCATAGAGCAAAATTGGTGCAACTTTCGGTGATCTTCGTCTTATTGAGCTCGAATGTCCCTAGGGGCCAACGTCTAATTGATTTTAATTAAAATGATAGCTATGTGAAAATTGATTCACCTAATTTGGGCAAGAATCTGGTGATGAAATCCAGTTCTTATCTTGTTGGGGTGATTGCCCTTACTACGTGCGGATTAATTGGTGTATGTGTATCAGGCATACATTCACACTTTTATTGAAATTAAAATCAAACAATCACCACAATATTTCAAGCAAACTGGAAATCAATTTAAATAAGAAAGGTTTAGAGGTTACCAAAGGGAATTTTCCCAGCAATTTTTTTTTATTATTTTTTAGGCAAACCTCTACGGCATTCCTTTTCCAGCAGTTTTCTTTTTGACCGTCCCAGAGTTTCTCTTTGATTCCTGATCAAATAATATCAAGAGAAAAATCAAAAATTAGTAAGAGAAAAAAAAAAGATGAGGAAAGTAACAAAAATAGAAAATATTTTTATTTTATTTTAAATATATTTTTTTTTGAAAGTTTTTTTTTTGAAAGTTTTTTTTTGAAAAGGAAAACAACTATGCTAGCAATCTCCGGCAACGGCGCCAAAAATTGATAGTCAATTTTAAAGACCACGCAATAGCACGTATCTGGTAGGATAGTGATTGTAGGTATCGATCCACAGGGATTGGGATACAGTTGTTTTTTCTTTAAAAATAAAAATATTTAAAAGAAAGAGTTTGTGAAGAAAATTAAACTAAGGAATTTAATAAAAGAAAATGCAATTAAAAGGATATCAGTTGGAGAAACCTAGGGCATGGAATTCACCACTAACATCGGAACAAGGGTTAATTATATTTTAATTTATTCTTGGATTAACATGCAAATTGACTACAAGCCTAATAAGCATTCAAATAAAAATCTCACAAAAGTAATTTAGGAACATCCATCTTCGGTTGGCATGAAATATCTACCCTAAACTAATGTGGCAGGACACTGCATCTTCCCTAAGTATGGGTGATCTTCTATTTACTTAGTGATCATGAAGAGCAGTTGTATAAACATCATACTTAAAATCACAGAAATTAAATATGAGATGAAATAAAATATTCATTAGGAGCAAAATAAAGTTTATACAACTCCAGAAATAGAAAATTAAAAATATAAAATCCTTGGCCCTTTGTTAGGGCTGCATCCAGCCCTAGTGAGGAGATTAGCCTTCCATGGAGTCGTGGGCGGCAGCAGCAGTGGCACAGCAGCGGGCTTCCATTTCTTCCTTCCGGCTTTTTCCTCTCCCGTGGGACTCCCTTAGCATTTCTTTTTTTTTTTTCTTTCTTTTTTCGTGGGAAGTTCTTCCCACAATACCCAAAAGCCTCTCTTTCCTTTTTACTTCGGTGGGAACTCCGTCTCTCCCCCAGATGCCCCTGAAGAGAAGAACTCCTCTCTTTATATAGGCTGCCCACCTCTCTCTCCTCCCCTCTTTCGAATCAAGGATAAGGACGCAGAGATTCTATCCAGTCGTTGTAACAGAGAGCTGTTGGATTTGCTCGATTTATGGACGTGAAGTGATCCAAAAATGTTGTAGATATGATCCCGGATCCTTGGAAAAGCTCTGCTTGCTGGCTTGCTGTTCTGGAAGTTGTGGAACCGAGTTTATGCTCTTCCTGTTCTGGTGGTACTAGGCCTTCTGCCGCTCTTTCTTCGGCTATTCCACTTGTCGATATTTTTTTCTATAGAATATCTATGTGATGTCCTTTCCTTTCCTGCTTATGTCCTTGATCTTACTGTTCACTGCAGGAACCCTATCTTTCTAGCTTTCTAATAACTACTACTACTAGCTACTGACTATGTAGCTGGGACAGTGAAGATCAAAGATTAGGTATCCTATCCTGTGCAATCTAGATAAATGATTGGTGTAGGAACCATTCTACTCTCAAAGAAGAAGATAAAATGCCAGGAGGTAGGTGCCTAAATTAAGCTTGTTCCTTTCTAAGGCAGTAAGTGAAGGAAGCAAGAGCTGCGGAAGAAGATCAGTGCGAGGTAGAGCAGAGGAGAGTGCAGCAACGAAAGAAGGCAGGCGTGGATTCGCATGCTTCGGATGCTGGTGTAGCTTACACCCCTAGAAGGGAAAGAAAACGCCAGCGGCACGTGAAGAACACACGGAAGGAGCCGATGCTGCTGATCCGGATGGTTTGGATGCTTTGGGAGGCCATAGAACCTGGGATCTGGCCTTGGAATCTTATCCATGGATGCTGAGAAGCTGATTGCGAACGGAAGTTGGGACTCGGCCAACGGCTTGGGAGGAAATCTGGGAACAGGGGAGTTGATCTGTGGGATTTTGGAAGGATGCGGAGAAGGCTCGGATAGATCGGAAGCTTGGGGGAAATCTAGGATGATACAGATGACGTGGGACGTTAGAATGTTGCCCACGGCTGAGAAGATCTATGTTCTGTTTCCGAAACAGGGGAGGATAGTTTGGTTGTTTACGGGATGAGGATGACTCCATGGAATCAAGCCGGAATATGTGATTTGAGTTTATCTCCAATCCGAACGGGATGAACGTGGGATCTAGCGGAAGAAACTTGCTTGATTCGCAGGAGGGATATGGCTGTGATGTGGAGCTGGGATGTTGGGATCTCGGCTGAATGCAAAGAAAACTTGGTTTCGGGATGCAGGGGATTCATTCGAATGCTAGGATTTGATAGATGCTGAACGGAATGAAAGGGAGATGAAGATGAGTTGGTTGTTGAGATACTTGGATGCTGGCGTTTGAGAGGAAGAATGATACGGTTGCTTTGAACCGTGAGCTGGGATCAATTCGAATGCTGGGATCCGGGGATGAGCGTGTGATTTCGAACGTGAGATCGTTCCGGGAGAAGGATCTCATGCGGATGGTAGCTGTTAATAGGATCGCTGTGAACTCAGAAAGATGAAATGGATGTGGAGTTCGGGAGGATGAGGTGGATGTTGGGAGATTAGTTGAGATGAAGACACGGGAGACTTGATGGATACGGCTGAGAACACATGGGAACAGGGGATAATGTTCACGGTTGGGATAATCGCGGAGGAGATGAAGATGGCCTGGGCTTATCCATGGGTGGTTGAAGGCTAGATTCTTTGGACGGGCTCTGTCGTGGAACAGGGGAAAGAGGATAAATCTAATGATGTTAGGAATGAATGGATCCTAAACGGGATGAGTCGGACGTGTGATGGACTCGGTTTGGGAGAGAAGAATTTTTAAAAGAAGAAGGACTGATTGTTGGGGTGATGAGATTGCTGGGATTAATCCGGGAGTTTGGACTCGGCTGGAAATGAATGGGTTGTATCATGGGTGTTTGATACAGGGAATGTGATCCTATTTAGTTGGTTGGAACGTGTGGGAAGGGAATTAAGTGACTGAGATGTGACACAGGGAAATTTTGTTGAGCCAAATGCAGGAAAGGAACAAGGGAGTTGGGATGAATCTAAAAGGGTCTTGATTTGCGGGGCTGCATGCGATTTGGGTTCAGAATGAATTTGACTTGACCTGCATACGTTAGATTCAACCAATAAAAAAAATCAAACTTGAATTATTTTTAATACTTTATTAAAATGTAATGATGAAAGGGAACATTTATTTTTTTCATGTTTAAATATAAAATATATGCATTAAAATGACGATAAGTGCTATGAAAAAGATATTAATTTATGCATTATTTAGCACTTATCATGCCCTAATCCTCCTCTAAGGAGGATTAGGAGTCCCTCTTATGGCTAAGTCCTAATCCAATTAGGCTTTAACTAAATCATGAATCAATTGGGTTCAATCTTTGCTAGTCCTAATCCAATTAGAACTTGAATGAACCATGACTCAATTGAACTCTTCAATCCTAATCCAATTAGGAGTCATGTTGATTCATTAGATTAATAATTAATTAGGACTGAAGAAATCCTAATCCACTTAGGACTTGTTTAATTCTAGTCCTAATCCAATTAGGACTCTGATTTGAATTCCAAGTCCTAATTTGATTAGGACTCTGGGAATCCTACTCCAAGTAGGAATCCAAATTTAATTCAAAATTCCTAATCTAATTAGAATTGTAGGAATCCTACTCCAAGTAGGAATCCTAGTCCTACTCCAAATAGGATTCCCAGTCCAAGTAGGAATCCCAGTCCAAGTAGGATTCTTGTTTTAAGTCCAATTAATTATTTTCCTCTGTTTCTTCTTCAACTTATTATCAATCGAATTGATTAGTTGTGATTCCTAATCACGATTCAACCATTGGATCGGTCAATACCTCTAGTGTGTGTGACCCCATAGGTTCTACTCTGACTGGTAGTGAGATATATTGTGATTTCTATCACAATATCATTGAAAACTCCTTTCAATGGATTGGAACGATTCCAACTCTACTCATTAGGGTTTATCGATCATCGAGATAATCCCTATGAGTCCCACCATCTACCAGTGACACCTAGCAGCATGTAGTGGCTACCCAGTAGAATAGAATGATGAACCTCTAGGTGCAGTTATTATGTGATACAGTCCTTCTATCGTGGATCCCTACAAGATGGAGGTCATGGATAACTCGTCAAACCCCTTCATCTGTCATATGTCAAGATTTATTCGACTTAAGTTCGAGAGCGGAGAAACTCTTTCTCCACTGTGCAATCTGCCCCGGCCGAGGTCTTTATGAACGCAGTCTTATAAATCACATAGAATTTCTCCTTATCTATCAAGGTGGATAGATTTCTTATAGGTCAATACCCTACTCCTACAGTGAACCTACTGCAGCCAATCTACACTGCATGGACCTATATGGCTAGAGACCATGTATATGTGCAGTCAAACTACAATAACCTCACTATGAGTAGCCGAAGCATCGCAGGTCAAAGGACCAGTCACACTACTGCAACATCAAGCAAGTCACTGACGAGTGGATAGATATCCAAGTGACTTCTTGTCTTGGTCACGCTCAGTACCCTTGTTTTTAACAAGCACCTGCACTATTACTTCAGTGTCGTCACACTGTGGACTCGAGTCTCGTCCATCCATAATAAGGAAAGCAATGTATGCACTGATCGGATCGATCACTGTCTTTGTGATGATCCATTGATCAGGAGCATTCAGAAATTAATCACCAATGATGCATGGCTCAAATTCTTAACTCTTAAGAATACGCATCATCATCTTATTAATTCTTGGACGATTTATAGACACATAAACAATATGAATAAAAAGATGCCTTTTATTTATTCAATAATAAATAGTCAAGTACAAAATTATGTCCCTAGAATTAACAATGTGTCAGCCAGATTGGCTTCTAGGGCATACATCTAACATACTTCAGATAGGCGGATCAGGTTCACCTATTTAAATTTAATTAATTCCTTGTTAATTTCAGAGCTAAGCAAAATTCAGAAATAATACTACTGGGCACGGTCCAACAGGGCCCAGAGTTAGTCCATAATGAACATGGCCTGATAGGGCCCACATCGGACACGGCCCAATGGGCCCGCATAGACTCCGCCCAATAGAGCCCCCAAGGTTGGCCTTTAATTGGTTCATTTATGAAATAACAATTCATTTCAGGGACCAATATCTAATTACATAGCACCATTCTGTAATAAAAATCGAGAAAAAGGACCAAATAAATATAGTTGGGGATCTTTATGTAATAAATCTTTCTTATAGGGATCAAATGCAAATTACAGAAGATCCTTTTGTGAAATAACATACTACCAAGGGCTTTTCTGCAACATTTTTCTTTACTGGCCAAATGGGCTCGGGTTCGGGTTTCGGGTCTGAACTAAATTTCGGATTTCAGGTTTCGGATTCGGGTTTCAAATAGGCCCAAATTGGGCCCATATAGGATATGGCCCAACTGGGCCTAACCGGGCTGGACTGGGCCCAAGTTGGGCCTGAAATAGACAGAGCCCAACGGGCCTAGTTTGGCCCGTGATGGGCTCCTCCTTCCCCAAACCCCCCACGGACAGCGGAAGAAGGAGAGACGGAAGGGAAGAGGGCCAGCGGGGTGGCTGGCTTGGGTGGCCGGAGGCCACCCCTCGGTTGACGGCCAGCCGGCCGCCATGGCGGCCAGCGGCCGTTGCGGTGGCTGACGGGGAGGAGAAGCAACCGAGATGATCTCGGTTTGTGGGGCCGAAATAGAGGAGAAAAATCAATTCTTTTGGCAATAGATCGAAAACAAGGAGGAGGAAAACTCACCGGCGGTCGACGGAGGTGGTGGATCTCGGCCAAGGGAGGCTCGATCCGGTGTCAAGCGGCGGCGGCGGCGGCACTTTCCGAAGGGGAAGTAGATCTAGAAATAGGGGAAGGCCGCGAGGGGATTTGGACGGTGCTCAGCCGGAAGAGCACGCTGGTCACTCGGGAGGCAAGAACAGAGGAAGGAGAGGGAGAGGAGAGGGAGAAAAGGAGCTCGGTGGTAATCCGGGAAAGAAAAGAGGGGTTTTTATCATCCCCTCGTAACGGCTCTCCGCCGCAAAAATTGCGGCGGTCGAGCGTGATCCGCGGCCGTGATTGGCCGCGGTTTGACCGGAGGAGGGGGTGTCGCGGGATGCCCGCCGCGCCTTGCCCCAATTGTTCCCGGAGGAGCCGGAGAGGATCGCCGTCGTGATCCTCTGTCCGGTTCCTCCCATATTAGGATCGGGGCTGAAGTCGGCTGGGGCTACCGACTTCAGCCCCGTATCTCACAAAAGGTATGTAAACAACCTCTGGAATTATCATTAACCAATAGATAGCGCCCATGGCCCCTTCCTTAAAAAGAAGTTCCTCGTAAAGTTATTGTGAAGTTACGTCCTACACAAATCAGGTTAAGAAGGATCACTACATGCTTATTATGTTAAGAAACTTGCATGATGGTCTCAATGGCAAATATAGGAACCGTAAACTGTCCCAAGAGACATGCATGCCCTTGACCTTGTCCTTGTGGTGGCAAGTGCTGCAAAAGGGCTGTAAAAGGGCTGCATTGGTATGAAAGAGAAGCCTAAGATGAAATTCTGAAATTGCGGCAAGCTTTGAACGTTTTAATTGAATGTACAGAGAAATGAAGAGTAGACTAACTCACTTTACTCTGAAACACATGTTAGTTACTTTGAAATTCTACAACCACTGCAATATATGCTGTTATTGTACAATATATACTAGTTTGAATGGCATAAAAGTTTGAGAACTACAGGCAGGAGGGTGTCATGAACTACCATAGAAAACGAGAGAAGAAAGTGAAATGCCAGGAAAGTGATTTCGTCCTCTGACATTGTAATTGATATTCTTCATAAACTTTTGAAATATTTTCAGAATGATTTGAGCTGCGAAATTAAGAAATACTTTGCTACATGAAGGAAAATGACAGAATAAGGCTTTTCTAACTGCAACCCCTGAATGATGCGAAGACCCAAGAATTTGGGTGACAAGTGCTTACAAGAAGTACAAAACTACTAGAATTATCATCCAAGCCATGGTTAAATGTTCATTCAGGGTAAAAACAATAATCCAACTGCTTCAATTTTTAACAACACCTTCATCCTCACTATAAATCATATGTTACAGTTGATTCTTGAAGGAATTTCTTGATTACTTTCATTTTGTCAATGAAAGCTGGTTGAGCCTTGGCAATCTTTTTCTATTACACAGAAACAACATACGGAGACACCCGCACACAGAGCTTTTCTTTATAGTAAATTATTGTGAGAGAGATCCTAATTTATCAGTACCTTCTCTTACAAAATATGGATCATGAAGAAGCACTTCAGATATGCAAGACTCACGTCAACAGACTTTGGAAGTTACTCTTAGATTTTATGAAACAAAAAAAGATCAAGCAGACGTAGATTTTCTTATCCGCCATGACAGCAATATGATGAATACCCATCTCATGCCTTATGTGCATGATATTTAGCTGTCTCTGTGCAAATCAAGATATTTTTGAAATTTGAAAAGTTCCAATACCTAAGAGGACCGAAAATAGGCAACTACATAGGAAGGGATGAGAGCAAACTGGAAGACAACTAATTCTGAAAAAAACATTGATCATGGAGTATTACTAGGCACAAATGTAACAAGGTGAATGTGTCACGCCCCGAACCTGAAGTTCAACAAATGCTGCACACCTATGCGACGGACCGTACAGGCATGCAAGGATGCAGATCATATCAAAGCAATAAAAAATTATTAAAATTTATGTAATCATTAATTTATTCAAATAATTCTTATAAAAGTTTTAAAGTAACATGTGCTAACATAAATTAAATAATCTAACTAACTAAAATGTCAATAACTGAAAGAAACTTCAAAAAATCTAGCGCACTCCTCAGTCCCGTGCGATCATGCTTCTAGATTTGAAAAATAGAGAACATATGATAATGAGCAACACTAACCCAGTAAGCAACATAATATGCCAGAGTGGGATCAAAGCATACTAGACATTTAATTAAAACACAAAACAATGACTAAAAAATAAATCAAAAATAAGCATATTTTTCTTTTGAAATTTATTAAATATTTTCATAAAAATTTTGATACAGAATTCCAACATCAATAGGCTATGGCCATGTAACCTAGTGGCATGGGTCGCACAAATTGCTAAAAACACTATTATTAATCACCGGTGGCAACGGTGTCCAAATACCGCTATTCTAATCACCAGTGGAGTGGTATTGAAACCAGTTTCTCACAGATTACAAGTTGACAGGGCCAACGAATAATTCCTATTTATAGGGCCAGATTATAACCATGCTGAGAATATATACATGTATACAAAATAAACTTTTTATAATTTGTCTAGTCACATTTTTCAGATATCATAACATATAATATAATTTCGAAATAATCAGTAACATGTCTGACCCTTATTTACTAAGAACAAAACATATATCAAAAATTTAATCCACTAATAATTACTTCACCAAATACTTTGGAAAATATACTTTGAAGTATTAAATTACTTACCTCTTTTCATTTTAAATCTTACTTCAGACAAACATGTCAAATACACATGTTTAATATCATTAAGATATTATTAAATTTAACATAATTTTAGAAGTCAAAATTAAATACTATGGTCTCATGCCCTCAGATCAATTTGGTTGGGTGACAGTGCCCGGCTGCTCAGGTCAGTCTAAGCCAATAGCATTCAATGGGTCAGATAAAGATCAAAAGTGGTCAAATCTAACTGGAGCTAAAGTAATGACCGGTCAACCGTCCGGGTCCAAAAGCGGTTCAAGGTCTCCAAACTGGATCAACTTAGATCTGAGTAACAGGAAGAATAGGGCTTACACTAAGATGCCCTAGTATGTGTAAAGAGAGAAAATAAGAGGAGAGAGAATCTTAGCTCAGGTCTGAATTTGGTTCGATCCTTATCTTGGGCTCGGTCTGAGTGGTTCGGATCAACCATTAAGAGAAGGTCTAGAATCTAGTTAAAATATGGGCTTGCTTAGAGAGAGAAAGAGATACACGATCTAAAGCTAGTTGAGCTTTTGAGCCTGATCCACTTAATTTTAGGCCTCATTCACTTGGTTAGGTCCAATCAGAGGGTTGGCCTATTTAGTCTGGTTAACCAAAATAGGAAAAGAGAGATTTGGCCTGGGTCTACCTGGATCTATCAATGTATCTAATTTACGAATCAAGTAGAGAGATAACAAGAGGGTTTTACTTTTTTTTGCCCAAAATGATCGGACTCAGCCCACGATAGATGAATAGGACCCAATAAAGCCCAAAAGGAGTATGACTCATAATGGATGAATAGGGCCCAAAAGGAATATGACCCATAATGAGTGAACAAGGCCCACCATGAATAAGACCCATAATGGACATGGCCCAACAGGGTGAACAGGGCCCAAACTCAGCCGTTGATGAACACAACCCAATAGAGTGAACATGGCCCAAAAGGCATACGGCCCACAATGGGCACGTCCCAATAGGATGAACAAGGCCCAAATTTTGCCCACAATGGACACAACCAACAAAGTGAATAGAGCCTAATAGGGCCCAAAAGATATAAATGACCCATAATGGGAACAACCCAACAGAATGAACAGGGCCCAAACTCGTCCCACAATAGAAACGGCCCAACAAAGTGAATAGGACCCAATAGAGGCCAAAATGGGCACAATCCAAAGAGTGGACGGGCCCAAAATAAGCACAGCCCAATAGAGTGAATAGGGCCTAAAATGGGCATGACCCAACAAGGCCCAAAATGAATGAACTGGGCCAAAATTCGAACAAGGCCCAGATGAATGATCACGGCCCAAAAAAGGGGTTCTTCATCCCATTGAGGAAACAAGGAAGAAGGAGAAAAAGAAGGAAGAGAGAGAGGAGGGAAGATGAAGCTCCAACGGTGGCCGGGCCTAGGTGGATGGAAGTTGACAGTCACCCAACCGTAGTGGCGGGGCGGCCGACAAGAAGGAAGACCAAGAACGGGCTTGGCTTGGCTCGGAATAGGGGAGTAGAGGCTCGATTTTGGGTTGGAATAGGGAAATAGAGGGTAGGAGACTTACTAACAAGCGGCAGAGAGGATGGATCTCAGCAAGAGGTAGCTGGTCCAATAGCCAAGGGGTGGATCTCGCCGTGGCGGCGGCGCCAGCTCGAAACAAATCTTGGAATATAGGAAAGCGAAGCAGTCCAAAAGAAGGAGACTTGGGGTGGTGGAGCTCGGCCGAGGTGGCGCATGCGGCCACCAGAGGAGGAGAAGGAGGGAGTTGAGGGAGGAGAGAGAAGAGAGGCTCGATGGTGGAGCAATCACAGAGGAGGAGCGATTTAAAGGAAGATATGAACAGCTTACCATCGTGATTCCTGCTAAAGTAGTCTAAGATGATTAGTAAGTGGCATGCTCAAGGTTTAAACATCATAAAAGAAATATTTCATTGAAGATAAGAATTTAAACAAGCTCCAAAATAATAAAGAAAATAAGAACTACAATGCCCTGATACATTGCTAGGGCTTCATCCAGCCCTAAACTAGACGTTTAGCCGAGCATGGCTTCCGGACGACCTCCCATCTTCAAAAGAAAGCCTTCACCTCCCATCATTCCCAAAATATCACAAAATATTCTCTTTCCCTCCCCCCTTCTCTCTTTTTTCTTATTTCTTTTCTCTAGTTCGGCTCTCTTCTTCTCTTCACCGAAACAGGGTCTCCCCTGTTTTTCCTCAACCGAGCTCCCTCCTCTCTTCCCCGTCTCGTTTTTCTTTTATTGATCGCTGAAGACCCAGCGATGGATCCCCAGCAAGGAGGAGGACGTGGTCTGCGGTCTTTGACTTTGCGGAGGCTTGATTATTACACGCAAGATCGCTGGAGAAGGGCGTGAATCCGTGGGAATGGCTGGATCTCGCGTTCCTAGATGGCTAGAGACGGAAGGAGGTGGCTCCGGATGAAGGGCGTCGCGAGATCGCTGGGAGGCTGATGCGGAATGTTTGGATCTCGGAGAAGATGGGGACGGAGCTAGAGATGAATGCCGCGCTGGGTTATCGGTTGCTGGGAGCCGATCATGGACAACGGAAGGCTGAGATGCTGATTTGGTGTGGTTCCTTGATGGCGAGAAATGGAATAATTGAAAGCCTGCGGGATCACTGGGAGAATGGCTGATCTGCCGCGGAGGATGGCTTGGAGGTGTCGTGGACGGCGGGATGGCTAGGTGTGATGCTTGGATCCCACTTGCAGTCGGACGGGCGTGGGAGGTTGCTGGATTACCGGCTGCTGGGACGTTCACCCCGTGCGGGCTGTTGATGGCTTCATCGCGATGAAGCTTGGAATGGGTTGGGGTTGCACCGCATGGATGATTTGTATCGCTGGCTGCTGGGAAGAGGTCTCCTGTTGCAGCGCTGGGAAGGAGAAGATAAACAGTGAATTCCCAATTTTTTATTTTTTTTATTTAACACTGTTCATATGAACAGTGTTTTCACGGGACACTGTTCATATGAACAGTGTTTTCAGTGATTCTTCCCGAAATTATTTTTATTTTATTATATTCATTATTTTCTTCTTTTTTGTTTTTTGTTTTAAATTTATCAATTTTATATGAAGGCAGGTAATGAATTGGTTGGGAATTGACTTTAGGTTTGAGGTGGGTCATGATCGTTAATTTGCTTGAACTTACTCTCGAGCCCAATGTCGTTTAAATTTAATTTTTGCTAAACTACTTCAGACTGGACTCAACAGGGCTAAAAGCAGGATCGTGACTTAATAAGAGGGTTAATCAAATATTTTTCCTATACAATTATAACTTTTAATCTAATCAAGACCAAAGCCCATTTAATTATAACCTTAGCCGGGTCAACACAATTTCCTTATATGTTTTTCTATAGTTTTCATTAAAGATTGCAATCAAGAGAGAGACAAGTTCAGAATCTGGTTTAAGAAAAGAATTATTTACCTCTTACCATAATTTAAATTTAATTCAATGTTTATTCAACTTCATGGTAAAATATGTATTTATCAGTTTAAAAACATTGATAAGTGCTATAGAAAGATAACTAAATTATAAATTATTAAGCACTTATCACACTCCCAAACCTATGTTTTGCTAGTCCTCGAGTAAAATAAAATTAGAAAAGAAAAACTCTAACTCACTTTCGCAGGCATCGCGATTGCATTTACCATATGCAACAAGGCTTTAAACCCCTAGGTTACCCTAGTGGACGAGTTATAGTCTCGTGAGGGTTTTCAGCGAAGATACCCACAAATTTCAATAAATCATTCATTGTTATGATTAATTTGTTGTTGTTGTTTATTTTATATTTTTTTATTATTATATATATATATATTATTATTATTATTTTAATTCCTTTTTTTTAAATTCGATTGATCTATGAAGTGAAAATCAAATTCGAAATGCATACTAGCTAAGAATTTTGAAAACTCTCTTCTTTTTTTTAATCTAATTTAAGATACATCAATGATAAGAATTTTAAAGCACACATGGTTTTATTTACTAAGTCAGTCCAAATCCTAGGTCAAGATGCAATTCAAGTTGAAGCCATTAAGTTTCCGTTAGGGAGTTGTAAGACTTATTTATACTGGAGTGCTTGGTGAAATCTGGACCGTACACAAGCTAAGAGTTCGGATCAACAAAATATTGCAAAGACTAGTAGTTTCCAAGGATTGGTCGAAAGGACCTGTTCACTGATTCAAAATCATCTTATCTGCAGAATTTCGAGAGTTGTGGATATTTACTTTAGTACCTCACGGGCTTTATTTGTAATATTCCAGTTTACTCGAATTTTTACAACGACGGCTTTCACACTATTGTCTTTTTCAAGGTCAATACAGAGTTTTTTTTTTGTTCCTTTTTATATATATATTGTGCACTTTTACTCTTGTGGTGATTTCTCCGTGTAACGAGCAATCAGTCGACAACTCTCACACCAGTTGGCACAAGGTGTCTGGCATCAAGACTCCCCTACGGACTTATGCTCAGAGTTCTCATCACAAGCCCACTTGACCCTTGACAATAGGTAGCCCTTTTCGATGTTCCTGACTAAATCCATTATTATTGATGATTTTTTTTTTGGATTCGATAAATATGATTCATCAGGGTCCAAGGTTGCTACTATACTATCAACATAATGTCGAGCTTAGACCTTAGAAGGATCGGCCAGTGTGTAGTGAAATTCCAAAGTATTAATTAGCTTACAACTCCCTAAGAGAGACTTAATAAAAAGAACTTAAATTTGTATTACTTCCGACTAGTCATTGGGCTGTTTAGATTTTATATACCTTGTGTATTTATCATTCTCGCATAAATGTATAGAAATTAGGTTTTTAAAAGCAAAAACTTTTTTTTTAATTTAATTTTTTTATTATTATTTTAAAAATGAACATATTTTTTTTATTATTTTTATATTTTTTTTATTTTTTGGATGAAAATCAAGATGAATACCCCCAAACATAAACCTGACATTGTGAAGTGAAAACGAATGCAAGAGATGCAAATAAAACCAAAAATGCTTAAAAATACTTAAAAATACCCCCAAACCTAAACCTAACATTGTCCTCAATGTTAAAAAAATTTAAGAGAATTGGGTTGCCTCCCAACAAGCGCTAAGTTTATTGTCTTCAGCCAGACACAGTGCTTCCTTAATTATTTTGATAAACAGGGTTCGTCAAATTCAGGGATTCGATCAATTGCCCATTGGTAACACAGTCCACATAAGGTTTTAACCTTTGGCCATTGACTTTTAAAACAGGTCCACCATTGAAGTGTTGGATCTCTACTGCACCATAAGAAAAAATATTTTTCACTACGAATGGTCCATCCCACCTAGAGCGAAGTTTACACGGGAAGAGTCGCAACTTGGAATTGAATAGCCAAACTTTTTGACCAGGTTCGAAGGACTTATGGTTAATGTTTTTATCATGAAAAGCCTTAGTCCTCGCTTTATAAATTTTAGCATTTTCATTGGCCTCATTGCGCAACTCTTCAAGTTCACTTAGTTGGAGTTTTCGGTTAGGACCAGCTGCTGCCATGTCTAAGTTAAACTTTTTGATAGCCCAGAAAGCTCTATGTTCAAGTTCTACCGGTAAGTGACAAGCTTTTCCAAAAACTAATCGGTAGGGGGACATGCCAATAGAAGTTTTGTAGGCAGTACGGTATGCCCAGAGAGCATCATTTATCCTTTGAGACCAATCTTTCCTATCGGGACGTACCGTTTTTTCTAAGATGTGTTTTAACTCCCTATTGGATACCTCGACTTGTCCACTCGTTGGGGGATGGTATGGGGTAGCAACTTTGTGGGTGATGTTATATTTGCGAGCCAAAGCCTCGAAAGACCAGTTGCAAAAATGAGATCCCCCATCACTGATGATGGCTCGGGGTGTGCCAAAACGACAAAAGATGTTTTCATATAAAAATTTAATCACAACCTTATGGTTATTAGTTTTGGTGGCGACAGCTTCTACCCATTTTGAAACATAATCAACCCCTACCAGAATGTATTCGAAACCAAAGGATGGTGGGAAAGGGCCCATAAAGTCAATACCCCATACATCAAAGATTTCTACAATTAAAATAGGATTGAGAGGCATCATATCTCTACGGGAGATGGTACCCATCCGTTGGCACCGTTCACAAGTTTGGAAAAAGTTGTGGGCATCTTTGAAAAGTGTGGGCCAATAAAATCCACTCTGTAAAACTTTTGCTGCAGTTTTTCTACCCCCAAAATGTCCCCCACAAGCTTGTGAATGGCAGAATGAAAGAATACTTTGAAATTCGCATTCGGGGACACATCGACGGATTACTTGATCGGGACAATACTTGAATAGATCGGGATCATCCCAATAATAGAACTTTACTTGTGAAAAGAATCGGTTCTTGTCTTGAGTTGACCAATCATCAGGAATTCGTCCTATGGCAAGGTAATTTACTATGTTTACAAACCATGGCGTTTTCATTCCTTGTACCCCAAATAATTGTTCATCTGGGAAAGCATCATGTAAGGGTGAGGTATTCTTAGAGGGCTCAAGAAAAATCCTAGATAAGTGGTCTGCTACGACATTTGCAGTTCCTTTCTTGTCACGAATTTCTAGGTCAAATTCTTGTAGTAAAAGAATCCATCGAATCAGACGGGGTTTGGTGTCCTTCTTTGCAAGAAGGTGTCGAAGGGCAGCATGATCAGTGAATACGGTAACCTTGGATCCTAATAGGTAAGATCGAAACTTGTCTAGCGCGAATACTACAGCTAGCAATTCTTTCTCAGTGGTGGTGTAGTTCAATTGTGCATCTGAGAGTGCTTTACTAGCGTAGTAGATGACATGAGGTACCTTATCTAGCCGTTGCCCTAAAACTGCCCCAATGGCATAGTCGGATGCGTCACACATCAGTTCAAATGGAAGGGTCCAATTAGGGGGCCGTATGATAGGTGCAGTGGTTAATTTCAAGCGAAAATTTTTAAATGCCTCCTCGCATGCTTTATCAAAGACAAAGGGAGTGTCCCTAGCAAGAAGATTGCACAAGGGTTAGGAAATCTTGCTGAAATCCTGAATGAAGCGACGGTAGAAACCAGCATGGCCAAGGAATGATCGGATTTGTTTCACAGTTTTGGGTGGAGGGAGATTGGAAATAAGATCGACTTTGGCTTTATCTACTTCAATGCCCCTTTTGGACACGACGTGTCCTAAAACTATGCCTTCTTGAACCATGAAATGGCTCTTTTCCCAACTTAATACTAGGTTGGTCTCCTTACATCTTTTCAAAACTAAGGTCAAATTATTCAGACAATCGTCAAAAGATAGGCCAAAAACTAAGAAATCATCAATGAACACTTCTAGAAAGTTTTCCACCATATCTGAAAAAATGGCAATCATGCATCGTTGAAAAGTTGCGGGTGCATTGCATAATCCAAAAGGCATCCTCCTATATGCAAATGTCCCAAATGGGCAAGTAAAGGTGGTTTTCTCTTGATCGTCTGGGTAAACAAGTACTTGATTATATCCAGAATAACCATCTAAGAAGCAGTAGAAACCTTGACCAGCTAACCGTTCCAAAATTTGATCTATGAAAGGTAGAGGAAAATGGTCCTTCCTAGTCATTGAATTAAGTTTCCTGTAGTCAATGCACACGCACCAACCTGTGGTTGTGCGTGTTTGTATCAATTCTCCTTCCGTATTTTCAACCACAGTGATACCTGATTTCTTGGGTACCACTTGTGTCGGACTCACCCACTTACTATCAGAAATTGGGTAAATAATTCCGGCATCTAATAACTTCACCACTTCTTTCTTGACTACCTCCTTCATGTTAGGATTGAGTCTTCTTTGCATTTCTCGGGTGGGCTTTGCATCATCTTCTAGATGAATTCGATGCATACAAACAGAGGGGTCAACCCCTTTCAAATCGGCTACAGACCATCCTATGGCATGTTTATTCTCTTCTAGCACCCTTAAAAGTTTACCCTCCTGTTCAGTAGATAAGTTGGCCGCGATGATTACAAGGACGGTATCTTCTAATCCTAGAAAGGCATACTTAAGAGTTATCGGAAGTGACTTTAACTCAAGTTAGGTGGAGAATCAATGGAAGGACAAAGTGGTGTGCTAGCAATAGGGGGAAGAGGTTCAGGTCGGATCTTCCAAGGAAGGGAACTCATGGGAGATTGATTGTCGAGTAAGATGTTAACTTCTTCTATGGCCTTGTCTATATCAAAGTTGTCAATGTCAAAATGGGCCAAACATGCCTTTAAGGGATCATTTGCTAAGATATAGGGAAGGGCATTCTCTATAAGATCATCCATTTCGTCAATTAGGCAACACTCGTCCTTCCTCACATGTTGGTAAGCGGCATGAAACACATTCAACTTAATTTTCATGTTTCCAAATGATATATCCATTGCCCCAGTTCTACAGTTAATACATGCATTGGCTGTCGCTAAAAAGGGACGACCAAGAATCACAGGAATTTATTTTTTAAGGTTGGGCACATGTTCCATGTCAAGGACGATAAAATTGTTGGGAACCCGCCTATGCTGCTGATATTTCAAAAAAATCAGATGGCAGCGGAAGAGGCATGTGCGGGATTGACGTTCATCACATGAACGTTGTTTCATGAACCGTTCGTAGTTAGGCAAGGATTAAAAACTTTTAAAAATATTAGAAGATCAGATCTTCACCTTGTGCGGGTAGATGATCACCGCAAATCTGAGTTCGTGGTTTTAGGAAGAGGGTTCGCTTGAAGCCGTTCAAGTGTCCGGCCTCTACGGGTATCCACACGAAGCAGAGATCCGATTAAAGCTCTCTAGTCTTTCCGGGGTGCTAGCTCCCTTGCAAAGACTTCTTTTGATGGTTGATTTCCTTCCTTTCAATCAACCCTTGATTGTGCTTGGGAGGAGGAAGAAGAAGGATGAAACTTGAAGATGAATCAAAGCCCTTGCAGCCTACTTCCTTTTCCCTGCATTGGAAGGAGGAAGAGAGGAGGAGGAGGCCGCCAATGGCTTCTTCTTTTCTTCCCTTTGCTTGCGACTGAACCAAGGAGGAGGAGAGGGAGGCCACGGCTTGGAAGGGAGAGCTTTCAATTCTTCTTAGGGCGCCGGCCCTTGCTCCCCTTTTAAAGCCATCTAGGGCTCCTACAATCTAGGAGCCCTAGAGTTATTTCCTAAGAGGGGGCGCCGGCCCCCTCTCTTCATCCCTCACCACATGGAAAGGGGAGGGGCGTACGCCCCTCCTCATGGTAAACCCTAATCCACATTAAGTAGGGTTTGGAATGCCCTAATGTGGTCAAGCCTTAATCCAATTAGGCTTAGCCCAAGGGTGAACCAATTTGGATCCAATCTAGGTAAGTCCTAATCCAATTAGAACTTAAATCAATTTTGACTCAATTGAACTCTTCAATCCTAATCCAATTAGGAGTCTTATTGATTCATTAGATTAATAATTAATTGTGACTTAAGAAACCCTAATCCAAATTAGGACATATTTAATTTTAGTCCTAATCCAATTAGGACTCTTATTTGAATTCGAAGTCCTAATCCAATTAGGATTTCTAGAAATCCTATTCTAAGTAGGAATCCAAAGATGAATTCAAAATCCTAATCTAATTAGGATTGTAGGAATCCTACTCCAAGTAGGAATCCCAGTCCTACTCCAAATAGGATTCCCAGTCCTAATCCAATTAGAACTCTAGGAATCCTACTCCAACTAGGATTTCTGTTTTAAGTCCAATTAATCAATTTCCATTCCTTCTTCAACTTCTTATCAATCGAATTGATTACTCGTGATTCATAATCACTTTTCAACCATCGGATCGGTCAATACTTCTAGTGTGTGTGACCCCATAGGTTCTATTCTGACTGGTAGTGAGATATATTGCGATCTCTATCACAATATCATTGAAAACTCCTTTCAATGGGTTGGAACGATTCCAACTCAACTCATTAGGGTTTATCGATCATCAAGATAATCCCTATGAGTCCCACCATCCACCAGTGACACCTAGCAGCATGTAGTGGCTACCCAGTAGAATAGAATGATGAACCTCTAGGTGCAGTTATCATGTGATACAGTCCTTCTATCGTGGATCCCTACAGGACGGAGGTCATGGACAACTCGTCAAACCCCATCGTCTGTCATATGTGAAGATTTATTCGACTTAAGTTTGAGAGTGGAGAACTCTTTCTCCACTGTGCAATCTGCCCCGGCCGAGGTCTTACGAACTCAGTCTTATAAATCACATAGGATCTCTCCTTTTCTATCAAGGTCCATAGATTCCTTGTAGATGCATACCCTACTCCTACAGTGAACCTACTGCAGCCAATCTACACTGCATGGACCCATATGGCTAGAGACCATGTATTTGTGTAGTCAAACTACAATAACCTCACTGTGAGTAGCCGAAGCATCGCAGGTCAAAGGACCAGTCACACTACTGCAACATCAAGCAAGTCACTGACGAGTGGATAGACATCCAAGTGACTTCTTGTATTGGTCACGCTCAGTACTCTTGTTCTTAACAAGCACCTGCACTATTACTTCAGTGTCGCCACACTGTGGACTCGAGTCTCGTCCATCTATAAGGAAAGTAATCTGTGCACTGATCTCATCGGATCGATCACCGTCCTTGTGATGATCCATCGATCAGGAGCGTTCAGAAATTAATCACTAATGATACATGGCTCAAATTCTCAACTCTTGAGAATATGCATCATCATCTTATTAATTCCTTGGACGATTCACAGACACAATAATAATATGAATGAAAAAGATGTCTTTTATTTATTCAATAATAATAAAGTCAAGTACAAATTATGTCCTAGAATTAATAATGTGTCAGCCAAAATTGGCTTCTAGGGCATACATCTAACAATCTCCCACTTGCACTAAAGCCAATCAGTCATATATCTTAGTCCCATCTTCTCAAGGTGGACTTCAGTCTTTTGCTGACTTAGCTGTTTAGTGAACGGGTCTGCCACGTTGTCCGCGGAGTCTACTTGATGCAAAAATAAAATTGTTCTCCCAAGTGCAGGAGAATCGCACAAGTAGTAAATTCTCGGGAGTCCGAGGTCGAATCCTCAGGGAACGAAATATATATGAGATTATTTAATATAATTTTAGATTAATTAATTCAATAAATTTGTGGATTAAAATTATGTTTTGATTTTCAGAAATTAAAATCGGAGAACAATATAGCAATAAACAAAGTTTAATAAAATAAAGATGGTAGGGATCTGGAATCCCCCTTGACGATATTGCATCCAAGAAATAAACTCTATGGTTCTTGATTAAAAATGAATGGTAGGATAGATCTAATCATGGTATATGTTTCATGAACATATGAACTCAATTTCTAAGCATTCGTCGTGCTTTCTACGTCTACGACGAATCAAATACTAAAGCAATCCATATATCAATAATCATAATCCATTAATGAGCTATCCACGAAATAACTATGCATGGATCAAAAACATATCAGTAAATATAATTCATTCAAGGCAAAAGTTTAGAGTTTACTTCAAAGAGCAATACATCAAAGGTTCCTCCATCTCCCTTCCTAAGAAATCAGCCACTCATTTTAAAAATGAGTCCCCCTTTCATTCTCCCCTTTTCCTTTCTTTCTTTTCTTTTCGGAAACAGGGGAGGCCCTGTTTCCCTCTCTTCTTTTCTCTCAATGGCAGGGGCTCAGGCTCTGGTTTTTTTTTCGAATGAATACCTCCCCCCGTTTGCCAGCCGAGAACCCTCTTATATCTCCCGATGGGTCACCTGATCACACGGGATGCTTCTCTCCTGCTGGCTTCCGAGTATCCCGGACGCTGAGGAGTAGATCTGGGAACGGAAGATGCTTCGCGGACGGCTGGGATTGAGCACGAATCCGGAAGACGAGCGGATGGATCGGAAGGAAGCACGGACGCGGTTGATGCCTCGTGGGATGCTGGAACGTTCGCTGGAAGGCTGGGATCTGTTGGAATGCATGGGAGATGAACCGTGGACGGCTGCAACGCTTCACAGGATGCTGGGATCACGGTGTAAACGCGCGGATGAAGCGGATGCAGAAGACTGGGAGACTGCGGATTATGTGGCCCGATCGAAGGGGATCAGGATCTCTTCCACACGGGCGGATCGCTGATGTGGCTGGATCTCGGGACTTATGGAAGAAGCTGGGATGCTTGAAGAATCGGATGCGGACGAGATGCTTCATGGGATGCTGATGCTGAAATCACGGGGTGAAGTCAGGGTGACGGCTGGGAGAAAGCTTGAACGCAGATGGATGAGGCTTGGGTGTTGCTGGGAGGATCCAATGCTGAGAGCTGGACGATTGCACGCGGGAGAAGCGGACTCGGACGGACGTGGCATGCTGGGAAGCTGGAAAATCGCTGGGAAATCCAATGCTGGTTGCGGGATGCTGGGATGGATCTGATGCACGAACGGAAGGAGGATTGGAGCTGGGATCTGGGCTCGGCTGAAACACGGATGTGTGCAAGATTCCTTCAAATGGACTTAGTCAAAATGGGGAGGACATGCTGCTGCTGGATGTGGCTGCACCTAGCCGGCTAATGCTCCTTCTAGTGTGCAACTGGGACTGACCTCATGTGGTTGACTAGTCACCTACTATGATGCATCTTTTTGAACCCAATGTGCATTTTAACTTTGATTTCCGATCACCTGCACCCCAAAAATATAATATTAATACAGCACTTCTATCATTATTTGTTAGCAATAATACTAATTTAAGTGATGTGTAGATCGCACTTTTGTGCTCTCATCACACCCCCCAACTAGCTTATTGCTAGTCTCTAGCAATTCAGAGTAAACAATAACATGAGAGTACAAAAAGTGTTGGTTGATCCTTTGATGTTTTATTAGAACTAATTACATAAAATTAAGATAAATACTCACTTTCGTAGGAATCACGATTGCACTTAGCACGTGCAACAAGCCGTTAAACCCCTAGGTTACCCTAGTGGACGAGTGTTGTCTCGTGAGGGTTTTCAGAGATGCTACCCACAAACATCATGAATGATATGACATGAGATTCTAATAGAAATATGAAATAAATCTTAAGCTAATACACATGTAATTAATTGATATATATTTTCAAGCATGGCAACTATCAAAGCAAGGAAATATAAAAGTGTAGTGTGCATCAAATCGCATGACCTTCTCAGAGTACTAATACCTCCACCACAATAGGGCACCGCCTGAGTTTTAGGTGCACTACTCAAGTTCACAAGTGTTTTCTACAGTTTATTAGAACTTGATCCATCAAATTTTCAGAATATCACATGTTGTCTAAATTTGTCAAGAATGGTTCGCATGTAAAGAAAGAGCTATCAATCCCAACTAAATAATCCGGGCTCTAGTAAGGTCCATGTAGCGAGCTTTCAGTCAATGACCCCCGATCCAGTTGGCTCAAGACATTAGGTGAAACACCCCTCGGACTTAATTACTCGAACCAGACTACGCCACGAGGTCAGACTTGTCATCATAAGTATTATATATTTTTTTTTGAATAATAATTATGCAAGAAAAGAAATGGTAGACTGAACCATATAAATATTTTTATTATATATGTGACTGCATCGTGACTATAGGTCAACCAAAGTCGGATCATAAGGCACCTAAGTAATCTAGTCGGGATATTCAACCTCTATCTTTATGTGAAAACCAAATCCTGAACCTTATGGTACGAACAAGGATACTCATACTTCTTTTATGGATAAGGCTAACAAAAATGCAGTTAACAAATATGAACTCCTGAGGCCTTCCTATTGTCATTAAGTACACGTGTGGGGATATAATAATAGGTCTCTGATCAGTCATAGTATGCATGTGTTCCTTGCCTTAATAGTTGCACACACTCAATATGAAAATACATGTGCATTTGCTCAGAAAAGAAAGTAATAGAATAAATCAAATGCAAAAACAAGTTTTTTTTTTTTTGATCAAAATATTTCCCTCCCCCCAACTTAAACATTGCATTGTCCTCAATGTAAAAAAATGCAAGAAAATTATATATGAGAGAAAATAGAGAAAATAATAGAGAGAAGAAGAATACCTTGAGCTGTTGATTTCCATAAAAGAAGACCTACAAAATAAGAAGAAAATTAGAAATAAAAGAAAAAACTTAATTCTAACTAATATACACATACCTTGGCCGTCATGCTCAGTCATAAGAAGGCTCCTCCAAGGGAAAGGAGTCCTCTTCATCTGCAAAATTCTCAAGAAAAGGTTTTAATCTTTGTCCATTTACCTTAAAAATTGTGCCATCCTGTGGATTTTCAATTTCAACTGCCCCGTGTAGAAAAACAGTTTTTACAATGAAAGGACCTGTCCATCTTGATCATAACTTTTCAGGAAACAGATGTAAGCGGGAGTCATAACAAAGAACTTTTTGTGCAGGTTCAAAAGATTTTCTTAGAATTAATTTATCATGCCTAATTTTCATTCGTTCTTTACAAAGTCTAGCATTGTCATACGCATCCCGTCGAATTTCATTCAACTCACTTAGTTGTATTTTTCTAGCTAAACCAGCATCTGACAGTTCAAAGTTTAATTTTCTAATGGCCCAATACGATTTATGCTCTATTTCAACAGGTAGATGACATGCTTTTCCATAGACTAGCAGATACGGGGACATACCAAGAATAGTTTTATAAACAGTACGGTAAGCCCACAATGCGTCAGAAAGTTTTAAAGACCAGTCTTTGCGTGATGGTTTCACCGTTTTCTCTAAAATTCGTTTAATCTCCCGATTGGCTAACTCTACTTGGCCACTAGTTTGCGGGTGATAAGGAGTTGCAATTCTATGGGTGATACCGTACTTTCGTAACAGGATCTCAAAAGGCTTATTACAAAAATGTTTTTTCCCATCACTAATGATAATCTTGGGCATCCCAAATCGTGAAAAAATATTTTCTTTAAGAAATTTCAAAACAGGTTTGTGATCATTAGTTTTACAGGCAACAGCTTCTACCCATTTTGACACATACTCAACACCAACTAAAATATACTCATATCCAAAAGACGGTGGAAATGGGCCCATAAAATCGATGCCCCACATGTCAAAAATTTCAATAGCAGTAATGGGCTGAAGAGGCATCATTTGCCTACGAGTTAGACTTCCAACACGTTGACATGGGTCACATGTCCTACAGAACTCGTGGGCATCTTTAAATAGTGTAGGCCAATAAAAACCACATTGTAACAACTTAGCTGCTGTTTTCTTAGATGCAAAGTGTCCTCCGCAAGCACTGGCATGACAAAAAGAGAGTACACTTTGTATCTCATGATCCGGAATGCATCTTCTAAAGATTTGATCATTGCAATACTTGAACAAATAGGGGGCATCATAATAATAACTTCTTACTTCACGTAAGAAATTATTCTTATCATTCGATCCCCAATGCTCCGGCATCCGGTTCGTGACAAGAAAGTTTACAATATCAGCAAACCATGGCATAGTAGAAAGTGCAAACAATTGCTCTTCAGGGAACGAGTCCTTGATGGGCAACTGTGGCACCGAATCATTAAAAACTAGCCGTGATAAATGGTCAGCAACTACATTTTCTACTCCCTTTTTATCTTTGATAGTGATGTCAAATTCTTGGAGTAGAAGTATCCATCGTATGAAGCGTGGTTTGGCATCTTTCTTATCCAATAAATATTTTAGCGCTGCATGATCTGTAAAGATAACAATAGGAGCACCAAGGATATAAGAGCAAAATTTGTCTAATGCAAATACTACTGCAAGCAATTCCTTCTCGGTGATGGTGTAATTCATTTGAGCATCATTTAAGGTTTTGCTTGCATAGTATATGACATATAGCTTATTATCCTTGCGTTGTCCTAAGACAGCTCCTATCGCATAGTCACTAGCATCGCACATGATCTCAAAAGGTAACAACCAATCAGGTGGTCGCACGATGGGTGCAGTGCTAAGCATAGCCTTCAATTTTTCGAATGCCTCTTGACATGTTTCAGTCCAATTAAACGGTGTATCAAGGGATAGGAGGTTACATAATGGTCGGGCTATGACACTAAAGTCCTTGATGAACCTCCTATAAAATCCGGCATGACCCAAAAATGATCTAACATCTTTAACTGTCTTGGGTGCAGGTAGCTTGGCGATTAAATCAATCTTAGCTCTATCAACTTCCATGCCCTTCGATGAAACAATATGTCCTAGGACAATTCCCTTTGGCACCATGAAGTGGCATTTCTCCCAATTTAGTATCAGATTCTTTTCCATGCATCGAGCTAAGACTGTTTGTAAATGTAATAAACAATCATCAAAAGAATCGCCAAAAATAGAGAAATCATCCATAAACACTTCTAAAAATTTTTCGTTCATTTCTTCAAAAATGCTGAGCATACACATTTGGAATGTCGCAGGTGCATTACACAACCCGAATGGCATCCGACGGAAAGCGAATGTGCCAAAAGGACAAGTGAAGGTAGTCTTCTCTTGATCCTCAGGTAAAATTTTGATTTGGTAGTACCCGGAATAGCCATCGAGAAAACAATAGAATTTGTGTCCTGCAACTCTTTCCAAAACTTGATCTAGGAAGGGTAGGGGAAAGTGATCTTTCCTAGTGACCAAATTCAATTTTCGGTAGTCAACACACATGCGCCAACTCGTCGGAACACGAGTTGGAACTAGTTCACCCTGATCATTTTTGACTACCGTCAGACCTGCTTTCTTGGGCACGACTTGAGTAGGACTCACCCACTTGCTATCGGAAATTGGGTAAATAATACCCACGTCAAGCAACTTGAGGACTTCTGCTTTAACCACATCTCTCATCGTAGGATTCAACCTGCGTTGCATTTGCCTTGTGGTTTTGGTATTGTCCTCCAAATATATCCGGTGCGTGCAAATTAAAGGGCTAATCCCCTTCAAGTCGGCAATAGACCATCCTAAAGCTCCCTTATGATTCTTTAGAACACCAAGTAATTTTCTTTCTTGGGCATGATCCAGATCAGATGAGATGATTATAGGAAATGTGTCCTCGGATCCAAGAAAGGCATACTTGAGTTCCTTTGGTAAAGGTTTCAACTCGAGCTTAGGTGTTTGTTCATGGGATGGTACTATCTTTGCTTTTCGAGGTGGCAACTGTTCAAATTCCTCTATTCGCGGTCTCCACCCATTGACCATCATAACATCCGAATTATCTAAACCAGGTGGGACCTCATCATTAGCAGTACCTTCAGAACACCAATCTATCAAACCATTGTCGGCCGATTCAGTAAATGTTTCTTTTAACAAATATTCTTCCGCAATGGTTTCAACCCATTCAACTTCTTTACTTTCTTCATGATCACTGGGTTGTTTACCTATACTAAAGACGTTCAGTTCCAAGGTCATATTGCCAAAAGAAAGCTTCATGACACCATTCCTACAATTGATCAATGCATTAGAAGTTGCAAGGAATGGACGTTCTAAGATGACCGGAATCTGAGATGGTGAATTGGAAGCCGGATGTGTGTCCAGTATGATAAAATCAACAGGAAAATAGAACTTGTCTACTTGGACCAACACATCTTCGATAATCCCTCTAGGGACTTTCACTGACCTGTCAGCTAATTGTAAGGTCACAGTTGTTGGCTTCAACTCACCCAAACCGAGTTGCTCATATACCGTATATGGCAACAAGTTCACACTCGCTCCTAAATCTAGCAATGCTCGCTCAATCCTAAAATTGCCAATGATGCACGAGATAGTTGGGCAACCTGGATCCTTATATTTAGGAAGAATGTTATGCTGTAAAATTGCACTCACATTTTCAGCCAGAAATGCCTTCTTCTTGACATTTAAACGACGCTTGACAGTGCACAAATCTTTTAAAAATTTTGCATAGGAAGGCACTTGTTTGATTGCATCAAGAAGAGGTACATTGATTTTTACTTGCTTAAAAAGCTCAAGAATTTCAGAGTTTGGTTCAAGCTTTTGCAAGGGCTTTAATCTTTGTGGAAATGGTGCAGAAAAAGGACATTCAATTTTTTCAGTAGATGTTGGTGCTTCGGTTTCTTCATTATCCTTTTCTTTTGTCTTGGGAGGGTCAGAATCAGGTATAACTTGTGTTTGTTCTGGGACTGGTCGGTCAATAATCTTTCCACTTCGCAAAGTTATTATACTCTTTGCTTGCTCTTTATGCGAAGTTGAAGATGATGCATTGCTACCGCCGTAGACTTGAGGGTTAGGTTGTGGTTGAGCTGGTAGCTTATCCTTCTCTTGAGCACTTAAAGCAGTGGTCAGCATTGTCAGTTGATTTCTTAATTCATCATTGATTTTAGCTTGACCTTGCATGAAAGATTGCAAAGTTTATTCGAGACTGGATTTTTGAGGGGGTGCATGTGCATAATGAGGGTGCGGAGGTGGAGGAGTTGGGTTATATACTTGTTGAGGTTGGTCATTCCTCCACCTGAAATTTGGATGGTTCTTCCATCCAGGGTTGTAAGTACCCGAAAAAGGATTATTGAAAGATTTTTGATAGGTATTCATAACATTGGCCTGATCGTGCAAGACTTCCTTGAATGCGGGTATTGTGGGGCAATCAGTGATGAGATGGCCAGGCATCTCGCAAATCCTACAACACTCGCTGTTATGTTCTACGGTCTTGACGGGTTCAATCCTTCTAAGTTCAATTTCCTCTACCTTCCTAGTAAGGGCTGCCATTTTAGCCTGAATATCATCTTGAGTACTAAGGTTGTAAAGGCCTCCGTGTGGAATGCTAGTAGGCTTAGGCAAAGGTTTATTCACTCTATCCCCTGTATCCCATAATTGTGCAGTCTCTGCGAGGGAGTCTAAATAGTCCCATGCCTCATCGGGTTGCTTTTCCAAAAATAGACCATTGCACATAGTCTCTATAAATTGTTTCAACTGTGGAGACAACCCTTCATAAAAGAAACTAATGGTTCTCCATGTTTCAAACCCATGATACTTGGGCAGCAATTGAATTACTCCTGGTTTGATTTCAAAGTGTCCTACATTTTCAGGAATAATCATGCATGAAGGTTGACTAGTCCTAGTGGGATGTAAGTATTGTCGAAGTGTCATAACTGGAGGTCTACCTTCATCACCACGGTGACTTCCTACATCATCAGAAAAATTTGCCATCTCACAAGGTGTGAGATACTGCGAAGGAATTTCAAGGGTGTGTCCTAAGGGATGATCTAAAGTTGTACAACTTAATCGACCAGTGTCGTCCCTATTCCAACCTAGCATACAAAATTTAATTAATTTTTTTTTTATTTTTTTTTAAAAAAATAAATATAAATGTAAGTACCAACTAAAGATATCCTAAAACTACACCCTAAAATAAAAACCTATTCACAATCACACATGCAACTAAACATTACACCTCAATTTCTAATATTTTTCTTAAATTTCTAGACAGCTCCTAACTGGTTTGAAGAGGGCACCTAAGCCTCCAATCCGGTCTAATGAACCGAGTTGACCAGGTAAACTCCCAGGTAAGTGGAGGGGTCACGATGCGTTCGCAAAGGTCCCACTTAAAACCCACTTGTCTCGAACAGATGAACTGTCTCCCTTATAGGGACAAAGCTTGCCTAGACATCAACTAAGCCAAAGAGCGAAATTGGTGCAACTTTCGGTGGTCTTCGTCCTATTGAGCTCGAATGTCCTTAGGGGCCAACGTCTAGTTGATTTTAATTAAGCTTAGGATATTTATGCAATGGGGTGATTTTTGGGCTAAGGACGAGTGATGAAATCCCGACCTTATCTTTTTAAATGGGTTCAGCCCTTAGAGTATTTTATGCTGATGCCATATACTATATGCAACAATCAAGAGATTTTTTTTTTAATATTTTATGACATGACATTAAATTTTATTGAATAGGTGATCAAGCAAATTATTTATTTTTTTAAAAAAATTTTCAATTAGCAACAAGGGTAAATGAGATATGATAACAATAAAATTCTGATCTAAAACAATTAAATGCAGAAAATTCAAAACAGACAGCAGCAAGTTTTCGTATTAATCTGATAGTCTTAAAAGTTTCAGAATGTCAATCAGACCGTTCAGATGAACGAAACACAGGTCCTGCACCTGATGACCAAATGTGAGTTCAATCAGACGGTTAATTTCTTTGATATTAGAGTTTGATGCAGACTGTGCAGGGAATAAAAAAATAGCAGTAAAGATTTTTTTTTTCTTTTTCGAAACAAAAAGACTAACTACTAAAGTACTAATTAAATCTAAAAATTATACTAATAAATCAGCCGTTCCCCGGCAATGGCGCCAAAAACTTGATGCAAAAATAAAATTGTTCTCCCAAGTGCAGGAGAATCGCACAAGTAGTAAATTCTCGGGAGTCCGAGGTCGAATCCTCAGGGAACGAAATATATATGAGATTATTTAATATAATTTTAGATTAATTAATTCAATAAATTTGTAGATTAAAATTATGTTTTGATTTTTAGAAATTAAAATCGGAGAACAATATAGCAATAAACAAAGTTTAATAAAATAAAGATGGTAGGGATCTGGAATCCCCCTTGACGATATTGCATCCAAGAAATAAACTCTATGGTTCTTGATTAAAAATGAATGGTAGGATAGATCTAATCATGGTATATGTTTCATGAACATATGAACTCAATTTCTAAGCATTCGTCGTGCTTTCTACGTCTACGACGAGTCAAATACTAAAGCAATCCATATATCAATAATCATAATCCATTAATGAGCTATCCACGAAATAACTATGCATGGATCAAAAACATATCAGTAAATATAATTCATTCAAGGCAAAAGTTTAGAGTTTACTTCAAAGAGCAATACATCAAAGGTTCCTCCATCTCCCTTCCTAAGAAATCAGCCACTCATTTTAAAAATGAGTCCCCCTTTCATTCTCCCCTTTTCCTTTCTTTCTTTTCTTTTCGGAAACAGGGGAGGCCCTGTTTCCCTCTCTTCTTTTCTCTCAATGGCAGGGGCTGAGGCTCTGGTTTTTTTTTCGAATGAATACCTCCCCCCAGTTTGCCAGCCGAGAACCCTCTTATATCTCCCGATGGGTCACCTGATCACACGGGATGCTTCTCTCCTGCTGGCTTCCGAGTATCCCGGACGCTGAGGAGTAGATCTGGGAACGGAAGATGCTTCGCGGACGGCTGGGATTGAGCACGAATCCGGAAGACGAGCGGATGGATCGGAAGGAAGCACGGACGCGGTTGATGCCTCGCGGGATGCTGGAACGTTCGCTGGAAGGCTGGGATCTGTTGGAATGCATGGGAGATGAACCGTGGACGGCTGCAACGCTTCACAGGATGCTGGGATCACGGTGTAAACGCACGGATGAAGCGGATGCGGAAGACTGGGAGACTGCGGATTATGTGGCCCGATCGAAGGGGATCAGGATCTCTTCCACACGGGCGGATCGCTGATGTGGCTGGATCTCGGGACTTATGGAAGAAGCTGGGATGCTTGAAGAATCGGATGCGGACGAGATGCTTCATGGGATGCTGATGCTGAAATCACGGGGTGAAGTCAGGGTGACGGCTGGGAGAAAGCTTGAACGCAGATGGATGAGGCTTGGGTGCTGCTGGGAGGATCCAATGCTGAGAGCTGGATGATTGCACGCGGGAGAAGCGGACTCGGACGGACGTGGCATGCTGGGAAGCTAGAAAATCGCTGGGAAATCCAATGCTGGTTGCGGGATGCTGGGATGGATCTGATGCACGAACGGAAGGAGGATTGGAGCTGGGAGCTGGGCTCGGCTGAAACACGGATGTGTGCAGGATTCCTTCAAATGGACTTAGTCAAAATGGGGAGGACATGCTGCTGCTGGATGTGGCTGCACCTAGCCGGCTAATGCTCCTTCTAGTGTGCAACTGGGACTGACCTCATGTGGTTGACTAGTCACCTACTATGATGCATCTTTTTGAACCCAATGTGCATTTTAACTTTGATTTTCGATCACCTGCACCCCAAAAATATAATATTAATACAGCACTTCTATCATTATTTGTTAGCAATAATACTAATTTAAGTGATGTGTAGATCGCACTTTTGTGCTCTCATCACATCTGCACTTCGACATACTTCTTCTCAACATAGTCGCGTATGAGGTGGAAGCGCCGCTCTATGTGCTTGGACTTCTGATGAGACCTTGGCTCCTTAGCAAGAGCTATGGCGCCATTATTATCGCAGTAGAGTGTTATGGCATCTGATGACATTACATCCAATTCCGCAATAAATTTCTTGAATCAGAAGCCTTCCTTAGCAGCTTCAAAGGCGGCGATGTATTCAGCTTCCATAGTAGAATCAGCAATGATCGGTTGTTTAGAACTCTTCCAATTCACCATACCACCATTGCACAAGAACACATATCCAGATGTTGACTTTCTATCATCGACATCAGTCATGAAGTCTGAATCTGTGTACCCTTCTACCTTTAACTCTGATGATCCTCCAAAGACTAAGAATAAATCTTTAGTTCTTCTCAAGTACTTAAGAATATTCTTCACAGCTGTCCAGTGTTCTTCACCTGGATTTGACTGATATCTGCTTGTGACACTTACAGCAAGAGCTATATCAGGTCATGTACATAGCATGGCATACATGAGGCTCCCTATTGCCGATGCATAAGGGATCTTGCTCATGCGTTGAATCTCTTCAGATGTGTTGGGGCACATCTTCTTGGAGAGATGAATTTCATGTCTTAGGGGTAAGAGACCCCTTTTAGAGTTTTCCATGCTGAACCTTTTCAGCACTTCCTCTATGTACATCTTCTGTGATAGGCCAAGCATCCTTTTAGATCTATCTCTATAGACCTTAATTCCCAAAATATAGGATGTTTCCCCAAGGTCTTTCATGGAGAATTTTTTTGACAACCAGACCTTGACCGAGGTTAGCATGGGAATATCATTCCCTATCAGGAGGATGTCGTCCACGTACAGTACGAGAAATACGACAGCGCTCCCACTAACCTTTTTGTAAATACACGGTTCCTCTTCATTTTTGATGAAATCAAATGTTTTGATTGCGTCATCGAAACGAGTGTTCCAACTCCGAGATGCTTGTTTTAGTCCATAAATGGACCTTTGCAGCTTGCAGACCTTGTGATCTCTATCACTGGAAGTGAAACTCAGAGGCTGTTCTATATAGATATCTTCTTCAAGATATCCATTTAGGAAAGCAGTTTTCACATCCATCTGCCAGATTTCATAATCATGAAATGCTGCAATGGCAAGCAATGTTCGGATGGATTTCAGCATGGCTACAGGTGAAAAGGTCTCCTGATAGTCAATGCCTTCGCGTTGACTATATCCTTTCGCCACCAGCCTTGCTTTATAGGTCTCTACCTTTCCATCCGAACCTATCTTTCTTTTGTAGATCCATTTACATCCAATAGGTACAATACCTTCTGGTGGATCTAATAAGGTCCAGACTTGGTTGGAATGCATGGAGTCTAATTCTGACTTCATAGCTTCCAACCATTTCTCGGAATCGATATCAGATATCGCCTCATTGTAGGTTTTGGGATCCTGTACGTGATCCCTATCTCCCACTAGGAAAATTTCCTCAGTATCCTCTTCTAGTATACCTAAGTATCTATCGGGAGGATGGGAGACCCTACTTGATCTGCGAGGTGGTTGAGGGACATCGTGTACTGGCTCTGTATTAACGGGTTCGATAGGATCCATGACTCGTTGCTTTTCAGAGACTTCTCTTCAAGCTCAATTTTCCTCCCACTGCCTCTGTCAAGGATAAACTGATTTTCCAAGAAGATGGCATGACGGCGCACAAACACATTGTGATCCTCTGAGATGTAAAAATTGTATCCTAATGACTCTTTAGGATATCCTATAAAACGAGCACTTATGGTCCTAGCCTCTAGTTTGTCCGCCTGTAGTCTTTTGACGTGGGCCGGACATCCCCAAATCTTGAGATGACCAAGACTTGGTTTCTTCCCATGCCATACCTCATACGGTGTGCTAGGAACGGATTTAGAGGGAATCCTATTCAGTAGATATACTGCGGTAAGTAAGGCATCTCCCCAAAGAAATATTGGTAGATCAGTGAAGCTCATCATGGACCGGACCATATCCAATAGAGTCTGATTTCCTCTCTGACACCCCGTTGAGTTGAGGTGTACCCGAAGGAGTCCATTGTGAGACTATGCCATTGTCCTTTGAGATAGTCCCAGAATTCTCTACTAAGGTATTCTCCTCCTCGATCTGATCGAAGAGCCTTAAGGGATTTTTCAGTTTGTTTTTCTACTTCATTTCTGAACTCTTTGAACTTTTCGAAAGATTCAGATTTGTGTCTCATAAGATACACATACCCATACCGTGAATAATCATCGGTAAAGGTAATAAAGTATGAATAACGTCCTCTGGCTAGCACATCGAATGGGCCACATACATCTGTATGTACCAGGGTAAGTATTTCAGTGGTCCTCTCCCCATGTCCTACAAAGGGCAATCTGGCTATTTTTTCTTGAAGACAGGACTCGCAAACTGGATATGACTCGGAAGTCAATGAGCCAAGAGGCCCATCTTTATCTATTTTGTTCATTCTATCCTCTCCAATATGGCCAAGCCTAAGGTGCCACAAATACTTTTGGTTTATCTCATCCCTGGATCTTTTGGATCCTTTGGCACTCACTTCTTGCTCAGACACATTTATAGATGCATCCATATGCAAATGATAGAGACTGTCAATCATAAAACCACGTGCGACTATTTTATTTTTGAAATAAATAGAGCAGCAGTCTTTGTCAAATATAAAAACATGACCTTCCTGTGCTAGACATGAAACAGAAATTAAATTTCTGCTAGCAGCAGGTACATAATAGCAGTCTCTAAGTAATAAACTAAAACCAGACGGTAGTCGCAGATGGTAGGTGCCCACAGCCACAGCAGCAACTTTTGCCCCGTTGCCAACCCGAAGGGTTACCGCACCTTCCGCCAGCCTTCTAATTTCCTTTAGACCCTGCATGGTAGTGCACAGATGAGCACTAGAACCAGAATCTATAACCCAACTAGAAGTAGAAGAAACCGTTAGATTAGTTTCAATTATGAGCAAGTCTATACCTTCTGAAGGCGTGTCACCTTTCTTGTTCTTCAGGCTCTCGAGGTATGAAGGACAGTTTCTCTTCCAGTGGCCGTCGACATTGCAGTGGAAACATTTTTCTTTGTCATTAGCCTTTTTCTTTTGAACTTCCTTCTTTGGCTTCTTGTCTTTCTTGTGCTTCTTAGCAGGCTTCTTTTTCTTCCAAGCAGACTTTCTCTTGAAACCAAAAGTCAGCTCAGCAGCAAGGACATTGCCCCTTGAACCTTTCAAGGCTCCCTCAGCAGTTACCAACATGTTGATCAGTTCAGTCTTAGTGCATTCAATCTTATCATGTGGTAGTTTACTATAAACTGACCAAATGAATCAGGAAGTGACTGTAGGATCAAATCCACTTGCAATTACTTGTGCATGTTCATTCCGAGCTTCTCAAGCTCCTCAAGGTCCTTGATCATAGTCAAACCGTGATCATGGACGGACTGCCCTTCGCACATCTTTGTCTTGAAGAGCCTCTTGGACACTTCAAATCGAGCTGTGCGACTCTGCTCACCATACAACTCTTGCAGGTGTGCCAGCATGTCCCTAGCAGTCTTCATATTTTTATGCTGGCATTGGAGTTCATTTGAGATGGATGCCATGATATAGCACTTGACCCTAGTGTCATCGTCTGTCCACTTCTCATGCGTCGTACGCTGATCAGCGGTCAGACGTGCTGGTAATGCAGGGATGTCATTGTCGAGCACATAGCCTATTTTCTCGCAGTTCAAAATAATTTTGAGATTTCTAAGCGAGTCCTTGTAATTTGTACCGGTCAATCGGTTAGTCTCAAGAATACGGGTCAAAGGATTTGAGGCTGACATTATGACTGCAGAGAGTAAAGATTCTAGTTAGACTTTTGTACTTGATCCTTAATCTGTTCTAAGGACTTTTAGAACAAATGTAACTCCCACTATTTTCTCGAATTCCTCACACTCCCCTGGTAGGAAAACGGAAATTCCACACGACTAGGATTTCTAGTGGGTACTGCGGTCCCACCGATTTATATGCCACCTCACCTAACAGTTATTGGTGACACATAGATTGATGAATGTACAACTCTTGTACAATGCTTCTCAAGCATGTTGCAGTACAACTTGGTCTCTAAGCCATGAAAACCTCACCTAACAGTTATTGGTCCCATTTCTTAGTTAAGTCAGACCCACCGTATAGCCGTAGGAATAAAGTCGTCATTGGGTCCTCACCTAACAGTTATTGGTGCCCAACCCCACCTTTACCCTACAACATCTCATGTCTATAGAGAGGTCCAGCCCCCCGATGCAACTTGGCCACTGTGTCCAGCCGAGACAAATCAACATCAGAAAGGCCTTAGCAGCTCTACTACAGTGGAAGACCTATTGACTTAATATTGGTTAATTAGGTCTTAGTGTTTGCAACTTGAGCTCTTCATAAGAGGTAATCGAACAATTGGCCAGGTAAGCAGGTGGGAGGCTCCCCTTACTCAGAGAGTAAGGTCCTAATTAAGTAACCACCTTTCATGCTTTCCTAGACACCAATTAGATCAATTAATCTAATATGACTTGCTCATGTCGGTTCACTCTCGACTTGATTGAGGAGGTTTTAATTTAGGTCTCAATTGGGTTTACTACATCACATGTAAACCTATCTATCCGACTCTTATTCACATCACATGCAAACGGCACATTGCAGGCAGTTATAATCGCAGCAATAATTAAAGCTAAACTTTAAATAGGTGATGATCATAGATTCTAATTAGGTCGTATTACAAGCACATGCACGTCAAATCGATCAACTGGTCTTCAACTCTTGAATTGGTTCCAAGCCTCCTTGATTCGATCCTTGACCAACTCTTGATCCAATCGCCATCAACCGTTTAGACCCCTACTCATCTCATGCATCATCTTCGACTTGATCGTTGACGTACATCACATCACAGAAATACAGCCAGATATAAAATAAAAACAAAATTAATTACATCTCCCTTTTAGGAGGCACGCAGGCCTCTCAAAACATTAAATAAGATGCATGCAAGCATCTGAAAATTAACATGACATTGCAGATCACATCGCAGGTCTTTACATTTAATACCAAAAGGGTTTGAATCCTATGATCATCACCATATGCAACAATTATAATTTTTAGATCTGAGAATTAATTGATTATGTTATGACATAGGTTGCTGATCATGCTAATCATGATTCTAAACTTTGTAATCCCATTAACAATGCAATTAGAATCATCTTTTTATCACATAAAAATCAGCATGTAAAAATCAGCATCCTAGAAAAAATCTGCATGCAGAAAATTTTCAGCATGCATGATCATTCAATTTTCAGATCCATTAAGCCTATTAATAATTAATCCTTACCTTAATCTACGATGCCTAGGCTCTGATACCACTGTTGGGAACCCGCCTATGCCGCTGATATTTCAAAAAAATCAGATGGCAGCGGAAGAGGCGTGTGCGGGATTGACGTTCATCGCATGAACGTTGTTTCATGAACCGTTCGTAGTTAGGCAAGGTTTAAAAACTTTTAAAAATATTAGAAGATCAGATCTTCACCTTGTGCGGGTAGATGATCACCGCAAATCTGAGTTCGTGGTTTTAGGAAGAGGGTTCGCTTGAAGCCGTTCAAGTGTCCGGCCTCTACGAGTATCCACACGAAGCAGAGATCCAATCAAAGCTCTCTAGTCTTTCCGGGGTGCTAGCTCCCTTGTAAAGACTTCTTTTGATGGCTGATTTCCTCCCTTTCAATCAACCCTTGATTGTGCTTGGGAGGAGGAAGAAGAAGGATGAAACTTGAAGATGAATCAAAGCCCTTGCAGCCTACTTCCTTTTCCCTGCGTTGGAAGGAGGAAGAGAGGAGGAGGAGGCCGCCAATGGCTTCTTCTTTTCTTCCCTTTGCTTGCGGCTGAACCAAGGAGGAGGAGAGGGAGGCCACGGCTTGGAAGGGAGAGCTTTCAATTCTTCTTAGGGCGCCGGCCCTTGCTCCCCTTTTAAAGCCATCTAGGGCTCCTACAATCTAGGAGCCCTAGAGTTATTTCCTAAGAGGGGGCGCCGGCCCCCTCTCTTCATCCCTCACCACATGGAAAGGGGAGGGGCGTACGCCCCTCCTCATGGTAAACCCTAATCCACATTAAGTAGGATTTGGAATGCCCTAATGTGGTCAAGCCTTAATCCAATTAGGCTTAGCCCAAGGGTGAACCAATTTGGATCCAATCTAGGTAAGTCCTAATCCAATTAGAACTTAAATCAATTTTGACTCAATTGAACTCTTCAATCCTAATCCAATTAGGAGTCTTATTGATTCATTAGATTAATAATTAATTGTGACTTAAGAAACCCTAATCCAAATTAGGACATATTTAATTTTAGTCCTAATCCAATTAGGACTCTTATTTGAATTCGAAGTCTTAATCCAATTAGGATTTCTAGGAATCCTATTCTAAGTAGGAATCCAAAGATGAATTTAAAATCCTAATCTAATTAGGATTGTAGGAATCCTACTCCAAGTAGGAATCTCAGTCCTACTCCAAATAGGATTCCCAGTCCTAGTCCAATTAGAACTCTAGGAATCCTACTCCAAGTAGGATTTGTGTTTTAAGTCCAATTAATCAATTTTCATTCCTTCTTCAACTTCTTATCAATCGAATTGATTACTCGTGATTCATAATCACTTTTCAACCATCGGATCGGTCAATACTTCTAGTGTGTGTGACCCCATAGGTTCTATTCTGACTGGTAGTGAGATATATTGCGATCTCTATCACAATATCATTGAAAACTCCTTTCAATGGGTTGGAACGATTCCAACTCAACTCATTAGAGTTTATCGATCATCAAGATAATCCCTATGAGTCCCACCATCCACCAGTGACACCTAGCAGCATGTAGTGGCTACCCAGTAGAATAGAATGATGAACCTCTAGGTGCAGTTATCATGTGATACAGTCCTTCTATCGTAGATCCCTACAGGATGGAGGTCATGGACAACTCGTCAAACCCCATCGTCTGTCATATGTGAAGATTTATTCGACTTAAGTTCGAGAGTGGAGAACTCTTTCTCCACTGTGCAATCTGCCCCGGCCGAGGTCTTACTTACTCAGTCTTATAAATCACATAGGATCTCTCCTTTTCTATCAAGGTCCATAGATTCCTTGTAGATGCATACCCTACTCCTACAGTGAACCTACTGCAGCCAATCTACACTGCATGGACCCATATGGCTAGAGACCATGTATTTGTGTAGTCAAACTACAATAACCTCACTGTGAGTAGCCGAAGCATCGCAGATCAAAGGACCAGTCACACTACTGCAACATCAAGCAAGTCACTCACGAGTGGATAGACATCCAAGTGACTTCTTGTATTGGTCACGCTCAGTACCCTTATTCTTAACAAGCACCTGCACTATTACTTCAGTGTCGCCACACTGTGGACTCGAGTCTCGTCCATCTATGAGGAAAGTAATCTGTGCACTGATCTCATCGGATCGATCACCGTCCTCGTGATGATCCATCGATCAGGAGCGTTCAGAAATTAATCACTAATGATACATGGCTCAAATTCTCAACTCTTGAGAATATGCATCATCATCTTATTAATTCCTTGGATGATTCATAGACACAATAATAATATGAATGAAAAAGATGCCTTTTATTTATTCAATAATAATAAAGTCAAGTACAAATTATGTCCTAGAATTAATAATGTGTTAGCCAAAATTGGCTTCTAGGGCATACATCTAACAAAAATCTAATGGAAATAGAATTTGTCTACCTTGACAAGAACATCTTCAATCATCCCCCTTGGCATCTTCACCGATCGATCAGCCAATTGTAAAGATACCGAGGTAGGTTTCAATTCACCCAACCCAAATTTTTCATAGACTGAATAGGGTAGAAGATTCACCTTGCCCCTAGATCTAAGAGTGCTCGGTCGATGGAGTTATTTCCTGTGACATAGGAAATAGTGGGAGCACCAGGATCTTTGAACTTTGGAGGGGTGTTGTGTTGGAGAATGGAACTTACCTGCTCAGTTAGGAGGACCTTTTTAGGCACATGTGTTCTAGATTTCCGCTTTTGGGTGCAAAGGTCTTTGAGAAATTTGGCATAGGAGGGAACTTGTTTGATGGCATCAAGGAGTGGGAGGTTGATTTTAACTTGTTTGAAGACCTCCATCATCTCTTCTAATGAAGTTCCCTTCTTGCCAAAGGGAGAGGGTGCATTAAGTGCTTCAGGGAATGGAGCCTTTGGAATGTGGGTTGTGGCAGATGGTGGACTAGCAGAAGAAGGTTTTGGGTTTTCATGTGATACATTCTTCTCCTCTTCTTCACCTTCCTTATTGTTACCCTCCCCTCTATTATACGTCCACTCCTTAGGGTAGTCAAAGCATTGGCTTGCTCATGATTTAGTCGAGTTTCTTGAGCCACGTATTGTCCCCTAGGATTACTCATTGGTTGACTTGGAAGCTTACCTTCCTCTCGTTTGTTTAATGCATTGGCTAGTTGACCCATTTGGGATTCTAGCTTAGCAATTGATTGCGTGTGAGAGTGTAATAGTTGTGTGTTTGCCTCCAAACCTTGAAGGGCAGTCAACACTTTCTCCTCAAAGGCTGTATTCCTTTGGGTTGGAGGAGGAAGGTGTTGAAATTGAGTTGAGAGACGATAGAGATGAAAATTCTGAGGGTTTTGAAAATTTTGGGAGTAGGGTTGGGTAGTATTCGAAGCTTGCTGCCTCCAAGAAAAATTTGGATGATTCCGCCATCCCGGATTATATGTATTGGAAAATGGATCATTACCCGGTCTGGGTTGTGTTTGAGCAGCATTGATGTGTTCTTGCACGAGTTCGGAGAATTGAGGTGCTAAGGGGCACTCATGAATAGGATGCGATGGGCTAGAACAGATAGCACATACTTGTGCTTGAGAAGAGCTAACGACATGCTCTCCTATCATTAGTTGGTCAATCTTATGGGACAATGCATCTACCTTGCTAGACAGGTCCATAGAATGACTTATTTCACAAATGGTCCCTTTTCTTTGAAAACTCGGAGGTACTTGACGAGAACAGGAAGCATGGTGGAGGGAGTTTTCATTAAGATTTTCAAATAATTGCCATGCTTCATGCTCATTTTGAAGCATGAAAGTCCCCCGCATGCAGCATCGATCATCTGACGGTTTCGTTCAGTCAATCCGTCATAAAAACATTGTACTAGCTGCCACTTAGGTATTTGATGATGAGGGCATTTACGGATTAGGTCCCGAAATCTCTCCCAAGTTTCATGAAATTCTTCCCCCTCAGTTTGGGAGAAGCTTGTAATGGCACGTCTAAACTGGTTCGTTCTTCCTATGGGAAAGTATTTTTTAAGAAATTCTTGTTGCATTTGATCCCAAGAACGAATCGAGTTAGCTTCTAAAGAATTCAGCCATTGTTTGGCTCTATCTTTAAGGAAAAAAGAGAATAATCTAAGTTTCAGAGCATCATCAGTGAAGTTCTGAATCTTGACAGTGGTGCAAATCTCAAGGAATTCATCTAGGTGTTTATATGGTTCTTCGTTGGTGAGCCCATAAAAAGATGGGAGCATTTGGATCACACTAGACTTTATTTCGTATTGTACAGCTGCTACTTCAGGTAATCGAATGCAAGATGGGGAAGTGTAAATGGTGGGAGTAAAGTACTCCCTCAGGAGTTTGAGTTGTTCTTCAGCCATCTCAGGGGGTGGGAATGATTCTAAGGTTCTGATCTCAGCTCGAATATTTCTAAGGGTCCGTTCTATTTCAGGATCAAAAGGTAATAGGTCACGTACTCTAGAACGACTCCCTTGCATACACTAGTACTTGATCAATCAAGCATGCAATAAAAGAAAAACACATAAATCCTTGTATTTGTCCTAAAATCACTAGACAGCTCCTAACTGGTTTGAAGAGGGCACCTAAGCCTCCAATCCGGTCTAATGAACCGAGTTGACCAGGTAAGCTCCCAGGTAAGTGGAGGAGTCACGATGCGTTCGCAAAGGTCCCACTTAAAACCCACGTGCCTCGAACAGATGAACTGTCTCCCTTATAGGGACAAAGCTTGCCTAGACATCAACTAAGCCACAGAGCGAAATTGATGCAACTTTTGGTGATCTTCGTCCTATTGAGCTCGAATGTCCCTAGGAGCCAACGTCTAATTGATTTTAATTAAAGTGACACTATGTGAGATTGAGTTCACCTAAGTTGGGCAAGAATCCGGTGATGAAATCCGGCTCTTATCTTATTGGGGTGATTGCCCTTACTATGTGCGGATTAATTTGTGTATGTGTATCAAGCATGTATTCACACTTTTGCTGAAATTAAAATCAAACAATCACCACAAAATTTCAAGCTAATAATTAATTTAAATAAGAAAGGTTTAGAGGTTACCAAAGAGAATTTTCCCAGCAATTTAAAAATTTTTTAGGCAAACCTCTAAAGCATTCCTTTTTGATAGCCCAGATCACCTCTTTGATTCCTGATCAAATAAGACCAAAAGAAAAATTAAAAAAAAGAAAAAAAATTAGTAGAAGAGAAAAAGGAGATAAGAAAAGTAACAATAATAGAAAATAATTTTTTTATTTTATTTTAGATATATATGTTTTTTTTTGAAAGTTTTTTTGTAATTAATTTTTTTAATGATAGGAAAAATAACTATGCTAGCAATCCCCGGCAACGGCGCCAAAAATTGATCGGTTATCTCAATTTCAAAAATAAACCACGCAATAGCACGTATCCTGTAGGATAGTGATTATGGGTGTCGGTCCACAGGGATTGGAGATAAATTATTTTTCTTTAATAATAAATCAAAAAGAAGAGTTGGCTAACCTAATTATACTGAATTAATCTATGAGTACGAATTGAAATTTATCAAAGTAAATAGATCTAGGGTTTGGAATCCACCGCGTAGCATTGCATTAGGGACTGTGTTCTTAATTTTTATCTTTTGGAGAGGCATGCAAATTGGCTACAAGCCTTTTAAAATAAAAGCATAAAGAGTGTTAGGAAGATCCATCTTCGGTGTAGCATGAAGTGTCTACCTAAGTATGCTAATCTAGGATGCAGCACACTTCATCTTCCTAGGCATGAATCATCTTAGACTACTTTAGCAAACATGATTAGTAAGTGGCATGCTCAAGGTTTAAACATCATAAAAGAAATATTTCATTGAAGATAAGAATTTAAACAAGCTCCAAAATAATAAAGAAAATAAGAACTACAATGCCCTGATACATTGCTAGGGCTTCATGCAGCCCTAGACTAGACGTTTAGCCGAGCATGGCTTCCGGACGACCTCCCATCTTCAAAAGAAAGCCTTCACCTCCCATCATTCCCAAAATATCACAAAATATTCTCTTTCCCTCCCCCCTTCTCTCTTTTTTTTTATTTCTTTTCTCTGGTTCGGCTCTCTTCTTCTCTTCACCGAAACAGGGTCTCCCCTGTTTTTCCTCAACCGAGCTCCCTCCTCTCTTCCCCGTCTCGTTTTTCTTTTATAGATCGTTGAAGACCCAGCGATGGATCCCCAGCAAGGAGGAGGACGTGGTCTGCGGTCTTTGATTTTGCGGAGGCTTGATTATTACACGCAAGATCGCTGGAGAAGGGCGTGAATCCGTGGGAATGGCTGGATCTCGCGTTCCTTGATGGCTAGAAACGAAAGGAGGTGGCTCCGGATGAAGGGCGCCGCGGGATCGCTGGGAGGCTGATGCGGAATGTTTGGATCTCGGAGAAGACGGGGACGGAGCTAGAGATGAATGCCGCGCTGGGTTACCGGTTGCTGGGAGCCGATCATGGACAACGGAAGGCTGAGATGCTGATTTGGTGCGATTCCTTGATGGCGAGAAACGGAATAATTGAAAGCCTGCAGGATCACTGGGAGAATGGCTGATCTGCCGCGGAGGATGGCTTGGAGGTGTCGTGGACGGCAGGATGGCTGGGTGTGATGCTTGGATCCCGCTTGCAGTCGGACGGGCATGGGAGGTTGCTCGATTACCGGCTGCTGGGACGTTCACCCCGTGCGGGCTGTTGATGGCTTCATCGCGATGAAGCTTGGAATGGGTTGGGGTTGCACCGCGTGGATGATTTGTACCGCTGGCTGCTGGGAAGAGGTCTCCTATTGCAGCGCTGGGAAGGAGAAGATAAACAGTGAATTCCCAATTTTTTATTTTTTTTATTTAACACTGTTCATATGAACAGTGTTTTCACGGGACACTGTTCATATGAACAGTATTTTCAGTGATTCTTTCCGAAATTATTTTTATTTTATTATATTCATTATTTTCTTCTTTTTTGTTTTTTGTTTTAAATTTATCAATTTTATATGAAGGCAGGTAATGAATTGGTTGGGAATTGACTTTAGGTTTGAGGTAGGTCATGATCGTTGATTTGCTTGAACTTACTCTCGAGCCCAATGTCGTTTAAATTTAATTTTTGCTAAACTGCTTCAGACTGGACTCAACAGGGCTAAAAGCAGGATCGTGACTTAATAAGAGGGTTAATCAAATATTTTCCTATACAATTATAACTTTTAATCTAATCAAGACCAAAGCCCATTTAATTATAACCTTAGTTGGGTCAACACAATCTCCTTATATGTTTTTCTATAGTTTTCATTAAAGATTGCAATCAAGAGAGAGACAAGTTCAGAATCTGGTTTAAGAAAAGAATTATTTACCTCTTACCATAATTTAAATTTAATTCAATGTTTATTCAATTTCATGGTAAAATATGTATTTATCAGTTTAAAAACATTGATAAGTGCTATAGAAAGATAACTAAATTATAAATTATTAAGCACTTATCAATTCCCACAGCGGTTAAGTGAGATCAGTGGTTGCTCAATCGGCTGTGGGGCAACTGTAAAACGGCCGTGGGACGGTTGCAAAACGGCCACGACTCCTCCACGTCCATTGTGCCCAAAGAAGCCAGAGAGGATCGCAATCGCGATCCTCTGTTCTGGCTCTTCCAAAAGGGCCTTGGGCTGAAATCGGCTGGGGTTGTCGGCTTCAGGCCATTATCTCACAAAATGGATGGAGGGAAAGGAATCATCAGTTATTTTGGTGTTTGCACAAGTGACTATAGCTTTAATTCTTTTTCTCTTGAGAAAAATATAATTAATTTGATTAATTAAAACAACTTCACAGAATGACAAGTGGATTAATCCAAATACGAACAACATTTATGAAATTGGTCCTTTCAAATGGTAGTACGTGATTAATATTAATCTAGTTAAGTGTCTATTGTCTAGATGAAACCATGGCCACATTCACATACTCGTGTAAAAGCTTGCATATTTTCATGCACACACACAAAGGAGGTTGGCCTTATATATTCTTCGATGTCCTATATTTATACAATCACACTTCTAAAAGAACATTAGTAATCTAGCTGAACTCGCTCTCCTAGGTTTCTGTTCTCATATTATTTTTCAATTATAGCACTTGTAGTTATAAATTTTTTTTATTAAACTAAGAGAAAATATATAGCTTGGATAATTGATTCGGGATGATCACCAGACTCGATGAGACAAGTTCAGTCACTATGAAAGGACTGGACAAGGTTCAGAAACATGATCCGCTATATCAAAAAGCTGAATTGCATGCCAAGCTTTTAGAGGATATAACTTATTGTACTATGCCTGATTGGGGTGTTCCTCGAAACAAATGGATCAACCCAAAAAAAAAATTGAAAAAATTTTGATAGGACATATCTCACAATTCGTGAAGAATTAGGCGAACCATCTGAGACAAAGTCGAGATAAGATTTGAGATCTACTTCCTTTTGGATTTTAACTTTTTAATATTTATTTCTAGTAATCATATTTAGGAATATGTGCTCTGTTTGAATTAAAAGAGTAATCTGACTTGAATTGTACGAGGGCGGATCACACTAGTATAGATAGAGGTTAGGTATCTGTTTGAGTTCATTAATGAAAGACTAGGGGTCCTAGACCTTATATTTGCCAATATTCCTACCATTCTTAAATTTTCTTAAGAGATTCAAGGTTTGAAGGAATCACCTTTTTCTCCCCAATCGGATCAATTATAGAATTATATCTACTAGCCATGACCTAATTAGATTCTAATCGTAAGTCATACCAAAGTTGTTTGGGGGAACAAAGCTTGGTCTAGTGGTTAGTGACATTGACATTATTATAGAGGAATTTGAAAAAGTGTTGTCGCCGAATAATGCATTCATACAGCATTCCATTGGGGGGGAGTTCATAAAAACTTCTTGTTGAAAAAATCCTAGAATTCTAAGAGATTTTTTGGAAATCTTCCCTTTTGAAGTAAGGTCAACACCTTCTCTTATTTCCAAAGAGGAACATGCCAAAAGAATGTGGGGAAAGACCGCTTCCACCCTCCGTTCTTATGAAGTTGGGTGTCTCAAAAGACATGAATGGACGTTCGACTCAAGACAACTTGCCCGAGCAATGTGCCTTTTCCCGTGAGAGGAATATGGCAAAGCTTGCTCTGTCGTTCTCTATCTTCTTATTCTGTGATCAACACCAAATCTCTAGAGGTAAGATCACGAGTAGAATTAGAGTCACTGCAGACAACGATCCCAAGGATATCACGAGAATATATTCTCTATGGAAGACATCACCAGAATTTTATGGAAAAAAAGAATCATTATTGATCCTAAAACCATGGTGTTGGTGGACGCTGGTATTGGCAAGCCGAATCTGATCTCGCCTCGGCTCTTGCATTCAGTATAAATAGAATGGGAAGCAAGCAATAACATTCCACTGCAGGACCAACTGAGAGGAAAAGAGGTCTTGCATGGAGATAGGAGTGTCTTTGGTAGCCAAGGATGACTTGCCGATGTTCTCTGGGAGGACTCTAATGGTTGGAGCCATCTATATTGCTCAAAACCTCCCCCTGGTTTCATTGGCAGTCACCTTGTTTAGTCTAAGGGTGGCTCTTATTTCCCATGACAGGCCTACATCTCTTCCCTGCAAGCAAGTTTGATGACAAGCCATCTAGATGTACAAGAAATGTAGAACAAAAGGAAGAGTTTAGTTGTTGTTGGTTAGCTTGTATTGAGCAATTTGCAAGTAGAGAAGGAGAAGGATTCTCAAGTGTTGGAGATTAGCACTCTACGTTGGGCACTAGAGGTACATGCTGTTGCCGTTTGGGTCCAAATAAATGATTTTTCTATAATTTTTCAAATCATGGGACTTTTGAACATGGTGACCAAGTCGTCACCGTTTTTTTAAAGAAATGAAAAGATATATAAGTTGGTGGTTCTGTGAACAAAACGCAAGAGCAAGAAAATTAAAAGAGAGAGATGGCAGGGATGCTGAAAGTTACCAAAAGCTTTCATTTCGATCTCGCTAATAGAATTCTTCATCTTCATCACAACTGACTTACCTATCCAAAATATTTAAATTCATTACAAATAGACGGACTATTAAACATTAATGGACTGTTACATGCATCCGCTTGTCCAAGATGGCCCTTTCTTTTCCTCTTCTGAAATAGGGATGGCTGCTGTAGAGATGGAGTATATCGTGCCGTAGTACCAGTTTGGACCAACCATGATAGAAGGCCGGCATTCCTTGGTTATAATGCTGCAGTACTTCTGTGATGGCGGACTTGGGTTTTTACACAGCAATTGGTTCACACTTGCTTGACTGTTTGGATATCTTATTTTTATTCCTTTTTCTATCTTTTTCTATTCTTTTCAGATTTCTTGTTTTTGTGTATCATGCTTGTTTCTTGTAGACTTTGATATCATATTTTCATGAAATAAATGGAAGAGAATTCCCATCTCTCTCCTTCGAAAAAAAAAACAATATATTTCTATATACCATCTATTACTAAGAAAAAAAATCTCAACATTCATTTATTCTTTCTCCTCCTCTTTACAGGACTCAGAGAAAAATACAAGTCGAAGATTGAAAGAAAATTTCATCCCTCATCAAGTAAAAGAAAATTGAGTCACTAAAAGTAGCAAAGTAAGTTGGTTGACAAACATTCGAATTCAGGACGACCTCTCCACATCATCGACCTCAAGCTCTTCAGAATAGGGCTCAAAGCTGTTTCCTTCTGAGCTCTCCAGCAGGCTAGCTGCTTCACCCCTAAAAAACCAAACATCAAAATCAGAATAGGATGACACCTCCTATGACCCAGTAGGGGAGAATTTTCTTCGAGTGATTTATGCTTATGAACTTCGATTCCAGCAAGCATATATAAACACCAATGATTCTTCTTGCTTCACATGCCTAAGGCTGCTGTCCAAATATCCAACTACCGTCATGAGCTTCTGAAACCTTTCCCCACCTCTTCTTCTCGACAGCAATCCTCAAGAGGTTTTTAAGTTCTATCTAACATTGCTTTTGGAGGTTCAAAGAGTGCTTCTTGGACGGCCAAAAGCACTTTTAGGTGATTTTAATTTTTTTGGTAAAAATTTTGAAATAGTTGTCTTGCTATCTAAAAGCTACAAAAGGTCTATTAGGAAAAAGTTGCAATTTATAGTTTTCAGGCAAAACCTCTACATGAGATGTATTGGAAAGCTTAGCTCCGACAATAAAATTTTTCAAAAAATAATTTAAAATAATTTATAAGTTAAAAATACTTTGCAAAAACAATATTTGATGGTACAATATAACTAATATAATACAATATAATTATCATTATTATTATATTATAATAAGTAGACTATAATAATTATATTATAATATTATTATTATTATACTAATATAATATTATAATATAGTACTAATATAATTTATAATAGTACTATAATAATGGTTTCTACTGTAATTAATGACGATGTGTAGTGAGCAATTATGAAATCTCATGAGTCGTTGATGCCAAAGAATTGTATTAGCCTAGGTCGATAGCGAAGTAAGCACTCTAGCGGTCTTTACTTGCTCAGCATTGTACTCATATGACTATATTAGCCGCATGGCCTTTTATCTATCTTTTCTTGCATTTTTTTTAAATATATTCTTTCCATTAATATTTCAAATATCAATATTCTTCAATATTTGGCTTACAGTTAGCAAATCAGTTTAATAATCTTCAATGCTAGCAAGAACCGGATCCCTTGATGTAAAGCTGACTGGCACCTGTTGAGAAGTATAATTCTTGGAGATGCTTGCAAAATAAGATGTGGAGTTCTTGAAAAAGAGTGAAACTAAGAAGTTGTGAAAGAAAAGAAGAACATAATTCACCTTACAATCTGTATTGGCCTACTGGCCGAAGTTTTCATGGGATTCTTATTAATTTGATTTGTATCGGCCTATTGGTTGAAACTCTTCTAAAATTCTGATATATATCTTATTTATTGCACTTCAAACCAAATTCACAACTTCTCCCATCTTCCAGAAGTTATTTTGCATAGCATCAAGGTCCATACTATCTATAATCTATAGGGCGGTCTTCGACCATTCGAATAGTGAGGCTCCATACCTTGTAAGATCTTCACACAAAAATAATATGTTGATGACCCCTAACATAGGATTTCTTCATGTATGCCTTCAAAGATAAGTATAGTTTCTCTCCTTCATGTGGTTGCCCCCAGCATTTATGACTATAGGACCTCCACACTCCTACCTATTTATAAGAAGACAGATGGAACATCTGGCCAAAGTGCGTACCTTGATCCATCATGATTTTCATGTTTCTTGCGATTGCTCCCCAACACTTTTAACCAGAATGCTATCACGTCACCATCTATTCATAAGGGGATGGCTAATATTCTTGATCGAAGTATGTACCATGGTCAAGTGTGCCTTCTTATGCATGGCCTTCTTGACTCGGCCAAAAACTTTTGAGGACATGTCATAGCTTTCGATCGTACTTCCTTGGCCTGCCGAGATAAAGGCCCTATTTGGGAGAGTTGTTGAAAGTAGAGCTTTGGCAAATAGAGCTGTTAGAAGTAAAGCTTCCTGAAATAAAGCTTTTATAAAAAATTGTTTGCTGTTTGGTAACTATATTTCTAAAGTGCTGTGGCACTTTAACATATGTTTGGTAAACAAACTAAGAAAGTATTTTTGGTATAACAAAATGACCATAAAGGGCATTACATAGTATTATACAATAAAGCATAATAAAATATAAAATGTATCAATACATAAATATATGATATAGTATAATATTACTGTAATGTAACATAATATTATTATAATATAGTACTATAACATTGTATACTATAAAAAATAATTTAATATAATATTAAATTATTTAACATTACAAATCAATATATTATGATATAATATAATATAATATTATATTTATAGTATAATACAATAATAAAGATATAAAATATCATAATTATTAGAATAAATTATTTGTTCATAATATAACATAATATTAAATTATTTATCATAACATATTAATATATTAGGATATAATGTAATATAATATTATATTTATAGTATAATAAAATAATAAAGCTATAAAATATTATAATTCTTAGCGTAAATTAATTTTCTATAATATAACATAATATAAAATTATTTAACATAACATATTAATATATTATGATATAATGTAATATAATATTATATCTATAGTATAATACAATAATAAAGATATAAAATATTGTAATTATTAGCATAAATTACTTTTTCATAATATAACATAATATTAAATTATTTAACATAACATATTAATGTAATATGATATTATGTAATATAATATTATATTTATAGTTTAATACAATAATAAAGGTATAAAATGTTATAATTATTAGTGTAAATTAATTTTTTATCCTCCAAATGACTATTTATCTGTGTAACAAATTTTCTAGCTATGTGATAAAATTGATTAAATAATTACTAAATTTTTAGATGAGAATTATATAGATGAGAAACTGTTTAGCATGTTCTATGTACACAGTTTAACAAGGCTTGGAATACACTTTATATAGTCTGGCACACAGTTAAGTCTTTCTGGCAAACAATTTAGCCTTCTTGGCACACAGTTAAGTAAGCTTGGTACACAGTTAAATAAGGATTGAATGCAGTTAATCTAGCCTGGTACACCCAATATATCTTGGCACATAGTTAATCAAAATTTGCACATAGTTAATATCCATCCTCTCTAACTTTACCTTGTTCATACTTTTTTACATTATTGATGTAGTAGCAACAAAAATACAAGAAGCAACATTCATATTTGTTCAAATACAAAATAAAACAACCAGCTCCTCAACAAGTTTATAAAGAAAAGAAGTCAACGATCTATAAGTTGAAAAGCAATATGATTTCCAAATGCTCCTATTTGCTTTTAGGTTATCCCACTTATTTTTAAATTTTTTGTAGTCATATTGATTTTCAGTCTTCTCATTAAATTTTTTAATTATATTGGCCCACCCTACTGATAAGTGCTAAATAATGCATAAACTAATATCTTATTCATAGCATTTATCATTATTTTAATCCGCATATTTTGTAAATTTAACTTAAAAAAATGTGTTTTCCTTCATCATTTCATTTTAAATAAATTATTCAAGTTTGATTCTTTTATTATTATTTAATGATTAAGTCTAATGTGTACAGGTCAAGTCGAATTAATTGGGATGATGTCTGAACTAATGTGTGCAGGTCGCGTTTGCGGCTGAACCTGTGTCCACATCACCCTCTAAGTGCTTAGCGATTAATGCTCCAAGTTTGATCCCAGCTTGATCTCCCAATATCTTAGCTCACAGATCCGTTTCATTACTCTCCCAACTTCCTTATTTCTTTCAACATTGGGCTCAACAACCGACTCCCTTATTCCTTCCAAACCAAGTCCCTTCCCCATTCAAAAATAAAAAATAACACTCCAGCCACATGAACCTATTCCCAGCCGAGTGGAGATGTTCTCAGCCAAGATGGATGCAAATCTAATCTTTCCAGCACCTCAACGTCTTCCGGACCATCCTCCCCTTCTCCCGTGTTCCAACGAAATAGAGCCGAATCCATCTCCTCCCGGCGACTCATCTCTAGCATCGTGTTCATCTTCCAGCTTTATCAGCATCCCAAGATCATCTCATTTCTTCCCAACGTTCCGGATTCCCTGCATCCCAGAACAGAGTCTATCTCCTCCAAAAATCAAGCCTCTCATATTCATCTTCCCTTCCGGATGAGAACCAGCAACCTTCTGCTGGATTATTCCCAACGTCCGAAGCTTCCCGAGCTTCCTCTCGTTCCAGATCAGCTTGTATCCCAGATTTCCTCTCACAAAACCAATCCCGCAGCATGCCAGTCGTTCGGATTGACTCTGTCGTCCACGTCTGTCACAGCCTTCCCCTGTTTCAGGATTAATTCCAGCCGAGAACACCATCTCACGTTTGATCCCAGCTGCCATATCATCCACGGATCATTCCGTACGCGATGGCGTTCAACGCATCCCCTGTTTCAGCGGAACTGAACCATCACGAGCATCTTCTCTCAGCTATATCCACTACTTCCGAACCAGCCAGCATTCCGGATCACCTTCTCCCAACTGCTAGCCGTTCCCAAGCTTCCTTTCAATCCGGATTAAGTCCAATATCCATGGATAGAACCAAATCATTTCTTCCCAGCGTCCGGATAGACATCATCTCCCTTTGATTCAAGCATCCACCGTCCGCATGAGCTATCCAACCATTCACAAGCAACTGCATCCTTCTCGGCTTCGGAACAGGATCTCATGCTTGAAGAAATGATCAGATCCCAGCCTCCGAAATCCTCTCAAATGCTTGCGTCCTAGCCGTTCTTCCGTTCTCAGCTGCTCAACCGAAGTTCAGCTCCATCAGCCACGGATAGACTCAAATCATCATTCGCAAGATAACTGCCACATCCAAGGAACAAAGGATAGAAGTCATCTGCCTTATCCCGCTTTCGTTCATCTTAATCCTTCATTCGAAACAGAGGAGAGAGGAGGAGATTGCAGCTATAAAAGGAGGGAGCTTCACACGGAGAAGGGGCAAGCTTTGGGGGTCCGGTTCCAGGATCTCTTCGGAACAGGGGAGAAGCCAAGTTCCCACGAAGAAAAAATAAAAAAAAAAGAGAGAAAAGAGAGGGAGAGAATACTTTGTGATATTTTGGGAATAGAGAGAGTGGGATGGAAGGAAAAGATTTTTATATGAAGATGGAAGCCTGCTGCTGTGCTGCTGCTGCCGTCTACCACTCCATGAAAGGCTGATCTTCTCTAGGGTTGGATGCAGTCCTAACAATGGGACACGGGTTTTATATTTTATTTTATGTTCTTGGGGTTGTATGAACTTATTGTTTTTAATGGATATCTTCTTTTGAATCATATTTAATTTTTGTGATTTTAAGTATGATGTTCGTACAACTGCTCTTCATGATCACTAAGTAAATATAAGATAGTCCATGCTTAGGAAAGATGCGATGTGCTGCCACCTTAGATTAGGGTAGACATTTCATGCCTACTGAAGATGGATTATGCCCAAATTACTTTTGTGAATTTTTATTTAAATGCTTATTAGGCTTGTAGCCAATTTGCATGTTAATCTAAGAACGAAATAAAATATAAATGACCCTTGTTCCGATGTTAGTGGTGAATTCCTTGCCCTAGGTTCCCTCAAACTGATATCCTTTTAATTGCATTTTCTTTTATTAAATTGCTTAGTTTAATAGTCTTCACAAATTCATCCTTTTAAATATTTTTATTTTTAAGAAAAACAACTATACCCCAATCTCTGTGGATCGATACCCGTAATCACTATCCTACTAGATACGTGCTATTGCGTGGTCTTTAAAGTTGACTATCAATTTTTGGCGCCGTTGCCGGGGATTGTTAGCATAGTTGTTTTCTTTTTATTTAAAAAAAATAATAATTTTAAAAAAAAATATATCTAAAATAAAATAAAAATATTTTCTATTTCTACTTTCCTTATCTTCTTCTTCTCTCTTACTAATTCTTGAATTTTCTTTTATTCAGGAATCAAAGAAGAAATTTGGGACGATCAAAAGGGAACTACTGAAAAAAGGAATGCAGTAGAGGTTTGCCTAAAAATAAAGAAAAATTGTTTGGAAAATTTCTTTTGGTAACCTCTAAACCTTTCTTATTTAAATTAATTCCCTTTTTGTGGTGATTGTTTGATTTTTATTTTTTTTACAAAAGTGTGAATGCATGCTTGATACACATACACCAATTAATCCACACATAGTAAGGGCAATCACCCCAACAAGATAAGAACTGGATTTCATTACCAGATTCTTGCCCAAATTAGGTGAATCAATTTTCACATAGCTATCACTTTGACTAAAATCAATTAGACGTTGGCCCCTAGGGACATTCGAGCTCAATAGGACGAAGATCACCGAAAGTTGAACCAATTTCGCTCTGTGGCTCAGTTGATGTCTAGGCAAGCTTTGTCCCAAGGGAGACAGTTCATCTGTTCGAGGCAAGTGGTTTTTAAGTGGGACCTTTGCAAAGCATTGTGACCCCCCCACTTACCTGGGAGCTTACCTGGTCAACTCAGTTCATTAGACCGAATTGGAGGCTTAGGTGCCCTCTTCAAACTAGTTAGGAGTTGTCTAGTGATTTTAGGGTAAACACAAGGATTTGATTTGTTTTTCCTTTAGTGCATGCTTGACTGTACTTGATTGATCCAACAAGCTTTAGTGTATGCTAGGGTGTCGTTCCAGATCTCCTGAATTAGTACCTTTTGATTCTGAAATAGAGCATTCTATTAGGGCCCTTCGAGCCGAAATCTGCACCTATAGAACCATAGGATCTACACCACCTGTTGAGATGGCTGAAGAACAACCCAAACTCCTAAAGGAGTACTTCACTCCTTCCATTTATACCTCTCCATCTTTTTTTCGACTACCTGATACCACCGCTGCTGCACATTTTGAAATTAAGTCTAGTGTCATCCAAATGCTTCCCTCTTTTTATGGACTTAACAATGAAGACCCATACAAACATTTAGATGAGTTCCTTGAGATTTGTACCACTGTCAAAATTCAGAACTTCACTGATGATGCTCTAAAACTTAGGCTATTCCCTTTTTCTCTTAAGGATAGAGCTAAGCAATGGCTTCATTCATTAGAAGCCAATTCCATTCTTTCATGGGCTCAAATGCAACATGAATTTCTAAAAAAATATTTTCCCATAGGAAGAACAAACCAATTTAGGCGTGCTATCACGAGCTTCTCCCAATCTGACGGAGAAGAATTTCATGAAACTTGAGAAAAATTTAGAGACTTACTCTGAAAATGCCCGCATCATCAAATACCCAAATGGCAATTAGTGCAATGTTTCTATGACGGATTGACTGAACGAAACCGTCAGATGATCGATGCCGCATGCGGGGGAACTTTTATGCTTAAAAGTGACCATGAGGCATGGCAATTGTTTGAGAACCTTAATGAAAATTTCCTCCACCATGCCTCCTTCGCTCGTCAAGCACCTCCGAGTTCTCAAAGAAAAGGAACCATATATGAAGTTAGCCAGTCCATAGGTCCATCTGACAAAGTAGATGCACTATCCCGCAAGTTGGACCAGCTAATGTCTAGAGAACAGCTTCCAAACTTTTTCTAAGCACAAGTGTGTGCTCTCTGTTCTAGTCCGTCTCATACTGTTTTTGAGTGCCCTTCGGCAACTCAATTCCCTGAATTTGTGCAAGAACAAGTCAACGCTGCTCAAACACAGCCTAGACCGGGTAATGATCCGTATTCTAACACTTATAACCCGGGGTGGCGCAACCATCCAAATTTTCCTTGGAAGCAGCAGACTTCCAATACCTCCCAGCCTTATTCCCAAAACTTTCAACCGTTCCAGAGTGTTCATCCAAACCGTCCTCCTACTCACTATTCTCAATTTCAACACACTCCTCCTCCACCCCAAAGAAACACAGCCTTTGAGGAGAAAGTGTTGACCTCCCTTCAAGGTTTGGAAACCATTACACAATTGGTGCACTCTCACACGCAATCTATCGCCAAGCTAGAATCCCAAATGGGGCAACTAGCTAATGCACTGAACAAGCGAGAGGAAGGAAAACTTTCAAGCCAACCAGTGAGTAATCCTAGGGGACAATACATTGCTCAAGAAAATCAACCAAATACAATTCATCATGAACAAGCCAATGCTTTGACTACCCTAAAGAGTGGACGTGTAGTAGACAATACGATTGGGGAGGGAAACAATAAGGAAGGTAAAGAGGAGGAGAGAAATGTATCACATGAAAATCCAAAACCTTCTTCTTCCTCAGTTAGTCCACCTTCGGCCAAAACTCACATCCCAAAGGCTCCATTTCCTGAAGCTCTTAATGCACCCACTCCCTTTGGCAAGAAAGGAACTTCACTAGAGGAGATGATAGAGGTTTTCAAACAAGTCAAAATCAACCTCCCGCTTCTTGATGCTATTAGACAAGTTCCCTCCTATGCCAAATTTCTCAAAGACCTTTGTACCCAAAAGCGAAAATCTAAGACACATGTGCCTAAAAAGGTCTTCCTAACTGAGCAAGTGAGTTCTATTCTCCAACACAACACCCCTCCGAAATTCAAAGATCCTGGTGCTCCCACCATCTCCTGTGTCTTAGGAAATAATTTCATTGATCGAGCACTATTAGATCTAGGGGCAAGTGTCAATCTTTTACCTTACTCAGTTTATGAGAAACTTGGGTTAGGTGAGTTAAAACCAACCTCGGTATCCCTTCAGTTGGCTGATCGATCTGTAAATACCACGAGGAATAATTGAAGATGTTCTTGTCAAGGTAGACAAATTCTATTTTCCAGTAGATTTTATCGTCCTTGATATGGAACATGAGCCTAATCCTAAGAAACAAATCCCCGTGATCCTTGGGCGCCCCTTTTTAGCTACAGCCAATGCGAGTATAAATTGTAGAACTGGGGTGATGAATATATCCTTTGGGAATATGAAGGTCAAGTTAAATATATTTCGTACCTCTGATCAACCTGCAAAGGAAGTTGAGTGCTTCCTAATAGACAAAATGGACGATCTTGTAGAAGAAATCCTTTCCTATATTTTGGCAGATAACCCTCTGAAAACATACTTGGCCCATTTTGACTTTGATATAGACAAGGCCATAGAAGCAGTCAACTTCCTACCCAACAATCAGTCTTCCACAAATTTTCTTCCTTGGAGAACCCCGCATGAACCCAGTATGATTTGATAAGGATGCACTGCGCCTGGCTGAAGACGTTAAACTTAGCACTTGTTGGGAGGCAACCCAATTCTCGTAGGTTATTTTTGCATATTTTCTTGTTGCATTTTTTTTTATTTTCTTAACAGGATCCCTCATATTACTGATGCAACTACGGTAAAATGCTTCTATCCTCCATATGCATCATATTTTCGTCCAAAATAAAAAAATATATTAAACAATAAAAATAATAATATAATATTCAAAAAAAAAACATTGAGGACAATGTCTGATCTAGGTTGGGGGGTATAGGATTCGAATTTTTAAAGGAATTTTTCGCATTTTCACATTTTTAAGTGAATTTCAAAAAAAAAGTGAATTTCAAAAAAAAAAAATCTAATTTCTATGCCTTAGTGCTGAAATGATAATCACACAAAGTATATAAAATCTAAAAAGCCCAATGATTAGTCAGGAATAAGTCAATTTGAGTTCTTTTCATTAAAAATACTTTTAGCGAGTTGTAAGATTATTTTTACTTTGGAATTTCACAACACACATGGCCTGCACTTCTAAGGGTTAGGTTCAATATTATGTTGTTAAGTCTGGTAGCAACCTTGAGTCCTGATGAATCATACTTATCTAATTCACTTTTATCTTTAAAAAAAAATATATATATATATATATAATAAAAATAAAATAAAAAAATAGTAAAAAAAAAGAAAGAGTAAATTTAGTCAGGTATATCGAAAAGGGCTACCTATTTTCAAAGGTCAGCGGGCTCGTGATGATGAACCCGAGCATAGGTCCGTAGGGGAGTCTTGATGCCCAACACCTTATGCCATCTGGTGTGGGAGTGTTGACTGAATGCTCGTTACACGGAAGAATCATTACAAGAGTAAAAGTGCCTAAAAAAAAAAGAAAAAAGAAAGACAAAATAATATTGACCTTGAAAAAGACGATAGTGTGAAAGCCGTCGTTGTAAAAATTCGAGTAAACTGGAATATTACAGATAAAGCCCATGAGGTATTAAAGTAAACATCCACAACTCTCGAAATCTTGCAAGATAGGATGATTTTGAATCAGTGATTAGGTCTTATCTGACCAATTCTTGGAAACTACTAGTTTTAGCAGTATTTTGGAGAATCTAAAGCCTTAGCTTGTGTATGGTCCAGACATCACCGAGCACCCAAGTATAAATTAGCCTTATAACTCTCTAACGGAAACTTAATGACTTCAACTTAAGTTGCATCTTGACCTAGGATTTGGGCTGACTTAGTAATAAAACTTTGTGTGCTTTTGAAATTCTTGGCACTAATGCATTTGAAATTAGATTTTATAAAACAATAAAATAAACTGGGTAGAGACCGCAGTTTGTGGGTATCTGCGCCGGAAACCCTCACGAGACAAAACTCGTCCACTAGGGCCACCTAGGGGTTTAAAGCCTTATTGCATACGGTAAATGCAATCGCGATTCCTACGAAAGTGAGTTAGTTTTTATTTTGCTCGAGGACTAGCAAAATGTAGGTTTGGGGGTGTGATAAGTGCTAAATAATGCATAAACTAATATCTTATTCATAGCACTTATCATTATTTTAATCCGCATATTTTGTAAATTTAACTAAAAAAAATATGTTTTCCTTCATCATTTCATTTTAAATAAATTATTCAAGTTTGATTCTTTTATTATTATTTAATGATTAAGTCTAATGTGTACAGGTCAAGTCGAATTAATTGGGATGATGTCTGAACTAATGTGTGCAGGTCGCGTTTGCAACTGAACCTGTGCCCACATCACCCTCTAAGTGCTTAGCGATTAATGCTCCAAGTTTGATCCCAGCTTGATCTCCCAATATCTTAGCTCACAGATCCGTTTCATTACTCTCCCAACTTCCTTATTTCTTTCAACATTGGGCTCAACAACCGACTCCCTTATTCCTTCCAAACCAAGTCCCTTCCCCATTCAAAAATAAAAAATAACACTCCAGCCACATGAACCTATTCCCAGCCGAGTGGAGATGTTCTCAGCCAAGATGGATGCAAATCTAATCTTTCCAGCACCTCAACGTCTTCCGGACCATCCTCCCCTTGTCCCGTGTTCCAACGAAATAGAGCCGAATCCATCTCCTCCCGGCGACTCATCTCTAGCATCGTGTTCATCTTCCAGCTTTATCAGCATCCCAAGATCATCTCATTTCTTCCCAACATTCCGGATTCCCTGCATCCCAGAACAGAGTCTATCTCCTTCAAAAATCAAGCCTCTCATATTCATCTTCCCTTCCGGATGAGAACCAGCAACCTTCTGCTGGATTATTCCCAACGTCTGAAGCTTCCCGATCTTCCTCTCGTTCCAGATCAGCTTGTATCCCAGATTTCCTCTCACAAAACCAATCCCGCAGCATGCCAGTCGTTCGGATTGACTCTGTCGTCCACGTCTGTCACAGCCTTCCCCTGTTTCAGGATTAATTCCAGCCGAGAACACCATCTCACGTTTGATCCCAGCTGCCATATCATCCACGGATCATTCCGTTCGCGATGGCGTTCAACGCATCCCCTGTTTCAGCGGAACAGAACCATCACGAGCATCTTCTCTCAGCCATATCCACTACTTCCGAACCAGCCAGCGTTCCGGATCACCTTCTCCCAACTGCTAGCCGTTCCCAAGCTTCCTTTCAATCCGGATTAAGTCCAATATCCATGGATAGAACCAAATCATTTCTTTCCAGCGTCCGGATAGACATCATCTCCCTTTGATTCAAGCATCCACCGTCCGCATGAGCTATCCAACCATTCACAAGCAACTGCATCCTTCTCGGCTTCGGAACAGGATCTCATGCTTGAAGAAATGATCAGATCCCAGCCTCCGAAATCCTCTCAAATGCTTGCGTCCCAGCCGTTCTTCCGTTCTCAGCTGCTCAACCGAAGTTCAGCTCCATCAGCCACGGATAGACTCAAATCATCATCCGCAAGATAACTGCCACATCCAAGGAACAAAGGATAGAAGTCATCTACCTTATCCCGCTTTCGTTCATCTTAATCCTTCATTCGAAAGAGAGGAGAGAGGAGGAGATTGCAGCTATAAAAGGAGGGAGCTTCACACGGAGAAGGGGCAAGCTTTGGGGGTCCGGTTCCAGGATCTCTTCGGAACAGGGGAGAAGCCAAGTTCCCACGAAGAAAAAATAAAAAAAAAGAGAGAAAAGAGAGGGAGAGAATACTTTGTGATATTTTGGGAATAGAGAGAGTGGGATGGAAGGAAAAGATTTTTATATGAAGATGGAAGCCTGCTGCTGTGCTGCTGCTGCCGTCTACCACTCCATGAAAGGCTGATCTTCTCCAGGGTTGGATGCAGCCCTAACAAAGGGACACGGATTTTATATTTTATTTTATGTTCTTGGGGTTGTATGAACTTATTGTTTTTAATGGATATCTTCTTTTGAATCATATTTAATTTCTGTGATTTTAAGTATGATGTTCGTACAACTGTTCTTCATGATCACTAAGTAAATATAAGATAGTCCATGCTTAGGAAAGATGCGATGTGCTGCCACCTTAGATTAGGGTAGACATTTCATGCCTACTGAAGATGGATTATGCCCAAATTACTTTTGTGAATTTTTATTTAAATGCTTATTAGGCTTGTAGCCAATTTGCATGTTAATCTAAGAACGAAATAAAATATAAATGACCCTTGTTCCGATGTTAGTGGTGAATTTCTTGCCCTAGGTTCCCTCAAACTGATATCCTTTTAATTGCATTTTCTTTTATTAAATTGCTTAGTTTAATAGTCTTCACAAATTCATCCTTTTAAATATTTTTATTTTTAAGAAAAACAACTATACCCCAATCCCTGTGGATCGATACCCGTAATCACTATCCTACTAGATACGTGTTATTGCGTGGTCTTTAAAGTTGACTATCACCTACCCTATTGAAATGTGTTCCTGGGCGATTACCAGCTTCAACTTCACTAGTACATATATCGATAAACTCCTCCATCAATTTGTCATTCCAAATGGCCTTCCTCTTCTTCTCATCTTGGGTTAATGGACCAGTAAGGATATGTTGGCTCTTCTTAGACATTTGTTCTTCTTACAATGCAACAACAAAGACATGAAACATTTTGTCAATCATAAGTCATGATTTCATCCGTAATCATAAAGCACCTTGTAAAGCATATCTAAATATGTACAATTTACATAGATATAGATTATGTACATATATATAACTTACTTTTTCATTTTCGTTTGAACTCTTTTTTAACATAAAGACCCCTAGAATCCTATATATTCATATATTAGTCATATTATACCTTGTGGGTGAACCAAGAATGTACACCTATAAATAAGATGCTATTGCTTAATTCACAAAACACATGTTACATGTCAATAGCTATATGACTACGGTCAATAACCAAGCTCCATTTTTTTCTTAATCAAGTATGATAATAAGCAAAATCTAGCACCAATTTTTTCTTAATCAAGTATGATAATAAACAAAATCTAGCAATGCAATCCACGCATAAACGGAAACAAATAATATCTTGATTCGACATGTATATTGATTGTTTCCTAATAATTGATAGTTTTACCGGTAAATACTATAGATTTGACAAAGTAGGGCATGGCCATATCTTCTCTCTCTATCTCTCTGTTACAGAGAGAGCTCTCTTTGTAACAGAGAGAGAACTCTCTCTGTCTCTCTGTTACAAAGTGTAACAGAGAGAGAACTCTCTCTCTCTCTTTGTAACAAGGAGAGATTCTCTCTCTGAAATAGAGAGAGATTCTCTCTCTGTAACACGATTGATCTCACAGTCCACCATGGACTGCAAGATCAATTAGGGAGAGAGTTGGTGGACCGCGATGTCGCAGTCCACGCTTGAGCTTGGACCTCAATGCCGCGGTTCATACTTTCTGATGCGTGATATGCGATGTCGCAGTCCACCCTCGAGCCTGGACCGCAATGTTATGGTCCATATGATGTTCTCTATGTGGATCGTGATGCCGCGGTCCACGCTCAAAGGAGGACCTTAGTGTGGACCGCGATGTCGATGAAAAAAAATCAAAGGATTTCTGAAGGAATGGAGAAGAAATGATAAATTTTTTTTCCTAAATCATGATTCAAAAGGATTCATACAAAAATAGGAAAAAACAATACCTTTTCTGCATGGCAGGGAATATGATCCACGGCTAAGGTTTCTTATTGGGACTCTAGTAGATTTTTAGGATTACAAAGGGACAAAGTGTGTAATTATTATATTTTATTATAGGTATTTTGGTCAAAAAATAGCTTTCCGATGGAGTCTAAAAGTACTCTTTCGAAAAGCTCCAAAATGGAGCTTCTCCCAAAGGTTGTTTTTAGCTTTTTGGAAAAGTTAAAACAGCTTTCCAAAATTTTTACCAAACATCTTTTTTTATCTAAAAGTACTTTTGGAGGGCAGAAAGTGCTTTTTGGCCCTCCAAAAGCTCCCCAAAATGGAGCCAAAGTTATTTTAAACCTCAGCACTCTATTTCAGAGTTAGAGGCCTATTCAGCCTGCTTGGTTTCTTGATCTGCCAATTTTGCCATAGTTTGCATCATGGCATATTGTGGTTGGGGACTCTAGTTCTTAGAATCAAAACCAAGTTTCTTTACATGCTCCATTGTAAATCTGCAAGTCTTCTCGTTCCGCTCATCTAACGGCTTCAATATGGCAGCCATTTGGTAAAATATTGTTTTGAACAAGTTGTGTCTATGCTCCTCTGGTTAGAATCGGAGTTGCACGAGCACATCCTAAAGAAGGTCAAATGGCAGAAGAGAGTCATCATCCACTCTACATCCATTGTCTCCTCAATGCTTAAATGGTAGCAACATAGTTATCTTGCCAAAACTAGGGAGACGATGACTACGCAAGATTCCATTGGGTGTGCTAAAGAAGCTTGTTGGCCCTCCTTTTCCATCCTGGGCCGTGTGTGCTAAGAAAATTGGGGTTCCAGAAAACTTGGCTAGCTGGTAGGGGATGATAAGTTCTAGTAGGGCCACAAAATATGTGCACGGGCGTACCACCAGTATTGGATCAGCTAGAAGGGTGATGATGATTTAAGAGGAGGATAGATATAGCACAGGTCTAGGTGAACTTTTTCCATTGTTGTGCCACCAAATTTTTTTTGAGAGTTTCGAATTGAACATTAGATCAGTGTCGATAATGGTACTAATGTTGATATCTTAAAACTTGCTCCCACATGTTCATATTGGGTACAAAGTCAAAATAAATGTGTTTAGAAACAAGCCTAATTGAGTGGAAAAGACATGCCTTATCGTAAACAGGGACTAAATCTAAAATGCTAACTATAAATGTGCTAAATATAAATTGATAATCAAGCAAAAAGAGTAACTATTAAGTTCCCTTGTCGTATACCCTATCAATAGCTTTTCATGTATCACGCAACATATGTGAATCTTTAAATCGACCATGTAATCTCGTGGGAAAGATTTCAAGATGCATGAACTCAAATGCAAATTAATTGCATTATTATTACAAATTCCCCACATGAGTCTTACTATTATCTTCTATCATATGCCTAGATATTGAACTATTACCAACAAGACCTTCTACTCTGTCTATGAGATATTGAACAAATTCAGAACTTTGACAAGCACCTATAGCCCAAATTGATTCTACCATCAAATGAAAATGTATACCATTCTACCTCCACAACCTGACACTCTCGAATTGCTTCACCTCAATAATCACAAATCCAAAGGTTTTTGAAATATTATAATGTCATAACATATTTGACAAGCATCAAAGCAAATCAACTAGCTGACCCAACTCACTAAGCCTGAACTCAAATTGGCTCGGGTAAAAATTGATTCAAAATGTTATTAGATGAGGTAATTTGTAAAAAATAATGGATAATTTCGTAAAAGCCCCTTTTGAAATGAGTAAATTACTACATTTATATCAATATCTCGTAAACAACCATTTCTTTGACTCCTTCATTGCCTTCCCTTTTTAAAAAGCCTAGCCTATATTTCCATCATCCACCACCCCTCCCACTCATTTCTCCCTTATTGAGGTTTCTGGCTTCTCCCTTAGCCAATGGAAGGAAAAAAAATCAAGTTAGAGACCACTAATACTGCAGAAATGGAGCGCCCAAAGCAACCCTCTGGCAACCCTAGTTATGTGCCGATCAAAGTAAAATCTGAAATGTTGCCTCTCGAGGACTACAAGAAATTGATGGATATGAAGGTATATATTTTTTGAACCCTTCCTCATGAAATCAGTAACTCCTTATCCTAATCTAACCCAAGATAAATTTTCCATTTCATTGTATTGTTCGCCATCCAGGACTTCTTTCCATTTGATAAGAGTCTAGAAAAAGATAGGGTTGTGAGGACCTTGTGCTGGATCGGAGATGGGCACAACCCAAATCCACTCCATTTTTTAATCGGCTCAAACATCGAATCCAAACCTAATCCAACTCCCTTCGGGATGGATTGAATTGGGGATGATATTAATTTTACCAATCTCTCATATTTTTTTGATCAAATCAGATCAAAGTAATCTAAACACAAACCATAATAAGGAGGGTTATGAAGTATATGCTATATTAGTTTGGGATCGATTGGAGTTTGTATTAGGAATCTATTGATCGAAATCCAATCCATATTTGTAAAGGGTCATGTCTTTGAATACAAGCCTAATCGAAGGAATATTTTTTTTGTATTGGGATGGATCGATTTTGGACCGGTTATAGATCAGAAGTGGATCGATTCAATCCACTCGCTGCCCTAGAAGAGAGGAGATTATGGATTATTTGCTTTTTTTTTATTTCTGCTTCCTTGTTAAATTTTATTTATTTTCCTTCTATGTTTTCACTTGATGGATTTGTTCTCATTTCTCTTTGATCTCTTTTGTTTGTATCTTTTGATGTAGAAGGATAAAAAGAGAAAGTAATATAGTGTTTTTATATGTTGGGGATCAAGGATTATGGAGAAACAACATTTTCTTCTTTCTTTAAAAATAAAATTCTTTTATAATTCTTATTTTTCATATTTGGTCATTATCTATTCTATTCTTTTTCTTAGAGACTTGATGTCTCATGCAAAGGGTATTAAAAAAATAAAAAAAAGGAAAAAAGAAAAAGAAAATGTGAGCTATTTGTACCCTATTATTATTATCACTCTACTTGCCAATAACTACAATTTATCTTTACCTTTTGGTTCCAGCTTGCCGGTAAACATTAGAAGCGACAAAAATTGAATCGAGCCAAAAATCCAACCCAAATGACCCAATGTTGGTCAGGTTTGGGTCAAAAGCTTTTTAATTAGGGTTTTGTGTAGGGCAAATTTTCTAACATGAACTTTAAATGGGCTGGGTATGGGTCAAATCTTGGACCTAACTTGGGTCATAAGGATATGATTCTGTTTAGGTCAAAACAATCTTGGTCAAGTTGAGTCATAATCTTGGATACTATCAGAAGAAGTTGAAGGAGTAGCTGACTTATTTGTATCCCCAGTTTTGCAAGCAATTAATTGACTTGGTCTGCCTAGGGGCTCGTTCTTCAATCTAGGAGTGGGTGGGATGGGTACAGAGTAAAAAGTGGGGAATAGCCCCTCCTATCCCCAAAAAAAACAAAAATTTACTTTCAATATCTTTTGTTAAAATCATTTAAAAAATTAGTCGATAAGAATTGTAAGGATTAGATTTGATAGGCTACCTTAGGCCTACTAAGGATTGAGTCTTGGCAAATAAACTAAAGTTATGGTCAAATAGGTGATTGAAATGACCCCAGGCATGGGTCGAGACTCGAGAGGTCTTGGCCTGATGTTGAATCGATTAGGTATACCTGACCAAACCCCCCTTTTCAACCTAGCCCATTGTCATCCCGGAAAAAGATGCAAGTTAATTGTGGTTTAACGAAAATTGCCTTTTCCGTTTGTCGCATTACTTCATTTTTTTATGTTGTCATTAACACTACTTATCACTTTCTTGAAATTTCATTTTTTTTATAATTTCTGTTGTTAATGGCCTTCCAGGATATATTGTTGGTATATTATTTCGAATCGGAATGATACTTTAGATCAATTGTCTCATCAAATAGTCAAAATCCCACATTTCTATATCTAAAACTGTGCTATTAAACCTTGTTCAGTTTCGTTGTTATAAACTAACAACATCGTAAGTTTGGGTATTTATAGAATCTTTCTTTAAATTTACCCATCTACATACTATTATTTAAAATGGTATCTTACACTTATTTTATTATTTCTTATGTCAATCCTGAATCATATCTCTGAAATACTCTGTTATATATAGAAACCCTTACCCAATTCTCCATCACACATCACCTCCTTCTCCTCCTCTAACTATATTTTTTTTGGGTTTTCAGGCTTCTTCTTCACTACTGAACGACTACATCAAGTCAAAATCTAGAGTACCACTCCCCAACAACTTGGACAAGGAGGTAGCATCTCTCAACATTTTCTCCAAAAATCAATAATTCATGATCCGTCTCTGGCATAGTTTGTGAAAAATCATCCTCCTCCCTCCCACTCCACTTGTCTTTACTTTTGCAGCTTTCGGGCCTTCTACTTTCCTTTTATAAACACTTGGGACCTATTTAGACGCCTAGGCTGAAAATCCTATTAAATTCATAAGTTGAACCAGTATAACCAGCAAAATCATATTCATAGAATTACAGACTGGGCTAGACCTATATTCATAAATACTCAAAACTAGCATTGGAATGAGATGGCCCGAATTCTATAGGAAGAAAAAAAGTATTTTATTCTTCCTATGGAATTCGAGTTGGCCCGCTTTAAAGCTACTCCAGGGTATTTATGAACATAGGCCTAGCTAACATGTAATTCTATAATTTTACTGGTTGTATTAGCCCAACCATGAATTTCATAGGATTTTTAGCCTAATCATCCAAACAGCCTTTTAATAGGATTTCCTCCTTTTCTTTGAAATGTGTCCTTAGGGTGTCCATATAGCAGGAAACATCAACACGAAGAAAAAGCATCTATATTTGTCTCTTATAACAAAATTTTTACATATATATTTATTTTATTTTCCTTCGATCTCTAAATTTCTCAAGCAAGTGATTGGAACCAAGAGATAAAGTGAAAAAGAGTTTCTTTCATTGTAAGCCTTGTCACTAAAATTGCAGAAACATCCTCATCTTTTAGAATGTTGCAGCATAATCCTCATAATTTTCAGATCATATCCAAATTTATCCATTTGCACTATTTTGTCACCATTTACAATACTATTTCAATGGACTTAAAATTCAAATTGACTTGTTTGTGATTTTACTTTTATCTGATAAAAATAATTTATCTGGAAATCTGTAGCACTAAATAAGTTCAAGTTAATGCCACAATGCCAAAACTAATGTTTGTTACTGGTGTTTATTCTGATATATTATGCACATAGAGTCAGATATTGTGAGAATGTCAAGATTAGTTATGGCACATGGTGCCAAACTAGTACACATACAGCTAATATTGTGCACATAGTTCTAAATTGTGTGCAAGAATTCAGTTGATACTTTCGAAGAAATATGGGGTTATACTAATAACCTAAAAGGTGCTGATTTTTTTGCAATTCCATAGGGATAGTCATGCAAAAATCCAAAAGAAACCGCTAATCGGCTAAAAAAACAGAAAGAAAAGAAAGAAAGAAAAAAAATAGGGAATGTGATCTATGGGAAACCTATAATTCTGATCCGCTACATGCTAAGAGGTAAAGCTTTTTTTTGCTACTTTTTGGTTTCTCTGTACAAGGATCTAGAGAATTCTTTTTACTGGATATCTAGATCCAAATCCGATAGATCTTTAAAATCCAAATTTGGATCCGAATCTGGTCAAATTTATAAGCTAATATCTGGACTTGAATCTAGATCCAATTGGATACTATAATTGCTATCTGAATCCAAACCGAACAGGATTCGAAAATAGATACGGTTGGATTATAACTGACTTGAATTTTGCCTTGGTCATCTTGGCTTCTTCGCCCCAAACACCCTCCCCTTAACTTCTTCTACTTTTTTTTTACAACTTACGGCCAGTTTGGTACAACAAAAAAAGTAGATGAGAGAGATGGTAAAATAAATAGTTGGATCTATGTCTATTTTTCTGAGAAAGAAGATAAAATAAATGCCACTAAATGTGGTATTTACTTTTCCATGCTAGATTATCAAGTAGAGATAGTATGAAATTATCATTTCTTGACAGAAGTACCCACACCCATATTATGTAAATACTATATTAATTATATTATAAATTAATAGTAATTATATTATTATATATTATATTACTATATTATGAATATATTAATATAATATTAATCATAATTCTCAATATTAACAAATTTAATCAATTAATATATTTATTAATATATTCTTTATAAATAAGTAATTAACAAATATTTCTTAATTATTGATAAATCTAGCATAGGATTTATTAATAATTAATATATTTGTTTATATACCAAAATATAAAAAAAATTATATACAATAAATAAATATTTATAATTAATTTAAAAATATTAGTAACTCATGTAAATATATTTCAATATTTGAAAACAGTCAATATTGACAATGTCTATCTAAGTAGGCCATAAATGGCTAACAAACGAGTTGAAACAAAATGTTATTGCTTGAATTATTTATTCACGCGCATTATTAAAAATTTTGCAAATTTTTATATAAAATTACCTCCAATCAAACACAGTAATCTTTTTTTATGCTATTTTTGGAGTATTTTTTCTACTAACCAAACATGATAAAAGTTATTTTCCTCCACAATCATTTTTTTTAGATAAATAATTTTCACAAATTATCATATTATCTTGCAATCTAACATACCCCAAACAAACAAACCCTTAATATATTTTTCTTCTTTCCTTTTAAATTTATCTCATTCATGCGGAAAGATAGAGAAACCGGTAAATAGGGTGTTGATATATAACAGGAAAACATGGACATGGAGAAAAGGCATCTATATTTGCCTCTTATAATAAATTTTATATTTTTTATTTATTTTAGTTTTCCCTTGACCTCTAAATTTCTCATGCAAATGACCGCTAGAAAGACAGTGAAAAAGAGTTTTTTCATTATAAGCCATATCTCTTCTGAAATTTCAGAAACATCCTTTTCTTTTAGAATATTGCAGCGTAATCATTTGATTTTTCAGAAATATACAAACTAATCCTTGTGCACTATTTTGTCACCATGTACGCTAAAACTGGAGATACATGCCCTAGTTCTTGCAGTATTGCAATAATTCTACCTTGATGTACACTAGTTCGATTTGACTTAAAATTTGTATTGACTTGTTTGTGGCTTTATTTTTATCTGAACAAAAACCATTTACATGGAAATTATAGCACCAAATAAGTTCTTGAGTTAATGCCACAATGCCAAAACTAGTGTTTGTTACTTGTGTTTATTCAGATAATATTAGTGCAGATAGAGCTAGATATTGTGACAATGTCAAAACTAGTTTTGGCACATGGTGCCAAACTAGGAAGAGCTAATATTGCGCTCATGGTTTTAGAAGTGTCCAAGGATTTCGTTGAATACTTTCCAAGAAATATGCCGTTGTGCTAATGATTCAAAAGGTAAAAAAGGTAGGGATAGTCATGGAGAAATCCAAAAGAAATTGTAACAGGAAAATAAAAGAAAGAAAGAAAGAAATGGAGAATGTGATCTATAGGCAACCTACAATTCTGATCCACTTCATGCTAAGTGGTAAAACTTTTTTATACTCCTTGTTGGTTTCTTACCATCTCTCACGAATTTACTGAGCGTGCAAATTAATCGTGACGAGCAGAAAATAGTTTGCTTGTATCCCATGTTTCTCTTTGTTCTCATCAGCTCCATCTAGCTCGTTGTTCTCATCTACATGCTAAGAGGTAAAACTTTGTTCTGCTACTTGTTGGCTTCTTACCATCTCTCATATATATACTGAACATGCAGATTAATTTTGATGAATAGAACATCATTTGCTTGTATCCCCATGTTTCATTATGTTCTCATCAGCTCCATCTAGCTCTTTTCATAAGTTTTAAGTAGTTACTATTTCTCTATTGATGAATTTTTATTAGAATACGTATTATTTTATTATCTTCCATGAAATTTATCTTCTTTAAATTACTTGTCTCAATCAAAATCAGTCCTTCTATATCTGGCTCTGTCTTATTCAAGTTTGCCATGTTCTGTTTGCAGATAGATTGTTTCTTAATATTTAGATGTCATATTTCTCAATTATTTCTTGTATCCAAATCTGAATTCTTCCATCTAGAAGACTTGTTCTATTTATTCCCCTGCCTGTTTCTCGAAAAAAAAAGGGGCTTGTTATATTTTGTGAGGACTCGTACGAGCATGTATTTAGTTCCACATCGGTTATTTGCTAAGTAGATCTTAGGTACTTATACATATCAAGAAACCAAAATAGTACCTTCCTGCTAGTTTCTTTTGGGTGAGGTCCTGAATTATTACAAATAGTATCAGAGCGGACCCGGCCTCTAACCTATGAGATTAGAGGACACTGCAGCACGGTTCTATTGGGGCTGACCACAGGCCGATCGTGGTGTTTGTGATTAGATTTAAATGAATTTGAACTCTTAGCCTGACGAGGACGTCAAAGCCTAAACGGGGAGAGTATGTGAGGACCCATGCGGGCATGTGTTTAGTTCCATATCTGTTATTTGCTTGGTAGATCTTAGGTACTTATACAGAATCAAGAAACCCAAATAATTTCTTCCATCTATCTTTTTTGGGCGAGGTCATGGGTTGTTACATATTTTATTTTTATTTTTTTTGCAGGCCAATCAGAGCTACTCTGCAAACATGAAGACCGGAATAAAGAGGACCTATGAAGAACATCGTGATATCTATAGCTTGAACAAGACCTACTGCTGCTACAAGCCTAGCACCAATTACGTCAGTGACTTGGATGGCCTTGCTCCATCCAAGTCCAGGAAGGCTACTGAACCTCCAAACTATCTTGTTGCCGTGGGATGCAGGGCCTGCTACGTTTACAGGATGGTCGCAAAGGGGACCAAGGAATGCCCAAAGTGCCGTGGAGAGTTGATTCATTTTGACAAGGGCAAATCTCCTGAGAAATGCCCTGCCAACAATATGGGTTGAAGGGTTTATAGTTCAGAAACCTGTTTAATAATGGTATTTTCCTCATGGGATTTTACCTAGTTTGTCATCATCTTATGTGATAAAGCCTCCATGGGTGGCGAGGAAACTTGTGGTAGTCCTACAAAGGACTTCAGTATTGATGTTTAATAATTAAACAGGATCTGGTGTTGAAGTTGCTCATAATATGGTCAATTTACAAGCTAAGGTGTTCAGGAGTACAAATATTTAGGATATTTTAATCAAGAAGCTCATAATATGGTCTAGGATATTAATCAGTTTGCTAACCAAGAGGGGAATATGGGGCTTGGGTATTTATGAAAATGACAAATTTGTGGCTGGAGACCAGCCAAGCATGGCAAGTGCTATAAGTCTGATACCTAACTTTTAGTTCAAACATCTCTGGCTAAAATAAATGTTTCTCCTTTGTCATTTTTGTAAGTAGCTCTTCAATAGTTGACATTTAATATTTAGCTCTATCATATTTTGCATATAATAAGTCCTGTAGTGCACATGGTTATACCTGAATTTGTATATGGTCATCAGTTTTGCACATAGTTATATAAATGCATACAGGAACAGGGACTAAACATGAATGGCAGTTAAAATCAATGGATAAGAATAAGCTTTTTGTTTGATAGAAATTAATATAAAATGGTAAACAACCAAGGGGTAAAAATGAGTAACCTCAATATAAATTGATCCGATCATGGAGAAGGAGGTAATTCTCTCAATCCACTCAATTTGAATATCTTGACAAAATTTACAGAGAAAAATAGTAAAAGCAGAGTCTAAGTCTATTTTTCTTTTATTAACGAGTAATAATTAAGTTACACAATCTCTATTTATGCTAGTGAGATTTGTTCTTACATAATTAAGGTTAGATTTCTGTTCTACTTAAAGAAAACATAGTTTTCTCAAAATAGATATGACTTGTAAAAATAATTATAAACAAGCTAAAATCCTACAGAAGATAGATCTTAACTTCTACATCGACTTTATCTGCAACTGCTTCATCTAATTCTTCTTAGATTAGGAGATAGACCAGGTCAAAATCTTTTTCTGAAAAGAAAATTATTGCTTTGATGGACCGATTTCGGAACTTAAATGAAAAAAATTGACCTTGATCTCCTGATGCACTATATCCCTTTGTAGAACTCGAAAAGCTATTTGATTTCAAAAAAAAAAAAAAAAATTGTCAAGCATCGTGCGAGCAAGTTATATCCTCTAGAAGTTTGGCACATGATTCGACTTCTCAATATAGTGGACCTCACTTTTGGATCTTATCTAGTCATTCCCGTAGAGACCAAAATAATCCATGTCGAGTTTGGTAATCCTCCTTCCTTTTCAAAAAAAAAATGCCATCCACAAGTTGACACTCCCATCCTACTAAACACCACCATGGATTTGCACCACCCTAAAAGCCTATCTTGTTCCTTTGTTCATGGACTTCGTTCCCTGTATTTGGTGACAATGCCTATTGGCAATCCACCCGAGCCTCAGCTCAACCTTCATAACCAAGCAATTAAGCTTCAACTATCAACAAGCAGCTGATGCTCAATCTGACACCAAGCACTGCCCAATTGCACTCCTATCTATCCCCTCCTTTTCTCTTCTATGAGAGAATGCTATAGAGATTTTTTTTCCCTTTATTTCCTCTCTCTCTCTTCTCTCTCTTTCTCTACATGCCTCAATGGACCCACCAAGGGATCCAAGATTCCTTTTCCATGGATTCTAGGTTGACCCCAACATTGTTGTGACCACCCATCATGCCAATCTTAACCCCCACTCTCATCGGCCACCCCAGGACTAGGGGTGCAAATGGGTCGGATCGGGTCAGATCCTGAGTGACCCCGATCCGATCCAGTTTTTTGTTCGGATCTTAATTTTGGACCTAGACCCGACCCGGTTGACGGGTCGGGTCCGAGCTGGGTCCGGATCTGAGTCGGGTCGGGTTCGGATCCGAATCGGTCCAATTTTTTTTATATTTTTGAGAAAGAATTTGGGCAAATCTAATTTGGTCATATCATAATTATGAGGTGCTGGGTGACCCATGACTTGAAAGACTTGCAATTGATCTCCAGTCAGAACAGGTGACCCCGACTTACTAACTAAGTCGGTCTACAAGCCAAATTTCATATCACACTATTTTTTGTCCATTTGACTGATTGGACAGAACTTGGTGTCTCCCAGCTCCCCTCTCACGAGGACAAAAAAATCCCAGACCTTCTTCCAAAATCCAATTCCATTGCAGAAAACTGGCCCATGGCCCATATTCAGTTCGGTGTTCCCTCACTTCCTCCCTGTAAAAGTTGAAAAAAACAGAAACCAAAAAACCGAAGGAAAAAAAAAAAAAAGAAAAGCCAGCTACCGAGACACGACCCAAAGGTATCAACAGTGTAATAGACCGGGAGAGGATCCTGACGGACCAATACTGCCATGACCCACACAAAAAAAAAAAAAAAAAAAAACTCTCTTTTGCTTTTTCCCTCTCTCTCTTTCTCTCTTCGGGTCCATTCGGGTCGGATCGGATCTGTTCGGTAAACCCAGACCCGACACAGAAAATGATTCGGGTCCAATTTTAGAATCCGATCCGGACCCGCGGGTCCTAAAATTCGGAGTCGGATCGGATCTACGCGGGTCGGGCCGAGTCGGGTCTCCGGCCAACCCAACCCATTTGCAGCCTTACCCAAGACCCCACTATTGGTGGCTCCTAATATGTTACCCTCGCTCTTATCAGCCACCCCGGGACCCCACTGGCACCCCAGGGCAACTGCCACCACATGGCTGGACTTGTCTTTCTACTCCTTTTCCATATCTCTCATCGTTGCCTTATTTCCTATAAAAATCTCTTATGATGATCGAAATTGCTATAGATGCAAAAATAATAAATTCAAGAATGATAATAAAAACACAAATTACGAAAATCAAATGGATGAAAGCATGACTGGATTGAGGCATGTTGAAATACTGCTCTAAGAACGAAATCCGTCCCTTTGTGTAAATCAACGACATGATCGTCCTCAAAGTATAATGAACTCAGCTCAGTCCAACTCTTCTCTCGTGAGCATAATTGCATATAATGTTTTATCAAATCAACTCCTTCAATTGTCCAGATGGAAGATTTTTAATTTTTTCTATTTCAAAAAAAATAAAATTTTGTTTTATTTCTTTTTTTAATCAATTCAAAGTTTTAAATTCAATCCTTAATAATCCTATATTGGATAATTAAATGCAGTGGGTTGGTGACTATATGTATGCGCTCTCACCTTGGCTTGGTTCAGCCAACTGGATTGTGCGCATGCACAACGTATACGCACACACGTGGCTAGGCTACTCAATTTGAACAAGCACATGGCTGGCTGTTTTGCCACATGCCTCAATTTGCATTTAAAATTCGGCTTTGATTCTGATTTCTAACACTTATGGGTCAAGTTTAATTTCAAAATAAACTTAGATTTTGAATTTAAATTTGAATTTTAAAAGATCTAATAGAGCAATTAAGGCCTTTATGGGGATTTTTTTTTTTTGCTGGCTCCTCGGACCGACCTTATAAAAAAATTCTAGATCCTAGGCTTTGTACGTTACATCCAATGGCCCCTATACTAAGTCTGAGAAAAAAGAAAGCGCCCACTTACCTTTCTTTTCCAACTCCCATCCATTTACTTTTCCGCTATTCTCTCTTCTCCGCCCTACAGCGCATCGGGGCTTAGCATCCTGGAAGAGGCCTTTCACTGGCCCCACCTATTTCTTCGTTCTCGGTTTTGTCACCGATACCATTCCCTAGGCTGAAATCTACATCCAAATGTCTTTAGATTTCCCTTTATTTTATTCTACATCGCCAGATTCTTTGACAATCGACCATGTCAAGCCCCAGCTAATTGTGAAAAGCTGCACTCCAACCCTCGACGCAATCCTCAGCCGGCGCTGCCTTGGCCCGTCCCGAAAGCCTGCTCCACTCCACCCATTCCAACCTCGCTGCTCCATCCTCTCCAACCTCTCTCGTAGCAAAGTCACTATATTTTCCCATGAAACCATCATTTCCAGATTCCAAACATCCCCTTCAACAGATAGTTCTTTTGTGGCTCCACTCATTCTATCTCAACTAAATCCTAGAGCTAAACTTGTTTTGATCAGATCTTGGTGATAAACTCACAGGTATGGTCCTTAGGACAAGGGTTGTATCTCCCGTACCGAAGAAGAATTTATCTTCCTTCACACGAATTCACTGTTCGATCATACAATGATCACTTTAAAATTTATGCAAGTAGATGAATGAAAAAGTCAGAATGCCAGGATGCAGTCTAACAGTCAAATATTGCAAAAGAATGTCAATCATTCTATCACACAAAAGATACAACCGGGATCTTGATCCTAACTTGACCGATTGATATCTAATAATGGTTCCCGAGATTGAGCGGTTGGTTCTCCATGTCTTTCCCTTCCCGCATCCAACCACCATTCTCCATCCTACCTAGTAAAGGATGTAGCCTACAGCCCAAATGTAAGGCCATAACTTCTGAAGTTACAAACTAGTAATGTCACTGCATTCATAATATTCCAAACTAATGAATCACATGCACCTTTAATCGTGAGAGCATACGATAAATCAATTCCCAATTGTCCTCCATTTCCCCACCCATCATACTTCATGTCAACAATATTTGGGAAGGAATTCTCCAATAGTTAGATGAACAACCTTACACCTTACGGCTTCGTCACATGTTTCCCCGTGGGCAACCCGCAAATAGAAGCCCAATACCATTCTGTCTCCACCCAATCCACCCCTATTTATGTGTATCCCTACGCAGCCTGCTAAGCCAACCAGCATCAGAAGAAGAGGAGAATGAGCTACCAGAAAGTCCCTCCCCAGGAATCCTACCCCCGGCCAGGCAAAGACCGCTTTCTTTTAATCGAATTTCTTCGATGAGTTTTGCTGTACTTCTGTAGATTTTCTGAATTTTACTAGATTGTGGGATAGGTGCAGAGAATCCTTGTTTGGATCGTATAAAATCATGTTGAGATCTCTTGGTTGGTTTGGTTGCAGAGTACTCCCAACCATACCCACCTCCACCATCTGGATCTCAACCTTATCCTCCACCTCCACCACCCCAAGGAGTCAACCCTCCTCCCCCACCGCAAGGGATCTATCCCCCACCACCACCGGGATACCAGGACTACTTCCATGATGGGTACCCTCCTCCACCTCCGCCACCGCCACCGCCGCCACCACCACCATCTCAGCCCTACTACCACAGCCATGATGGTGACTCCTCTTGCTTCTCATTCATACGAGGATGGTATGCATCTCATCTCGCAGTTCGGTTCTTGTTCTGTTGTCCTTTTGATTTCTCAAGTATTTCTCGTTTTAGAAGAATTTATGAGTCATTGGCTTTTATATGTTGATGGGTTGTTTTGTGTTTTTGTTATGATATGCGAATTGACAATTGCGTGATCGGCGCTTTGGTTACTCTCGATTGATGGAGAAGTTGGATCTGTTTAGTTCACTCCATCTGTTTATTTTTTTGTTACGTTTCAAAGTGATTTACTTATACTCGCCCTTTTCTGGCTGCTGGTCGTGTACAAGTTATGATCTTTGGTTAGGCATGGCCAGTTAGATGTCGTGTGACTAGATGTGGATTATGCTAGTTTTGTTGCCGCCCTGATGTTATATGTGCAAGGTTCTGTTCTCGTTCTCTGATAACTATGGATTTAAGTCACAAATGAAGCATAGAAGTTTGCGGAATTTGTGTTTGACATATTGCTGATTGTCTAAAATGTTGACATTGTTTATGATCTACTGACCTGAGATCACTTTGATCTCCCTCCCTCCCTCTCCCCCCCTCTCAAAAAAAAAAAAAAGAGACTGGACCATGCCATATTTTGATACCAGTGTTATGATTTCTCCCTTGGATCAACGAGATCAACTTCTCTTCTATGATCAATAAAAGATATGTCTTCTATGATCAATAAAAGATATATCGAGATAAAAAAAGTTTAATTTAGGTTGTCTCTCATTGACAACATGTTTAATCGAGTGTCATAAAAGGTGGAGATTAAAGTAAGGATAGAAAATTTCAGTCCCTTGTGGTCAATGTTGAGAGTCATCTTTTTCAAACATGGGAAATCTTCTGTAACAATGTACAGGAAAATTCCATGATTTTTATTTTTCTCATCTTTGCTGAGTTAAACTACATAAATAACTCAAAAAGACCATGGAGAAAAGGTGTCCCGAAAACAAAAGGAGGATATTCCATATTTTGGTAATTTGTTCGGCAGAATAAATATGGAGATATAGTTTCAATGGATATGTGAACATGTTCATATTTCTTATGTCTCTTTCGAAGAAGAATCCATGATTTTTTACTATTATATTCCTTTTACTTTATCTTTTTCCAGTAACAAAATTATACTCTTTATTGTGCCCAAAAGCTTTGTCAGCTTTGAGTTGATATTTGTTATTCACAGTAAATGTCATTGTTGTACAGTTTTTGCATGTCCTGTCACTAGTGATAGTATCATCTGAATATGCATGGCTAAGTGGTTGCTAAGTGCTTTGAATGCCCAAATTAGAGGTGAGCATTGGGCCGGGCCATGCCTTGGGCCGGGCCGGGCCATGCCTTGGGCCGGGCCGGGCCATGCCTTGGGCCGGGCCGCCCATGGCCCGGCACGAAGCGGGCCATGCTACAGTAACAGGCCGTGCTAGGCACGGCTCATAAAAGAGAGCCGAGCTAGGTTATGGATTTCTGACCCACGGGCCGAGCACGGCGGCCCATAAGGGCCTAGGCTGGCACGATTCGTGGGCCAAGCAGGCACGGCCTGCGGGCCAGAAATTCTTATACCCCTCAAATTAGCCCTTTATAGGTATTTATAGGACTCCAATTTTTTTCTCCAAAATACCCTTCAAATTAGCCGTTTTATGCCTGTTGGAAGGGGCAAAATGGGTAAAAAGCCACAAATAGCCGTTATGGGCCAAAAAAATAGCCGTTATGGGCCACCCATAACGGCTATTTTTTTTTGGACAGACGGGTCGTGCCGGGCACGGCCCGTGCCGGGCCCGACATGGCTCGCCACCCCACGGGCCTAGGGTCGTGCTGGGCTTAGCCTTTAGGTTAAGCGGGCGGGCCGTTCCAGGCACGGCCCATTTAGTAACAGGCCAGGCCAGGCACGACCCGTTGTGGTCTGTGGCCCGATGGGCCTGGGCCGAGCCGGGCCCGGCACGGCCCGATGCCCATCTCTAGCCCAAATAAGCTAAAAAGGGTAAGTATGCTGGAACTACTGGTCATAAAGTATAAGTCTCCCCAGGAGTTTGGATCATTTAACTGAAGTGGAAATTGTGAACCATATCCACTAACCAAGTTACTACAGTCAATTACAAAATGTTTGATTTATGGATCCTGATTCATTAAAGGCTAGTAGATATTTCACTTCCCTATCTCTTTATTTTTACCCATTTTCCAATCCTCGACTACTCGATACTAATTTTCCATTTAGCCACACGATGTTCATCATTCCAAACAGGCATAATGGGGCAATAAAATACAACCTTAATTTAGTAAAGAACATTGGCAGCTCTAATAGCATAGACATTTTGCTCAATAATCAAGGACATAAGATAGTATTGGAACTAGCCGGAAATGCATATATTAAAATATATAATAGTAGAAAGATGACTTAGTCTCTTCCATTTCGTTTCTAAATGAGCAAAGACAGAAGCAAGTTTGGTTCTTATATGACCGGATGTGATATATAATGCTGGCAAGCACTTCCATAAATTTAACCTTCAGATCTGTTTTCAATATCAGGATTTACTTTGTATTACTTTTCCTTCATTATCTATGAAAAGACACCAAAGCCTTAACAACCAGTACATTCCTACTTTCCTATACCAGCTTTCTATATGTTTTTCTCATATATTCTAACCTTGATAGCTTATGTTCAATCAAAATGTCCAGCTATCATGTAATATTAAATTATTCCAGAAACTTATATTCCAAAATCAGCAAGCCTGCTACTTCTATCTTCTCCTATCCTGCATCATATGTATCATTTTTTTAATTTTATTTTTTTTTATTTTCATGGTTAATTCTTAGTTAGGAGCCCTAGGAGCAAAGAAGGCAGATGCAGCGTATTCTGTTGTTAAATATATTACAGCACTTGTCCATATACGTATGCATCAAGTTGGTACGAAAATGAACTGTATCAACTGCAGTAATGTAGAGGCTAAACATAATCTTGCACTCGATATAGTGTCTTTTGTTATGTTTCTTCTATCACGTTATGTTCTAGTAAATAACTGCATCCATTCCTGTAGTGGCTCCTCAAATTTCATGACCGATGCTTAGCACAACCAAGAGTTTGAGCATAAGTCTTTTAGGATAGTAAAAGGATTCTTTAGCATCCCATAAAAATGCATCCATGTAAGGTGCTGAATGTCTGAAGAGGAATATGGTGAGAGTCTTAGTAAACATAATTCCTGCCGTGGATGTGTGATTATTTGTTGTTCAAGCATGTCTTCTTCTCATTCTTCGCTTTCTCCTTCTTCACCATAAATTAGGTCGCTAGTCCTCCAAATCTTCATGATAGTATACACCACCTAGCCTTGTAAGTGTGGGAGACAAAGTAACATCATGGACAATATTTTAAGGTTGGTTCTGTTTAGTGATCTGCTTGTCCAATTCCGGCAAAACCCAGATTAAATTATTTATTATAACGTTACACTAATTTAGTAACCTGGGACTTGAATATCTTGAGTATCATTCTATTTGAACTCATGCAAGTTATGGTTTGTTAAACATTGATCCATAGAATGTGATAGCAATGAAAAAGGGGTTCTTCAGATACACTAGAAGTACCAATGCGTCTTGTGGTCTAGTTCTTAATTATCACACTTCAAACTTATTTGATTAAGAACTAGAACTGCAAGAGTGAATGCATAAAGACTGTTTACATGGTTGTGGCTATAATGATCATCCACTTTCAAGCAGCAAAAAGTAAGTACCAGTGGAACCTATGTCCTCTTAAGCAAGGGGTCTGCCAAACTTTTGCATGAATCTAGTATTTCTGGAAGTTGTTACGGTCATCTCAGTGCCAAATCTTGAAGGGGATTGAATAAAACTACTTTTGGTTTTCGATGATACAGTATCTCGCCGAGTTCATTATCATTTTTTCCCCCTTCATCCTAAGTTTTTCCTAATTTTCCTTCTTCTCTTTGCCTTTTAATTTGATTACTTTACCTTCAACTTTCCTGTTGCAGTTTGGCTGCTCTTTGCTGTTGTTGTGTGTTGGAAGAGTGCTGCTTTTAAGGAGCCTTAATGGGTAACATGGAAATAATCTCTTTTCTTCTGCATTGTCATCTACAATTGTCATTGATGTTGTTTATTGCTGCTTACAGCTTAAGGTGTTTGGAGGTTATGGCACTACTAACAGTGACTTTCTTCGTCCATATTTCTCGGCCTGTTCCCCATGGTGGTCGTGGGGCACTACTCATCATGGTGGCCGTGGACTATAATATAAGATCATCAGAACTTATGGCTTGTGTGCAGCATAGTTATTATTCCATAATACTACCCTATGATGAACTTTGTAATTTTTAGACATTATGCTATTGATAATTCACTCAGTCATTAGAATCATGCATGCATTGGGAATAGGCTGTGTAGCAATTATAAATCAACACATGGAGGCATATGTTTCCTACTCTTCTACAGATCTATTAGAGAACATACTATGATGGAGATACATGAAAGAAATGCAAGTGAAATGCAAGAAACTAGACTTTCCATCAGGGCTGCAACTCAAGTAGGAGGGTTCGGGTTTATTTGTGCCCAACTCCAAATCCTGCGCTCTCCCCACCTTAACCAATCCTATTTGGTATTAGGTTGAGATTGCTTTAACCCAACCTGACCCAATCCATAGTTAGTGGGGATGGATTAGCCTATGTTAGATCGGATTGAATACAAATTTTAAGAGTCCGGAAAAATTTGCGATGTTCTTGTAGGATTTAATATTTATTAGGGTCGAGATCTTAACCACTCATCAATTATGATGGTCTATGTAAAGAATAATTTAACAGGTTGAAAGGTATAGTTACATGGAACATATAAATAATCCATACAATATATAGAAATGCTAAATAATTTCTATCCATAAGAGATTTGTTATCTTTGAATCTAACGCGGCATTCCCAACCATCTAAAATATCATTATATTTGAAAAAAAAACCTTATAAAGTACAAATCCACATTGCTTTTGGAGTTCATACCTGATTTAAATTTTGAAGTTCCCAACCTCTGTATTCTGTCTCAATCTCTCACCTCCTATTCCACGTTGCTCTTAACAGCTTATCCTGGTTTGGGTTGTTGAAATTGGATCATAATTTTCAGTCGCTGAAAAATAAAGTCCTATACATATGTAATTTTCCTACTGTACTTGGTCCACATGTAATTTCTGCCATAACTTGGCTTCCTTTCATGACAGCTCTAAATTTGCTTTCAAATTCCCTGAAAGATAAAATCATTCAGTGCACCTAATCGAGGGTGATGAGCTTGATGCATACTGTTAAGTGCCTGCTACATCAGAATTAATTTTCTCCTGATCAATTAATTTTCTCCTGACGATCAGGAGGAAAGGAAGCTTGCCCCACCATTTTAACTCGCAGCTACCAAGAGGAAGGTAAATCAAATGAATGGGCAGAGCCAATGCTTTTGTTCAAAGGCTGATTCAATGATTGAATCATGAAGGCTTTCTAGCTGCCATGGAGATTTTTACCACGAGGTCTTGATGGAAGATTAGCCAAGAGTAACACTTGGAGAAGGTTGATAGATTCCAAAATGGGGACAATGGGGACTGATCAAATTTTATGGTATTCATGGCATTCAGTCCACAGATTTCCTTTGGCTGGCAAATGCGTTTCCCATGGACTTACTAATGCGTTGGCTGATCTGTAACACTTGGAGAGAATTTGATTAGGTGCTTGGCAGAGGATATGGCACACCCAAGCTGTTATCCAAGAGAAACAAGCCAGCTTCACCCACTTCCTTTAGAAAAATGAAGAGTTGCAAAAGCTCAACAAGAAGGGCCTTGCACAGACTGGCTCTCCATTGCCTCAACACAAAGATATCATAAAATACTGAATCATTACAGTCCTCTTTTGAAAAGGAGGCTACAGCAGTCTGTTGGTTTCTGAGGGGAAAATTTGGAAGCCACTTAAACTCTTGAATGTCATAGTATCATCCTTTCATGAAACAAGAAGAAGATCAAGAATTTGTAGACTTGAAACACAATAGCTCTCCCTCAGTCCTGGTACATCGTATCCTGCCAATTTTGAACGAAGCACACATCATTACCAATAGGAGGCATGTGTGAAAATAACCAAGGAGAATTTCTTAGTGAAATTTTTGTGACAGAGCATTCAAATGGCCTATTTCGAAGCTAGAATAAATGATAAATAATCAATAAAGTAGCTTGATCTCTAATTCTCAGAATAAAACCATATATCTGTTAGGAGGTTTGATCAAGAATTCATTTATAGCAAATGCATGTGATTATGGCTGCTATTTGTCGAAACATAACTATACAAGCATGCGCGCACAACACCAACAGAGAAACACCAATAGAATTGCAGTAAATTAGAGGCAAAGAAGGTGGTGTTCATTTCCTCTGGTTATAAAGTCCTCCATAAAACAAAAAGCAATTCATTTATTTGTTCTAACAAGGAAAATTAGATAATAATCCTAAATTGATTCTCCAAAACCACATAAGTTTCCAATCCAAGATAAAGTTATCACCAAATAAAATGGCATACCTAAATTATTACTAGAGCATCTAAAATAAGCTCAAACATGAGGACCACGATAGGGTACATTAGTAGGAAGGACATGTGGTCATTAGAGAAAAGGAGAGTTAATACATTATCTATTCTAGCATAACCATATCAAAATCTTAAGCAGAAAGAAAGATCATATTTTAGAATATGGATTATCAAAAGTAGTAAAGCTTCTCCATTGCCAATTGTTAACGGATATAGCTTCCATAAACCACTCATTAATACATTCTATTTTGTTTTGGTAACGATAAATTCATGCTTTTCAATTAAGCAGTTACAATTTTTATATGCCCTAAGAGGATACTTCTCACGGAAGGCAAAATATGCAGTTCTGACTTCTCTATTAAAAATGCTTCAACTGGCAGGCCTAAATGCCCAGTTCTGACGGTGACCTACAGTATTAAAATATTCAGGGCTGACAGCACCGCCAAAAGGTCAAGCTTTAGCATTCCATGATTACATATTCAGATTATAATGATACTCCAGAAATAGAACAGAAAATCAACCCCAACCTATGTTCAACTTCTGTTCTTCAAAGAAGGGATTAAAAAAGAAAAAAACAGATTCTAATATGCTAATATATTTCTGAAAGCATACCTTAAAAGTTTGATGATACCTCAAGCATACAATTCAGAGCTAATCTTCACATACTGCCTTGTTTTCTCTTTCATTTCCCTTTCCGATTCTTAATTTTGACTTCAACCGATCTCTGGAAAAAAATAGATTCAACAGATACATCTTTGGACAAACAAAAGTCTCTGTTCATGCTTTTCCACACTTAAGATGCACCCAAACACAGGAAGCAAGGTTACATAACTCTTATGTAACTTTTTTAAAGAGAAATGGTGATATATGAACACACTCACTATTCTATCGTATTGGCAAAGGTGCTGATCATCACCCCTAAGTTTCCTACTGATCTCAGTATGCTTCATTGAAAACTGTACGTACAGAACCATATCTATTCATGACTTTTTGCGCTTAGATACATGCACTTACAGGAAACAAGGTTTCAAGCCTTTACATGACCTTCTCTCTCTACAGACAGCTGGTGATGTCTGAACACACACTATTCTATCTTACTGGCAAAGGAGTCAATCATCATCCCTAAGTTTCTTACTGGTTTCAGCATGTGTCATTGAAAACTATATACTGATCTTCGTAAGCTTCATTGAAAACTGTTTGTATGCATACAACCAATGTTAGACACCTAATATCCAAGAGAGAAATATGGTGTCTTCATTTCCATCGTTATAGTCCTCTGTAAGGTTTTGTCCTCTATAAGGTTCTGTTTCTTGCTTGATATCCCAGACTGCACATGGACACAGTTCACAAAACAACCAAGAAACCTCAAGGGAGAATTCTTTCACCTAGATGGACAGTAGACCTAAGTCTATAACTAGGTGACAGAAGTTACATCCTCATAAGATAACTGCGCAAAAGATCATAGATATAGCTTTGTCGTGAGTCATTAATTATATGTTATTGTCATTATCAACTCTTAAATGAAAGTTGTACATGTTCTGAAGCATAAGATGGATCTGTACAAGATAACTTCAACAACCTTATTCTAGTCTTTGCATCATTTCCAGAGATACCAATGGATAAATTCCGAATTAGATAATTCAAGACAGAACAACCTCATAACAAAATTATAAAAGAGATAAACACCTGACCATGGTTTGCCGTACCGGTCCGTACCGGCCGGTACGGGCCGGTACGTACCGGTCCGGCCTGGGACCGGTACCGGATCAGCGTAAAATCCGGTACCGGTAATTTATTGTTGAAGAACCGGTACGGGACCGGTATGGACCGGTATGCCACCGGTTCGGACCGGTACGGGACCTGTTTGGACCGGTACGCCACCGGTTTGGACCGGTACGGACCGGTTCGCCACCGGTATGGACCGGTACGGGACCGGTTTCGTACCGGTCCGGGCCGCCACCGGTACGCCGACCGGTACCGGTACGGCGGACCTTGCACCTGACTTATTGCACAAAACCAATCGCAACATAAAAGAAATGGTTGGAAAGAAATTGATAATCACCTAATGATGCCTTAATACAAGAATGATGGAAAGCCGAATAACAGGTAAACAGTAGGATCTCATAAAGAATGAATATCAGTGGAACACTTTGTCTATCAGAAAAATCAGATGCAATATGAATGAATGCTGAATTTTTTACACACCAAGCTCGAGAACCAACTTCGCTTCTCTTGCACAAAGCTATTTCCATTTAAACATTGGGAGTGACAATTCTACATCTAAGACTAACGATTAACGACTAACGACCGTTGATCAAAATCGTAATGATATCTTTGCTAATTCAACTATAATAAAACAAACACACAAGAATTCTTTCAGCTTACTTTCCTCAACTATCCAATCATCTCACCCACATTCAGTAAGTTCAAATCAGAACATCAATATAAGAAGTAGCGACCAGCTCCACAGTTTCATCAATTATGAAATATTTACAAGAAAATTAAATAATACTCAATTCACAAAGCTTTTTTTTTCAGAGAGAGTATCCATCTCACACATGAACAGAAGCTCAATCATTCCAGATTTATGTTTATTGCGATAATCAACATCTATTCCAACATTACACCAAAAGGGGGAATTTTCTTTAACCATATTGAAGATCCCTACAATGCAAATGATACAAATAACAATAAAATTGGATACAAAATACAAAGATAGGACCTATGAACAAGAATTACCTCATTTTCTCTTCATCCCAGCTACTCGCTATCATTAACATCATCATCGACTTCGTCGTCGTCGTCGTCGTCTTCCTTATCGGAGAGGAGATACGCCCCTTGCGGAGGCGGCGATCTCTGCCGCGTCCTCGAGGGCAGAATGTTCGATAGATCGACCTCGGCAAGGGGATCATCTGAGAAATCGCTTTCATCGTCCTCCCCTCCAATCACATCGCCACTATCATCGTCATCACTGCTATCATCCTCATCCTCGTCCTCGTCTTCATCCACTACCATCTTCCCCTTCCCCTTATCCACTGCCGCCGCCACTCCCTTCCCCTTGAAGACGGCTGCATTCCCGTTGGGATCAACCCCAGCCTCCTCTCCATCTTCTTCGCCGCCGTCAACGTCTTCTTCGGCTTTGACGTCGTCGGGGGGTTCTTTGGGGCAAGAAGAGGGGATCTCGGGCTGCGGCTTGGTCTTCTTCCGCCAGTCCTCTTCGCCTTCGTCGACGGAGTCGAGATCAGGCTTTCTCTTCGGGGGCTGCCGGGGATTCGATGGTTCTTGGTCTAGGGTTTGGAGCTCCTCTCTGTGGTCCGCCATGGGGCATTAGGGTTTCGTGTGCAAGGGTTGGGGTTTTGGAAGAGAGGGAAAGGGATGTTGTCCTCCACGGGATTTTAGAGACTTGCGGGAGCCGCTGCCGTCCCTGTTGCAGGATTTTTACGAGTACTAGTGTACGTGGCAGACAAATGTGCAGCCCCGTCATCCCATTTGGCTAGTTATTCGCGCTAAGGGAGTTTTTTTTTTTTTTTTTGGTGGGGGGGGGGGGGGGGGGGGGGGTGTAAATAGGGATGTGCTTCGTTGCCTGCTATTCTAATTGCCTTCAAGCCTTCAACAAGAATTAGAAATACTTACCGCATACAAAAAAAACAATAATTAAAATTAACTAAAATAATATTGTATTGTATTTATATTTACAACTGTGTGTTTGTTTTGTCTGAAATTTGAAAAATTCAGTTGCAATTGTTTAATTTGGTTGATTAATGTGAATGAAGCATGATCACTCTGGTTCTTATATGGTAAGATTATACCTCCATTGATCCTACTATTTTTTTTTTTTTTTTTTTGGTGGGGGGTGGAGGATTGGAGGCGGCAATCTAGAAATTTTATTAATGCTAAACTAGTTATTTTGGAAAGTGGAATTTATGTGCATAAGTTGGATAAAATAAATTTTCAATTTGGTTCAATTTTATATTTGCATAAGCTTTAGTATTTCTTAGGAATTTGTTATGATTGTTTTAATAAAATTTCATTTCTCAACCAAGTTGAGACAATATCCTAGTTATATATAGGAGACCAGGATGCTTTTAGAATACGGACAATGCTAGGAGGTCCATCCGCAACCATAAATACAGGGCCTTAATATCTCTTTCCGTGAAGCAAAAAGTAGTCCTAGGATGTGGATCCCCTTCAATCCCTTCCTGACAGGCCGACAGTGAGCAGAGAGAATATTTTTGGTGCATGGGAATAGTAATGCCTGTAGTAATTTTTGAATGATGTCCCTTTTGTCCATAGATAAGGTATAAAATAGGTATAAAAGGTGCTTTTATGCTAAGGAACAACCTATAATAGCTCTCCTTGGAATAATTAGGTGTGTTATAAGAAAGTTTTAATCATCATGATTATTTCTTTGTTACGCCTCTTTCCGTAATTTGCCTCATTTTCAGATTTGTTTGATAGATACAAGGCCTGTAGCCACTGAGAATTGACTGGCCTTAGGCACTACGATGAAAAGCGCAACGATGTTAAAGAGCTCGATGGCCGGCTACTTTAGTTGGAATTGGATAAGGCGAGCGGCACTCAGTCCCTGCAGCCGAGATTCTCGTCGAATGGCAGCACTCCGACCTGAAATAGCATAGAGCAAGGAAGTCCTCTGGCCGAAACGTCTTTAGCGGGGATCCTTCAATATCTAAGTCAGTATATTAAGCAGAAAACAAAAGGAGGTTATCTTTTTGTCTATTAGGATGTTTTTCTTACTTACCTCCTCTACCCCTACCCCTCCTCTCTCTTCTCTTTTTGTGTGTTCGGTGGAGGAGCCTACCTACGACTAGAGAATTAGGACATATAGGTGGACCAAAAGTAACTGGCTTGAGTACGGCCTAGAAATTGGGCATAAATGTTTCGCACGCGGATAGCGTCTTGCCTATCATATCGGTAAGATCTCAATGATCACTGGATCTTCTGGTTAGGATGCCGCGAACTGTAGAGAACTCCTGATATGCAAGCTCGAAAGTATGATGCTGGGCCTGCCCAGTAGCCACTCCTGATCCACCACATATTAGCACCATAGCGTATCTTAATTGGTTGGATCTTTTAGTGAGCTGTAACCGATTTGGAGGCATATCATTTGCCTCCCACTTTTGCAACTGAGCTGAGCTATCCTGCTCAGGCTGCAAAAGTAGTTTTTTCAAAAGGGCCACTTTAATGAAGATCGCTGAGGATGATGCATTGTGCCTTTTCATTAGAAAAATGGTGATTTTTTAAATCTCGTATTTATGAAGGGAGTGATTTTGCTGTCCTTCCCGAAGTACCATAATTATGGGTAAGGCGTCCATGAATTTAATAAGCGTCTAGGTCTTGCCAACAATTCGAATGGGCCAACTTGGGGTGAACGCCCAAGAGACATGCATCCAAGGTTAGGTGAAGCATCGCCTCAGAAGGGGTTGCTTAAATCCTCGATAAATAGGAAAGGCTAGGGATCGCCTTGGAAGTGTCCATTCACCTCGTTCTTTTTTTTTTTTTTTTTTTTTTTTTTTGCTTGAAACGGGTTGTTCAGACAGCGCGTGTCCGAATACACCCAAGAACATCAAAATACAAAATCTCGCGTAGTGCCAATGGCAACTCCCGCTCTCCTGCCCACAAGGCATATCCCGAATGGTGTGCTGCATATGCAGCAACCCAGTCGGCCGCTCCGTTGGCCTCCCTGAATACATGCTTGGCCTCAAAGGCCACAACGTCCCTCATCATCATCCTAATATCCCGGATCAGAGGATGGTCAATGCTCTCCCGCCGAATCCACCCAATAACAGTGGATGAGTCGCCCTCCAAGATGATCGAGCTAGCCCGCAGTACCCGCCGCGCATGGCAGAGGCCGGCCCAGGCAGCTCGCAACTCCGCCGCTGGCACTGATGTGTCGAAAAGCCGGCAGCCGCCCGCTGCCACTACCCGAGAGTGAGGGTCTCGTATGACGAAGCCGGCACCGCCTCGTGTACCACTGTCCAGTACTGAGCCATCAAAATTGACCTTGAGGAAACTCGGGGGTGGGGGCTCCCAGGTGAAGAACACCGTCCGAAGAGCTGCCTGAGCAGAGAAAGAACCCCAGGTGTCCCGAGCTATCAAGGTCGTATCTGAAGGGCTGGCAGGTCTGAACTCCATCGCCAATGCTCGAGCGGACTCCGCAACAAACCTCGGCGACATCCGACGCTCGCCAAAGGTGCGAGCGTTCCTTGCCAACCAGATCTGGTGGGCGGTGCAAATCGCTCGGATGGCCTCCTGACATGTCCGCGGACTAGTCAGCCACTGACGTATCATCTGCAAAAACAGTCTCCTCTCCCGCCAAACCTCCTCTGGGATACCCGTCCACTGCCATGTCTGCCGCGCCCACAAGCATCCAAATAGTACATGATCAACTGACTCATCCGCACCGCAGGCCCCACACTCTGCAGGGATCCCCAGACCACGTCGGCTCAGCACAGCTCTCGTCGGAAGGCGGTCCCACATCACCTTCCATAGGAAAAGTGCTGCTCTCGGGTGGAGCCTAGACCTCCAAATCCAGGCACCGTCCCATCCACTCTCATGCTCGCGCTGAATCACCCGGGCCAGATCACCCAGCCTCACACTGGCCCTGCACGAAGTGCTCCAAACCCTGACATCTGGGCCCTCGCATCCTGGTACTGGCATGGCAAGTATCCTCTCAGCTAGATGTGCCCCGAACAACTGGTAGAGTCTGTCCACGTCCCACTCTGCCCTCCCTGGTGCTAGGAGGTCGCACACCCGGAGCCCTACTGCTGCCTCGAAATCCACCGTCGTCGGCCAATATCTCAAGGGAATGGTATCTACCCACGGGTCATCAGTCACAACAATGGTCCGGCCATCGCCCATCAGCCACCTGGTATGAGCTAACACGGTCGGCAGGTACCGCCCAATCTCCTTCACCTCGTTCTTTTACTCTCCAAAATCTAGAGAGAGAGGAGGTGTGAAGTCACCAGGTGTGACTTGTGTGCTTCTGTTGTAAGGTTCTCTTTCCTTGTCCCGACCAAAATCTTGTCTTTGCTTCCTAGTAGATTGTTTTGCTTTTCCTCCCTTTGTTGTCTTCTTTTTTGTCTAGAAAATACCTGGACCCATCTACTGGAGGTTAGTCTCCCGATGATGATGTAATGGATCAAGGTTTACCTGACCAGGTCTCTATGGCCTCGGGGAGAGTTCTTTCTAATATATCTTTAGGTCCGAATACTAAGATAAGCCTTCTGGGGAGGTCCGACCTCAATTGGAACCATATGCCATTTTCTATTTCTGAAAACTTTATCCTTGAGTGCCACAATCCTTCGAATTGGATGACTTTGCCCGAGGAGAATTGGATAGTCCTATATGAGGAGTCCCTAAAAGTAGGGCTAAGGCTCCTCATTCCATCGGTTATCGCCGACCTGTTGACCCAGAACCAACTTTTCCCCACAAAGCTTGTCACCAATGCTTGGAGGTTAGGGGCTATCTTTACTTTGTCCGGCTTCAAGAAATTTCCCCTATGCCGAGGATGTTTCAGGCCTTCTTTCAAGTGAAGGCTTTCTTGTAGGAAGGGTCACAACGTCCTTCCTCTTGAACCTTCATCTATCGATGGATGGAAGGGTTAGTATTTCTTTGTGTCTTCGGCAATTCCACAGGGTTTTTTGACCCTATGGAGGCACCTAGAGGCAAGCCTTGAGCCTCTTTCCCTTTTTGTTGGATGAAGAGCGGGGATCTGTTGATCTTCTTCATCTGGTGAAAGCTTCACTTTGGCCTAGTTATTTTGGGAGTTGGCCTTGGTCGACACCGGATTGAGTCATGCCTCTTTTGTTGGTACATTTTCTAATCTTATTTTGCTTCTCTTTCGTCAATCTGAATTTGTGACTAACTCATTCCTCTTCCATTCTTGTATCCATGAAGTTTGAGGTAGAAGAACTCTTCTGCTCCTCGAGGAAGAGAAAATCCAACGAGAGTAGCTCTTCCTCGAGTAAGAAGAGGAGTGTACTTGCAAGACTAGTCATCATAATCGAGGAGGAGCCTGCTAGGGGAGGATCATCAGAGATGGAGGTGCTTACTGCCCTTCCCATTAGTGTACCATCATTTGCTTTGGCGGTTGCTCCGATTTTGGGATGGCCTCTGCAGCCATTTTGGTTTTGTTAGCTACACCGGAGGTTATCGGTCCTTCTTTGGCCTTAATAGTGGGGTCACATTCTTCCATTAGTTGCGTCACTATTAGGCTATCGGCCAAGGCATCCGAGCCAACCTTCTACCATCCTACTAGGGGTACGCAGGCGTCAACATCTTCACTCTGGCCAGATTCATAGGGCATGGAGTCGAAGACCTTTTTATCGAACTGGTCGGTAAGGGTCTCCAACTCGGTACTGCGCCAGGGCAATTATCGAGTGATGTGGGAGATGGTCCAGAGGTTCATGCTCCCTGGTGACGAGGAGTTGTGATGGAGGCCATTGGAGAGCATGATCAACTCGTCCTACCACACCACCATTGAGGTAGTCAGATTGCTTCTTCTGTCCATTTATTGTTTTTGAATAATCAATCTTTTCTTTGTTTCTTTAGGGACTGTATGTCATATATGTACTTATTGAGATCATCTGCTCCCATCAGTGGAGGTTAGAGATCTCTGACCGTCTTCCCCAAGAGAAGAGAGCAGCAAGGCCCGTGCGGAGGTGGAACGGGTGAGGGCCGAGAAGAGAAGAGAGGAAGCTGAGGTGCAAACTCACTTCTTAGCTCCAAGACTGAGAGTTCTCAGATAGAGTTGCGACAGATGGTCGTTCAACTATGGGAGATGTAGCAAGCCATCACTGAGGAAGGGGCCTGCATGAGGAAGGAGGATGATGTAGAGATTGCCTGCCTGAGGGACGCGGTCATTGTAGCCAAGCTTCAAGCCTCCCCGGTTGAGGAGAGATTTACTTGGGCAGAAGATAGAGCTGCCCAGCCTTGCAACCAAAGAGGTTGTCCGGGCAAAGGAGGAGGGCTCCTGTACTGAAGAGAGGGCCGGCCTCGCGATGAAAGAGGTCATTAGGGCAAAGGAGGAGGCATCTCATGCCAAAGAGAGGGTGTTGTAGATTATAACACTTGTGCAAAGATCTGTAACGAGATATTGGAGGCTGCTAGAGACTCCTTCAGAAAGGGGTTTACCGTCTGCTGGGGAAGAATCCATAAGGTGGATCCTAAGCTCAACCACAACTCGGGCACTTTCTCAAGCAAGTACTCGGACGAGGAGGCCTTTCTTCGAGGATTAGGGAGGAAGGCTAAGGAAGAAGAAGAGGAAAAGGAGGAATAGCATAAAGAAGAGGAGAGAAGAGACAAATGATTATACTTGCCATTGTTGGTCTCTCTTTTTCTTCCTTTTTTTTGTATTGGATTTGTTGTGAGCCATTCTTTTGTACTTCTCTTTTTTTTTTGGTAAATAAAATGAAAGTCTGCACATTTTTTTGATTTATCCGATGGCTCGATTTGAACTGATATACTTTTTATCTGAAGGATTGTTTGATTAGGTTCAGGATTGCTAGATAATCTTGCTATTATGCTCTTTGTTTCTCAGGATGGTTGTCAAGCTTCCCACCTTGGTGATGTAGTGGTTCTTGCTTGGCAGTTGCCCTTTATTTCTTGGGATGGTTGTCAAGGTTGCCACCTCATTGACGCGGTGGTTTCCATCCGGTAGTTGTCACAAGGCAGGATCCAGTCGTCCCTCAAAAAGCTGCATGCATCATCAATCATCATGTTGACCTTGGCCAAGATCTGATATGCCTTTCCTCAATAGGGATCGAAATTTGGTGAAACAATAATCCCAAATGCTGCAGGGCAGGTAAGAGCTCTTAGAAAATCCCAAAATTGAATGTAGCTCAGCTAAGGTTAGACACGCGTTCTTTAATCAGAGCTTGGGCACTTCAATTTCTATGGTGGATCTTCGCCTATAAATGGAATGAGATCCACTTTTTAATTCTATATTGGGGCAAGTACTTTGCCATTCACCTTCACCTAGTTCTAGAGAGGCTGTAGCTTAGGCTCGTAGGAGTTCTCCACTAGTAGTCAGCTATCGATTTGGTGAGGATGGAGGCAGAGTTCAGAGTGGGAGTGACCTAGGATGCGGAGCTACATCATAAGCTCGTCGGGCCAATAGTGGGATCGAAAAGCATGTCTGTGTGCACCATGGAGGACGAGGGAAAGGATGTTTCTTTCTTAGAATACTGGTCTTCTACTATCATGGGACTTGAATTGGTCGAGTCCTCGCCAAAGGACTTAGGTTGGGGACCATCATGCTATCCTTCAAGAAAGTTGCAGTGGGAAGCAACCATTGGACTCCTTCTAGATGTTGCAGTCCACTAAAAGTTTAGTCACCATCGTATTGCCCATGCTCTTGAATGGATAACTCGATTTTTTCATTCTTACATAAACATGCATCCAGCTGGTTTATAGCCTCCACTGTAACTGGAACAATGAATAAAGACTATCCCTTTCACTTCACCCTCCTTTTTTGTTTTCGATTCTATTTGCACTTATAGTGCATCTATGTATAACGATTGCAACCACTGTTGAATGGTTCCCGGCCACTTTAGTGTCCTGCCTTGTCAATGAGGACATTAGGCTGGCCATATGGGAGACCGCTCGCAGGACTGGTGTTGCATTTTTAACAACTTCTTAGTGCTTCTCCCATTTTCAACTTATGGTGTGGGGGATGGTCTTTTGCTTGTGCAACCATTTTTCGATCTAGAGAGGTTGGTTGGCAGGCTATGCCTTCGGCATGAGGGACAGTCATGGGGGGTTTGTACCCATTTTCTATCATAATTTATCCTTGTAAATCTAGAATTCTTTTTACATCATAATTTGTAATAGTAAAAAAAAAATTACAACAACATCATCATGGGGGGTTTGTTCCCATTCTCCATCAGCATCTGAGAAGAAAATGGCTTCCTCTATCATCGGTCTCTTCATCGATGAGCTCCCCACATAAATGGCTCGCGCGTAGGCTCTTTGGATAGATGAATTAGCTCCACCAGCAGTTGTTCTGCTAGCTATGGTGCTAATGACTCTAGTAATTAGTTGGTTATCGGGCTTCGCCTCGGGAGAGGGTCGCTTCCGACCATGATCGGCTTGGCCCTGAGAGTTTCAAACATAGGCACCGAGGTAGACCTATTGAATTAAAGCCTCGATCTAATTTTTTAGTAGGAAGCAGTCCTTGGTGTCATGCCTATGATCGCTGTGGAACTGGCAGTACCACATCATATCCTTAGATGCCATAGACTTCACACTACCATAAAACACGTGTATAGTGACGGAGATTCCCGTCACTATACCGTGTTTCTAGTTACTAATACGGAATTTGTGACCGAAGCTCTCGTCACTGAATTGGTTACAAAAATACATATCACTAAATTTTCCGTGACGGCAGCGATTCCCGTTACTAAACTCCGTGACAGAACCGCCATCACTAAGCCGTTACAAATCCAAAAATTAAATATTTAAGAAATTACGTATTTTCCGTCACTAACCAGTCCCTGAGTTAGTGATGAAGATAACTTGGTCACTGATTTGTTACAGAATTCGGTCACAAGTTTGGTCACTGATCTGTCAAAACCTTCAGTGACAGATTTAGTCGTCACAGAGATGGTTACAAATTTTGTCACTAAATTTGTCATTAATCCCGTCGCTAACCTAGTGACAAGGTTACCGTCACTAATTTGTCACAATTCACTAAGCAAAATCAATTTTTAGTAACCAAAATTCTGTCACTAAGTTTATGGCTGCTCGTCACAATACTTGGTAAACAATTCAGTAACCAGATTTGGTCACTAATCACATTCTGATAACCTGGTACATTTGGTACATTGATTGGCTCATAATAATAATAATATTAATAATAATATCAGTAATATCAAAGGCATTTAATATTACACAAAAATCATTTAACATATCATTCAAAATAGGCATCAACATGTCCTAAATTCATCAAAATCAAAGTCCAAAAATATATCATAGAGATCAACAGAGATTTCATTCCTCCTACGAATGCAAAAACATATCATCTAAGGCAAAAGCAATCATAATGAAGCATGATCCGCAGAACCTGAATAACCATTACTCCCCTGATCTGCATGCCTTGGTCCAAAGCCAATCTTTTCTCTCATCTTTTGAAGAACCTCATCTTGCCATTTTTTCTTTTCGCGCTCAAGAATACCTAGAAGGTCTTCATGCGTGTACAGCTCCGGAGCTTGACTTGTAAAGGTGGAAGAGGATGATGATTGCTTAATAATTTCAGTAAGATCCTCCAGGGGACTAAAGCCATAGACATGGCCATAAGTTAGAACACCAGTTGCCTCAAACCACAAGTCATAATCACGTGGTGGAGCATCTGAGGTGGAGGCATCACCATATTTTTTGGAGTATTTAGCTAAATACTTTGTCTGCCAGTTGATTTAAAAGAAGAGAAATACATTATGGTGGATCAAACAAGAGATAAACATGAGCAAGCTTAATAATATTTATGAATCATAAAAATATTATACTTACCATGACAGCTTCACTTCTCTTATCCACATATCCTCCCATGACTTGCTTTGTCTTATGCGTCTGATTAAAAGATTCAACTATTGTTGGCTCCTTACCAAGCTTTATTTTCTACAAAAGAGAAAAGAAAAAAATCATTAACATATAATAGGCTGATTTGAGATGATTGAACAATAATATGAAAATTATTATAGAAATCTAATTGAATAAAGACGTATACCAGTCGTTCGTCATGATTGACAAATGCGATTGATCCTCCACAGTGTTTAGAGATGCTACCATTCTTCATGGTGTTTCTAATCTGTCACCGGTCGGTCACTAATCTGTCACTAAGTTCATACCACAATGACCAAATTTCTGTCTGTCACTAATCCGTCACAAATAGTGACTGATAATGGACCGTTACTAGTTTTCCGTCACTATACGCTTGTTTTCTGGTAGTGATCATCTTCCACAGCCACTTCACATAGTTACGGTCGTGTATTTCCATGAGAATCTGCCAACACGAAGTGTTCAAGGGTGCATACCTCCCAAACCTTCGAGCAGGGCTTCTCGCTCGGCGGGGGGCTTCTTCATCCCCTCTGAATTTCTTAGCGGGGGACATCAAGTCGTCCTAGGCTTGCTTATTATTTTTTTTTTGGCTAGGACCGCCCCCAGCTAACTCTCCCCATGTCGTCATGGCCTCCTCGGTGTTGATGTACCTATTTATTTGGGCCAATAGCTCGGCGTAGTCTCTCGAGAACCTTTTCTCTAAAGAAAAAGGAACCGAGAAGTCCTTAGTCTGCTCCTCATGGCAAACATTGCGACCAAATGATTCAGGTCGCATGCTTCTAGGGTGGCCAACTCCTCCCAAGAGGGAGAGTCAATGGATCGAGATGAGTCCTCCTACACATGATTCCATGGATGGTTGTAGGGGCTACGTGGAGCCTTGTTGGAGCGGTAATGACAGAAAGGTTGGTAAGGAGGCACCTGTCCCCCACTATGAGGTGGGGTGCATCGACTCGAGCATTCTAGGTCCTCTCAGTGGTCCTTCTTGTGGGCCTCTTGCTATCATGGCCGCTGGGGGGTGGCTAGCTATTGCATTTGGATCGCAGTAGTCAGCACCTGAATTTGTTGAAGAAGTGCTTGAAATTATTCAAAGGACACCACCGGAATCGTCTATAGTCTGGCAGGTGTAGAGCCCTCTATAGGCTCTATAAAGAGCCGTTGAACTCTTCCAATGTGTTCAGCTAGGTATTAGAAGGTTCTAGTTGTGCCCTTCGAGACTTTATAGTGATAGAGAGACAAAAACTTCTAGAGTGGTCTGTGCCCTTACTCCAGTGCCAATCTATTGCCGCTAAGAATTGACTGGCCCTAGGCACCGTGGCGAAAAGCAGACGATGCTAGAGAGCTTGGGGTCAACTGCTCTAGCCGAAATTGGAGAAGATGAGCGGTGCTTGGTTGCTGCAGCCAAGATCCTCGTCGGATGGTGGCACTTCAACCTGAAACAACACAAAGCAAAGAAGTCCTCTTGTCGAAACGTATCCGATGGGGGACCCTCCAATGCCTAAGTCTATGTGGTAATTAGAAAATAGAATGAGGTTGTCTTTCAGTCTGTAAGGGTGTTCTTCTTGCTTATCTCCTTTGCACCCCCTTTTTTGTGCATGTCCAAGGAAGAGCCTACCTACCACCAGAGAATTAGGGCATGTGGGTCGACTAGAAATGACTGACTTGAGTACAACCTAGACATCGAGCATGAATGCTTCGCATGTAGATGATGTCTTGCTTGTTAATCGATCGGATCTCAATGATCATTGGATCTCCTAGTTAGGACACGACCAATAGTAGAGAGATCCTGATATGCAAGCTCGGTGGTATAGCACTGGCCCCACCCAATGGCCGCTCTTGATTCACCACATGTTAGCGCCTTGGCATATTTTAATTGGTTGAACCTTCTGGTGAGTTGTAGCTAGTTTGGAGGCATATCAAAGCTTATTCCAAGCCTTATGCATACTTTTTGCCTAAAACAAATATAGTCTAGGATCTATTTTTATATTTGTCATGTATAACAAATCCATCATCTTCTTCTATTTCACATAACATGTCCATAGGATATAGGCTTCCACAAACCTTTTTTAATGGATTATAATACATATGGCTATCATTAACTATTATTTCATGACCATCATAGAGGAATGATGACCATGTAACAACCTTTATTTAAGTATTCCCAGTATATGTATGACATAACAAGCATTATTTCAAGCTATTACAACGTTATGGTTGCCCCTATTCTCATATATGTTGAGACTTCTTAAACTCTAAATCTAAACAAATAATTCACGTTGCTATATTGGGAAGGAAAAATGCTTAAACAATAAAAGACCCTTGTAAGTAGCTTTGATAAAATAGATAAAGCATATCTAAGATTTTTATCTATAGCAATGCAAGAGAACTTGGAAGTATATATACAACATTTGAGATGCCCTATAATATCCTGTCAAGCTTGTAGAAGACCTTTAAATATCAAGCTAGTTTTTGATATTATCAAAAAAACTAACAAGCACGTTCTAATGTAACCGTTGAAGCTATGTTGCAGTTGCCACTATTTGGATTCTAATCCCATTCACTATGATAGCTATTATATACTGAAAGCGACAACTAAGGTCAATCATATTAAATATATTAACTCATAGGCAGCAATTCTCCTTCATGAGGTTTATTTGCCATTATAATGGAAATAATGGTCATTTTGCAATCAGTTTGAGGAACTTCTAATTGAGGCTTGGAACTTTAAAAGTCAATTTGAATGAGAATTGGATCTTTTTCATCCCTTTTTTAGAGCTTTCTCCCATTCTTCCAGGCCACACTTCTAATTTAATCCATTAGTTTTAGCTTGAGTTTCCCTTAACTTTGGATCTTCCCCTTCTTTTCCTTTCTTCTTCTACCCTAATACTCAAGATTTAGATCTCCCTACACCAAGGAGTAAGTATATCAGAAGATCCAAAGAGTCCTCAAGCTAAGAGGAGCTGAAGCTGAGGGAAGCCCCAAGGAGTCTCCTCTAAAGTGGAGTACATTATCAAAAAAACTTCATTTTCCCTCTTTTCTTTTGTTTTCATGCTTTGATCTTGCAATTGATGTTACTTTTGTGTAATAGCTTTTGATTTAACGAAAACTTCTGCTCCTTGATGATGAAGAGTGTCTTCTTCTTATGTTTGTTTTGGCTTAATGCTAGCCTAGTTAATAGGTTACCTATAGATTTTGACTTAATTTTCTTTTTTCCAAACATTTAGATAGGTAAGAAGGGCCAGGATCTCTTGATCTACCCTTAGTAATATCTTAAGGTGTGGATTTTCTTAACCCTACGCACCTTACACCTACCATTTAGGTGCATGGTGTGTATACCCTAGACTCCTTTCTATAAAAGTATACGAGCCTAGGCCAATTTGCCTAGGGCTGAATGGGTGCCTCATTCTTGACCCTTCCTCAATGGTATCCTAAAATTTTACTTGGGTTCAAAGGACCCATGGATCTGCCTCATCCATTACTCTTCCTTTCGGCTTCCAATTCTTAAGCCATAAAGAATCAGTGGTAATTTTGAACCATCCCAGATTGTAGTTGTAGCCCTCTCTTTAGAGGCAATCATAGATACATGCCTCTCCTGTTGGGTTCCCCCAGTCTTTATCCAATTACCATTGGTAAACATAAGTCTCTTTCTTGTTTCCATTTCTAGATTGGAAAATTATTCAAAAAATCATCTTGAATTTGTAAAACAATAGGATATTTTGAAATAATAAGTTTTTTAAAATATAAAATTGCTGAAAATTTCATATATTTTATTACATTGAAAACACATTATCATGCCCGCTCGAAATATGAAACAGTCATAGTATATAAACTATAATATCTTTCTATAGTTTCACAATAATTAAATGTTTCTAGATTAACAGAAACAATCAATAAAATGACAATTAAAAATAATAAATATTTTTCAACAACTACAAGAATGTTTGTGCTAGGAAAAAAAATAGTTTTGTTAATTTTTTATTCTGACGATTCTCAACTTGTGGTTTATTTTCAAAAATTCACTTATTACTTCTTAAATTTAATGTTTATATTTTGCATTTTGCCTAAGAATGACTTTTAATCCAGAATCCAAAGAGGTAAACTGAGAGTGTCTACCTAAACTAGCAAATATTTTTTAATTAAAATGAGTTTTAGCATGTGATTAATATACAATGTGTGCGCATCATTGCGTGCTGGATTAAAATACGCAAACTTAGTTCCAAAACCTTTTTAATCAGATTTCTTGTGCCCCCCATCAAGCAACACAATTACTTATAATACATTTTAGTTTGGCAAGTTGTTTGAATAAAGACTATTTATGTAACTTGAAAGTTTCTTGACATACCCACGGATATATATATTAGCCCATATTTCATTTATTTAGGGCTTGTTTGGTTCATGGGAAGCATTTTTTCTCTTTGCAATATAACTTCTGGAAAGTAGATTCCTAAGAAGAGGATGCCTAGGAAATTACTTTTGGCATGTTTGGTTGACTATGGAAAAGTGACAGATTTTCAGAGTGCCGATGCTTGGTTCACCATCCACTTTTTTGAAAAAGTTATGCATAATTTCTATTATATTCTGAATAAAAATTAAGTATTTAATGTCTCTTTAATGCTGAAGGTCAAAAAGAAGAAATAAAAATTGAGTGATTTTTGTTTCATTAAAAAATAACTTTTCTATATTTCTCATAGAAATTTTTTTTTCTAGGAATCATATTTTTATAGAAATATAATTTTTTCGTCTTTTTTTTTTAAAAACTTCAATCATCTTATTACTATTTTTTGTTGACCATATTTTTTTTTTTTTTTTTTCCGCGAACCAAGCAAACCTTGGGGATACCTTTCCCCTTGCCGCTGTCATCCGTGATGGATGCTGACCTACCTTCCTCTCTGCTTTTAGGAATACGCATAAAGCCAATTGTTTGAGTTGTTCGACGGCAGGCGGTGTTCAAACAATTTCACGTGACCTGGCTTTTCCAAAATCCATATAGGATCGGGTTGAAATTTATATCATAGTTTGGGATAAGTTAGTCCGATCCCTTCTACTTCAAGTCCAAATTAGACCATTCCAGTTCTAAATCATGTAATGCTATTTTTGAGCAAAAACATCGGGAGCAGATCCAAGGTGCGCAGCCGCAGATCTGAGAGCCTGGCAACTTCCAACCCTCGGCTTGTGTGTCGGGCATGCGTCAGTCTTTTGACCCGTCAGTGGATCGCTTGGGATTCATCATTGAAGAGCTTATCCAAAAATATTTTTTTATTTAATTAATTTTGTAATTTTGATTACGATTTCAATCATAGATTCGGAAAAATATGTATACTTTTATTTTATGAATCAAAACACATATTAAAACCTGAAATTAGATATTTTCGGACATTAATAATTTAGTACTACGGCTGTGGGTCGGGTTCGGATCAGATATTTCTGGTTTGGTGATAGGTTGGGTTGGATTTGGATTGAATTTCATGATCTCGACATATAGCGTTTTTATTGTGGTGCTGCACTCGAGAACCCGTGGATCCAACTCTGGAAACAGTTTCGTGGGGCCAACCGTTCGATCCACCCGCAGCCTTCAATCACCGCCTTCCGATCCCCCTTCATGCCATACCTGCTGCCAAAATGACCAGTGGTGCCACCAAGTTGGTAGCCCGGTGGTAAGAGGACGATAATTCCATCTGAATTGTCCAAATTCGAAATGCACGGGCATTAATTAAATTAGAGGATCGGATGCCCCACGTTCGGATGGCTTGTTGGCAGATATGTTTTTCTTCCATTTGTACCGAGATGGTGCTGGAGTGACGTACCCACACGTGAGGCGGTGAGCCCAGTGGAATAAACCCACGGATCAGAAAAGGCACGCAAAAATCTGCAACCTGTATCGAACATTTTCTGGTAAAAGAGGGACTCAGTAGTGGGGCTGCTACGCGGATGGGCTAGTCCCTCCCCCTCCTCTTCTATTTTTGATTAAAAAAACAAAAAGGACCAGTGGTGACCGGACCCGGTCGGTAATTGTATCAAAGCACCGCTCTGACGCTTGGCGGTGCCCCACGTTTCTAGCTCTGAATCCGGCTACCTTCCAAAGAGCACGTGGACTCCAGACTGCCGCTATTCTAGTAGGATGACGAGATCGGCTATGTTTGGCGTTCCGATTCTGTTGGCGGGACGCAATGGAACGCATTAAAACAGGTTCTTGATTTCCTTAAATACAAAGATGGACGGTTGTGATTTACTGCCACAGTCACATTTTATTCATGGATGACACCATTTTCCTTTTCCGATTTACTGTCGCAGTCATCCATGGATGTTATCAGTTTCTTTTTTTGATGCAATGGATGCAACATACGTATACACATATCAACAGAAATTAGAAAGTAAATTGTCCCGGAGCTAAAGAGGAATAAACAAAATGCTCTCGCAAATGGTATCTTTTGGAGTGGTTGGTTAGCCTGCGACATTTATCTTTAGATATTAATGGCCAACATAAAAAAAAAAAAAAATTATGGAACTTTTTTTTGCATAGCAAATATCTTCTTCCAAATGGATATCCTTTCATACAAGATAGGATTCGACCCTCTTTTGTATGGATAGAAATTGTATTTTTTGTGCCAAAGAAAGATTCATCTTTCTTCATATGAATTTATCATTAAATCATGTAATAATTGCTCCAACAGGCTGATAAAAAAATATATAAATTTTTTATATAGAAATTTTTTAAAAAATTCAAATTTGCATGAATATTCTCTTAAAATTTATATTTATTTTTATACTCTTCTAAAACACTATTTTTGCACAAATGCGCCTAATATAACAGTTTTTTAACACCATTAATAAAAACCATATTTATTTTAATTAATAATAAAATAAATTTTGAAGTTATTTTTTTTGTCCTCCATCACGATCGCCATATAAATGTTTCTTTTTACACATTTACCTATTAAAAATATTTTAATTATTTTAATTTGAAACCGTTAATTTTTTAATATTATTAGATAATGTAGTTACATATATAAAAATAAAAAAAATAATAAAATAAGTATTTTATGAAAGTAAAAATATTCGATTTAGAGACTACCTAAACACCTTGTGCTTTAGCCGGATTTTTGTGATTTTCTGTTAAGGGAAAGGGTAAAAACATACCACTCTCTCTCTTCTTTTATAAATGGCCGATTTAGAGAAGCGCAGAAAAAAAAAAACCCGTGGATGGCGTGGGGGTTTTAGCTGCCGCACTTTCCTTTCTTACTTCCCCCCCTGGCGCACGGCACGAGTCGCACCCCCCATTTTCCTCGTGCGTCTTTGTTTAGACAAAGCTTATTGGAATCTCTGCTCCCCTCTCCCTCTTCCCCATCTCAACAAACACCCCAACTAATTAGCCGCGTCGAAAGCCATCACTGTCCTGGATTTTCTCAGCACCGAGAGCAGGAAGGCCCCCCAAACCCACCGCCATGGAGCGCAAGAACTCCTTCCGAGGTCTCCCTCGAATCTCTCTAAATCCCTCTCTTCTCCTCTCTCATTTGGGCTCTCTGATATCCTCTTCTTCGGTTACAGGGATCCAGGGTGCGATCTCGCGGATAAACCCGGAGCTACTGAGGAGCGTCATCACCTCCGGCACGGCGGCGAAGGGCGGACCGGAGGCGAGATCGCCGCCGGGAGCCGCCGCCTTCCGGCATGCTACTGCGCCGCTGCCGGTGATGACCTCTGCTTTCAGGTGACTCCGTTATCTAGAAGATCTTAGTGCAAATTCTTCAATATCATCAACTAGCAATAACTAAAAATAGGAATGCCTCGTTGTTGTAGATCGGGTTCCAAGGGGACGGCGCCGTTAACTATCTTCTACAACGGCACGGTCGCCGTCTTCGATCTTCCTCAAGATAAGGTTCGCTGAAACATTTCCCTTCCATCTTTTTCGCCTTGCGCTTCTATAAGTAGTACTTGGAATTTTCTTTCGGTCTAGGCGGAAACTATACTGAAGCTGGCGGAGAAAGGGAACGTCGGCGGCGTCGTGGAAGCGTCCGATCCGACGTCGGCGTCAGGTCACCAAGAGGATCTACTGGTGAAACTAAACGGAGGTGAGCCAGCTTTTTCAAAACTATTGCATATTTGCAAGGATTCGTTTGGTTAGCGAAGTGGAGGGGAAAAGTGGCGTTAATAGAAAAATATTAAAAAAAATTCCTATTTTTGGTTAAAATTTTCAGAACAAAAGAGATAAAAAAAGTAATTTTTTTTATAAAAATATTTTTTTGATTTTTTATAAAAAAATCATATGGAATATGAGAGAGTCTAATCTTTACTATTTTTTCAAAATTATTTTAAGCTTTTAGATAAAATGTGATAAGGTATTTTGTATTAAAAATATAATAGGTATTTTATACAAGCTCAACCAAATATAAGCTACTCCAAAATATATCATTTTTCACCAATTAAATATGTAAAAATTATTTTTCTAAATATCATACATCTATTTTATAAAACAATATTTTAATAATTTTCTTTTTTCTCGAACTAAATGAGTCCCGAAAACTTTCTCAAGCTTGCTCACATAGAAGAGAGAACATGGTGTTACGGTACACAAACAGTTGTATGTATATATATATATATATATATATATATATATATATATATATATATATATAAGTTTGGGGTTAAATCACTGGCTCATACTCTACATACGATGATTAAAGCATTAATATATGATGGTGGGGAAAGTGATGTGTGGTATCTGAAACGGGTACTATTGGAAGCAGAGCTCCTGCCTATCGCCAGGAAGAAGTCATTAGAGCGCTTCTTTGCCAAGCGGAAGGAAAGGTATGCATGGCTTTGCTCTCCGTTGCTTGTGAGGTCTTTCCTCTCCTTCTTTTAATTCGATTTGGGAGTGCTCCCGTGCTAACAAATAAATACCTCCCCCCGTCATCCTCCTTTTTATGTCCTCCCTGCTTCTCGACGCGGCGCGTGGGTCGTCGTTCGCTGCTCTCCCGTCGTCGTTGGTAAACGTAGGTGAACATTCTCCGTTCTTTTTCATTTCCACAGTTCCAAAAGATAAAAATTCCTGAAATTTATCAGAAAATCACAAAATCTTAATATTTTTGAAACTACTTGAGTTTTCTACGACAGTGGGCTCGGACAACGACTGTTCCAATTAATTTATTAATTTTGACTTTATTGGTGAAAATGTAAACAAGAGACTGAAAAGACTAAGACAAAATTTTGGATTTAAAATATAAGGAATAATATTTAAAATATTAGTTTTTTTTTTTAATTTATAATGCCGACAACGTTTAACTAGTGGTTTCATTTTTTTAAAATTATTTACTCTTTATATTAGTGGATAAGTTTTGCAACTTCTTATAAATTACAGTCTTGACTTTGGAAGGTTCGTTGAGGATGTTTTATTAAATTAATTATTTTTCATTACAATGCTTTTAGCATGCGATTAATAATTGAGCTGTGCACGTACGTACATTACGTGTACGTACATTACGTGCCAGATTCAAATACCCAAAACGATGCCCAACTTGTTTCTAATTATTTTTTTTTTGTCCCCCATCAACCAACAACTTATTTATAATATATTTCTTAAATATCTGATGCATTTGAAATTTGGGTCTTAGTTTGGGATACATTAAAATATTCATGGAGTTAGGATCCTCTGTGGTCCAAAGGAGTGCTGGAGATGGTCCAGTTGTGAATCAAACCTATATAGTACAACCCCAATGGGAGATGATTCCGATTTAGACCCCTTAGTCTTGTCCTTTTGGCATGAATAGGACTCTACGATCAGTTTGAGGCTAAAAATTAAGATTCAGGGGTTCGAGTGCAGGTCCCCTCGCAATCCCAGATTGAGCTAGATGAAAGATATAGTTATCAATCATCAGCCCATGCAGCATGCTCCATGCTATCCTTGGCTTGTATATTTGCTTGCCCTTCCCATGATATATGGATAGTTAGTGATTGATAATTTGACTTTTCCAGTTCAATCTTGATCTGTAGAGGATACAAACTTTCTTAGATGAACATGTTGGATCTTCTTTTACCCAACCAACATTTTGAATTAAAACTCTTAACTCTTACTTTTTATCTTATTTTTTACTCTTTTTCTTCTTCCTTTTTTTTTTGGTGTGTATGTGTGTGGTGTATAATAGCGGAACTTATGTCTGATCAACTTAGACTTCCTGTTAGAGATAAGTAAGGGCGGCAATTAGGTTAGGTCGAATAAGATACGGATCAGGTCGGATACATGATACATGAAAAATCTACCAATTTGAACTTGACCTATTTAATATCAAAAGTCCATATCCAAATATGACCAGTTTATTAAATAGGTAATCTAGTTCGATCTAGAATGACTTGAAATAAGTTAAACAGGTTAGATACTTAAGCATTAGCACTCTTAGAGATAACCTTCGAGTCAAAATCCACTCCACAGAGCACTTATATCGACTAGGGCATGGTCATGTAGGCTTCTATTGTGGTTTAGGAATGGATTCTACCTACCCTAATATCACAAAGGATGAGAGCATTAAGTCGTGCGATTTGTTTTGCATGTATAAAACTTACTGTTAGATGAAGCTAATGTCTGAAATAGAAGCCTTATAGAGATCAACATAATTGCTCATTTGGAGCGTTAACTATAACTTTTCAGATCTATTGAAGTCCCATTTCTTTTAAGTGTGGGTCCATAAGCCTACATGATGTGGTGAGGGAGTCTTGTGTCGCCTGCTAATGAAGATTCAATGTATCAGCTTTAGAAAATTATATCCAGTTTGAAAGAAGATAACTATGTCCCAACTCTTTTTTTTGTGCATGTAGGCTGACCGTGTGGCAACTTTACAAAAAGGCAGAGCGTGAAGTGAGCACGGCATTGGTGAAGGAGACAAAGACAATAATAGCTGCCTAACTATATGTCTAGGCAATCACGAGGGACTTCTCTGCACTTTTCTTATCCTAAAGTTCCTAAGAACAATGATCTATGGGTTTGTTTGGGGGTTTACTTGAGATTTTCTGTTATACATACATGTAAAAAGGGCATGCTGGTACAATTTAAGTAGACTCAAAATTGTATCTTTAATTAAAAGAATATCTGGTACCGAGTCACTACAACAATGTGGTCTATTTGATGTTTCAAAAAAAGGATCAGTACAAGTACTTTGTTTTACTACATTTATCCATCAACTTCGCTGGGGGTATGCCTTCGCAATTTCTGTTATGACGCTTTTTATTAACATCAAAATACTATATTTTTGTTATATTTATAAATGTAACAATAGATTTATTTTAGTAAATGTCATGACAAATCTATTGTTCATCACAATCTTACTCTTGCACTTATATTTTTTAAAAAAAATTCACGTACCCATTTTTTTTTTCTTTCACGTGGGACGGATGATCCATACTCTTCCTATATATAGATCCTTTCTATATGGCCCCAAATGCCTCCTCTTCTTCTCTTCCCTCCATTTTGGCACCGCTCGTTTTCGCTACTCGCAACTGTTGGACTAACTGGGACCTAAAGGTAGCACGTGCTCTCGATGTCCTCTCTCATGCTATCGTCCCTTGTTTTTTTTCGTTCTTTGTTGCTACTGAATATGTAATCAAACCTTGGATTCAAACTGTGTATTGATTGCTTGTTGAATTAGAATAAATACAGTTAGTCATCAATCTGCTTGGACAAAAATAGCAAGGCGACATCATGGTGGGGTTATATCTCTTTTTGGGTTGATATCATGATGAGAGATATCATGTGAGGATTAGCTAAAAAGACTCAAAATTTTTATATTCAATTAATTATAAATGTCATAATCAATTGAGAGAGATAGAGAGAGTAAAGTTTAAGGCAAAAGGGGCGAGTCGCTGAGGGTGACAATTGGAGAAAAGGAGCAGAGGGCTAGTGAGCTTGATATTGAATTATCTCTAGGTGTCCATAGCAATGACCGTCGGGACCAAGAACTTGAATGTCACCATGATGGCATCTTCCTTGGCAAATCATAACAATGACGAGCAAGTGGCGCCAGAGGCACCCATGGTTGTGTTCTTACACCTCCGTAGGGGTTGTCGCTTGAAGATCCAACTTCTACATGACCCAGACTTTCTAGCCAGTTCAATGCTAGACTAAGGGTGGTCCACAGGCTGATCTTGCACTTGAATAGCAAACAAGGCAGAGCCTATTCAAACACGAAGGAGGTGGACTTTGCCTTCTCCTCAAACTCTAATCAAAAGGGGGGGGGGGGATGTGGATGTGGACTTCGCCACTTATAGATCCCTACTCCCACCCTCTTAGGCACCATGACCTTGATCACCGTCACCCAAAAGGGAGCAAAGTTTTTATCCAAGCCTTGCCGCATATGGCCCTTATGCCATGACACCTCAATTATGATAATGACGTAGTAGGTGATCGAGGTAGGATCTCGTAGAGAACCACCATCTCGAAAATCTCTCCTATTTTCTGGTCGTCCTGCCGGTCCTACAATCAATTGAGCCTCAATGACATGGGGAGCAAAGCTGGAGCCTCGGTCTTTAGCTAGCAGGCCTAGGTTTGAAATGAGCCATAATCTCCCTTGAATTTCTTATTTTCGTTTCTTTTCTCTTTTCTTTCCAATTGCCCGTCGTCGCCGGTCACTCACTATTGCCTATCATCGTTGTAGACCATAGCCCTCTAGCCACTACCACTGCGCAGCCTTAGAACTACCTTCCTTTTTCTTTGTTTTGAAAGGGCCTTGAAGGGTTCTTCCCTTTGTTCTCTCTGTATCTCTTTCTCTCTCTTCTTTCTCTTTATATTTAGGTGGACCTTGGCAAAGGGTTCCTTTCTCTCTCTTTCTCTCTCTTCTCTCTCTGTGCTCCCAATCAACCCTAGTAGAGGGTTCTGGACCGACTTGGCAACTGTCCATCAGGTTGGCCTCCAATTTGGCCTTTGTCACCATCCTTGGACCCTATCATTGACAACCCCTATTATGTTACCTTTGCCCTAATTAGATACTTATTTCTTTATTTGAAAAGTAGGCTTGCCAAATCAGACCCATTCGGGCCATCAAATGCTACCACCCAATCAACCTTGTTCCACCTCCACAGCTTCCTCATAGTTTTCCATCATTGCCCTTATTCACTATGCAAATCCCCTCTAATGTTCGGTCTTGATTTTGTGTGGGGGCGCAATCGTTCGGGCAAGAAGATGCTTAGCAAGGAGTTTTGCACTCTCATCTTTAAATCGAGGTAAAACCCTGACCTTTTTATTTTTTTTATTTTTGAATTAGCGTAGGATAAGAAAATCTAGGATTAGGGGTGAATTGGACATTAAAACTCCTAATTCAAGAAATTAGTGAGTAACTGATTGATTAATTAATATTGCTGGTGGTTGATCGAAGACAAGTTGGCTCTGTATTGATATTAAATTAATTGGACATTTTAGGAGTGTAATTGGATTGATATTGATATTAAATTAATTGGATATTTTAGGAATCACCATGATTGATAAATGTTGTACCTTGATTTCTGCTGCAGGTAGAGGTAACAATCTCTACACATAATTACTTGTGTATCATATACCGATATTTTTGGTTGCACGAAATATGATGCCATTGCTTTGAAATTAGGCAAGGAACGTAGTGTTAAATTATATTTTATTTGATAAGTATAAAATTGAATAACTAGATGGTTGGATAGGAGGTATTTGGACTAGTCTCGTAATATAAATAGTTGCCATAGGGTAAAGTGTAGGTATTATGGATGGCTGCCATGGGCTAATATGTAGATATTATGGATACCCTCACCTCATACAGAAATGTGGTATTGTGGTTTTTTATTCACGGGCTAGAGCATGACCTGGGTTACTCCAAAACTGGAAAACTAACTATATTGGATCCGGATGGTATTAATGAGAAATAAAAAGCTACTTGAATCCACTGTTGAATAAAAAGATTTAAATGATAATATATAATATGTCATTTTTAACAGAATAGTTATTTGATGATATATGATGTATATATGTGTATATCAGTTTGTTTGAGCAGGGCTGGATAGTTAGACTGTAATTGATACCAATCAAATGACTAAAATTTGTAATTGGGTAACTCTTGTTTTTGGTTAGTGATGAAATTATTTTATTTTGTTATGAAATAAGGATCATCATTGTCCAGTGATATTGAGCTTGTGTTCAATTTAACGGTCATGCAATATTCACAAGTCTTGTCCTAGGGAATATGCAGCGTTGTCGCATGCCTAGCTTCAATGCTAGCGACTAAGAGACTATGCAGGACTTTGATCTTTCGGTTGTGAAGCCTCGTGATTATGTTCAATATGCGTGGTTTAACTTTCTTGGAAAAGTTGGTTAAGCTTGGTGACAATTATGCGGAGGCCACTTGTAAAATGTTTAGGGTTATGGTATTTTATCTTGGATCTAATAACTAGTCAGTCTTTATGTTCAATTTTAGATATGAGATCCAAATTTTGACCCTTGAAATTAACTCAGGCTTCGCCAAGTGGTTATTTTGAATATTGACATGGGCACTGCATCATGATTGTATATATGCCAAATCATGTTGATCTTGAATCTGAATTTAATTTGGAATACACTAAATTTTGATTATGACTTTCGAGGACTTGAAGCATGATTTGAATTTGATTCTAGTGTTAGTCACATTCCAATCTTGATTTCAACTTGCATGTCAAACTAGGACCCTCGCTTTGATGTAAAATTTATAATCTAGTCCTTTGAGAATTTTGATCTAACTTGCCTAGATCATAATACAAATTGCAACCAAAGTTTTCTTTAGTTATGCTTGTACTTTTTCATATATAAAAATGCCCAAAGTCTCATTTCAAATTATTTCTTACATTGATTTTAATATACATTCCATATGAAATTCTTATCACAATGCTAGCCATTACTAGATCTCCTAGGTTTTTCAGGGATCCATCATCTCAAATGCAATCTTGGGCTTGCACAAAATTTTATAGTCATGAGAATGATTTGCTTCTGTTTATGTTTTTTATTTGAATATAAGAACAATTATAATTGCAATTATGATCTCATCTGAACTCGCCATGGACTTGACTTAATCCTAATTCTTATTGAAAGCAAAAGCATCACTTATTGCAGAATTGTTTGATTTGCTTCATAACCATGATTTTGGTCTTGACTTCTTTTTATGGTCTTGAGCTAAGGTCTTTGACAGTTGGACTATGAGAGGGAGCAAAGTTCAATTTTGTGACTTACTACCATCCATTCAAGCTATGCCGATTATATATTTAAGAAGTGAAGTATCTTGCCAAATTATTTACAGCTTTTTATAGGATTTAGTCACAAATTGCTTATAATATTTGAATGATTGCTAAAGACAAGAATTAATTTTTATTCTATTGAATGATCAAAGTGTTTGTATTTTTTTTGTCATTTATATTATATTTTGAGTTGCTTCTATTTTTTGTGCAATTAAAAGTCAGTATGAAGAAATATAATATGGACCAAAGTTGGATGTATGAGCCTAATAGAGACAGTGCAAGATATTTGGAAGGTCTTGCTAGCTTTCTAGAGTTTGCATTAAGATCTTCTAAAGGTGGAATTTTAGGTTGTCCATGTGTGAAATGTGTCAAAAGACTTTGTTACTCTCAAGATGTTGTTTAAAATCATGTGTGACTCATGGGTTTTCTCTTGCTTACACTTATTGGTATTGTTATGGGAGTAATTATCACAACCCACCAATCTAGCGAACCTGAACATATGCAAGCTAATGTTTGTTGATTCTTATAGGAGATGGTATGTTCAAGCTAATGTTTGTTGATTCTTATAGGAGATGGTCGTTGGCTACACCCAAGTTGGAAATAAGGGTTTTACAGGAATAATTCAAAATCTTCATGGGGTTAGTGATGATCTATGCATGTAACCAAATGTAATGAGCCGAACTAGAAAATATAAAAGTTCTACGAGGCTATTTGAAGAAGCCAATGAGGAGCTTTATCAAGGATGCTGGAAACATAGACGCTCTTGTTCATTTATCACATATTTTATATAAAGTGTATGAATGGATGAAGTAATCAATCTTTCTGGACATCGCTTAAAATATTAAAACAAACATTATCAGAGAGGGTGATAAGTTACTGCATTCACTAATGAGATTGAAAAGCTTCATAGCAAATTGGGTCTTGACTATGAGAAGATCCAAACTTGCCCTAATATGATCCAGGAAGATTATCAAACTCTTAGACCACTTTGGCCACTAGGGTAGGGAGCTCCGGGACGCCCTAAAGGATCGACCGCGAGCTCAAGAGGCTCCCTCGACCGCAGATATCTATAATGACACCTCAGGACAGAGCTCGGAGCGCCCTGCAGTGTCGACCGCAAGCCCAAGAGGCTCCTTCGACTGCAGGTATCTATAATGACGCTCCGGAACCGAGCTCGGGGTGCCCTGCAGTGTCGACTGCGAGCCCAGGAGGCTCCTTCGACCGTAGGTATCTATAATGACGTTCCGGTCCGAGCTCCGGGATGTCCTGTAAGATTGATCGCGAGCCCGAGAAGCTCTCTTGACTGTAGGTAACTACAATGACGCCCTGAGACCGAGCTCGGAGCGTCCTGCAGTGTTGACCGCGAGCCCAAGAGGCTTCCTCGACCATAGGTATTTACAATGACATCCCGTTCCGAACTCCGGGGCGCCCTGCAAAGTCGACCACGAGCCTTGGAGGCTCTCTCGACTGCAGGTAATGACGTCTCGACAAGAAGGGCGGGGCGCCCAGTGTGTCGACCGCGAGCCCAAGAGGCTTCCTCTGTTGCAAGTATCTACAATGACACCCTGGGACTAAGCTCGGGGTGCCCTGCAATGTCGACCGTGAGCCCAAGAGGCTCCTTCGGCCGCAGGTGTCTACAATGACGCCCCTGGCCGAGCTTGGGGCACCCTGCAGTGTCGACCGCGAGTCTAAAAGGCTCCCTCGGCCGCAGTTATTTACAATGATGCCCTAGAATCGAGATCGGGGCGCCCTGCAGTGTCGACCGTGAGCCCAAGAGGCTCCCTCGGCCGCTAGTATCTGCAATGACGCCCCACGTCTGAGCTCGGGAAGCCCTGCAGTGTTGACCGCGAGCCCAAGAGGCTCCCTCGACCGCAGCTATCTATAATGATGCCCCGGGATTGAGCTCGGGGCGCCCTGCAATGTCGACTGCGAGCCCAAGAGGCTCCCTCAACCACAGATATCTATAATGACGTTTTGGTTCGAGCTCCGGGGCACCCTATAGAGTCGACCGTGAGCCAAAGAAGCTCCATCGACCCAAAAAAACTTAAGGGCGCCTCGACCTCAGTTCGCGCATCCAAGTTAAAGCCTAAAAAGACCTACAAAGCCAGAAGGCGTCGAAATTCACGATGACATTCTACCGAAGAGATACCCTGGCAAACTACAGTGAAAGTTAAACAGGGTCCCGAGCTCAAAAGCCCGAAGCAGACCTGATGTCTGACCTCGACGCCTAAAGTGTGCCAGCGGACGAGCTCGGGAGCAATAAGCTCTTTATCGACTTTGCAAGACTACAGATCTAATCCTAAGTCTAAGTTAGAAGTGAATGCTGAGCACAAAAATCCAATACAAGACGCAAAGCAGGACGAGCTCAAATATTTAGAGGAAAAAGTGTACTATATTGATATTAAAAAGCCAAAGGCCGAGTACAAAAGATGCCGACCTTGAGGTCAAATTGAATATAAAAGTGGTCAATTACAAAAAAGCCTAAGTGGGCAACTTTACAAGTATGATAAAAAAAAAAGAAAGAAAAAAAGGAGAAATCAGACGGCTTGGGCAGCCTTGGGCCCGACCTTGGCAGCAGCTTCAGCTCCAACCTCAGCAATAGCCTCAGCAGCATCTCCGGCGACAAGCTCGCCTGCTTCAGCCACTTTAGTCGTGACCGCTGTCTCGGTGGCTCCAGACAAAAGTGGACGAAAGCTGCTGAAATCGACCTCGACACAGAGTCGCTGCGCCTAATCATGGCAGTTCTAGAAGCCCCAGATTAGGCCATCAGTTGCCTCCTTCTCCAGCTCATCCAGGTGTTCCTCGGACTAGCGGTAGTTCTGGATGGCCTTCCGGACCCGTTTTTCAGCCGCCTTCTCAAACTGCTCAGCTTTCAACCTCAAAATTCTGGCCTGATGCTCTTGGCCGGCCAGAGGAGCTTCGAGCTCGGAGATGCGACCTTCGGTGGTCGAACGAGCTTGGGCATGCTCGAACTCCATCTCATGAATTCCGGCGAGCCCGACCTTCATCTGAGCTTCGGTCGTCCTCACCTTCTCCTCCGCCTCTTGCTGCCGTTGCTTGGCAGTCGCTCCCCGGGCCTCGGCCATCTACTTCTATCGCTCGGCAGCCTCCACCCTTGACTGAAGCGACCTCGCCCGTTCCCGATAGTTGAGCGCGGCGGACACCAAGATGTCAATCCCATGAAGGTGCTGACACAACAGACAAAGCGTTAGACGAGGTCAAGCACCTGGAAAAATATAAAAGTAAGAGTATAATATCACTCACCATGACGCCAGCAGAGTATGCTTGATCAACGATGCCCTCAAATCCTAACTGCTCCAGCTATTCCCGATCGGCCGGAAGCGTGGCACAATGGACGATCTCGCGAACGACGTCGCTAGATTCGAGGGCCGAATCATCCTCGAACAGATTATTCTCGGGAAGGAATGGTGTCCTCCCGGGCTCAGAGAGAGCGAGGTCAGCTCTTGAAGAATTTGGGAACCAGAAGAGCTCGGGACCATAGAAGATGATGGGACCCCGGAAGAAGTCGGGACCCCGAGCCTACTCCTCGGCTCAGGACCCGACCTCCACAATCGGATGACCTTGCGAATCCTTTGAGATCCTCCTTCGGGCACCGCAGCCGCCCGTTCTACTGCAGCCCCTTCTCGAGCTACTCCTTCAGTTGACGGGGGCAACTCGACCTTACGAGTGGGTTCGCCTTGTGTAGCACCAGAGGAAGATTCAGCTCTTGGCTTCTTCAACCTCGGTTCAGGCCGAGCTCCACCTGAGGCGGCTGCCCTCTTATTGTATCTAGCCTTCAGGATCTCGTCACTGAAGACCATTCCTGCAATTTCTGCCAGGAGGAACCTTAATGAAAATCAAGTATGAGAAGGAGAAAAGAAAAAGAAAGAAAAATGACCGTGTCGCCCTTACCCTCGGGATGAGCCAAGCTCAGGCTGACATTTAACAAAACCTCCTCGCTGAGCAGGACAGGAAGCTTCAGAGTTCCTCCCAGGTTGAGCAGCCTGTCCAAAATTTTCTGCTCGGACCGCAACAACTTGGGGGCTTTGTTCTTCACCATGGCCAGCGACGAGTCTCAGGTCGGGTCAAACCCCCACGACCGCTCGAAAGAAAGAAGAAGAATTTGTCCTTCCACCCATGAATGGAGGAAGGAGCACCTCAGAAAAGTGTGCGGCCTCCCCAAAAATAGAAGTAGCACTATCCTTTGTCTGCGGGGAAAGCTTTCAACACAAAACAGTCTGGGAAGACGTTTATTGAGGTGGGAAGACCGTGAGCCGGGCAAAGAAAAAGGAAGCCAATGATCATTCTCCATGAATTTGGAGCAAGTTGCGCAGGAATGAGGCGATAAGTCGCTAGGAGCTCACTCACAAATCCATGAAGAGGGAACCTCAGCCCGGCCCAGAGTGTCTCTACATATGCCCCAATCCGACCTCGAGGAGGGTTGGTGACTCGAGCCCCAGGCTTCGGGAGTTCAAGAGTGAACTCATGCAGGAAGAAGAATTGGGCCCGAACCAAGCTCAACTCCTCTTCGGTCAGACTCGAGCCAACTCCACCTGGACCATGGTCTAGCTCGAGCTCTGCCTCCTCCACATCTAATGAAGCCCGAGCTCGGAAGGGACTCGTGCCGGGCTCAAAAGCTTTTGTAGGTGAGCCCATTGCATTTGACATCAATGGCTTCACCTTGCTCATAGAAAACTAAAGAAAAGAAGAGAAGGCAAAAGAAAAGAAGAAGATGGAAAAGGGTAATAACCCTCCGAACGACTGAAAGGGAAAAAGGCACCTACCTAAGACTTCGCTAGAAAAGACAACCGAAAAAGGGGAGGAATCGCCGAAAACCAAAAATAAAGGAGAGGACCCACTATGAAACTCGCCGAAAAGCACCAAGAATGCTCGAGGAAAAGCTTGAAGACGTTGATGGCGGTCGGGAAGAAGAAGAGTGAGAGCAATGGAGATCAAATGAGGGCCCTAGGGCCTCCCTAAGGCCTTATATAGCCTACCTCAATGGATTTGATCGGCCTGCCCAAGCGGCCGAGTGGCCAGATCATGCCCCATGGCCAATCCATAAGCTTCCTCAGCAAATCTTTCTGGATCGCGGCATTAAAGACAGAGGTCATCATGATAACTACTTCGGAAGATGGGGCATTAATGATTGGCCCCGCATTCCGTCAGGTAATGCCTCAAAAAGGGGTGCACACACAATGCATTGAAAAGCCCCCTCCACCACTTTAGCTTGGAATGACGTGGTAGCTTAAACCACTCAAGCTCGGCTCAGAAAACTCGGCTCTGAAGCCATTAGCTCTAATAAAATGAGAGGTACACCTTACTCCTTCACGAACATGTGGCTGTAGCACAGGACGATCTATAGCTCGATTACTTCCTTCGCTCGAGCTCAAAGAACGACTCGAACTCGGAAGTCGGGGGGCAAATGATGGGAGGCAAAATAGATTGTCCTATTCCGGCATGGAGTCGCCCAATTCTGGCCAAGCAAATCTCAGAGCCGAGCAAGCCGAAGAGGCAGACCTTGACCCCGCCAAGAGCCAGGCTAACGTCGGCTCCGCCAAGAGGCCAGGCCGACCTCAGCCCGCCAAAGGCCGAGCCGACCTCTCCAAGCACATGTCGCGGCCTCCAAGCCTGCTCAACCTCATCCGCGGTCGTACCTACGCACGCGCCCATGCCCACACATGTGCCCGAATATCTCAGCCTGGCCAGCCCCCTTCTACGACCCATTGTTTGCTGGCCACGTCACGATGCGCCAACCAAGGGTCATACCCTGCCACACCTATCAAAGGTCATATCCCGCCGCACCTTCCAACACATGCCATCTCCAACTATTGGCCAGTTGGTCACATCTCAGCCCGAGATTTCAGATAATAGCCGTCACCCTTGCCCTATAAAAAGGGGGGGGGTAGGAAAAGGCCCTCGGTAAGTTTCTTAAAGCTTCTCCAAGCTATTACAAGTCACTACAAGCTATTTTGAGCGACAAGAGGCTATGAATGACACTCAAAAAGCTCTTCTCCATAAAATGGCCCGGCTAACTTAGCCATCGGAGGGCCTTCGCCGGAATCTCCGACCAAGGCTTCATGCAGGTACCGCGGAGCACAGGAGGTGGCCCTTCTTTTCTGTCCCTAGCCGGCGTCTTCTTGGAGGTACCCCGGAGTATCGGAGGTGGCCCTCTTTTCCGTCCCAGCCGGCGCTACCTCGGCTCCCTCCAGCATGGTCACCCTCAGGCCAGATTTCAACCACACTAACAACTTTGGGCCAACCTTTTAGGAGGTTAAATCGGGCCGAAATTCTAACGTTTAAATCCCAAAACGAGTTGGTCAAACCAAAAGTTTCCTTTTTGGATAAGACTTTGACCGAGTGTAGCTCTATGTCTGCTAAAAATTCGGTAGAGTAACAGAAGATAGAGTTGATGTAGAAGTTGAGATCTACCTCCTTGATATTTTTTTTTACTAGAGATGCCTATCTAAATAAAATGTTCTACTAGAATTAGAAAAAAAAAATCCGACCTAAATTTAAGGCGGACATCACATTATAAATAGAGGCTATATATCTCATTTTTTTATAAATCATCAATAAAAAAAGAAAACTTAAAGTCCTACTTTCGAGATTTGTCCATCTTTTTTTAGTTTTCGTTTGAGAGATTCAAGTTGAGCGGGTTGAAGAAAATCTTTTTTCTTCCTATTCGAATCATCAGTATTTTTTTTAGAGTCTAGACCTCTCCGGTTCGCAATGGAAGATTTTTTAGAAAATTTCATTGACATTCTTATTATTCTTATTTCGCTAAACTGTATGTCCCACTTAGAATGTTATAGCCCAGAATTAGTGAGCTTTTTTTCTGAAACTTTTTGTTTAACTTTGTTATGTTTAAACCTCCTGATGAAATCAGATTGCAAGTTTAGCTAAACTGTATGTCCCACTTAGAATGTTATAGCCCAGAATTAGTGAGCTTTTTTTCTGAAACTTTTTGTTTAACTTTGTTATGTTTAAACCTCCTGATGAAATCAGATTGCAAGTTTAGCTAAACTGTATGTTCCACTCAAACTGAAATAGCCCAGCTACTCACTTACCAACTCTTACTGTTATTGGACGATCATAATGGAGCGTGGACATGACCACCGCCTATTTCGATGACTGTCGACCTCGCATCCCTCCAAGTTGCCTCACGAGCATAACATGCTTTAGTTGTTTCAATCACCAAAGTAATGATAATAAGCACACCACGTCTCTCAACAGTGGTTACTCCATTAAATTGACAAGTCTTCAAGCCCAACAACTCCCCTATATCACCACAGACCATAAAGCTAGAAATGAAAGGACACTGCATTTGCTGAAAATTGGTCCAATTCAGACGCTGAGTTGGTGGTGGTAGCTGAAGTTTTTCAGCTCGTTTAGATGGTGGAGAAATGGTTCTGACGGTGCTGGCCCTAAAATAATAAAAATATAACAAAATCTATCTGGCACGGGGCGTGTCCGACGAAGACAATAATTTGCCGCATCCCAAGCGAAAGGAACCAGCCATGCATGCTTTAAACAAGAGAAACCTAGTAGAGGGAAGAAAAGTCACTTTCCTTTCGAGTGGAGCAAGTTGTAATGATAACGCAGCATGAATAAAGCTAGAAGATGACAGAAACTTTAATGTGCATGGAACTGTCGTGTAGTTTAAAGAAACTTTTTTATAATTATAATTTTATTTAGTTATTCTTATTTTCTTATGGTAAGGAGGGTCTAAGCCCACCCTATTTATTGAAGAATAAAAAGCACATACAACCACTAAGGCAGGAGGAGACTATGGCGCCGCTTTGTATGATCTTTATCGTCCGTAATTTCAAAAGTATTGGCAAAAATGAAAAGCTTTGTCAACGCTTAAGGTGTTGGCAATAATAATTCTAACAATCTTTTAAAATATCGTTAAAATTATTTTTTAAAAAAATAAAAAAAAATTTAATTAAGTTTTTTAGAAAAAAATCTGGAGAGAGAGATTAACAAGATATCTTTGCTTCTATTACAACAACATGAATCTGCTTCTTCTAATTGCATGGAAACAACAACACAGGAACAATAACAAATGCTCAATTTATTGATTTTTTTATGAATTACAATAGAAAATCTATTATAATAGATATAAAAAGCATAATTACAAATTACAGTAAAAATTACCAATGCTTTTTTTCATGCGTCAGCGGGTAAGCGCAGGGAAAACTCACTTTTGTTACAGTGAACACGCCATAAGCCATAAGGTGGGGAGACCATAGGTTAGTGTCAAATCACGGAAACAGTAGGGCAACATGAGCTTACCGTTATCTCCACCTTTTGAGTTAACAACAAAATTCTTGGTTTCCAAGGAGATGCAAAGCTTTCTTTTTTGACATTTGAACTAGACGAGCACCTGTTTCGTAAAGATTGCGTGTTACGCCCCTTCGGTGAGGACCAGCAAACCCCCAGCACAGGCTGATCCCTCCTTCAAATTGCTTAGGGAATACTTTTCGTTTTTTTTATTCCAGAATCAATCAAGGGAGAGGGGTGTTGTATCTTTCACCAATATAATTAAAAAATAATTTACCACCACCAAGCGAATTTTTTTGATGTTCAGATTTTGAAAATTATCAGAAAGTAGTTTATGGACGAAAAATATGAGGACCCGTAGGGCGTGTGTTTAGTCCCACATCGGTTATTTGCTGGGTAGATCTTGGATACTTATATAGGATTCAGGAACCCAAATAATACCTTCCGGCTAGCCATTTTGGGTGAGGTCCTGGGTTGTTACAAATGGTATCAGAGCGGACCCGGCCCATAACCTATGTGGACTAGGGGACACTGCAGCACAGATCTATTGGGGCTGACCACGGATTGATCGTGGTGCTTGTGATTATATTTGAATGGATTTGAACCCTTAGCCTGAGAGGACGTCAGGGCTTGAACGGGGGGAGTATGTGAGGTTCCGTACGGGCGTGTGTTTAGTCCTACGTTGGTTATTTGCTGGGTAGATCTTGGGTACTTATACAGGATCCAGAAACCCAAATAATACCTTCCGGCTAGCCATTTTGGGTGAAGTTCTGGATTGTTACAAAAAATGATTCATCTTCCTTCATACAACTCCAATGTATCACGCAATGATTATTTGGAGATCTATGGAGATGGATCAAGGAAGAAATTCAGATTGCTTTAAGATCTATGTAGAGCATGATCTAACGATCGATGTTGTGAAAAAGAATCAATCATACTTTTACGCAAAAGATACAACATGAGCCCTCCGTAGACGAGTGTAATAGTGAACTTGGTCCTCCTTTAATTGCAAGCTGTTTTCTGAAGTTTGTGCAAATCCGTGAAGCAACAGCACAGTTCTCAAATCTAAAAATATGTTTTTCAAGAAAAGATATTACAATTATAATAGGCAGTGATAAAATTTTTAGAACATTTATAAATTTTAGCATAATAATTTAAATAGCAGCATTCCATAGTTTCGAAAAAAAAATATCTAAGTTAAGATCAACCATCAACTTTATCTCTAAATAAGCACCAGACCATATACAAATTTTTTTCTAGTCCATAACTAAATCCAAAATAAGGAAAACAAAATTGAACCCTAAACACTCTAGTAATAGCCTATAGCCTAGTCTATGCTCCACCTCAACATTTGAAAAATATAAAATAGTATGCTAACAATCCAGTAAGGCACCTATAACATCTCTATTTGGATCAAGCATATAAGAATAAAGAATTTGTTTAGATAAATGTAGATACTACTATGAGTTCGCAAGGGAAATAATTTATAAACTAATGGAAGAGTTTTCATACCTGGCTTATGAATAATCAAATATTTGAAGAAATTAATCATTCAAAATACGAGCTATCTAGGTTTAATATAATTGTGGAGAAACCAACAACTTCATAACATTATGAAAGTAATATTTACAAATACATCACTCTTTTAATCTTTGGAACTTTGACCACAAGTAGTCCTATGATAAGGCCCAAAATCATATTTGGCCTTTTGGTATAGGCCCAAAATCGCATGTAGCCCTATCATGGATGTTCGAAAGAAACTAATCTTCGAACATATGTTTGCCAACAATGAACCCCACTAACTAGGTTTGAATCATAGTCAGACTAAATAGTAACCAAGAACATATACCAATCCAAACAAATTTCCAACAATATTTGTGAGGTTTTCAAATACTTATAACTTTTTCAGATGTATCACCTTCAAGATAATATGATATTTCATAGTTTCATAATTCAACATGATACACCAATATAACACTTATCCTTTTAACACATTTGAATTATGAAAAATTCAACTAGCATACTCAATAGCATATTTCTTGCTTGATCCATATTTTAAAACAATTTCTTGTGCGGGGTGGACCAAAGATTAATATTATTTTCAGCCATGGATATTTTTTTTAACAAATACGAAAGACTCAGTTTTGAAAGACTATTATCATTCTTATTTACAATTACATTTTTAAATCTGGTCATGAAAAATATGATGATTTCACTAAGTCAAGACACAAGTTTCAAAATTAAATTTTCTAATAATTTTACATAAAATGCATTAAAAATATTAGGGTGGTAAAGGAGCTTATAGATCAAGAGCAGCAATATTCTAAAAAATCCTTCAACAAAAGGCTACTCATTACCTAAACATAATTATAACAATCACTTAAGCTTTCTTCAAAAATGTGAGAATAAACTTAGCCCTCAAGCAAAATCCCTACGCTACTATAATCCAACCTCTTCCTCTACTTTAGGTTGCAAGATCCTCTCAAGTCTCAACAACCGAGGATCCATCCGGATCGAATGGTGACCCTAGATATGACATGAGAAGCTCTATATCCAGATAGTAGTGCCTTAATCGAAGCACACAACCCATAGCCTAACATTCAAGAATCCCTAACATTAACTAATCGATCATATAAAATAAGTATTATTACCAAAGAGTGTTTATTAATTATCTCAGGCATAAGTTTAGACCCCCTTAAGACCGATGGATTCTCCTCGGAGATAGTGGGTCCCAGTCTCTAGATTTAAGAGAGAATGTGTGAGACCTGGAACTAGGCCCGGTCCACTTGACCGGCCCAGTCCCATCTTTCGGCCTCATGGCCGTTGCACATGAGGCAGCGGGATGGAAGGATCCATTCTGAAGAAGAAGCAGCCCTTGTTTTAGGGCTTCTTTCTCCTTCTCTTTTGTGGTATCAAGGAGAGCCGCCACACCCAAGAAGAGGGAGGGGAGGTTCTTCTTCGTGTTGCTGCCCAAGAGAGAGGGAGAGAGAGAGCCGTTAAAATCATAGGGGGTGGTCCTTTTTCCTCCATTGCCGCCAGAGAGGAAGAAAGACTATGATGGATTGGCAATGGTTGGTAGCAGGATGGGATACGTCCAACAGTGTTGTAGGGTGGTGCTCAGGATACTCACACATGAGACAAGGGGAGAAAAAGAAAGAGTATAGGGAAGGAGCAAGGATGAAGGGAGTCAAGGGTCTTGCAGAGAGTATGAGAAAGAGTGAGAGGGAGATGTTGGCATGGGAGAAACGTGTTGAGGGAAGAGGTGAGACGCACAGGAGAGAGAAAAAATATGGAGAGAGAGAGAGAGAGAGAGAGAGGTGTTGATGTAGCTGGAAAAAGAAGAATGAGTGATTTGATCGGCAAGATTATATTTCGAAAATCAACATAAAAATAGAAAAAATTAGATTAATTTTTTTTTCTTGAGTGAAAAAAATTCTTTTAAAAAGAATTTTATTAATACCTCATAGGACATTTCTTACAATGCATTACATGCATATTTATAAGACATAATAACCCTAATTCGGTCATTAAACTTGATGCGGAATCATGCTTAAAGTATGACTTGACAATAAGAAAACATACTAGAATTATCCTATTAAAAACGAAAAATTTATAAGAATATCTCCATAAATAAATCAATTTTTTGCTCGCTATATTTTTTACCTGCAAATTCACTGGCTTCTTCGACGCTTAGCATGATCTAGTTAATCATAATACCTATTGGCTGCCCCTTGTGTTGCATTAGGTGTGCGATGCAAGAAAGAAAAGAAAAGGAAGGAAGGAGAGAGCACGTGATTTGGGACTTATGCCTGCATGAGGGAGAGAGAAAAGAGGGAAAGGCAGAATCGCGAGGGATGTTGCATGGGATTAAAAATAAAGATAATAGAGGCATGCATGCAAAGAGAGAGAAAAAAGGAGGGAAGGATTGGTGGTTTGCTTGGGGTGTGAGGAGAGAAAAGGGAAGAAAGAAATATTAATGAAGGAGCAGGGATGAGGTGCATGATCTTGCTGGCCTTGTTGGCGCATAGGGAAAAAGAAAGAAGGAAAGAGAGAGGGCTAGCCTTGCAAGAAAAAAAGAGAGAAGAAAAGAAAAGAAAAAAAAGTAGAAGAAGAAGAGGCAGACCAACTCTCAAACTCCCAAGTTGCTTCACGCAGAGTGGTTGCTCCACTGAATTTTAGCATATGGAATAGTACATTACCTTAAAACTTAACTTTTTTCTATCGAGAATTCTTGCCGGTTGTTCCCCATAATAATGATCTTCTCTGAGCCATAGAGGCTTGAACTACACCACATGATTAGGGTTCAATACATACTTTTCAGTACATAGACATGTAGTTTATTATGAACTCCAGAAAGTGTAAGCGGTAGAGCTAATACAGCAAATGCAATTTGGACCATGGCTGATGCTTATTGCATTACCAGTATTTAAATAAAGTGACTACTCTTTCCTACCAAAAATCACATACAAGAGATGCTAGATTAGAGTTAAGATGCAAAAAGTAATGCCCCAGATTTGCTATTGATCCCATGGTGATTTCCATAAGGAGGCCTTGAACAACTTGGACCTTCTGTGTCTGGCCAGGTGTTGAACAAAAGTTTTCCAAAAGTAATTTGCTAAATGCTCATACACATCCTTAGATATGCTCTGCAGGAACAATTATTTCTCTAGATCCATCAATCACATTGCTGAGTATAGAGCGAATGAATATTCGAACAAGAGATACAATGCCAGGACCAAAATGTTGCTATAGCACAGGTGTATTTCAAGTATGATGTTGCCTAAAGGAAGAAACAAAAGTATGGTGTCCTGCATAGTTTATCAGATATGGATGGTCAGGAACGCTAGGGTATTTGGCGAGCGCAGTCCGTCCCCACGATTCATGATGGAGCGCGCTCGAGCACAGGCAGCAGAGACTATCCATGCAGGTTTAGATCATCGACCTTTGACAGCTCGGGACATCTGAGACCCCTACATTGCTTCGGCAGCTCCTCATACGATTTTCTTCATCTGAGAGCCCCCACCCCCAAGTTTCCTCAAGGTCAATTTTGATGGCTCTGTCCTAGATGGTGGTAGGAGGGGAGGGGCTGGTTTTGTCATCAGGGGCCCGACTTCAAGTGTGGTGGCAGCAGGGGGTTTCAGCTCTTCGACACCTCGGTTCCAGGCGCAGAGTTACGGGTGGCTTGGATTGGTTTGCGTTATGCGCGACATGTGCTGTAGGCGACTTCTATCCTTCTAGAGGGGGATCCGGCCACGGTGATTAGCTGGGTCCGGAGGGGCCCGTACGGTGATAGAGGAGTTCATCCCTTGCTCTGTGATATTTGGTTGATGGTGAGCGAGGCTGTCACATTTCAAGCTGTGCATATATATTATGAGGCTAATGGGGCCGCGGACTGGGTGGCGACATTTGTAGCGCGCCACTCAGGAGGCGCCCTATGGGTTGGAGAGGATGAGATGCCTGGTGTATTCCGAGACCTTTTGTTTGTCGATTCTACTAGGTGTATTCGTACCCGCATTGTAGATTCGTCTGTTTCTGAAAAAAAAAAAAAAAAAGAAGGTATCTTTTACAGTATCTACAGTACTGTAGTATTAAGAGGCACAGATTCACCACTAAAAGAACAAACAATGACCCAAGGGCTATCGCCCACAAAACTAGACTCCAGTATCTACCACAAATTACAAGCCATCTCTATGTGCCAACAAGCAGCCATCTCTAGCTTGGCATGCAATATGCAAAGATTGTGCAGAAGAGATCGCAGGGAGGAACTCCAAATTCTGGCTGTTAGGGTTGCAAATTGGGCGGGTTGGGCTGGGCTATAAGTGGTCTTCGGCCCATACGAAACACCTAGCCCAAGCTCAGCCAAGTCCATTCTTGTCTCAAGCCGATGTGTTTATACCCAAGCTCATCTAGACAACTTACATGTAAGCTCAGGTTCAAATCGAGCCGGTCATAATCAGCAACAAATTATTATTATTTTAAATATTCTCATTCCTTTAATCCTTTTTCTATTCATGTTTATAATTGTAAATCTGTATCAGTAGCATATGTACAGTCCTTAAATGGAAGAATTACTTCTTAAACAACTAGGATCTTTATGGCAGATAAATTTTAGTATTATATTTTTACAGGTATGGGGCGGCTGGATTGGACTATTGGGCCGATAAATTATTTTCTCAGGCTATCTTTTGTTAGAAAAACATCGTAGCTGCTAGGGGCGGTAATTAGGTTGGATTAGATTAAATATAAGTCGGATTGGATATGAATTGGATCAAAAATTTATCAACCTAAATTTTATCTATTTATTAAATAGATTAAAATTTTAATTCTAAATCTGACTTATTTATTAAACAATTAACGCAATTCAACCCATATAATCTATTTATTAAGCAGGTCAAGCCAGGTTAAAAGAATTAATAAGTTTTTAACGGCTTAAATGAATTTAAATAAATTAAACAAGTTAAGCAAGTCAAGTTAAACAAATTAAAATAGATTAAACATGTTTCAAACCGATTAAACTGATTTTAAATAGATTAAATATTCTGTAATAATTAAAGTTAATTATTAAATTAATTAAAATAAGTTAAATAAATTAAAATTTTAAATTTGGTCTCAATCTATGGATTTCGAAAAATTGACCGTTGACCAAAATTCATTTATGTTGAATAAGTTTATTTAAATTATACCGTCGGTCGGATCATAAATCGCCGCTGTTATAGCAGCTACGTACTAGTTCACAAATAGAGCTGAACCGAACCCCCTCCGACCCGGTTCACAGTTATCCTCTGGTGTTCTCCTATCCAGACGGTTCCGGAGGAAGACCGAGCGAACTCTAGGCTGCTAGGGTTCTGCTTCCTGATATCCGCTCTTCGAGGTCTCGCTGTTCCTCGATTCATCTAAGGTTAGGTTTTGCATTTTGCTTGGTATCATTATTCCTCTTTTCCCTTTCTTTGATCCCAAAACTTTGGGTATTACTCGAGTGATTGCTTAGAAATCTTTCGGGGGTGTATAGCAATATTAAAATAAATCTTCGTAAGTTTTGAGCTTGAGATTAAATCTCTCTTTATTTTGACGTTCATCTCGATGAATTATATTTGAAATGATCGATTGAGTCACGGTGCAGATTTTTTTTTGCTTTTTGTTTTTCTTTTTTCGTAATTTATTTTTTTGGGGAGGGCGGTTCGCTAATTTTGCTAGTAATCTATCGTAGACCATTAGTAGTTTGATTTTTTTTTCTTCTGAATTTTACGATGAAAATGATCAATTCGAGCTTCGGATAATTGAGATTCTTCTATCTCTGGTGAAGAAATTGTACTGATTTGGTTTTGTTTGTTCTTTAGCTGTGCTTGCTCGCATCTGGAAACAATTATGTTCAAGAACACATTTCAATCTGGGTTCTTATCTATTCTCTACAGTCTTGGGTATGTGGTCTTCTTGATTAGTTTCATCCATATTCGATAAGTTTATCTGTTTGAAGTTGCTGGTTATCTGACATTTTATTTCACCTTTTTGGTACACTTACCAGGAGCAAGCCTTTGCAGATATGGGACAAAGAAGGTGAGTAGCTTTTCATGTTTTTTCTATTAATATTGGGGTGATTTTTCTCTATCTTATATTACTTTTTATCAGGTTTAACTGAAAAAGTCATGAGCTTGGTTGAAATTTTTGATTGTTGTGCAAACTTATTTGTGTTGACTGTTTTATATGAAGGAATAAAGATTTAAGTTTGCATTACCAATGTAATTGCTCGCAACAGTTATGGCAATATATTAGCTATAATCCCAGAGGATTGTTAAGTTGAAAGTCCTTGATGTGTTGCATCTAGATAAGTCTTTCAAAAATATTGACTGTTGAGGATCTTTTGTTTGTATAGAATCTTCTACATACCTTTTTAGGATTCATTAGTATCTATCATTTTTTCCTGGTGACTAGAAATATACCTAACATGCTGATGATGAATTAGATTTTTGGTTGGGTTCTATTTCTAGTTTTCTTAGAAACGTATGAAATCTAAGGCTGAATCTCTTTCTTGGAATTTCTGCAGTTGCCAATGGGCAGATCAAAAGGCCACAGGATGAAGACATCCAGTCCAATGTACTTGAAATAGTTGGATCAAATGTGCAATCGACATACATTACCTGTCCTGCTGATCCTGGTGCAACACTTGGGATAAAACTTCCATTTTTGGTCATGATTGTAAAGAACCTTAAGAAATACTTCACATTTGAGATCCAAGTGTTGGATGATAAGAATGTTCGCCGTCGTTTCAGAGCTTCAAATTTTCAAGTCTGTAAGTCTTTCCAATTGTTCGGTGCTTGGTCAGTTATTTTTATTAGAGAAGATATGGTAGAGAGGATAGATTTGTTGATAAATTGTATATTAGGCATTTGGAGATACTTCTTGTTGGTGTATTTGTAAAATTATTGCAACTGTTTGAAATCAAAAGTGTAGCATATGAAAGTTTCTGAAGGCATAGCTGGTTAGGATGATTACTATTAGAAGTGGAGGTATTTACCTGTATGTTGTTTAATTGTTCAACTTGACTAGTTACCTGGTAGTTGCATATGATTTGCAGTAGAAGTTTGTTCTGTTATCGTTGATCTCTGAAATTGCAATGAGGACATCATTTAAGAAGATGCTTTAGTTTATCTGGGCTTATTGTTTTATTGTTATTATTAAAGGTTGAGGTAGAGGTATTTACATGTACGTTATTTAATTTTTCACCTTGGCTAGTTTCTAGGTAGTCTTGTTTGACTATCAATAAAAATATGTTATGTTATCATTAATCTCTGAAAGAGTAGTCAGGACTCACTATCTAAGATGCTCTATCATGCATGAATGTAAAATTGCATGCGTGAATAGACTTAAATGTTTTTGTTTTGTCACAAATGTTATTGTAGTATATAAAAATACTTGTATGAGTGTTTGTTTATTTTTCTGCTTTGTTCTTAGTAAGGTTTTACATCTAGGTACTGGGTTTGGTGCTGGTACTTTACTGGTATGGTACAACATGGCATGGTATGCCCCCATACCAACACATGGTAAAGGTGCTAAGTTGGAATAACACCTATACCATTTGTTGATGCAATACTGTATCAAGCCCATGTACCATGTCAATTTTCAACCAGCATGGTGCAATACGTAAAAGGTTGGTACTTACATATGGTAACATGTGCATGAGAATTCTGGTATGATCAATTGCATGAACTTGTCAACATTCTGAGTTTGCTGCGATGGCAGTTCATTACATTTACAAATACCAAAGTACAATCCATCAAAATTCAAGATTTTATTCATTTTGGAGCGAAAATAAACATCAAAGATTGACTACGTCTAATAGTGGTCCTTGAAGTTGATATGAGGCCTTTGCATATTCATCCTGAATTTCCTGGCAAAGGGAACTTCTAGCTGGTGAAGGGCTTGCCTTGAATTTTGAAGGACTAGTTGGCAGGAAAGTGATCTTTTACATATTGCTCACTCAATCTATGATCAGGGAACGATCTTAATACTCATCTAACTGGAAAAAAGGCTATAGACATGGTGGCAATAGGAGGCAAGGTTTGATTGCATCTATCTTGGAGGCATGGAATAGAAACCAAAGAGTGAATTGATACACTACAGTTATGATTACTAATGCTTTATGTTATCCAAAAGTTAATGCTTGATGGTCATGTTTCATGTTTTATACATTAGGTCACTAATGTGTTGCTTAAGATTTTCTTTTTGTCCAAATGTTGAAAATGTGATGTTTTTGTCCATTAACTATGTACAAATTTGGAATCATGTTTGTTATTTGGTTCCATGGAGGGTATTGTGGAGCCATATCTATGTTAACAAATATTGAAATTTAAAAGTTCAAAAATCTACATATTAAATAGTTCTCTTTTTTATTAGTAAATTTGGTAGTTAGCAGAGAAAACAGACATGTTTTATGGATTAAAATTGTAACCTTCATCTAAACAATGTTTGAGTTGATACATATGTGGCACTAAAAGATGTTTTGTTGAGATGATTGTTTTGACATGACTTCTTTTACTAAAGATAAGCAAGGGGAGCAAGTTAAGAGTTATGTTCAGGCTTGATTTTTAAGTAGACTCATGACAAAGTTGGTTGAGACATTTTTGGAAGTTCTTAAACAAAAGTGTGGTTCCTTTATGAGGGTGGTTCATTCTATAATTGAACTTCAGATAGTGATCAATGATATGCTTTATATTGACTTTGAAATTCAAGTTGTCTTATATTCTCTTTGGCTACTCATTTTTGTATTCACTTATGAGATTGTCAAAAGAGTGTGGTTTAAGTCCACCAATGCAAAGGTTTGACAATAGGCAGAAAAAATGTTCATACTTACTGTCTTGTTCGGAACTTTAATTTTGAATCAATTTAGGTGGCTAGACATTATCTTTGATTCAAGGTAAGAATCATTAAGGTGATTTTTGAAATGTCATATTTCTTATATCCTTAAGCTAATTGTGGAGATTGGATGAGAAACATATATGTTTTTAACAAACAATCTTTTAAGGTTTTCTTTTCTATTTTTTTTTAAAACAAATTTAGTTATTTTCCCTATATGCCCTTATATCTCCAATTTCTCTCTTGCTGAATAAGATGCTTGGATATGTTATCGTCACTTTTGCCCATGCACCACTGTTGGTAGGCTGGCTAGGAATTAGAAACCCTATTTCTTTTACAAACCGTTAAAATTGTTAAGTTTAAAATGTTGAGATTTGGTCCAAGTCTTAATTTTTCAATTATACCAAAAATTTTCCTAATTGTGCTTATATTCATGTAATTACTACATGGTGTATATGACATCAATAGCCTTGCATATTGACGATAAGGTGATTGATCAACCTTGTAAGCTCATGGAATAGTTTTAATTCAAGATATTGATTTCCAAACACCTTGGTGTCTTGATGTAAATTTTTTGATGTTTCTTGAAAGTATGTAATGATATTTAGGCCCCGTTTGGCAGAGCTATTGGCAGTAGAGCTTTCGGAAGTAGAGCTTTTTGAAGTAGATCTTTTATAAAAAGCTATTTGCTGTTTGGTAACTATATTTTTAAAGTGCCGTGGAACTTTAATATTTGTTTTGTAAACAAACTGAGAAAGTACTTTTGGTATGACAAAATGACCATAAAAGATATTGTATAGTATTATACAATAGAGCATAATAAAATATAATATGTATTAATATATAAATATATAATATAGTATAAGATTACTGCAATGTAATATAATATTATTATAATATAGTAATATAATATTGTATACTATAGCATAATAATATAGCATAATTTGATATTATATAACATAATATATCAATATATTATGATATAATGTAATATAATATTATATTTATAGTATAATACAATAATAAAGGTATAACATATTATAATTATTATCATTATATATTAATATTTTATTAATATAATATTTTTAGGAACTAATTTTTGGATTTTTTGTTTTCTTTGTTGGGACTTCTGTAGATTTCTGTAATATAAAGGGACATTTTCTGTAATTATAATATTTTATTATGGGTATTTTGGTTCAAAAAGAAAAAAATTTATAAATCAAAATAGCTTCCGGATGCATGCTAAAAATGCTTTTCCGAAGAAGCTCTATTTTGGAGCTTCTTCTGAAAGGTTGTTTTAGCTTTCTAGCAAAGCTAAAACAACTTTTCGATTTTTTTACCAAACACGTTTATTATATCCAAAAGTACTTTTAGAGGGTTAGAAAGTGCTTTGTGGCCCACAAAAAACTCTGCCAAACAGGGCCTTAGTAGTTACCTCTAAAATTTGAGTTGATTATTAGAGATAAGAGAAATCGGGCCTATATCGCTTCCATTTAAATAATTAATCTTTTTCGTGAGTAGAGATATATATTATTGCAAGTTTTGTATTTTCATAGCAAGAGGACTTTTAATAGGAATAATTGGCAAGTGAGGCTTATAAATCTGACCTTAAATAGCTGGGAGAAGGTTTGGCAGTTATGGTATTGATTTGATATTTAGTTTATTCTTATTTTTTTCTTTCTACTTATTATCAGAAAATTTGTCTGTCAACCATTTGCCGCTTCTCAAAAACCACCACCTTATATAATTTACATAAACCATGATAAACTACCACTATGTTCTGCTGCAATCAAATGCTGGAATATCTGGTCTTCACCTTCCTTATTCTATGACCACTGTTAGGGTCAGTGGATTCAGAATTGTTGATGCATTTCTTTTGTCACTGTGTTGGTTGGGGGCACAAGCAACGAATCCTGCATTCCCCCCCTCCATAGCCTCCTCCTTCCAGTATACTCAAGATTCAATATTTTCTGGCGAAGTTTTTAAGTGCTCTGTTCTGTTTGCCATTTTTCCTCATCCCATGAAAGTGGACAATTATTACTGTTGAATGAACAAAGATTTGGACCCAATTTTTAACAGATGATTGTGTTGTATTTATTGCAGACAATCAAAAGCAAGCTAGACCTTTCTGACTCTCAACATCTTTATCTTACAGTCTGTTACACGGGTCAAGCCATTCATCTGCACCATGCCCCTGAAGCTAGATGATGGATGGAACAATATTCAATTGAACCTTGCTGATTTTACAAGAAGAGCATATGGTACCAACTATGTTGAGACACTCCGTGTGCAGGTCCATGCAAACTGCCGCCTAAGAAGAATTTACTTCTCTGATCGTCTTTACTCGGAGGAAGAGCTCCCACCAGAGTTCAAACTTTACCTCCCAATGCAAGTAAGTATTTCCACCTTTTTCCTATTGAAAACATCATTGCTGTAATTTCTTTCATCTTGCTTGTTCTGCATCCCCTACTCATGCATTTTGATTCAAATTCAGAAGGTGTAGCACCAGAAGAACAGCCAGGAAAGTCTGGGAGTCTAGCATTTCTCTAGAATGGATCTGTCAGAAACATGCTATGAGTAGGAATACAAGCTTCTTGGGCTGGCCATGTGACTGATATAAGCGTACCACTGCCATCTCTGAACTGGTTTCTGTTATCAAATTGGTTGGTTAGAACTGTTTGACTAACTAAATTGGATTTCTTCAGCTGCATGTGAACAAAACCAGTAATTATGGCAATATCCACATATCATATTTCTAATATAAATATGGCCTTTTCTTGATTTGTCGAGCCTTTACATATTTTCACTTCATGCTATGATCTTGGTTATTTATGCTCATGTTACATATATGAGGAGAATTTGCATTGTTAGATTCATGGTTGTATAGTCATTGCTTGTTCTTACTTAAGCAAGTGCTACGTGGCTGGTTCTGTTTGGTTATTGCTTGGAAAAAAATTGGAAAAGTTAGTCCTGTACTAATGTACCTAATATCTTGATGTATTCAGCATATTCGCCTCAATTTTCCTAGGTGTCCTTACTAGAGGTTTAAAATGCTTATTATTCAAATAATGGATATTGTTCATCTAAGCAGTGCTAGGTAGTTATTCTGTCTAGTTCATTGGTAGTACAGGTCTAGCAGGCTGAGCAACAATAGGCTGCTGGTCGATTGTTGGGTTTTTGCATGTCCATGCTTATTTGTTTGATGAAAAGGGAAATAAGAGCAGAACACGGAACTAGAGCTTCTTTCCTATCTTTGATGGCTGAATAGATGCGAGTAAATCAATTACCATAAAGTTTAGGGAACCTAAGTGCACTATGTTTCTCAGCATATGGGATGCTTATAATAAGATATTGATCAATTAGATATATCAAGAGGTGGTCAACAAGGATGGATTAAGTTTCAATAGGGCTGAACACAGATCAAATAAGGATTGGATGTCAGTATATCCATGTCTATATCTATTTATATTTGATGAATATGGATGTAGATATGGATATTAATCGGATGCAAAATGCATATCCGTATGTGTTAAACAGATACAAATATATATTGGATTTGAAAATACTGTCAGATAATTAAATTTTGCGATCATAAAATTAAAAATGTCATTGAATAGGAGGTACATTAAGCAATAACATGTTGCTATGGTGATTTGTTTTCTTAAAGTTGCACCAGTGCTAGATAAGATTAAATAGGTTTACATACAAAAAATGGATATTCGGATGTGGCTAGGATGGTGGAATATGGATTCGGATGGATAATGTCCGGTCCACTCTCAGCCGTAAGTTTCAAGGCAGTTAATATCCAGAATTTGCTTGAGATAGGGTCTACTTGCTCTATAAATAGGGCTGATATTGGATATTAGATATTAGTATTTTTCATGTATGTACCTGCTTTTTTGGGGGCAAATGTGAGTATGGGTATGGATGTAGATATGAATCAAATAAAGTTCTGATATGGACATAAATTAGATGATGTGAACTTTGTGGGAAGAATACTATTCCGCTTTATGCTATGTAAACTAAAGAATACTGCCCTTCCAGCTTTCCTTCATTAGCTTTCTGAAGTAAACAAATGATTGTCCAAAGCACAAAACAATGTGTAATTCTTATTAGATTCTAATAGTTCTCCTGCCATTAGGATTTCAAGAAGCCTCCCAAATTAAAGATATGAATAGTTTTGCATGAAGATATGAATTGATAAATTTTGATATGTGAATAGTAATTGTATATTTGTGATTCATATTCATAGCGTTTTCTTTTGGTGGATCAATTACAAATGCTTTGTAATTATTAAAGGATAAGATCCAGATAGATGTGGATCTGAAAGGATGAGATCTATTTTGACCTTTACCATAAATTATTAAATATTCTGCTTTGTCATCTCAATTAAATGTAACTAGATATTGGCCGTCGGCTAAAGGGAGATGGTCCCTGTACGAAGAGACGACAGAGATTAGATTTTCCTGTTGCTGTTCTAATATTACTTAAAAAATCTTGCAAGCAACAGAATTCCTATCAAGTCGTGATAAATCTGTTATTGTATATTGAATTATCAAATTTAATGTTTGTTTGAAAAATTCGGTAGAATTTGGTTGGATTTTTTAAACCAATCAGGCCTCTTGGTCTGTGTCTAAAGGCCCATCCTAGTTTTAGCACCTAGCACAAATCGAATCTGTGGACTTGGTCCGTAGGAAAAAAAATATATATTATTATTTTTTCCTACTGCAGAAGTTGGGTTTGAGTGGTATTAGGTTGATCTGGGTTTTATCCGAACAGACTGCTCATTGTATGAATCCTACATCAAATTTAGCTTAATTTTGCTGATTTTTTTCGACAAATTTTTAAAAATTTATTTACACTTGTAGCACTTGCAGGTACGCACCCTAAAATTAATAATATATTTTATTATATACAGAAAGAAAAACGATTGTAGCCTATAAAAGGAGCCGATTTTTTCTAACAATTGAATATCATGTTGTGTGGGCATCAAAAACAGGTCTTGATTGTCAATCAGAGAACTTCTGGTACTACAGAATGTATTATTATGGCTTAAATCAGTCATAAAAAGCAATTATAGGTCCAGTATCCGAATCTGGGGAATTTAAGAAAATGTTGAAAGGAAGCCATGTCGGCTTGGTGGACCCAGTTCAGGCCTTGTGCTGGCCAGCTTGTCCCAACGTTACCCTTAAAATGGCAAAGAGAGGCGAAAAATATCATTCTCGCCGTGACATAAAACTAGGGTTTTTTGGTTGGGGGAAGTTTCATCTCTATTCTAATTTCAGGGTGGAACGGGAATGCCTCAACCTGCTAAAATCTAATCTAAATTCTACTTTAGATTTCAAATTTCATTCTAAATCTGGTTTTGATTTTAGTTACGGACCAAATGCATTAGGAAATGTGGCCATTCTGATTTCTATTCTAATTTATTTTGATTCTAGCCGTGAATCAAATGCAGATCTAGCAACAAAAAAGAAAAAAAAGAAAAAAAAAAGAAAAAAAAAGAAAAAAAGACTTGTTTGGGCTTGGCCCCTGGAGATATTTTTCTTGAGGTGCCTAGGCATTGGCAGAGTGGGAAAGGAACTAGCTTATGCTGGAAATTACAGGTTATTAGTTTTTATTGTAGGTGTAGCTATGATGCTTACTACGTCTATCAATTTTTCATATGAATCATGGCCATTGAAAATGCAAATTAGATCACATTCTTTTTAAGCTTTATAATCTATTTCAAGGACATTTTCATTAGTGTTTTGACACTCCTTTTATAAAAAATTAAAAAAATTCTGATGCAATAAGATTAGTGTGGTACTACACCAGGCACATGGAATGAAAATTCAGCATCGCCTCCACCTCATATTAACGGTCGCATTATTCTGAAGGAAGTGGCATGATCATTGAAAGCATCATATAAGAAAAAAATCACTGCAGAACTTCATATTAGTGATCGCAATCTATGAAACAAGAGGCATCATCATGACAAAAGAACATTACCTTATAAAGGTTCTAGATTTTTTTGTAGAAGTGAATATTTTTCCCAATGCTCAAGATCTTCCATGGCAACAAGAATACAAGAAGCCCTCCTTCGTGAATATTTTCGGGATAAAAAAAAAAAAAAAAAAACTATGGTTGACCGTGAAATCATGAATAAGGTTCCACAACGGTATTGTGCGAGAGTATAGAATCGGAAGACTTGTAGGCCGGTAAGAGCAAGAGAAGGTACTGACTAATTGTGTGATATTTTGCATGCTTTGAGTTCTTCATTTGAAAAGATTTGAAGTTTAAATTCATTTGGAAACATCTTTCTTGATGGACTTTGTTTTCTCGATTTAGAACCCAAGATAGCAATAATGCTACTTTTTGTGTGAAAGCCAGCATAGGATTTGTGGGCAATCCTTGGCCCAAAATTGGGACGGCTATGAAATATTGATTCAAAAGTAATTTCCTGATGCTCATTCATCTTCTTCACGAGCCACGTTTCTATTAGGTATATTCATAGCATCATCTGACTCCATTAAAAATGCCCTAGGACATTCATTAAGAGCAAAATCCTTATTATCCTAGACTAGAAAAAGAAAATAGTCAAACATTTGATCAAGAAATTATAAAATTAGCCATTTTATCTCGTTGATGAATTTTCTAGATGAAAACTATTGCTAAAGTGTATGAGAAGCAGATTCCAAGATTAGACCCCAAATTTTAAGTTTTCTTGCATAGTTTCCAATTATGGAAACATCAGTCTTGAGGCCATGATCACCATGCAAATATTGTTGTTGGCATCCGTAGAAGCGAAGCTTGCAGAGGAACTAACACGTCCAATTGTCATGCCCCAATCCATCAACATGAATCGGGCTGATATATGGCTGCACATCTGGTAGGGTTTGGCCCCAAAAGACATTCAAGGCCCGCCAAAATTTTTAATTCCAAAAGTAGATCCTCCATCCAACAATGAACAGGCAATGACAATTTAGAGTATCTCTACACTCCATCATAACAATTTAAACAATCAAATCTTAATAATTTAGAAATCATTTTGGTCAAACATTCAAGAATTTTCGTTACTGCTATTTTCAGAACACTATTAGACAATACATAAATTTTGATCGTTTCATTGTTAAAATTTCAAATAAAGTAACTATGGCTTGACCCTAAGCTCTCCAGCATATCATCCAAACCCAATCCACACTTCTTAACATTTAGAAAAGGGCAAGAAAATGAATAGTGAGTTAACAATCTATTAAGTTAACTCTTCGCCTCTGGTTGGATAAAGCATATATATAAAAAATCGGCTAGGTAAGTACATATATCATTATAAATAATAAAAGAAAGTAATTTTGTAGATTTTAGAAAAGAGTTTTACAATTAGCATGCTGAAGTTCAACAATTTAATGATTCACCTTTCAAAATATTAGTATAAAAAACCTATACTTAATACAATTATTAAGAAAATTCCTTTTTAAGAGAGTTTCAAAAATATTGATAGTCGCACCCTTTTTTAGTTTTTGTGACTATAACATGATTAGTCTCATCACAAGACTCAGAATCATATTTGGTCTTATGGTATAGGCCTAAAATTATTTTTAATCTGACAATAGAGGCCAAATAAATACGTTTCTAAGCACACGTTTGTCAGTGATCAACTTTACTGGCTAAGCCTAAACCATAATTAGACTAGAGTGGATCCAATAATATGTTTACCTCCATTCCAAACTAGTTTTCTGTTATATAACAACTATGGAGCATTCAAAGATGCATGAGCTTGGAAATATATCTCTAAAATAATTAAGAGGGCAGGAAGGGAGGGAGGGGGGAGAGATCTAGAGAGAAGACAGAGGAAACACGTTGGAAAGAATCAAATCAATATGATCTTTTTGATACATAAAAACTTAGCATCATGCTTAAGAAAAATATTTTATGCTTAATCCATGTTCTTAATTTTTTGTTTCTTGCAGGGTGATTCAAGATATAATATGGGATGTTAATCATAGAATTTTGTAACAACTTTTTAATTTTGAATTTTCAAGGATAATATAATTTATATTTACAAATTGCATATTTAAAACTAAGTGTGTAATGTCGTGGTTTTACTGAAAAGATACAACTTTCAAACTATTTTCTCTAATAATAATACAAGAAATGCATAGTAAATTCTAGGGTTGTAGAAGTACTTATTGATCAAGAGCAATAAAATCCAAAGATTTTCGCCAGTCTGCAACCTAAAATAATTACATTAAACAATTAAGCTCCCTTATAGAAACCTAAAGCATGAAACTCATGGTTCAATCCAACCCTTCTTTTGCTTTAGGAATAGAGAAGATGGCAGATCAATGGTGGTTGGTGGTAGTGCCAGGAAGATGCCGAGTAGCATTATAGAAATGCTTAATGGCATCACAATGGGAATGTATGGAAAAACTCACATTCTAGAAGAGAAACAAAGGCGTTTAGGTGTTGGAGTTGTGTAAAGTGGAACAAGAGTGGAATGAGGAGATAGAAAAAGAAAGAAGAAAATTGGAGAGGAGGAGGCTTGTGGTACAAAGAGGGACCTATAGAGCCATCATGCCATGTGAAGAAAGATACAAAAAAAAGAAAAGAAAAAAGAAAGAGATGGAAATCATAGAAATGTAAAAGGAAAGATAAGAAAAAGGTGGGAGGGGAGGGGGGAGGAGGCGCATGTACCAATCTTGGCTCCTCCCCTCAGTTGGTGAATGCACAAAGAAGGATAGAGAATTGGAGAGGCGCATGTGCCAATCTCTAGCGACATGGAAGGAAAAAGGAAGAGAAGGAAGATGAAAGAGAAAGGAATAAGATTAATGGAAGGAAGGACAAGAAAAGGAAGAGGAAAAGAGAAGAAAAAGAAGTAAAGGGGTGGCATGGGCATCGATGATTTGACTAGTTGATTGGCAGGGGATAGATAGAAAGTTTGAGAGAAAGAGGAAGGAGGAAATATGGTGTTGGCTAGCCTTCCTGAGTGGTAGGGAAGAAGAAAAAAAAGTAGAGAAGGAAAGCGGAGGGAGGGAAGGAGGAGATGTGGATTAGGAATCGGGCATCATATTCTACCTTCTTAAAATTCTTGAAACTTCAATATATTTAGTTCTTGAAGAAATAAGAACACTTCTTATTGATCTCCTCCTCAAGCTCGCAAGTAGCCTTCCACTCTAAGTGATTGCTCCATTAGATCTTAATATATCGAATAGTGCACCATCAAAAAACTTGCTTCTTCCCATCCATAATTTTTACTAATTGTTCCTTCTTAAAAAGATCTTCTTTGAGCTATAGTGGTTTGAACTCCACTAAATGGCCAAGATCCAGACATGTTTTTTCTCGACATATAGATATGGAATATATTGTGAACCCCTGCAAGAGCCTGTGGTAGAGCCAAATGATAGGATATCTCTCCAACTCTATCCAAGATTTCAAAAGGTCTAATATACCTAGAATTCAATTTTGCTCTGTAATCTAAATCTCAACACAATCTTGGTAAGTGATACTTTAAGAAATAAAAGGATCTCTTACTTGGATTTCTAGATTTACTCTTCTATTACAAATATAACTCTTATGTTGTCCTTGAGCCACCTCTTAGTGAGTTGGATATTCTTCACCATTAGTTGAATGATCTTGGGTTTAATAATTTTTTTCACTGATACCAACATATAGGAGACCTACATCTCCTCTAATATAGATTTTCAAAAAAATCTATTGGAATGCTAGCCTCATAGCTGTTGGTAAATGCAAACTCTACTAAGTGCAGGTACTTGTCTTATGAATCCTTCAAATTTAGTACATAGGACCTCAGCATATCTTTTAGGATCTGGAATGTTTCCTATGACTATCTATTTATTAGAGGGTGGAAGATTGTACTGATTTTTAATTTGATTCTCAGGCACGATGCAAATTTCTCCAGAATTGCGAGACAAATCTTGTATCCTTATCAAAATAATAACACTAGAGTGCCATAGAGCCTTACAATTCATTAATGTATAGCTTTGCTAACATTTTGAGAGATAGACTGATCATGATCCGTAAGGAGTGCGCTGAGTCTATCTATCAGTCTACAATCTCCCAAAGAGCATCATTTCCCTTAAGAGTCTTCAGTAGTGTGATACAAAGTCTATAGCTATATGAGCCTACTTCCATACTAGGATGTAACAAGGTTGTTGCGGCCCTACCAAATCACAATGGAGTAACTTTACCATATTGAAGATTATAACTATCATTAAATATAATATCTAGTCTTTTTGGCTCTAACCACTTGAATAATTTCCCTAATTAGCTCATGGACTCTTTTCTGGCTTTAAAGCTAATGTGTGATGCATATCCGATACTATTTGATTATATTTCAATCAATATTCAAAAATTACATGCGAATGATCTTTAGGATGACCTAACATTATAATACACATGCAAATGTACATAGCTTCTAAACATTTCAGTATTAGTTAAGTTTTAAAATGTTTAAGCATGAATTATGCACTAACAAACTTTTCCATAAAATTATTTAACATTTATTTGATATATTGTCTTTACTCTGCACCATCATTGTCGAAAACTTATTTTTTGTGTTGTTTATGTTAAAATTTTGACTACTACAACCCTCTTCTTCAAGAAATTGTTTAACCATATTTTCGTTCTAAGTAAACTTTAAATTTTATTACAGCCGACAAAATATGATGAATTTGGAATATGGAAGATGTGGGATTGCATGGAGTTATAGAAAACGTAGAGTCCTCCATTTCAAAATCCAATAATTTTGGAATTCTTCTTGTTGACTTAAGTCTTGAATAATCCAAGATTATTTTTGGAATTAAAAAAAAATAAAGTCACTTTTATATAGTTCAGGAATAAATTGTTTTAGTCATTGCCTATTTTATTTGTTCGCATCATGCTATATAATAGCAATTGTCTTCATTTTAAATTGTATTAGCATGCGTGGCTCTTTTAATTCTAATTAGTAGAGTACAATACATACAATGCATGCATAACTTTAATTTTTTAATAATAAAATCTGCCTAAATAAATCTCTATTTATATAATTGCAAAGCCTCATAGTTCAACACCCATGCTAGACTTTTGGGCCTCCGTGATGCACTCAGAGGAATGAGAGGAAAAATAATAGGGAGTCCAATGTGTACTAGAGTCCAAGCCCTGTTAAGTAGCACGTGTGAAGCACATGCAAAACTCTAGTAAGTAATAAATACTAAATCAAGGATTTCAACCTTCCTCCCTGTGTTCTTTTTTTAAAAAAATAAATTAAAAAAAAAAACAATAGGCAATGAGCTAACAACAAGGTGGCCCTTCCAGGAATTTTTCTAGTTCCCAAAGTCGTGGTGAAAGTAGGATTGGAACTTAGGTCATTTGGTACAGTTGCCAAAGATTTCTAGACTTATTAAGCCAACAACTTCCAGCTTCTTCGTAAATAGATGCATGCTTTAACATGAAAAATTTCAAGACTGGAAAATGTACATGGTTAAGGTCAAATTAGAGGAGTTGGCATTATATAGTGGGATGGATAATCTTTGCATAAATTTTATAGTAATATAGACTATTAAAATACAACCCATCTCTCTCTCAATCACTCTTATTCTCACTCTCTCTTTCTAGCTCTCCTAAATAAATATGTTAGTAGGTTTGGCTTTGGCCCATAGATTTTGAGAAGTCATTGGATTGGTGAAATTCTTCAACCCAATTCTTGGTTCCTTGAATAATGATAATTATGCAAAAAATGGTATGGGCTAGTCAAATTTAGGATTAGGTGATAAAATATTGAGCAATTTATTGTGCAGAGAAAGATAAAACAGCTAAAAATACTGAAGAGAGCTGAAGTTAACATGTTTAGAATTTACTATTGTTTATAGTGATTGTTATTTATTTTCATGTCACCTTGTTTTGATGCCTCTTTTTTTCAAGTCTAGTGGGCATGCGTAGTCTATATATACATTGTTATTATTGTTATCTGTTCCCATCAAAGAATCCATTAGCTAGCAAACCCCTTTTAAATACTGTGATTTCTCTTTCAAAGAATCTACCTCTCTTAAACATGCTTCGTCTCCTTTTTTTTCTTCTTTTTTTTTCCCTTTTTTTTCTCTTGTACGTGTGCATAGCATTTGCAAACACTAGTTGATCTATTTGTGCAAATGGGTTTGCCGATTCCACAATAACTAGAAACCCTTATTTTTACTGGGACATGGTTCCTTTAAATTTCCTTGGAAGGTCCGCCAATATAATCGCGCTGTGCCCTTAGGAAAGTTCGCTATGCATGGGTTTGAACAAAGCCTCGGTGCCTAAACCTGAAACCATGGGCCCTAACAAATGTGCCAAAATGATCGGCCCTGATTTCTTTCCAATTTGGTCCAGTTCTCACTGCCCATTGTCAAGGCTAAAATGTATGAATGGGTTTAGCGGATGTGCTCTATCATGGAATTCACAACTTAATACCCTCCCTTATATATTAATCTTCGTGTATCAACTCATATTATTATCTAATACATAATATTCTACTATACAATGGTTAATTTTATAAAAAAACTTAAAATTTTAGAATTTGTTAAAGGATTGCATAAATAAATTTGTGACAAATTAATAAGTTGGTAGTTTGTGCACAAGCGGTTAGCATATCTTCCTCCATGGGCAAGCTGATCAGCTGGAATAGTATGGTAGCACTCCGCAAACTTCTTAATGTCCAAATTCTACACACAAACACATGCACATACGCATGAATATGAGAGAGAGAGAGAGAGATGCTGTGAATAGGAGTATTAGTGATGGAATAATTTTATTAGAAAACGAAGATGTTACGATAATTATTTTGGAGGTAAAAGCGCCCACGCTTGGTTTGCCCAACCAAGTTTCCAGTAAGTATCAACCACAAGTACTTCGGCTTGGCCGCGACTTGGTGCGATGCCCTTTTGTTGACGCTATATTTGATGTAGTACTGGAAAGCAACCCAGTCCTTGGGAACACCAGTGGAAGCGATATCACTTGCAACTCCCTGCATTCACCTTAGGGTGCCATCTCTAAGTTGTTTCAGATGAAAGTTCTTTCATAAAAAGAAAAACATTTTGACTTTACTCTCAAAAAAAGTGATAGAAATACCTACTTCCATAAGATTACGTGGAAGAGGAAAAGAAGGAATTTCCTGGCTTTTTTATTGGATGATGGTGCTGAGTACACTAGTTACAAAGATATTGCTCTTAGATTCCATGTACAGTTTCTTCTGAAATCTAGTTGGACAATCCTTTGTTCTTTCAACCTCCATTGACTAGAACTAGCTTCAGAAATTGTAGCAAGAGTAGTTGTCAAGTTCTACCAGCCATGGAATCTGCTCCTTCCCCTCCCTGGCACCTATCTACCACCACTCCACCGGGTCCTTGAATTCCAGCAACTGGAGCCTGGTCAGTGTCGCAACAATCCTCCAAAAGTTCCCATCAAAACACCCAGAATTCGCGTGTTGGAGTTTTAAACCAGAAAATATATATATATATATATATATATATATATATATATATATATATATATATATATATATATATATATATATATATATATATATATATATATATATACCAGCTTTATCCCTAAATTTTAGATGATTTAAAAACTTTAAACTCTATTAATTTTAAAAATAAATACACCAGTTTTATCTTTCATAGGAATGTTCTAAAACATCGCATCTTCAGAAATGCCGCATCGGATCGGTCACCAAACAGAGACTATAAATAGGCTCTAAATCCAAGATAACTCCACATTACTACTTTTTTACTTCTTGAAACAAAACAGAGAATTCTTCTCTTCTTTTTCTTTTTCTCTTCTTCTGAACCTTTTTCAAATTTTTCTTTTCATCTGGGCAACTGAAGAAATCGATTGGATCAAGCTTGCATGTACAGAAGAATCGGGTTGAGCCGAGTTATTGTATCTTGGGGACAAGATCACCGCAAACCTGCATATAGGAGACGAATCACATTCTTAGGGCAGTGTATCTCACATATATCGAATCAAACAAGCTCTTTTCAATCTTCTAATTTTTTTTTACTGGATTATTCTTTTATAATACATTTATAAAATAAAGATAGACAAAATATTTCCAACAATCTAACAACGTGAACTTGATTGTACTAGAAATTGCTATATATATATATATTTATTTACTGAAATTTAATTTGACAGTATAGAATTAGATTTAGTTTAATTGTATATAAATTTTAAAGCCTTAACTTCATTCAGAAAGTTATTTTCTTCACAAAAAATAGTCTTTTAAGAAAGTTATATTATTCTGAAAATTATGCAAACAAATTTCTGCAACTTTAAAAATTGTATAGAAAATTTTCAGCATATTTGAAATCTTTGCAAAATTTTTCTTCATCTTTGAAAATAGTGCAAAAATTTTCTGCAGATTAAAAATCTGTGTAGAAAAGTACTTCAGCTTTAAAATCCGTGCAGATTTTCTACAACTCTAAATTCTATGCAAACTATTTTCTGTAATCTTTAAAATCTATGCAGAAAACTCTGGCGTCGTTAATATCTATACATATTATTAGTTGTTTTAAACTATCTATTGCTGTTGCTTTGAAAAGTATGCAGCAATTTATAAAGTTACTTTATTTGTAATATTTCTTAGTATAGTAATTTAATTTTATTATATATATATATTATTTATTTTAAAATCTAGAAGTATATTATTGAAAGCCATTAATTAACTATTCAAACATATAGGGCAAATCTCCATGAAACTTATGTCTTTAGAATAAACTAAGCAAACAAACTTCATAAATGGCTTCTTTTGATAATCATAGTTCAATCAAACTCAAAAAGTTTTGTGGATCTTCTTTTAAAAGGTGGCAAAAGTAAGTAAAATATTGGCTCACCACATTAGGGTTAATCTCTTCCATAGAATTTTTTGATCCAATACCATCATCTCGATCAACCTCTCAACCCTCTTCTAGCCCTTAAGATTCTGGATCATTTGTTCACTTTAAAACTCTTGAAGAAATTGCTGCCATAGAATCCTTAGTGTCTTTGCTTATTCTCTTGATCTTAAATTAAACACCAGACATCTCTTTCTTCTTGGCGGTGTTGTAGTTGTTTGAGGCTCATCTAAACAAACTATTATATCTTGAAGTACTATGGAGATCGAGTTGAATGCTCTGAATATCACGTGTACTGAAGCAGAGTGGATTAAAAATCTTATCTTAGAGTTACTTTTAGTACCTAAGCTAGTTCCAGCCATATCAATCTATTGTGATAATAAGGTCGTAATAGAATCGACAAATCAAAAGAGTACCAATAAAAAGATAAACCGACATATCCGAATTTGTCATAAATTTATGAGACAACTCAAAAAGATTAATGTTATTTTCTTGAAATTGGTTAAGTCAGAGAAAAACTTAGCAGATCATTTAACCAAGAGTTTGTATAGGAGTGGAGTCCTAGAATCATCGAGAGAGATAGAGCTTAAGCCTACTATTTAGGCCCTATTTGGGAGAGCTTTTGGAGGGCCAAAAAGCACTTTCTGGCCCTCCAAAAGTACTTTTAGACAAAAAAGGGTGTTTGGTAAAATTTCTGAAAAGCTGTTTCAGCTTTTGCGGGAAGCTGAAAACAGCTTTTGGGAGGAAGCTCCAAAAGCTGTTTTCAGCTTTGTCTATCACCCTCCTCTTCCTCTTCCTCTTCCACCCATCCCCCTCCTCTCCATCTCCCCCGCCGCCGCCCACGACGCCCTCCCCCTCTTCTCCCTCCTCTGCCGCCGTTCCGTCTCCCTCGCCGCCGCCCCCTCTCCCTCGCCGCCGCCCTCGACGCCCTCCGCCTTTTCTCCCTCCTCCTCTGCCGTTCTCCCTCCCCTACTGCTATCGCCAACGCCCTCCTCCTCTGCCGCTCTCTCTCCCCCGCCGCCGCCTCCGACGTCGTCTTCCTCTTCTCCATCCTCCTCTGCTGCTCCCTCTCCCCCTTCGCCGCCCCTGACGCCCTCCGCCTCTTCTCCCTCGCCCGACCACCTCTCCCTCTCCCCCGACCGCTCTCCCTGTTCCTCAAAGCTTCTCTCTTCGGCTTCATCGCCCATCCTCCCGTCGTCGCGCTGCCGGGAGCTTGATCGCCCCTTCCATGACCACGCGGGAGAAGTGAGGCAAGGGAGGAAGAAGGGAGGGGAGAAGCTTCGGGAAGGAGGAAGAAGAAAGAAGAGAAGGAAAAGAAAAGAAAAGAAAAAGAAGAAAAGAAAAATAAAAGAAAAGAAAAAGAAAAGAAGAAAAGGAAATGAAAAAAAATAGAGAAGATAAAATAAATAAATAAATAAATAAAAATATTAATAATTGTTTAACTAATTTTATCATCTAGCTAGAAAATTTGTTAGGAAGATAAATGGTCATGAGAAGAGTAAAAATTAATTTATGCTAATAATTAAAATTTTTTATATTTTTATTATTGTATTATACTATAAATATAATATAATATTGTATCATAATACATTAATATGTTATGTTAAATAATTTAATATTATATTATATTATGAGAAATTAATTTATGCTAATAATTATAATATTTTATACCTTTATTATGTATTATACTATAAATATAATATTATATTACATTATATCATAATATATTAATATATTATGTTAAATAATTTAATATTATGTTATATTATGAAAAATTAATTTATGCTAATATTTTTGATGATATTGGAAATCGTGGGGTGCCCTTTTGGGCGGCGGCGTCCGCCCACGGCAACGTGCGTCCGCCTTGGCTCTCTTCCATCGAGACTGCCGCGGGCTAACTACAAATAGTCATCAGAAGGATGAAAAATAAATTTACACTAATAATTATAATATTTTATACATTTATTATTGATTATACTATAAATATAATATTATATTACATTATACCATAATATATTGATATGTTATGTTAAATAATTTAATATTATATTAAATTATTATTCTATAGTACACAGTGTTATAGTATTATATTATAATAATATTATATTATATTATATTAATATTATACTATATCATATTTTTATGTATTAATACATATTATATTTTATTATGCTCTGTTTTATAATACTAGTAATGTTCTTTATGGTCATTTTGTCACACAAAAGTACTTTTTCAGTTTGTTTACCAAACACATGTTAAAGTGCCACAGCACTTTAGAAATGTAGTTACCAAACAGCAAACAGCTTTTTATAACAGCTCTACTTCAGACAGCTCTACTTCCAACAATTCTATCTCCAACAGCTCTACTGCCAACAGCTCCCCCAAACAGGGCCTAAGTCACTGATAGTAGATACCCAACTTTTGTGATTGGAGATCCCATGAAGAAGGTTCAATGTGGTAGAAACAAAATTGATTGAGTGATCGTGTCAAAGCATATTTTTTCGGAGTATATCTCCTCCCATCCTTATAATGAGTGCTCTTATCATTACAACAAAACTTGTCTTTTCTGGCACTTTTTAAAGTCTATAAAGACGCTTATAAGTATCGGTAATTTTGCTGCCGACGCTTTCTAAAGCACCGTAAAAGCGTCGGCTTTGTGAGAGTCTAAAAAAATTAGCCGATGCTTTTAGAAAGCGTCGTTAACTGCCTAAGCTTTTAGCGACGTTACTAAAAACGTCGCTAAAAGCTGACGCTTATGAGCGTTGGGCAGTTAGCGACACTTCAAACTGTCGGCTTTTAACCGCTATTTTTTTATAGCAACCCTTTAAAGCGTCGTTATAAATATTTTTTTTAAAAAAAATATTTTAATTTTTTTTAGCAAGCTTTAAAGGTCAGAGGTCATCCTCCTCTGGATCCTCCGACATGGCTAAACGCAATCTCCATTGAAGGAATTCTGGAACCAATCTTAAACCTTCAACCCATCGAAGGCATTGCATCTCACTTTTCACTGCATCAAAACTAATCAAGAAAAAGTTATCAATTGAGAAAAAATCCAAAAGTAGCTGTACTATAAATAATATCAGTGCAGATGGTAATCATACTATGACAAAATTCATCTCTAAATCTACCTTCATATAAACAACTCCAATAACCACTATTAACTTCAACAAATCGTATAAACAACACATGACAAAATTCATCTCTAAATCTACCATGATATAGACAACAAATTGTATAAAATGTACCGTATTCTTCCATTAGAGTTAGGGGAGAAGGGGTTGGGGGGCTCACTGGAGATGGCCTTGAGGATAGCTTCCTGGGGAGGTCCCTGATCGTTTGGAGGCGAGGAAGGAGAAGAGGAAGAGGTGGGGGAGGGGGCCTCGCCATGGGAGCCTTGAAGAGGGAAAACACCATGGAAAAATCCTAACCCTAGACGGTCGCACAAGGGAAGGCAGAGAGAAGGAGGAGGCGAGGGCGGAGGAAGGAGGCGATGAAGAAGACATGGGAGGAGTGTCCACTAGGGAAGGACCAATGGTCGATGGCAAAGGCGAGGCTCATGCTCTTGTTGTAAACGGGATAGGGGGGGATGAGGTGCTTGAAGAGGCTAACGTGGAGAAGGTCGAGGAGGAGAGGGAAAGCGGAACTAGAGGAGGAGAAGTGGGGGGGGGATAGGGGGATGGGGAACCAGAAGTGGCCCTCGCAAGAGATCCCAAGGGCTTTGAGGAGGGAGCCGATTAGGATTTTGGGGGGGGGGGAGGCTGGAGGAGTTAGGGATCAGGATTAGGATTTGTGTGGTAGAGGATGGCCTCCGACGATGCTCTAAAGCGTTGTTGGGGGGCGGGGAAGATCGTGTGGTCCCCGACGATGCTTTTTAAAGCGTCGTTGGGGGGTGAAGCTGCAATTGCCTCCGACGACACTTTTTAAAGCATCATTTTAGGGCACTATGGCTTCTGACGATGCTTTTAAAAAGTGTCGTATTAACTTAGGCTTCCGACGACACTTATAAACATTGTCGGAGGTCAAAATTTTATGTAGAATTCTGACAATGCTCATAAGCATCGTTCTAATCCAGATCTCTTCCGATGCTACTAAGAAGCACCGACAAATTTTGGTGCTGTGACCAAATAGCTGTTGTCAGCGCCCGCGCCGGAACCCACTCACACCGGCGCCGCCACCGACGTCGGAGAAGCAAAGAGAGAAACGAACGGATAAGCACTCTCTCGCTCCCTCGACGCCGGACTCAAGGATCACCACTTCGCTTCCGCTACGAAGGGCAAAAGATTACCCCTGGTATCAGTAGGGTAAAACACTTGAGCACCGCAACGGATTATCAAAGATCAAAGGAAGAAGAAGGAAGAAAATAGCAAAGCAAACACAAAGATGTAACGAGGTTCGGCTACAAGTAGCCTACATCCTCCACCGCTCCAAATCTCAATTAGGATGATCTGATTACAGAGATAGCACACACCCGAACGATCACAAGCGATCGCTCTACAAGAGATTCACACAGAATTCCCTTTGCACAAGAAGTAGGATCCCAATCCTCTTCTTCTCTAGAACCCTAGCCTCACAAACAAGAGTCTCTCTCAAATATACGGCAATCTCTATCCCCTAGGGCTCTCATGAGTCCTATATATAGTCTCAAGACCTTCAGATGATTATAGCCGTCGAAGTGCCACCAAAAACACCAAAGGAAACTCGTCCGTATGATTTCCTGCGAGCTCGAGTCGACTCGACTTTAGTTCGAGTCGACTCGGGCACGTCTGGACAACTTCCAGTATAACTGGCACGATCTCGGGTCGACTCGACTGTGGCTCGAGTCGACTCGACGATGCTTCGAGTCGACTCGATTGTAGCTCGAGTCGACTCTGACAGTCCAGACAGAAACATGGTTTTTCGGCTTTTCTCCTCCCGGGTCGACTCGACAGGCCTCGAGTCGACTCGACTGTTCCCGAGTCGACTCGACTGTAGCTCGAGTCGACTCCGACAGTCCGCCAGACAGAACTATGCAGAATTAATTTTCCTTCAATTCTCTTCATCACCAATGGTCTCCACATACCCCAACAATCTCCCACTTGGAGACCTTGGGTATATCCTCTTGTTACTTGGTTCTCCTCTGTGCTCCCACTGAAAAACTGGATCATCCTAGTGAAATCGGTACGATGCCTCCTCAACGTCTTCAAGCATGAAGACCAGCAGAAGCTGAACAACTCCTCAGCTTCTCCACCGTGACGACCTTCGTCAACATATCTGCAGGATTCTGACTTGTATGAATCTTCTCCAACTTGACAAGTCTCTGCTCGAGCAATGACCTCACGAAGTGGTACCGTATGTCAATATGCTTCGTCCTTGAATGGAAAGCTGAATTCTTTGCCAGATGAATTGCACTTTGACTATCTGAATATAACATGCAATCCTTCTGCTCCTTCCCAAGCTCCTTCATCAAGCCTTGAAGCCATATTAGTTCCTTGCACGCCTCTGTGGCTGCCACATACTCCGCCTCCGTAGTCGACAATGCAACAACTGGTTGCAACCTGAAAATCCAACTGACGGCTCCACTGCCCAAGGTGAACAAGTACCCTGTCGTGCTCCTTCTGCCGTCCAAGTCCCCTGCCATGTCTGAGTCCATAGAGCCCTGTAGCCGGATCTCAGAACCTCCATAGCACAATGACATGTGCTCAATGCCTCTCAGATACCTCAGTATCCATTTGACCGCGCGCCAATGCTCCAAGCCTGGGCAGCTCATAAAGCGACTCACAACTCCCACTGCTTGAGCAATGTCTGGTCTCGTACACACCATAGCGTACATCAAGCTCCCCACTGCCGATGCATACGGGATTTTTGACATTTTGAGCTCCTCCACCCGCGTCTTCGGACTTTGCCCTTTTGAAAGCTTAAAGTGGGCTCCCAGCGGCGTGCCAACAGGTTTGGCACCCTCCATGCAGAATCTCCTGAGTACTCGGCTGATGTACTCCGCCTGAGATAGTCTGAGGATATGTTTAGACCTATCTCTGCTGATCCGCATCCCAAGGATCTGTTTCGCTGCTCCTAGATCCTTCATTGCAAATTTTCTTGACAGCTTCAGCTTCAATCTTGCAATCTCATGCATGCTAGCTCCTGCAACTAACATGTCATCAACATACAATAGCAAGATAATGTAAGATGTACCGAAGTCCCGAAAGTAGCAACAGTGATCCTCCTGACATCTCCTGTATCCTATCTCAAGCATGTAACTATCGAACTTGAGATACCATTGTCTGGGTGCCTGTTTCAAACCATAGAGGCTTTTCTTTAATTTGCAGACTAAGTCACCCGTGCCAGCTGCAATGTATCCCTCCGGCTGCTGCATATATATCTCCTCATCGAGATCTCCGTGGAGAAAGGCCGTCTTCACATCAAGCTGCTCTAAGTGAAGATCCTCTACTGCCACCATACTCAGCACCGCTCGAATAGAACTCATCTTAACTACAGGAGAAAAAATCTCTGTGAAGTCGATACCTGCTCTCTGCTGAAATCCTTTTACAACCAGTCTGGCCTTGTACCGCTTCTTCCCACCCTGCTCTTTCTTCAGCCTGTAAACCCATTTGTTTGACAGTGCTTTCTTCCCCTTGGGCAGATCCACCAAATCCCACGTTTGATTCTGCTCCAATGACTTCATCTCATCATCCATGGCCAACTCCCACTCCTCCCTGGTATCAACCTCCAATGCCTCCGTGAAGCATTCAGGTTCGCCATTATCTGTGAGCAGCAAATAACTAAGAGTCCCATCATACCTTTGAGGAGGCTTCCCATGAGTACTACGAGTGGACCTTCTTAGTTGTGGAGGGGGTGCCAATGCTTCAGGTTCTTGCTCTGACTGAGTCTTCTGACCAGAATTTGTAGACTCCTCTTCAGGATCCACAAAACACGGCTCAACAGGTTTTGTTTCTGATTCATAGCTCTGCTGCATTTTCTCATTGAATACCACATCATTACTACGAATGATCTTCCTGTGTTCGGGATCCCAAAGCCGGTACCCAAACAGTTGACCTCCGTATCCAACGAAAATGCACTTCTTTGATTTGGCGTCTAGTTTGCTTCTTTGACTGGAATCAACATGGACATAACTGGTACAACTGAATACTCGTAAGTGCGCCAAATTAATCTTCTTCGCTGTCCATGCTTCCTCAGGAATCCCAAATTCAAGTTTCTTTGATGGCCCTCTGTTGATCAAGTAGGCAGCAGTGTTAACTGCTTCCGCCCAAAACTGCTGTGGCAATCCAGCATGTATCCTCATGCTCCTGGCACGATCATTAATTGTTCTGTTCATCCTTTCAGCAACTCCATTTTGTTGTGGTGTTCCTGGAACTGTCCTCTGCCTGACGATCCCAGCATCTGCACAGTAGTCCTCAAACTCCCTGCTACAATACTCACCACCGTTGTCCGATCTCAGGCATTTCAACCTCTTTCCTGTCTCGAGTTCTACCATCGCCTGCCATCTCCTGAAGACCCCAAATACCTCTGACTTGTGTTTCAAGAAGAACACCCAAAGCTTCCTGGTAGCATCATCAATAAAAGTAACATAGTACTGAGATCCACCAATAGAAGAAACTGGTGCAGGCCCCCACACGTCCGTGTGCACGAGATCTAGCTTTTCTTGCTTCCGAGGTTTACCTTCTTTGTTGAATGAAACACGCTTCTGCTTTCCGAGAACACAATTCTCACAGAAGTCCATCTCAACACTCCTGAGACCCTGCAGCTTTCCCAACTGGTGCATCACCTCCAGTCCCTGATAACTCATGTGCCCAAGTCTACAATGCCATAACTTGGTGTCCACATCTACTGCAGCAACTCCAATAGAGTTCTCCGTGCCGTTGGCGACATAAAGTGTCCCAACCTTCTCGCCACTAGCCACCGTCAACGAACCCCTGGATATCTTCCACTTATCAGCTGTGAAAGTAGTGTTGTACCCCTGGCTCGCCAACTGTCCAACAGAAATCAGATTCCTCTGCAGTTGAGGCACGTGCCGTACGTCCTCAAGCTCAAGTGAAGATCCAGAAATCAACTTCACTTCCGCGCTTCCCCTTCCTTGTATGGTGCAAGGCTCTCCATCCCCTAGGTAGACTTTGCCGAAGTCTCCCTTCTCATATCCTCCAAGAAGCTTCCGTTGGGATGTAGCATGGAAAGACGCGCCCGAGTCTATCACCCAAGACTCGTCACAGGTAGATAAAGATAGAACGAGGGCATCCATATCACCGTCTTCAGCAAGATTTGCCAGATCCTTGCTGACTCCTTCGGTGTGGTCGCCTTGCTTCCCTTTAGGAGATTTGCAGTCCCTCCTAAAGTGCCCTGTCTTCCCGCAGTTCCAGCACTTCACTCCTTTGTTCTGAGGTGCTCGAGACCTGCTGGATCTCGACTTCGAGTCGCTTCGAAAACGACCGTCCTTCTTTTGTCTTCCCCGGTCAGAGGTGTTTAGTACACTTCCAGACGACTCTGTAGCTCCAGAAGATTTCCTTCTTGCTTCTTCACTCAGAAGCACTCCCACAACATCATCAAAGATCAACTTCCCCGTCGCCGAAGAGTTGCTCACTGCCATCACCAGGCCCTCCCAGCTATCAGGCAATCCGGAGAGGATTAGCAATGCCCGAATCTCATCGTCAAAACTAATCTCCACTGACTCCAACTGGGCCGTGAGTCCATTGAATTCGTTGAGGTATTCTGCTATGCTGCCGCCATTTTTCATACGAAGATTAAACAACCTCTTCATGAGAAATACCTTGTTTGATGCTGAGGGTTTCTCGTACATCCGCGACAATGTTGCCATCAACTCCATCGTCGTCTTCTCGTTTTTGATGTTGAATGCCACTTGGGATGCAAGTGACAATCTAATGGTGCCGAGCGTCTTCCGATCGAGGACCTCCCAGTCTTCATCGGGCATTTTCTCTGATTTCTTTGCTCTACCTCCAAGAGGTAAATAGAGATCCTTCTGGTAAAGGTAATCCTCTATTTGCATCTTCCAAAATCCAAAGTTCGTGCCATTGAACTTCTCAATTCGCACCGTTCCTTCATCCGCCATCGCAGAAAACCAATAGCTCTGATACCACTTGTTGTCAGCGCCCGCGCCGGAACCCACTCACACCGGCGCCGCCACCAACGTCGGACAAGCAAAGAGAGAAACGAACGGATAAGCACTCTCTCACTCCCTCGACACCGGACTCAAGGATCACCACTTCGCTTCCGCTACGAAGGGCAAAAGATAACCCCTGGTATCAGTAGGGTAAAATACTTGAGCACCGCAACGGATTATCAAAGATCAAAGGAAGAAGAAGGAAGAAAATAGTAAAGCAAACACAAAGATGTAACGAGGTTCGGCTACAAGTAGCCTACGTCCTCCACCGCTCCAAATCTCAATTAGGATGATCTGATTACAGAGATAGCACACACTCGAACGATCACAAGCGATCGTTCTACAAGAGATTCACACAGAATTCCCTTTGCACAAGAAGTAGGATCCCAATCCTCTTCTTCTCTAGAACCCTAGCCTCACAAACAAGAGTCTCTCTCAAATATACGGCAATCTCTATCCCCTAGGGCTCTCATGAGTCCTATATATAGTCTCAAGACCTTCAGATGATCATAGCCGTCGAAGTGCCGCCAAAAACACCAAAGGAAACTCATCCGTATGATTTCCTGCGAGCTCGAGTCGACTCGACTTTAGTTCGAGTCGACTCGGGCACGTCTGGACAACTTCCAGTATAACTGGCACGATCTCGGGTCGACTCGACTGTGGCTCGAGTCGACTCGACGATGCTTTGAGTCGACTCGATTGTAGCTCGAGTCGACTCTGACAGTCCAGACAGAAACATGGTTTTTCGGCTTTTCTTCTCCCGGGTCGACTCGACAGGCCTCGAGTCGACTCGACTGTTTCCGAGTCGACTCGACTGTAGCTCGAGTCGACTCCGACAGTCCGCCAGACAGAACTATGCAGAATTAATTCTCCTTCAATTCTCTTCATCACCAATGGTCTCCACATACCCCAACAATAGCTGACGCTTCTTTCTTGCATTGGCAGAAAAGAGTCGAAAAAACTAATTTTTGCTGTAGTGTATCAGTGATAAAAATATATACTGAAAATGCTGAGTTATACACTTAATGAATCAAAGATAGAAAATTTGCAGAGTATTAGGTCACAAATACTTTGGAGGACTTACCTATGTGAGAATTATTATATTAGCCACAACTAGGAGTTTGGGCTAACGCTAATAAAATTCTTATGAAAAGTCAAGGTACTAAGCACAAGGCCTTTAAACGGCGCTAACGGCATAAAGACCCATTTATCCGTATTGTGTGTGTGATAAATAGAAATCCGAGTCAAAAAATCTAGTTCATGGTCTAATCCACTATAGCTCCTTCAGATAGATACTATTTACACTAAGTGAGGTTCAAGTCTATGAGACACTTCACTTATTGCACATTATAAGTTGCCCAAATTTACTTCTATATATATTTTTTTAAAATTTAAATCTTTTGTGGGAGTTTGTTGGAGTTTTAACTTAGAAAAAAAAATAATTTTAAAAAATAAAAGTACCAGCTTTATCTTCTAAATTTTAGATGGTTTAAAAGCTTTAAAATTCTTATTCTTTTCTTTCGACTTTTTTCCAGAAGAGTTGCGACTCTTCTAAAAGAAATATTGGTTCCAGTTTCTGTAAGGATGCAATGTTTCTAAAACATTGCATCTTTGAAAACGCTGCACTGTATTGGTCTCCGAACAAAGTTTATAGGCTCTAGATCTAGTGTTTGGGATAATTCAATCCACATTACTACTTTTATACTTCTTGAGATGAAAGAGACAATTCTTCTCTCATTTTTTTCCTCTTCTTTCAAACCTCTTTCAAATTTTTATTTTATATAGGCAAAAGAATGATTCGGTTGGGTCAAACCTCTCCAACTATTATTCTCATTAGAAGAGGATCGGAATAAGCCGGGTTGTTGTATGTTGGAGATGAGATTGTCGCAAATCTCCACGTAGGAGGTGGAACACGTTTTTAGGACGTTGTATATCACACTCAATCCAGACAAAATTTTTTAATTTTTTATTTTTTTCTAATAAATAATTTTTTATAATACTTTTATGAAATAAAAATATAGTAATTTTTAGGTAAAATATTTTCAACATCTCTGCCGTCCAGCAAAAGGATCTACCGAAGCTCACGTGCACGGAGAGGGAGATTCGGGAAAATCCCACACAATTCGAAGGAGGAATGGATCATCAGTACTTCTCAAAAACCAAGGCATCTACAGCAGCATGGTGATATGGACAACACCTGGGCTTTCCCATGCTGAAGTCCAACAACTCTGGAGCTCGGCCACTTCATGGACATCCAAACACAAGGATGCCATACTCAGATGCAGAAGTCCCCAGACGCCCACGTCCCACTGTTGAGGCTCTCACGGAACTTTCAAACCATCATCGATCAGGAGGGTGTATCAAAAAAAGAAAAAACCATCACCAGGACAAGGGAGGCATACTGGGTATGGCTTCTCACACTGAGAAGATAGCCAGAGAGCCCGGAAGAGAGCGCTTCGTCAAAGCCCCTCACCCTGGACGATGGTCTAAGAGCTGGGAGGACGCAGCACGCCTTCCTCAAACTGGAGCTGGACCATGTACCTACGCATAGGAGCTCAGCTGCTCATGTACAGAGGACAAACTCTCCATGGGAACGTGCAGAAAGTAGACTTGACGAGGGACTCTCCACGTCCGGTAAGATAAATCGCCATATGGAGCCGGCGGAAGGTATTGGCTAGCTATACTTCATCCCATATCCCTCCTTCTCCCTCAGTGATTATGTTGGCTGGACACACCAGCAATTATAAAACAACAAAGGCAGAATTAAACTCAAAAACAAATTAGCACAAGATAAGCGATCAAGTAGCTGCTGAAAATCTGGATTATGTTCAGCAAAACAGGGGGAAAACAGTGGAAGAGAGGCAGCCCGCTGTTCAGCCGTTTCTTCCCCTTTTTTTTCTACAGCATATCATGCCTCTTCAACTTCTTTTCCACTCATTCTAATCATACTTTGACTCTAGTTAGCAAAAGTAAGTATGGTAAACATTAAATAGCATTTAATTAGACAACACATTAACCATAACAGATTAGGCTAGGGCAAGGGTTTCGCCTGCTTCCGCTGCGGCTACCTAGGACACTGCAAACAAGATTGTCGCAACCCTCTAAAGTGCTTCCACTGCCTTTGCTACGGCCATTCCTATAGGAACTGCAGACGTTCTTCACCCTCACATCTCCAACAACCTATTAATAACCTACTCACACCCCCTCCAAATAATTCTCAAGCTAAAGGCCCAAAACTCCTCCCTACACCCCACCCAACAGCGGCCGCCTTCTATCCGAACAATCATAGTGTTACAATTAATGGCCACCTCCTCAAACCAGAACTCTGCCCCTCGCCACAGAGCTTTTCTCCCGTTTACTGTCGAGATGGCAGATATCTCTGCTTATTTGGAGAGATATCTGCTTACAGGGTGGCGTACGTTGAAGCTTTTGGTATACCCATAAAGGTCGACGACGTAGCTGTCACCTTGGCTCACAAAGCCAAGGTTGCAGGTTCCTGGACGACCAAAAGACTATCCAAGGAGGACACCTTCTTTGTTTCTTGCCCCTCGAACGAGGTCGTTCAGAGGTTGATGGCATTGGGAAATATAAGGGGTGACGGTTTCTCTCTCCTAGTGGCAGCTCTCGCCATCACCGCTCACTGAATCACCTCTCGGCCTTTTCCGGATGCTCCTTAGGTCCCTTCCGCCTAGAACCAATCCTTTGTATTGATTGGACGGCCCAACTGCCAGGACTGGCGTTATTCTCGGGGTTGCCAAGTAGTTTTATCCAAGGAGACCCTCTGAAGCCTAGCATTCTCCATCAATTCCTAGGCTTATCTTTTTCAAATTCAAATTCAAACAGTAGGACTTACGTTGGACCCAAGGCAGTACTTAACCTCTCATCCTTGCAACGGGCCCCTAGTGCTTCCTGAATCCTGACTTGAACTCCTCAAACGGCTGTTACCTGGGTCTACCCGTAAGCGCATCCCTACCCCTTCTCGTTGCATGGTCCAGGCGACAGAGCAAGTGGCTGATGTTTTCTATGCCCTTAAAAAATCTCTAGTTATCTTTGATCATGTCGCGATTTCTTACTCGGAACCCGCCAGTGCTAAGAGAAGTGCCTGCCTACGAAATCTGGCTCTGATACCACTGTTAGCATCCCACATATGCCATAAAAATTTCGAATAATTTTCAGATTGCAGCGGAAAAACTATGCGGGATCTGTTCATCGCATGAACGTATTTTAAAACCATTCGTTTGTAGATAAATTAGAATTAAATTATTTTAAACCATTTTAAAATCATTAAGAAGATCAGATCTTCACCTTGTACGGGTAGATGGTCTCCGCAAATCTGATTTACGTGGATTTGTAGAAGGTTCGATGGAAGCCGCACACGCGTCCGGCCTCTACGGGTATCCACACGAGGTAATGATTCGATCGAAGCCTACGTATCTCCCCGGGGTGCTAGCTCCCTTGCAGAGATGGCTTTTGATGGCTGAAGTCCTCCCTTTCAATCAACTCTTGAATGCTTAGGGAGGAGGAGGAAGAAAGACGGATCAAAGGGAACAAGAACAAAACACTTTCAGCCTTTTTCCCTTTTCTTTTGTTGGCACCAAGAATGAAGAAGGAGGAGAGCCACCAAGGATTCTTCTTCCTCTTCTCTTGCTTGCAGATGAAAGGAGGAGGAAGGGGGTCCTATTTGCTGCCGTGAACACCAAAAGAGGGATTAGAGGAGGGGCCGAACTCCTCCTCCTTTTATTTCTCCATGAGATAAGGATGAGCTCCTTATTTTTAGGAGCTCACCCTTATCTCCCCAATTCGGCAGCAAGGAGGGGCTTACGCCCCTCCTTTTTCTTCCACGCACTTCCCAAGGGGAGGGGCATGGGCCCCTCCCTCATATCCCATTTTATTAGCCATTTAATCAAATTAAGTGGCAAGATGGTTTGGGTTCATTTTATGAGTCCAATCCTAGTCAAAATAGGATTTTTATGAACCCATTTCAATTTCCTCCAATTCCTAATCCAATTAGAATTTAATTGAGCCATGACTCTATTGAGCTCTTCAATCCTAATCTAATTAGGAGTCATGAAATTAATTAAATTAAATTTAAAATTAATTAGGACTTAAAATAATCCTAATCTAATTAGGACTTATTAAATTTCAGCCCTAAGACAATTAGGACTTTAGAAATCCTATTCCAAATAGGATTGTAATTTAATTTGAAATCCTAATCCAATTAGGACTCCAAGGATCCTACTCCAAGTAGGACTCGTGATCAAGTCCAATTAATTAAATTTAATTAATTAAATTAAATTGCAATTCGATTGCAATTGTTCCTTCTTCCAACCACTAACTCTTAGCGGGTTATCCATTTATCAATCTAATTGATTATTTGTGATTCCTAATCACATTCAACCATCGGATCGGTCAATACCTCTAATGTGTGTGACCCCATAGGTTCTATTCTGACTGGTAGTGAGATATATTGCGATCTCTATCACAATATCATTGAAAACTCCTTTCAATGGGTTGAAACAATTTCAACTCAACTTATCAGGGTTTATCGACCATCAAGATGATCCCTGTGAGTCTCACCATCCACCAGTGACATCTAGCAGTATGTAGTGGCCACCCAGCAGAATAGAATGATGAACCTCTAGGTGCAGTTATCGTATGATACAGTCCTTCTATCGTGGATCCCTACAAACCGGAGGTCATGGATAACTCGTCAAACCCCGTCGTCTGTCATATGTCTAGATTTATTCGACTTGAGTTCGATAGTGGAAAACTCTTTCTCCACTTTATATTACTGCCCTGGCCAAGGTCTTAGAACTCAGTCTAATAAATCACATAGGATCACTCCTTTTCTATCAAGGTCGATAGATTCCATGTAAGTGCATACCCTACTCCTACAGTGAACTTACTGCAGCCAATCTACACTACAAGAACACATATGGCTAGAGACCATGTATACGTGTAGTCAAACTACAATAACCTCACTGTGAGTAGCCGAAGCACCGCAGATCAAAGGACCAGTCATACTACTGCAACATCAAGCAAGTCACTGACGAGTGGATAGACATCCAAGTGACTTCTTGTCTTGGTCACGCTCAGTACCCTTGTTCTCTAACAAGCACCTGCACTATCACTTCAGTGTCCCTACACTGTGGACTCGAGTCTCGTCCATCCAGAAGAATAGTGATCTGTGCACTGATCGGATCGATCACCGTCCTCATGATGATCCATTGATCAGGAGCATTAAGAAATTAATCACCAATGATACATGGCTCAAATTCTCAACTCTTGAGAATATGTATCATCATCTTATTAATTCCTTGGACGATTCATAGACACATAAACAATATGAATGAAAAAGATGCCCATTTATTATTCAATAATAATAAAGTCAAGTACAAATTTATGTCCTAGAATTAATAATGTGTCCGCCAGATTGGCTTTTAGGGCATACATCTAACAATCTCCCACTTGCACTAAAGCCAATCAGACATATATCTAAGTCCCATTTTCTCAAGGTGGACTTCTGTCTTCTGCTGATTTAACTGCTTAGTGAGCGGATCTGCCACGTTGTCCGCGGAGTCTACTCTCTGCACCTCGACATATTTCTTCTCGAGGTATTCGCGTATGAGGTGAAAGTGCCGCTCTATGTGCTTGGACTTCTGATGAGACCTTGGCTCCTTAGCAAGAGCTATGGCGCCATTATTATCGCAGTAGAGTGTGATGGCATCCGATGGCATTACATCTAGCTCTGCAATAAATTTGTTGAACCAGAAGGCTTCCTTTGCAGCTTCAGAGGCGGCGATATACTCAGCTTCCATGGTAGAATCAGCAATGATCGGTTGTTTGGAACTCTTCCAATTTACCGTACCACCGTTGCACAAGAACACATATCCAGATGTAGACTTTCTATCATCAATATCAGTCATAAAGTCTGAATCTGTGTATCCTTCTACCTTTAACTCCGATGCTCCTCCAAAGACCAAGAACAAATCTTTAGTTCTTCTTAAGTACTTAAGAATGTTCTTCACAGCTGTCCAGTGCTCTTCACCTGGATTCGACTGATATCTGCTAGTGACACTCACAGCAAGGGCTATATCAGGTCGTGTACACAGCATGGTATACATGAGGCTTCCTATTGCAGAAGCATAAGGAATCCTGCTCATGCGTTGAATCTCTTCAGATGTGTTGGGGCACATCTTTTTGGAGAGATGAATCCCATGCCTAAGGGGTAATAGACCCCTCTTGGAGTTTTCCATACTGAACTTCTTCAGTACCTCCTCTATGTACATCTTTTGTGATAGGCCAAGCATCCTTTTAGATCTATCCCTATAGACCTTTATCCCCAAAATGTAGGATGCTTCCCCAAGGTCTTTCATGGAGAACTCTTTTGATAACCAGACCTTGACCGAGGTTAGCATAGGAATATCATTTCCTATCAGGAGGATGTCATCCACGTACAGTACGAGGAACACAACAGCACTCCCACTAACCTTCTTGTAAACACACGGTTCCTCTTCATTCTTGATGAACTCAAACAATTTGATCGCATCATTAAAATGAGTGTTCCAACTCCGAGATGCTTGCTTTAGTCCATAGATGGACCTTTGCAGCTTGCAGACCTTGTGATCACCATCACTGGAAGTGAAACCCAAAGGCTGCTCCATATAGATATCTTCATCAAGATATCCATTCAGGAAAGCAGTTTTCACATCCATCTGCCATATTTCATAATCATGAAATGCTGCAATGGCAAGCAATGTTCGAATGGATTTCAGCATGGCTACAGGTGAAAAGGTCTCCTGATAGTCAATGCCTTCGCGTTGACTATACCCTTTCGCTACTAGCCTTGCCTTATAGGTCTCTACCTTTCCATCCGAACCTATCTTCCTTTTATAGATCCATTTACATCCAATAGGTACTATACCTTCTGGTGGATCTACTAAGGTCCAGACTTGGTTGGAATACATGGAGTCTATCTCTGACTTCATGGCTTCCAGCCATTTCTCGGAATCGATATCAGATATCGCCTCGTCGTAGGTATTGGGATCCTGTACATGTTCCCTATCTCCCATGAGGAACATTTCCTCGGTGTCCTCTACTAGTATACCTAAGTATCTATCGGGAGGATGGGAGATCCTACTAGATCTACGAGGTGGAGGAGGTACTACGTGTACTGGCTCTGTATGAATAGGTTCTATAGGATCCATGACTCGTTGCTTTTCAGAGACTCTCTCTTCAAGCTCAATTTTTCTCCCACTGCCTCTATCAAGGATAAACTGTTTTTCCAGAAAGACGGCATGTCGGCTCACAAACACATTGTGATCCTCTGAGATGTAGAAATTGTATCCTAATGACTCTTTAGGATGTCCAATGAAACGAGCACTTATGGTCCTAGGCTCTAACTTGTCCGCCTGTAGTCGCTTGACGTGGGCCGGACATCCCCAAATCTTGAGATGACCAAGACTCGGCTTCTTACCATGCCATATCTCATACGGTGTGGTAGGAACGGATTTAGAGGGAACTCTATTCAATAAATAAATTGCGGATAATAAGGCATCTCCCCAAAGAAACATAGGTAGATCAGTGAAGCTCATAATGGATCGGACCATATCCAATAGAGTCCGATTCCTCCTTTCTGACACCCCGTTGAGTTGAGGTGTACCCGGAGGTGTCCATTGTGAGACTATGCCATTTTTCTTGAGATAATCCCGGAATTCCCCACTAAGGTATTCTCCTCCTCGATCTGATCGAAGAACCTTAAGGGTTTTTCCAGTCTGTTTTTCTACTTCATTTCTGAACTCTTTGAACTTTTCAAAAGACTCAGATTTGTATCTCATAAGATACACATACCCATATCGTGAATAGTCATCGGTAAATGTAATGAAGTATGAATAACGATCTCTGGCTAGCACATCGAATGGGCCACACACATCAGTGTGTACCAGGGTAAGTATTTCAGTGGTCCTCTCCCCATGTCCTACAAAGGGTAACCTAGCCATTTTTTCTTGAAGACAGGACTCACAAACTGGATATGACTCAGAAGTCAATGGGCCGAGAAGCCCATCTTTCTCCAATTTGTTCATTCTGTCCTCTCCAATATGGCCAAGCCTGAGGTGCCACAAATACTTCTGGTTTATCTCATCTCTCGATCTTTTAGATCCTATGGCATCCACTACTTGCTCAGACACATTCACAGACACATCAATATGCAAGTGATAGAGACTGTCAATCATGAAACCACGTGCAACTAATTTATTTCTGAAATAAATAGAACAGCAGTCTTTGTCAAAAGTCAAAACATGATCATCCTGTGCTAAACACGAAACAGAAATCAAATTCCTGCTAGCAGCAGGGACATAATAACAGTCTCTAAGCAATAAACTAAATTCAGACGGTAATCGCAGAGGGTAGGTGCCCACAGCTACAGCAGCAACTCTTGCCCCGTTGCCAATTCGAAGGGTCACTGCACCTTCCGCCAGCCTCCTACTTTCCTTTAGACCCTGCATAGTAGTGCACAAATGAGCACTAGAACCAGAATCTATAACCCAACTAGAAGTAGAAGAAACCGTAAGGTTAGTTTCAATCACGAGCAAGTCTAGTATACCTTCAGAAGGTGTGTCCTTTTTGTTCTTCACGCTCTCGAGGTATGAAGGGTAGTTCCTTTTCCAGTGGCCGTTGACGTTGCAGTGGAAACATTTTCCTTTGTCATCAGCCCTTTTCTTATGAACTTCCTTCTTAGGCTTTTTGTCTTTCTTGTGCTTCTTTGCAGGCTTCTTTTTCTTCTAAGTAGACTTTCTCTTGGAACTAGAAGTCAGCTCAGCAGCCAGTACAGAGCCCCTTGAACCTTTCAAGGCCCCTTCAGCAGTTACCAACATATTCAACAATTCGGTCTTTGTGCATTCAATTTTATTCATATGGTAGTTTACTATAAACTGACCAAATGAATCAGGAAGGGATTGCAGGATCAGATCTATCTGCAGTTCCTTATGCATGGACATACCGAGCTTCTCAAGTTCCTCGAGGTCCTTGATCATAGTCAAACAGTGATCGTGGACAGACTGCCCCTCACGCATCTTTGCCTTGAAGAGCCTCTTGGACACTTCAAAGCGTGCAGTGCGGCTCTGCTCACCATACAACTCTTGCAGATGAGCCAGTATTTTCCTAGCAGTCTTTATGTTCTCATGCTGGCATTGAAGTTCGTTAGTCATGGATGCCATGATGTAGCACTTGACCCTAATGTCGTCATCAGTCCACTTCTGATGCGTCTCACGCTGATCATCAGTAAGACGTGCTGGTAGCCTAGGGATATCTTTCTCGAGCACATACCCTATTTTCTCACAATTCAGAACAATTTTCAGGTTCCTAAGCCAGTCTTTATAGTTGGTTCCGGTCAGTCTGTTGGTCTCAAGGATTCGGGTCAAAGGGTTTGAAGCTGACATTGTGATCTGTAGAGAGTAAAGATTCTAGTTAGACTTTATACTTGAACTTAATTTGTTCTAGGGACTTTTAAAACAAATATGCTCCCACTATTTTCTCGAATTCCTCATACTCCCCTGATGGAGAAACGAAAACCCTACGCGACTAGAATTTTTAGTGGGTACTGCGGTCTCACCGATTTACATGCCGCCTCACCTAACAGTTATTGGTGACATATAAATGGATGAGTGTACAACTCTTGTACAATGCTTCTCAAGCAAATTGCAGTGGTACTTGGTCTCTAAGTCATGAAGACCTCACCTAACAGTTATTGGCCCCATTACTTAGTTAAGTTAGACCCACCATATAACCGCAGAAATAAAGTCGTCATTGGGTCCTCACCTAACAGTTATTGGTGCCCAACCCCACCTTTACCCCACAACATCTCATGTCTAATAGAGAGGTTCAGTCCCCCGATGCAACTTGCCCACTGTGTCTAGCCGAGACAAATCAACACCGAAAAGACCTTAGCAGCTCTACTACGGTGGAAGACCTATAGACTTAATATTGCATAATCAAGTCTTAGTGTTTGCAACTTGAGTTCTTCATAAGAGGTAATCGAACAATTGGCCAGGTAAGTAGGTGGGAGGCTCCCCTTACTCAGAGAGTAAGGTCCTAATTAAGTAACCACCTTATAGGCTTGCCTAGACACCAATTAGATCAATTAATCTAATATGACTAACTCATGTTGGTTCACCCTCGACTGATTAGGGAGGTTCCAATTTAGGTCTCAGTCGATCGCGTATTCACATCTCATGCAAATATAAGTCTACCCGCATAGACATAAGCATTAAACATCCAGGCATTTATCAAAAATAAAATTAAATGGTGATGATCATGGATCCAAGATGGGGTCATTTTACAAGCACATGCACGTCAATTGGTTTGATCGTCTTCAACTCTTGACTCGATCTTGATCCTCTAGGTCCAATTGTGATCAACTCCTTGATCCATCTTCAATCAACCCTTGATCTTGATCCGTGCATGTTGAGCTTGTTGATGTACATATCGATCAACCATCGACGTGCAACACACATCACAGTTTACATCCCAGATTGCTTTAAAAATTAAATAAAAATAAAAATAAAATTACAACCCTTTTCATTGAGACACGCAGGTCTCTAATACATGAATTTAAGATGCATGCAAGCATCTGAAAAATTACATAACATTACAGATCACATCGCAGGTCATTACATTCGATACCAAAAGGGTTTGAATCCTATGATCATCACCACATGCAGCAATTATAATTTTCAGATCTGAAAACTAATTGATTATCTTATGAATAGGTTGCTGATCATGCTAATCATGATTCTAAACTTTGTAATCCCATTAAAAATGCAATTAGAATCATCATCTTATCATATAAAAATCAGCATGCAAAAATCAGCACCCTAGAAAAAAATCTGCATGCAGAAAATTTTCAGCATGCATAATCTTTCAATTTTCAGATCTAATAAGCCTACTAATAATTAATCCTTACCTTAATCTACGAAATCTGGCTCTGATACCACTGTTGGGAACCCGTCCATGCCGCAGAAAATTAAAAAAAAATCAGATGGCAGCGGAAGAGGCATGTGCGGGATCGACGTTCATCACATGAACGTTGTTTAAAAACCGTTCGTAGATAGATAAGGATTAATTTGGGGAGCTTTTGGAGGGCCAAAAAGTACTTTCTGGCTCTTCAAAAGTACTTTCAGATAAAAAATGATGTTTGGTAAATTTTTCAGAAAGCTGTTTCAGCTTTTGCGGGAAGCTGAAAACAGCTTTTGGAAAGAAGCTCCAATTTAGAGCTTTCCAAAAACGCTGTTTTTAGCTTTGTCGGGAAGCTGTTTTTTTGACCAAAATACCCCATTTAAATCTCACTTTTTTCTCCCAAAACCCTCATCTCGCCTCTTCCTCTCTCACCCATCTCCTTCCTCTCCCTCTCTTTCTTCTTCTTCCTCTCAACGCCGCCGTCACTGTTCCTTCTTCCTCTTCTTTTTTTTTTCTTTTTTTTTTTTTTGTTTTGGGAGCTTGTGTTTGCCCATTGTGGTAGCCACCATGCCGGCCACCACCCATGGCCGGCGACCCCTCTATATTTCAATAAAATAAAATAATAAATAAATAAATAAAATAATGGGTGAGTGGCAAATAATGTAATCTAAATAAATAAATAAATAAATAATATTAGTAATTATTTAACTAATTTTATCACCTAGCTATAAAATTTATTAGAGAGATAAATGGTTATTAGAAGGATGAAAAATTAATTTACACTAATAATTATAATATTTTATATATTTATTATTGTATTATTCTATAAATATAATATTATATTATATTATATCATAATACATTGATATGCTATGCTAAATAATTTAATATTATATTAAATTATTATTCTATAATACATAGTGTTATAGTACTATATTATAATAATATTATATTACATTACATTAATATTATACTATATCATATATTTATGTATTAATACATATTATGTTTTATTATGCTCTGTTGTATAATACTGGTAATATCCTTTATGGTCATTTTGTCACACAAAAGTACTTTCTCAGTTTGTTTACCAAACACATGTTAAAGTGCCACAGCACTTTAGAAATGTAGTTACCAAAAAGCAAACAGTTTTTTTTATAAACGTTCTGCTTCAGACAGCTCTACTTCCAAAAGCTCTACTACTAACAGCTCTCCCAAACAGTGCCTAAAGCCCTTGGGTTGGAAGAACACATTCTAAAGAAAGAAGACAATATGTTTATCAACTCGCTTACCACTGGCGACCTTGTTAAGCTGGGAAAACGCTGTGGCTTGATCCTATCTAAGGACGGTGCGGCTTCAGTTAGCATAATGAAGAACCTAGAACTACAGTGCTGCAACCTTAAAGTCTCAGTTGCCCGAGTGTTTGTATGAATCCTTCAGCTCTGTCATGCTCCGTTTTGGATTTCTTGGCTTCTGTCATGTTCTCTACACAATGCTGGATTAATTTGGTCCATCAGTGGTTAAGCATCTATTGGCAGTTGTCAAAGTAGTTGTGGTGCAGTGGTATATATGTTTGGTTCTCATGGAATGGAAAGCGTCTTTTTCTTTACTCTCTTCTCTGCTCTCCTTGGCTAGATACTTCTTCCCAAGCTTTCTTCAAATCAATTCAGCCCAGGTTTTTTTGCTTACTCTATGTCAGTTCTAGTATGGAATGTGAGGGGTATGGGGTTAGCATCTAAGCGACGCCTAATCAGCAGGACGGTGAAGGACTCTGTGTTGGATTGCTTTCCTCCAAGAAACGAAAATTAGTCGACTAAATATCAAGTTTCTTCGTTCGGCTTGTGGGAACTACCTAGATGGTTGGGATACTTTCGATGCTTCTGCATCCTTTGGAGGGCTATTAACAACGTGGAACCAAACTGAAGTGGATGGGAAACCCTATCATAAAGGCAAATTCTCCATTAGCACAGAAATTCTCCTTCAAAAGCAGTGAATCAAAATGGATTGTAACAATGAATATGGGCCTCATGACTGCAAGAATCGGCTCTTATTCTTTGAAGAACTCAAAACTCTAAGATCCATCGTCTGGACCAGGGCAATAGTTGGTGCCTTCTGTGGCTCCGCGGAAATTTTATCGGATAGAGAGATATGCTCGGTTAAAGTTTTATCCCCCAAAAAAAAAACTTTGAGTTTGATCAACTTATTTTAGAGTCTAAATGATGAAATTTTAGCCCGATTCAACCTCTTAGAAGGTTGGCCCAAAATTGTAGATCTCGAAAAGAAATTTGGCATTGTATAATCAAATTATGGTCTTTAGAAATTTAGCTGCGACTCGGCTCCCGATGTGGCGGATCTCGTTCTTGGACTCTGTTCAGCCCTGCTCGTAGTGGCCATAGTAGTGCACATCGAGTCTAGTAATTCTTCTGGATGAAAATGACTAACCATTTAATGCCTGGGTGCACTTATGCTCAAAGCTTTTGGGGCGTCCTCCTTCACATTCTCCATGTTTGAACTCCCTCAGCATAGTATCAAGATCCATGGAGTGAATGGGGGCAGAAAAATTTGTTGTCTCTTCAGGTTCGAAGCTAAATCAACAAGGGAAATGGCAAAGCAAACTATTTTTCTTTTTCAGAGCTGGACCTCTACATCTAATGAAGATGAATTTGAATTGGTGGGGTTATCTCTGCTCTATCTTATGGTTAATTGAAACAAGATCAGTTCGGCAGCTCAGCATTCACCTAGAGGTGACGGGGACATCTGGGGCTTCTTTTTGGCTCCTACAGCGCCCAGGTATGCGATTATACCGATGGTATCCTAAGAGTCCCCACCTTCTAGTTTTCTCAAGGTGAACTTTGATGGTAGTATCTTAAAGGGTGGCAGCAGATGTGGCATGGATTTTGTGATTAGAGACCAGGACTGCATGCTGATTGCAGCCGGAGGCTGGCATATTTTTGATGAGTCAGTCCCAGCAGCGGAGCTGCATGCGACATAGGAGTGCCTCGTCCATGCCAGAGTGCACCTAGGTGCGCGGTGGATCTTTCTTGAGGGCGATTTGGCTATAGTGATCGACTGGATCCAGAGCAGGCGTGCTAGGACATATTTGCACTCTCTAGTTAGTGATATTTGCCATCGTCAGGAGGAGTCTGATTCCTTCAATATCATGCATGTATTTCAGGAAGCGAATAGTGCACCGGACTAGGTCGTTTTCTTCTCAACACATCACTCTGGAGCCATCATATGGAGGGGGAATTGGAGAATGTGCCATTGCCACTAGAGCATATTTTGTACTGTGACTATTCCAGACATACTCACAGCTATATGTAATGAGACGCCGATGCGCGCGCGCACACACACACAAAAAAAGAAACAGGATCAGCTAAATGCTGCCTTCTAATAGGCTGTAGAAACTCCTTTTGGGACAAGAGGCCTAAGCGCTCCAAATCGTGGGACGGGGCCATGCAACTCATGCATTGGAGAAGATGATGTAGAAACTCATGCTGTAGAAACTCCTTTTGGGACAAGAGGCCTAAGCGCTCCGAATCGTGGGACGGGGCCATGCAACTCATGCATTGGAGAAGATGATGGGGCCTCAAGGACCCACATTGGGACTTCACACGTGAAGCTTTTTGGTTATCTAAGGCAGTGTAAACCACGTGAAGATGGTCCTTCTTTCCCGTGCTTTGCACTCTATCAGTATTGTAGCTCTTTGACTTCAGTCAGCCATTCCTTTTGGCGGATCATCACATGTACATTCTTTCTTTCCTGTCATGCCTAATAGAATTTCTAGGTGGCAACTTCAGCCTCCCTTTACCTCAAAAAAAAAAAAAAAAAAAAAAAAAATCTAAAACTTGCTTTTTGGTGACCATATTGATTATGACCTCAGTGCCCTTGTAGAACTTCAAACTTGAGGAGATGGAGATTGCATTTTTCTCCCTGGGGAAGATCGAAGGCATCGAAATCGGATGGTTTCTCCTTCTCTTTCTTTTAGAAATATTGGAATTTTGTCAAAGATGACATTTTGGCACTTCTGGAGAACTTTCACAAGGGTAATGTTGATCTGCCAGGATTGAACTTTGCATTTATTTCTTTTATTCCAAAAAAGGAGGGTCTTCTCATGCAAAAGGATCTATGACCGGTCAACCTCCTCAACAGCCTTTATAAAATTGTCATAAAAATCATGGCGAACAGATTAACCATATATCTTCCTTCCCCAGTTGATAGAAAACTCTCAGTCCGCTTGCATCAAAGGCCTTTGCATTATTGAGAATTTCCTATCGGCATATGGAATGCTATCATACTGTTAACAGGTCTGAATACAAAGGTGTGCTTCGCTAGTTGGATATTCAGAAGGCTTTAGACAAAGTTAACTGGGGCTACCTCCTTGATGTGCAAACTAGGGATGGAAATTGTCGGTTGGGTCTAGAACTCTATCGTTGAATCAGATCAAAAGAACTTGGTATTCTAGAAGGAGATTTGGGATGAGAGTGAAGAAATGCCTTGCCAAACTTTCTTCCATTTGAAAGGATATACGGAAAGACCTTGATCCTTTCTTGAACTGCATTTTCTTCAGACTAGGTAATGAAAATAACATCAAATTTTGGGAGAATACTTGGATTGGCCCCACCCTAATAGCTCTCCTCGTTGATGACTTGTTCTCCAGAGCCGTGAAAGCTATTGTTTGAGTGTCATCTCAATGGAACTGGAGTTCCCTTTGCTGGCGAATTAAGCTCCAAGACCCTCTCGGTCAACATCAAGCCATGCAATTGTCGATCTTCTATCTCTTGTCGATCGGACCATTCACACTAGCCGATACCCCAGTTTGGAAGCTTCAATCAAGTGGCTTCTTTGCAGTAGAGTCTTATTACATGTTCATTAGCAATGGTGGTTTGATTTGTCCTTTCAATAGGATTGTATGGAAAGCAATGGTGCTGGAGAAGGTGAAGTTATTCATGTGGGTAGGTAACAAACTCCATATGGGGGAGGTGTTTGCAAAGAAGGGTTTGCAAAGAAACTCCAAATGGGGGAGGTGTTTGCAAAGAAGGGTTGGTCGGTAAGTATGAACTGTACCCACTTTGCGTTGGTAACATGGACTACTCGTCTTTTCCTTAGATACCCCTTCATAAGAAGTATTTTGGTGCATTTCTCTTTGGACTTCCTGGAGGTGACAAAAAATTTGACCACAACTGAGAAGAGCCAGGGATCAACTTCTAATAGCTATATTCTAGCACATTTGGTAAGAAAGGAATGGAAGGATCTTTATCAGAAGGAACAGCTCTACTTTTGCTACGCTCCTAAAGATTCCTCAATCTTTATAATTGGTTCCGAAAGGATTGTTGAAGGCCACCGGCTACCTTGGAACTCTTTTTCATCATTGTCTCTTCATCAAAGCCCCTAAATTCCCATTGTGTTTCCTTTGCTTGTGCCTATATCTTTCCTGTTTGTTTGTCGTCGAGTCACTCTGGCACTGCCTAAGGGGATAGGCATATCAGAGAACTTGCTATCGCAAGTCAGTTGGTAAGGGTATGACATAGTCACATGCATGTCGTCAGCGTCAAATCAGCCAAAATGATGGTAATCGAAGAAAGGATAGTAAATAGCTAGGCTAGGGTTTCTTGACTTTAAAGACTTTTACCACTATCGCACCACCGTTTGAAGAAGATGAATCTAGATGAGGGTAGAGGTGTGGCATTGGGCTATGGTAGTAGAGATTTTAAATTACAACTACTCTTAAAGTAGAAAATACTGGTAGATTAAGAACTACGATAAGATAAAATATCTTGATTTGAATTGCTGAAGGATGCTCATATGGAGTACAAATCCATTTTTTATACAAATAATAAAATAACTACAACACAACCATTGATCCCTGCAACTACTTATGTTGCCATGATCCTTAGCAGTTCCGACAATTCACTTACATGAAGTGCAAACGGGAACCAAATCTTGATATCTTTCGGCCTATGGCTTGTACATATGTATCATAGTTAATAAAGGTCAACTTCCAACTCGTTGGCCTACCTATCTATGTCATGGTCGAATCCTACTTTTTTGGCCGATGCCTTTGCTAATACATGATAAGTGCTGATTAATCTATATTTTAATATTCTTTTTCCAGCGCTTATCTATGTTCTTAAAAGGATAACTACTTATTTTACCATAAAATTGAACAATATCTGAAATAAATTTAAAATATGGTAAGAAGTAAATAATTCACATGTTCCCGCCTTCCGAGTGTACCAGCCGGCACGTCTCAGTTCAATAACAATGAGTTTGAGCCCGATGCCCAGTTACCATGCATGCACCCAACTTCAGCCATCTGGACTGAGATCAAGCATTGACCACTGTCCGTGACTCCCCCAAGCAATCCAACGGTTCAGAAATTTTCATCTCCGCATCACATTTCCAAACAGGGGAGACCTTTGTTTTAAATCCACAGATGACCATTTTCACGTCCAAATAGAGCAAGAAATAATCCTCTCTTCTCCTTCCCAGTGCTGAAACAGGGGAGACCTTTTTCCAGCCGTTGATTTCGAATCCTTCCCATCCGTCCTCGTTTCAAAGCAACAGGAGCTCGTGCAGCCAGCGACCGAGTAGAAGACCAAATCCTCTTCATCCGGATCGATTTCCAGCTCCAAGCTTGTGATTCAGCCCCCACCGTGTCCATGCCACGCCCAGCTTCCGTTCCAACCTCCCAGCAGCCGAGATTCACGTCCTCCGATCAGCCCGTTCCAGCCGCATCCAACGTCCCAGCCATCCACGAAGCATCCGGAGCCATAGATCCAGCCACCTTCTTCTTCAGCCCTCCCGCATCCGCACCGTATCTCTTCCACGATCGGCTCCTCCCAGTGGTCCCGCGGCATCCGAAGCCATGATCCCAGCATCCAGCCTTCCATTCCGCCCTCTCGCTTCCAATTCGGCGTCCACGAAGCTTCCGGTGATTCCGCGTCTCCTCCGGATTCACCAAGCATCTGCAATCAAGCCCATGATCCAAGCCATCCTCCAGCCGGATTCACGTCTTCCTCCAAGCGATCCCGCGGTCAGCTCCATCGATCCAGCCGATCTCGAGTATTCCGCCTCAACGATCACGCATGCGTTCTTCCTCCTCTCCACGTGAAATCATGGGTCCATCGCTGGCTGATCTTTGGTGGGGATCTATAAAAGGAGGAAGGGAGCTCCCGGTTGGGGGTGGGCCAAAGAACAGGGGAGAAGATAGCTCGGTGGAGGAGAGGGAGGGGAGAGCTCTGTTTCCAAAGGGAAGAAAGAAAGAAAATGAAGAAAACAGAGCTTGCTCTGTTTTGAAGAGAAAGGAAGAAAAAATAAAAAATAAAAAAATAGAGAGGGTTTGAGGCGGATGGCAGAGGAGTTCTTTAGCAAACCAATGGAGATAACGGAAGCCATGCGTAGCTAAATATCTAACCTAGGGCTGGATGAAGCCCTAGCAATGTAACAGGGCATTTGTAGTTCTTACTCTTTTAATTTTTTGGAGCTCGTTTAAATTCTTATTATCAATGAAAAATTCTTGTATGATGTTTAAACTTTGAGCATGCTATTTACTATTCATGTTTGCTAAAGTAGTCTAAGATGATCCATGCCTAGGAAAATGAGGTGTACTGCACTTTAGGTTAGCATAATTAGGTAGACACTTTTTGCTATACCTAAGATGGATCTTCCTAAAACTCTTTATGCTTTTATTTTAAAAGGCTTGTAGCCAATTTGCATGCCTCTCCAAAAGATAAAAAAATTAAAAACACAAACCCTGATGCAATGCTATGCGGTGGACTCCAAACCCTAGATCCATTTACTTTGATAAATTCTAATTCGTACTCATAGATTAATTTAGTTAAATCAAGTTAGCAAATTCTTCTTCTTGATTTATTTTTAAAGAAAAATAACTTATTCTCCAATTCCTGTGGACCGATACCCGCAATCACTATTCTACAGGATACGTGCTATTGCGTGGTTTATTTTTGAAATTGAAATAAACGATCAATACATTATAGTCGAACTGTGCCCATCCAATAAGGATCACATGACTATCTTCTGCTCCATTTCCATCAAAACTTGATCCACTCAATGCTTACTCTTGGCCACCATCTAGATTGTCGAGATTGAGTGTAAACAATGCCCCCACATCTCATTGAGATAATCAAGAGTCTGACGAGATGCCTAATATCACCCCTTGGCATCTATAGGGTTGAACATCCATAATCTTAGTCCAAATTCACTAACTGATCGCCGATATTTTCTCAAAATATCACTTCTGCTCAGAGTAATGTGCTCATTCCCCCTTGAAGGATCCTAGTTTGCCTCCTTAATTTTGTGATTTCTCATGTGCGTCCGATGGGTAGGATATTATTTTTCTAAATATTTCCCATTAATGGCTTGGTTATGAATCTCACCATCAATATTCTTCAGTGTATTTACTTCTTCAGGTTGTATATGATTAACAATATATGGACCTTCTCAGTTTGGGGGTCACTTCCTAAATCTTGAATCTTGCAGCCCAATAGGAAGATTTGTTTCCGTATATACTAAATCTCTAATGTCAAAGGATTTTAGCTGAATTTTCTTGTCCTAAAGTCAAGCAACTTTCAGCTTTTGACGATCTAAGACTGATAGATGCATTTTGTCTAACTCTCCCAACTCAGCCATTATAGCCTAAGTGTAATTTTGACTGGTGAGCTACCCTGTGTTATTTAACAGTTATCCTTATAGGTAGCACTATATTATGGCCATAAGTCAAGGAATAGATATTTGCTATAGTGGTCAATCTTTTAGAAGTTCTATTTCTTTGTAGTACTTTAGAAAGGACTTCATGCCATACTCTGGACCCACCAACAAACTTACAAATGCTAGTTATTAATTTTTTTTATTAGTTAATTCAATCTAACCATCGTCTTGGGCATAATACGATGTTGAGTTGATATGAAACTAGTCTTTTCGACAAATACCGAGACATCTTCACCGGTTAAATAGTTCTCTAATCGGCTATGATGTTCTCCGAAAGGCCAAATTTGTGAATTATATGATGCCTGATGAAATAACAACATTCTAATTTACTATCCTCATAGATATTTCTTCCACCCACATTATGATGTAATCTATAACTATGATAATGAACCCATGACCTGCTGATGATGGTAGATGAATTTGACTGATTAGGTCCATGGCCCAACTTCTGCATGGCTATGGTTTGATGATATGGTGTACTTCTATTGCGGGGACCCTCTACATTGGTTCATGGCTTTGGCACACTTGGCATCCTTTAGCATATATCACACAGTCTTCCAACATATTTGGCTAGTAATACCTATATCTGGTAATTAGCCATTGCATTTTTTATTATGCATGATGGGTTTCGCAAACGCCTTCATGGGTTTTGCTCTTTACCAAAGTGGACTCTTCTTCACTAAGACACCTTGGTATCAGTTTATGTGGTAGTCTTTTGTGTAGCTCATCACCTATTGAGATGTAGTAGATGGCTTTCAGCTTTATCTTCCTCTCTATCCCGGCCGAAAGATTTGTTAAATATCAAACTATGAGGTGCCTCCAATCATTCTGATTGACATTCAAGGCATATACTACATATTATACATCGACCAATCACTCAAATACAAACGATAGGAGCCTCTTCTCAACCGCAATAAATTTAATATAAATATTCTTAGGAATCTTTACTTGTAACGCCATTTATGCATATTCATTGGCCTCTTGATTCTCTACTTCAGGAATGAACCTCAATGTTGTCTCAGCAAATCCCTCAACCAGCTCCATAGCCTTCTTGTAATACTCCATACATGCTTTGGTATTGCAGTTCTATTTCCTACAAAGTTGCTTGATCACAATTTAGAAATCACCTTCAACTTCAACTGTTGTGACTCCCATGTCAACTAATATCTCTAGGCTGATTATTAAAGATTCATACTTGACCTGATTATCAGAATAGAAAAATCCCAAAAAATCCCACTTGAAGAAAAAGGCCGAAATTTTTCCATTAGGGGATGTAATGATGATCCATGCTCCTATAGCTCCCTCAATCTTCGAGCGATCAAATGATAGTTTCTAGAGGTGCTGATATCTCCAATCTCGACATGCTAAATGACTTGCTCATCAATGGTCACACGTGGATGGTCGCCTAGAAAATCGTCTATAGCTTGGCCCTTCAACCCCTTCTAAGGGACATACTACAGCAAGAACTCAGACAAAATAATTGTCCACTTGCTGATCCTTCCATGGATGATCGATTTAGTCAGCACATACTTGATCACATCAGTGGTGCAAACTACTTTAATAGAACTAGGAGCATGTAGTATCTCAACTTTGTACAATTATAATATAACGCTAGATACAACTTCTCGACTAGTGTATATCGCCATTCAGTCTCAATTAGTATCCTGCTTAAATAATATATGGCATGTTCATATCCAACTATGTTATCCTGAGCTAGTAATCTCCTGATTGAATCTTTGACCGTGGAGAGGGATAACTTCAAGCAATTCTTGCTCTAGGAGGTACTAGGATGGAAGGATTGGCACAATATTTTTTTATCTCCTCAAATGTACACTAATGTTCATAGGTCCATGTGAAGTTGTCATTGCCATATAGCTTCTGCAAAGGTAGAAACCGAATCATTCCAATGCAATTGGATAGGAACCTTCGCAAAAAATTAATATGCCCGAGTAACCTTTATAATTGCTTCTTATTAAATGGTGGTTGGCCCTAAATGATTTCCCTTGCTTTCTTTTTATCCATTTCTATCCCTCTGATGCACTAGAAAACCTAGGAAGTAACTCCAAAAAGTGCACTTGAGTATATTCATCTTCAGTTGATGGTACCTCATATACTGAAATGATTTCTCCAAGCACACCAAATGTTTGGATGAATTTTGCAACTTCGTCGTCACGTCATCAATATAGATCTTCATAAATAGGCCTAATATATCACGAAAGATTATATTCATCATCCATTGATATGGGGCTCTTGCATTCTTAAGGTTGAAAGGCATCACTACCCATTCGAAGATCCCCATAGATCCTAGGCACTAGAATGTGGCCTTGTGCACATCTTCAAATTAATATCTAGTTGTACCTCAAAAGGCCATTCATAAATTATAATTTGATAGAGTTAAGAGTCAAGTTCTCTTAGTTAAAGAGCAATTCTATCTTTTTCATAGTTAAAGAGATGAAACTTTCATGTACCAAGCGTCCTAAATGACAATAAATGACTTACAATGTCTTTTATAAGTTCTATATGCAAATCTAACCTAAAGATGCAGAAAATCAGGATTAGAGTCGATCCTAAAAAGTTTGGAGCCGACCCTGGCACATTAGGCACAGGCCTCAGGTCGACCCCATGAGCCCGAATTTATTTATTTATTTTTTGTGTGTTTTGAGCCAAATTTGACTAGGCTGGTCGAATGGACTAGGGCCAATTTGCTTAGAGGGTCAGGTGTTACATTCTCCCCCCTTATAATTTTTTTCTTGAAATTAACTTACTTGAAGTCTCAAACTTTGAAAGTACTCAACCATAATGTCATCCTCGAGCTTCCAACCAATCTCTCTCTCGGAATGCCTGCTCACAAGATTTTGAATTCACAATACTAACATCCCAACCTTGGATTAAATGCCTTAATTCTTTGCCCCAGAATTTAATTGCTCTTGATTAATTCCACATGAAAATAATAATCGATAAAACAGAAATAGGAGAAAGCTTTAGCATCAAATGTTCTTCATAATCTATAATCCTCTTTCTTCTCTTAACTTTGCCCATGATTTAATGATCAAGCTTTATGCTAGAAAACTTTCAAAACTTTTTCGAATAGTTAGATTAACAATGTCAAAGCTAGGAGTAGGAGATCCATGTTAAAACATTCTAGGCCTAAGCCCAACCAAGAAACCATCAATCCATTAACACTAAATTTGAGATGCCCAAGATTCTTACAATAATTCTCAACAATAGAAAAATCTACTCATGAAAATTATATAGCTACCTTCAGATTATCCATAGAATCAACAAAATTCTTCTCTACTAGAAAACCGACTCAAGTCTTTCATCATAATATCTTCGAATCAAAGTATTATTGCTTCCAACTAGTTTTAAAATAACTCAAACCACCACTCTTCAATTGTGCACTCTTATCTAACCCAACAAATACTTTACAGTCAAAAAATAAGTTCCAACCAAAATATCTCTTTGCATTGGGACTAAAAAAAATCCAAATTTCAAAATTTCAGCTAGAGCAAAACCTCTAGATCTCTCTGTCCTCAATTTAAATAGAGTGTACTTACTATGACTAACTCTTAAGCCATTAGTCAAGTTTAAGATTACTGCATGATCTCCACAACCTTCTAGAATCCAAAATATTTAGGTTTAATTTAAAATAGGTTAACCTTGGATTCCCTTAGCAATTTGATTAGACAATCTAGATTGATCTTCCTTCCAAATAAATTTATTCCAATTTCAATGGGTTAGGAGTCTCTAAGCCAATATCACTATGAGTAGAATTAACTCTTTTAACCTCCAAATTTTTCTTCACCAAAGTTCTTAATAAGCATCTCATAATTGAAATCTATACTCAACATGACATTTTACTAGTCAACGGATAAAAGATTCCTACTCAAATTATAAACTTAGACTTGAGTTTAAGTTAACACATCCAATAATCTCCAACATTTATAAGAAAAATCTAGTAGCCCGATCCAAATATGAGAATTCAAATAACTAGAATTCTTCCATCAATATGCATACTCTATAGCCTCGAAATAAAATCAAATGCTTCAATGAGAATTAGACCTATTTGTAGTATTTGAAACTTATATTTCCAAATAAAATCCACATACCAATTTAACCTCAAAAAATATTTCTTTATAATACTATAAATAGCTCACTCTAATACAATGAAAGATTCATATACAAATTCCACTCTAATAATTAGCAGCAAATACCCAGAGTGTGATCACATCTAAACCCATATCAAGATTAAACATCCAAGTCATTTAAACAACATCTAAATAAATAAACATGGTATAGTATAACCTAATAATATGGTATGCCATGGTTAATCTTTCGACACTTACCTTAGATTAAATCTCTCTTATCATGATCAGAGACATAAATCATCCAACTCTTCTGTACTCATTGTATACCAAACCCAATGCATACATTTTATCACAATGCCTAGTGATCTTATACATATGCTCTAATTCTAATTTTATCACCATCTCCAATGATTTCAAACCTCAAACTCTGATGCCACTTATACCACGGTCCCTAGTGGTCTTAAATCTTAAGCTCCGATACCACTCTGTCACGCCCCAAACCCAGCACCCGGGTTTGGCACGCGACACGACCACACACTCTCTAGGATATAGTCCTAAAAAAATATGCAAGACCTAAAAATATAATACAACGCCAATATCCATAATCAACAATGATCTCAACTCATACCAAACAATAAAGTTGATCTAATTAAAAAATTCGATCATCCAACTAGTGCTAGTGATGCTCTATCTAATCATTCTATCCACCTATGATCTCAACCATAGTTATGTACTATGCAACTTCCAGCTCTAAAAAATAAACAAGAAAAGGAGTTGTGAGCTTTATAGCTTAGTAAGAATCTTTACACATCCACACCAACACAATAATAATATATGTTTGAAAAATATAAAAAATTATTGCACACATCATTAAATTACAAACCGACGATCAATAATGCTTGAATAATCAGTGTAAATATGTACATGAAATATCAATAGAAATCTAGCCACTGAAGAGTGATATAGTATATGTTATCTCATAAATTTTTAATAGCTTTTTATTGCTTTTCATTTTATTTTTTCTTAACTTAACTCGGATCAATTATCTTTCTGACTTTGGGCTAAATTTTGATCATTTTTTCAGCCTATGATAGGAAAATCAATAGTATCATATTTCTGGCTTATGACGGGGCAATCAATAGTATCATTGTTTTAGCCTATGATGGGGCAATCGATAGTATTAAATTTCTAGCATGTGATGGGGCAATCGATATTATCACATTTTTAGCCTTTGACGGAGCAATCGATAGCATCATATTTTCAGCCTGTGACGAGGCAATCGATAGTAATGAGCTTGTTCATTCATTCAATCTCACATCCGCACATAAATTTCTTTTTCTTTTCAAGTTTAGCCTAACCACAGTCACATTTTTCGCCTATGACGAGATAATCAATATAACATGGTTAGTTCAGAACAGTCCATCTATTAGGCCGATTATGAAGTGTAAGTTATGTTCATATATGCATCCATCATACCATCAATCAAAAGCATACTTGATCAAAATATGATGTAATATAGAAACCATCATAAACTATTCTTGCTTTTTATTTATCTTGATCATTAGCACAACATACATATATAGATACAAAAATATTTATATCATGCATGTCGGTATACAAGAATTCATACCTCTTTGCTAACATTTCAGATAGACTAATCACCTACTCACACCACGATCTACGAACCGGGGTGCGTAGAACTCTGCTCAACGTCCTCTTGTCCAAAAAATTACTCTCCTACATAACCAAATCAACGCTAAAAATTATCCGAGATATTTTCGACAATCCAGAACTCTCTACTGATCCACTAGAGAGCCCACTATCACGTAGAAATTTAGGACTACCCTCTAAGTCCCTTTAATCAAAATTTTCTCAAATCAAACTAGAAAGAAAAAATACCAAGAGAAAGAAACAGAAAGAGAGAGAAACTAGAGTATAAAATTTCGTTGGACTTTTTCTTGCTCGAATAACTATAGCCCCATACAAAACTAGAGCTGATTATAAAAATAGATTCATGTAGGAAGATATATAGGGCCAACTAGATAATAATGGTTAATTGTTTGAATCAGTCAGCACAACGTAATCTAATTAATCTGATTAAGAAATATATGTCAAATCAAAAAAAATAGATCAACGGTTATCAATTATGGGTCCAATAGTGATTAACAATAGTAGGATGCAGACGGATGTGTCGACAAGGTAGCAGCGTCCGACGATTTGGGTCGGTCTGCTCTGATCAATCCAACCAGTCAAATCATAAAATAATAATCAGATCACGATACAGATACCATAATAGAATTCATAATGATAGAGTCCAATAGTATTTAACGATGGTCGGAATAAGGCTAGCACGATAGATAGTCGAAGCGACACTAGTTCAAGATCCTCTATTGGGGTCAACCTGGGTCCACAATTAAAAGATCTGAGACCCTCATGCTAGGGTCCAGAGTACCTCGATTAGAACCTTCTTGTATAGAGCACTCTTCCTGCACAAAATCAAACTCAATTTTTAAAAGAAAATGAAATAGTGGACTAGTAACCTCGACTTCCTACCAGCGTCCACCAGGGGTCCAACACCTGTTCCCCTGAGTCCCTTCTACCACCTATACCTGAGTCAACTAGAGAGAGATACAAAGAGATAAAAAAGAAGAAGAAAGAGAGAGAAACTAGGGAGAGAAATAGAGAGAGAAAGATAAGAAAATGGGAGATAATCGAAAGGCTCTCCATCTCTCTTTCCTTCTTCTTGAAGAGAAGATGCTCGATGGCAGTAGCTGCCCATGGCCGGCGATCCCAGCGGTTGAGGGCCCAAGGCGGTGTCGACAATGCCATGCCCGGCGGCAGCCGGCTGAACGGGAGAAAGAAAGAAAAAAATAGGAGAGTCCTGTTTAACACCAATCCAGGAGCTTTTCAGCCAGATTCAAGGAGAAATGGTGGCCCAATGACCGGAGAAAAGGAGAAGGGGGCGAAAAGCTGTCACCTTGGCCCGACAAAACTTCCAGTGAGATTTTCAGCGAAGATTCAAGGAGAAGACTCGGAGAAGCAATTCGGAATTGGCAGCAATTCTCGGCGATTCATGTGGTAGAAATCCGAGGAGGAAAAGAAAAGATATATTGGCATAATCCTAGAGTTCAAATCAAAAGTTAGACTTCCAGCCGAGGTCTTCTTCCCCATTTCCTTTCACGGCTGAGCACGGGTCTACTTCGGGCTGGTCCTAGCCACATCAGGCCAGCCCACGAGCTCCAACAGTTTTTCTTTTGGTTTTGTGTGTATTTTGGGCTAAATTTGACTGAGTCGGTCCAATGGACCAGGCCCAATTCGCTTAAGGGGCCAGGTGTTACATCATGTGACTCTCATTTGCTGGATTTTTGAGATAGAATGTAAATATTCTCTTTGTATCTTTTATGTCTTTTATTTCTCCAGACTCTTCTTTGGAGAGAGTGTCTTAATTTTTTTTTTTTTTCCTTTACTCCTCAAAAAAAATCACAAATACATAATTCTCTTAAACATAAATATAATGTATTAGCATCTGCTTGTGCCATAAAAGTCAGGCATCCCTCGGTGCTTTCTTTTGTCTGGCGCTCTCTCTCTGCCTCCATCCGTCCGTCTCTCGCTTTCTCTGTGTGCGTCGAAAGCAAAAGGGACAAAGCCACCCGAAAAAGAAAAGGAGAAAAATCTTTGTTCAGGCCCTTTTCAGCATAACAATCGGCTTTAACCGTAACCAGACGGAGCCCATGCAGTGGCCTCATCGGGAATATGTCCCTGACTGTGCATGAGACCATGTGAGGGTGCTCAGTTGTACTGGGTCCCGTCTTCTGAGCCCGCTTGTTTACCATAGAAGTAAGTGTAGGAGAGAAAAAGAACGAAAAGTACGCATCGCCTGGCCCAGGCATGCATGTAGATTTGTTGGTTGCCGGTCTCCAAGTTATCACAAATTTGTCAGAAAGCTAAGCGACAGATAATTAAAAACAAAGAAGCCCAGCAGTAAAATCGTTACTTGGTTCGAGGTCAGTGATGCGTCCGCCTTATAAATACTTGCACGCTCGTTGCACGTGGTCCACAAGTTCTCCGTTAATCATAGTTTGGAGGTGACCGTGTCCAGTGTCAACTGACCTCAACCATCTTATCATGTCTCTCCTTTTTGTGAGGAGTTCGGATGCAGACAACCAAACGCGTCGAGGAAAGGAAATTGGCGAAGCTTTCCTTGTTGGAAAAGAGTGGACAAATCCAAATGGAATAAATATCGAAGGGCATGATAAAACACCAAGACGGAAGAGTGAATTAGAGAACCGAACACTGGCTAGTAGAAGTCATTTCTTTGTCCTATTTTATTATCTATTTAGTTAGAAAAAAAACTGTACAATCTAATTTCAAGTTACAATGATAGTCTATATATCTTGGAGAGAGTGCATGAGAAGGGCAAAGCAGCTGGAAGCATAAAAGACAAAAGTTCTAGACTCGATCCTTGTAAGATTTAGAAAAAAAAGATTTCTCAAGATTTGTCATTTTAATCCTGCAGGATTGGGCTTGCAACTCCTGCGCTCTCTCTCTCTCACTCCCTCTCTTTCTTCCTCTCCCATGCTCACTATGTGCTAGCTCCATTGGATTTTGATAGGAATTTTTTAACAGGCTCTTTGTTGAAATTTTAATCTTCATGATCCATTATGTTTCTAATACTAGTTATTTAGTTAATAGATATAACTTCATGCATATATAGGAGAAAATAAAATACAAAGCTAAAACAAGTTCAATTATTTCTTAAAATATTTTTAAAATTTAAAGTATGCATGAATTACCTACTAGATGACCATCATGTTGGAAACATTGTCGACGCTTGGTAACTAAGAACTATTATATGGTAGGGAGGATAATTTTTGAAATTCATAGCTTAAACCTTACATCAAAACAACCTTAGAGCAACTCAAAGAAAAAGGTTAAATAGTAAACAACAGAAAAAAAAATAATTATCTTGCTCGAAATTTCTAGCTAAAGTTTAATTTATCATGGCCGGTTAAAGAGCAAACAGCAGAAAAAAAAAGAATAATTATCTTGCTAGAAATTTCTATTTAAAGTTTAATTTATCATGGCCCGGTTTTAAAAACAATTTTGCAATGTGGACAATATACACCAACTGTAAAAGTAACAAGCCTAAATTATGTTAGTTGCCAAGGGGATACCAGCGTTTTGTGTGCAAGTAGGCATGCATGTGGAGCGGTACGTGGGCAAGTGTACCTTGGAAGCCTACATTTGGTGGCAAGCAGGAATAATTCTTTGCTCGCTTGGAACAGTACCTTTTATAGAAAAGGACTGTTGAAAGCGTAGCTTATTGGCTATAATGAGCCATGATGTGCTCTAGTTCCAGGTCATTCCAAGTAACAGTGTGAAGAGTCACAAACTTTTTCTGGTTTGTTTGAGTAAAATAAGGCGCACAAGTACATTGGGATTCTCGAATCATAAACGTAAGAGAAGCTACACGTACGAGAGAGAACATTTCCAGCAAGCAGGTCAAGTCCCATCACTGATCGCCGGACATTCGGGACAAGTGCCTCCCCCTTGGCTGGTTCTGTTCTCTTGCGGCATTGCTGGCCCTCAATCTGATGCCTCCTCCGACACAGGAGAGAGAGAGAGAGAGAGAGAGAGAGAGAGAGAGAGAGAGAGAGGTTGGACCCAAAAACCAAGCTTGATTGGGCTCCACACCCTCACCATTTCCTCGTTACTCTCCCTTCAGCTTTCCAAACTCTCCCTCCTGAAAGATCAAGACCTGTTAAGGACAAACAACTTTGGATGGAGAATTTATGACGGAAAGGTAATTGTATAAGACCAATTCAATTATATATGGGAGTCGGGTCAAGCTTGGTGCCGCTATAAGAAGAATTCGGTGGACTAATTGTCAGTTGAGTTTCAACATCTCAAATACAACAATTAGAAAAGTTGTGCAGTTCACAATTAAGAGGAAAGCAGAAGGTGATAAAGAGAAAAATGAAGCATGCTGCCGAACTAAAAAAAAAATCTCCCTTCATATTAGTCTCTCTCTCTCTCTCTCATTGTATTTGAATACATAACCTAAATCGCTTTCTCCAGTTCTATTTCATTTTTGTTTAAGTGTATGATAGACAAATAACACCTTAATTGGGCTGACAAATTAGTTTTTGAGTTATATAAAATAAATGAGTTGTGTATAAATTTACTTTCTTCGGCGAGGGGCTGAGTTAGGAATGGGCTCCAGTGGAGGTAAATTATACTGCTATTATCCTATTTTTGATCAACAATCAAAATGGGCAATGGATCGATTATGGCAAGCAATGCTTGGTCGGAAACAATCAACGTAGCAGTGATGTATCATTGATATGATCTAATTTGAGTGGTTTATGGATGGTCAATTGACTGAGTCAAATGACTAATCACTGGTTTGTTAACTAGGTCAGTAATAAATCATTGATTGATTAGTCTTTAATCACTTGATTGAGGAAGCATTGTGTTTTTTAATTATCTCATTTATGAGAACTTCCTAATTATCATGCAATTGAAATCAACAATGTGTTAATTGGCAATAAAATAATATGTAGAAGCTTAAATGGTTAGCAATAAGATAAATAAATTAATAAATACAATAATTAATCTACATGAAGAGTTATATTGTAAAGATTATAGGGCTCCATATAGAGAGAGCTTTCGTTTATAAAGAGTTACTGCCTAATAACCAAATCCCTCCTATATCCATTATGCACTTGCCACATGTCCACGTGTAACTGCACGCTGAAACTAAAAACTCAGATGATCTCCTTGTATTATGTGTTCCATGTTATTCCTCTAAAATCTACAATCACTATATGACTACAAAATCATCATCTCATCTTCTTGCACAATGCGTTGCTGCCATATTATGAGGATATATATAAAAAATACATCATCGCATAATTTGGGTGGCAATAAATGCCCCTAGCTCGAAAATTGTGAAATTTTTATTAAGCTATATTTCCCGTGTCCGGAGACTATGTCCATAGAAATGAATGGTAAGTATATACAGCCACTAACCAATCTCACAAAATATATGTAGCCATTAATAGCTTTCTTTCTTTTGAAAAGTCCTACTATCTAATCCTCCCATGATCAGATTTTAGGATAAAAGAAATTATTCTATAAACTCAGCTAGTTCAAAGGCTCTTTCTTAAAAAAATGCTATGTATAAACAGGAAGCCAATTAATTATGTACCAAAAATAATTTGTAATGGCCTATGACATCATGGCAGATTTTAACAAACAGAGTATCAGTCAGTCATTTTTGGGATGTAAATAATACTCCATTATTAAATTTTAAATAACAATTGATCTCACCAATGAATTTACATAATAAGCATTTGATCAATTTTCATGCACTAAAAGGCAGCCATAGATTCTTAAAATGACTAAACAAATGTAGAAACAACTTGAAAACATAAATTGGTCTTCTTAGATCTATTTCCTTGACGTTAGAGCATCTAGCGCTCACTTCCTAGGCGAGTGGGTTTGAGTTGAACACTGAATGCAAAACTGGAACTGTCGTGGGACTGTACATGGTGTACGTACCCACCGCAGGAGTCGCAGACCTCATGCACATAGGTTTCAGAATCTAAGATAGTTTTGAGTTTTCTGAATTTTTCTTTTTCAGAACTTTTAATATTATTAAGAAAGTTAATAGTAATATGTGAGTGTTTGGGTTAGAAAAGAATTTAGAATCCTATATTGAAAAATAGGAGAAATGAGTTTCTTTTGTTGTGCTTATAAATACCCCTTGAGATACTTGAGTTATTGATTAGTAAGTATTCTTTTATAAAAATTATTATTGTCTTTCCTCTATTCTCTCTCTTCTTTCTTTTAGTAGATTGCTAGGGTTTGTGAGTGAGCATTGCGTGATCTATATCCTTGAGGTGGTCGGCCAAGGTGGCTTTTTCGGCCTTGGAAGAGAGTGAACTAACCTTGTTTCTCTTCCAACTACCATCTGTTCATCCTAATACATAGCTTTGTATGTACCATATTGAGATTTCTACCTTACTAAAATCGATTACATTGGTATACCCTTCGTCCTACAAGTTTTCAGCCCAAATTTAACACCTCTGAATGTCAATTGGTATCAGAGTATGATTTCACAATGCTACCCTGCCACCACAATATCGAAGAGAATGAAGGACAAGGCAAGATTCGAACGTGGGGCAAGATGAAACAAAAATTCAATCATAAGTTCCTCCCCCAAAATTATCACCAAAATAAATTTCTTAAGCTCCACAATTTTTGATAGCACAACGTGATTGTAGAAGACTACACGATGGAATTTGAGCAACTCCTGATGATATATGATATCAAGAAGCTCATAGAGCAAACTATAGCACAATATCATGGAGGATAGAAACTCGAAATTGAGCAACTCATCCAACTTTAATCCTCTTCGATGCTAAACGGCATGATACGATAGGCAAAAAAGGTTGAGAAGCAACAATTAAGAGCTACTAGCTTGTGCTTTCTGAGGTATAGAGATGGTGCATCCAATTGAGGGAGTTCTACATCAAAGATGTTGCTACCCTCAAAAGCTAACTCCTCTAAACCAACTTAGAAGAAGGATAAGGGCATTATGGGTGCCAATTCCAGTCGAATAAATATTGTTGCCTTCAATCCCCGTAAGTATTGCAAGTGCCAAGGTTTTAAGCTTATTGCAGCTGATTGCCTGAATCGAAAACTTGTTATTTTGGTAGAAGAAGAAGATTAGCTAATCAAGTAGGACGAAAAAGACTCGAGCAAGGAAGAGCTAGCGCATGCTGATCAAGATGAAGTCCTAGTAAATACGAACATGGTAGTTGATGAAGAAGATTAGTTACACCACAACATCTTTCGTACTTACCTCACATGGTAGGGTATATAACATCATCATAGATAGAGGTTGCTATGAGAATATTGTTGTAACGCTGATGGTCGATAAGGTAAAACTACAAGCCGAAGATTATTTTTGTCCCTACAAGTTGCGGTGACTAAGAAAATGAAACAAAGTAGAAGTAGTAAAGCATTGTTTGGTCTAACTCTTCATGAAAAAACGATATCAAGATTGTTAATCCCATGGTTTCAATGGTTTACTATTTGATTTTGATGATAACAAACAAATGAATTTAGTTCATTATTATGATTATAACAAACGAATAGAAATTAAAAATTGAGATTTTTTTTGAAGGCAGATGCCGAAATTCCAAACGTGTGTTAGTATTTTTGGCATAAATTTTATTAGAATATAATATTAATGCAATTCTTGTTGATCTGGAAAGAAGACTTATTTATCTAAAATTTTTATATTCAATATATTTTTAAATTTGAACGTTACCTATGAGTAATAGGGTCTGCAATCTATCTATCCATAGCTATAATTCAGGCTGATATATATTTACTCTTTTAGCTGTAACTTTTCAACCAAATGTCCTTTTGAGATAATTCTTATTAGGTTGGAAAGATAACTTAAAGGGTTCAAGATAACTTAAAGGGCTACAACTTTATCTCTAGCCACTAAGTTAAATTAAGCCTCTTGGTTTGTCAAAAAGGTGCTGCAATGTAGAGAATCAAATCTGACCCGAATCTGCCTACATGAAATATGGTGAAAAAGAATTTCCAAAGCTTCAAATTGTTTCAAACGGAAAAATAGCTTCTCAAGCCTATAAAAGGAGGTTCATACCTCATACTGTAGCAAGAGAGAGAGTTCTATAGAGAATTGAAGAGAAATCAAGAGAGTATTGTGCTTACAAGTAAAAAGCTTTTCTTGTTGAGAAATTGAGTATAGTACTTTCATTCTTGTTATTTTGATTAAGTATTGTAAGAGAGTTGTTGAGCTCTTGTTAGCTTGAGTGATAGAGAGGATTGCTCGGAAGGATCGTACTCTAGATAAACAAGAGAGTGCTTGAGAGAGTAGATCAACCAAGAATTAGCTCGGATACACCAAGTGTAAAGGTTGCTTGCGGAGTCAAGCGGTTTGTAAAGCTTTGGATAAGCATAGTGGATTAAATCTCACAAAGAAGTTTCGGAGAGCAGATGTAGGCTCACAAGAAGACCGAACCACTATAAATCATCGCATAACATTTTTTTTCCTTCACTCTTTACTTTTCCATACTTAGTTGTATATTTGTGATTATTACATGCTATATTTGTTGCATCTAGTTTATTTCATTAGATTTAAAAATTTGAGAGAATTTGATTTTATTTCTTCAAAATTTTATAAAATCCAATTCACCTCCCCTCTTGGGTTTGCCACTTCGGGCCAACAAAGATGAGGAAAGGTGCAATATTATTCCTATGGACGTCTATCATAGATTGTTAAGACGTCCACGACAATATGATTGTAGAGCAATTCATGGTGTCTTCAAGAATACATATACCTTTGAGAAGGATGGCATGAAAATCACCATAGTATCCTTGAAGATGGATCATTGCCTCAAGCCTCCATTGAAGACCAGTGCCTTTGCCTCCAAGTCCGAGCTCCTCAAGACATGTCCATGAAGCTTCCTAGGGTGATCAAGCCACTCCTCAAAGAGTTTTGTGTCATTGTGCCTGATGAAGTCCTAGCTAGACTACCTTCTATGTGCGACATCCAACACTGTATTGACTTTGTATGTGGTACCGTCATCCCCATCACGTCTACTTACCGTATGATTTCTAAGGAGTATAAAGAACTTCAATGTCAAGCAAAAGAGCCCATGGAGAAATGGCTATTTCTGAATAGCGTCAATTCATGTGCCATGCTAGCATTAGTAGTACCTAAGAAGGACGGATCGTGGCATATATGCAACGATAATCAAGTTGTTAACAATATCATAATTGAGTACCAAATTTCCATCCCTCCACTTAATGATTTGCTTGATCAACTACATAGGTTGGTAATTTTCTCTAAAATCGACCTCCGAAGTGGTTATCATCAGATTCAACTATGCCCAGATGATGAGTGGAAGACCACCTTCAAGATCTAAGATGCCTTGCACGAGTGGTTAGTCATACCTTTTGGTCTCTCCAACACTCCAAGCACTTTCGTTTATCTCTTAAATCAAGTCTTCAGGCCATTCATTGGAAGATTTTTGGTCGTATATTTTGACAAGATCCTTGTCTACAACAAGAGAAGGGAAGAGCATTTGACATATCTCCGATAAGTGTTCTAGATCTTAAGAGAGCAAAAGTTGTTTGTCAACTTAAAGAAGGGTCAATTACTCACTGACAAGCTAGTATTCCTCGGATTTGTTGCATCAAGCTAAGGTATTGAAATAGATCCTAGTAAAGTAGATGCTATTGCCAGTTGGCCCATGCCCAAGATGTTGCACAAAGTGAGAAGTTTTCACCGCCTAGCTTCTTTTTATCGGCAATTCATAAGGAATTTTAGCTCTATTGTTGCACAATGCATGAATTGAGATCAATATAAAGAAGCTTCAAAGAATTAAAGAAAAGGATTTTTGAAGCAACAATATTACCGCTTCCAAACTTTGACCTAATCTTTGAAATCGATTACGATGCCTCTAGTGTCAATATTTGTACCATCCCCTTCTGATTTCTTTCGTCAATAAGAAGTTGAATGACAAGAAATTCTACGTTGTTGTATATGCTTTGGATCATTAGAGTTATTATATACTGCACAAAGAGTTTATTCTCTTATGACCATGAGGTACTCAAGCATCTGAATTTCTAATATAAACTTAGCCGTAGGCATGCCATTTGGAGTGAGTTTTCTTAGCCTTTTTTCTTTCCTTCATAAGCACAAAATCGATGCCCAGAATCAAGTAGTGGATGCTTTGTGTCGACGACATGCTGATGCGATCCGATAGAATTTGATCCGTATCTCAAGATTCTTGACTCTTCTTGATTTCTGGAAGGGTGGTTCCGACCTGATTGCAGACACAATTTCTTGTCGGGATCTTGAGATATCAGCCTCCGACTGATGACTGCGTAGGGAAGGACGGGCTGAAAATCCGACGGGATGGAATTGTTTGTAGAGGCTGGAAGGGATCAAGGAGGAGAGGAAGAAGAGGGAGAAGGTGGCTGGCCTCTCGGGACAGAGGTGGTGCAGCCGGATGAAGGAGGGGGCGGCGGCCTTGGACGGCGGCCTAGGGAGAGGGGGAAGGCGTCGCAAGAAGAGAAGAGAGAAGGGAGAGAGCTAGGGCAAAAGCCTTTCAATTTTTGCATACTGAAATAGGTGCTCACCACATCTATTTATAGGTGGCTACCTGACCCCTTAACTTGACTTGATCTAATTGAATTCAAGAAACAACTAAACCCAAAGCGACTCTAATAAAGGCCAAGTCGGCTAACCCGAGCAAGGCTATGCTGAAATAAAATTAGCATCAAGGACTCAAAAGCAAAAATAACCAAATGATTAAGTCCGAGGCGGTCTAGTGGATCCAACCGCATCACTCCACCACGCTTCTCTTAACCTTGTCCTCAAGGTCGGAAGTCAGAAAAACGATCAAGTATCTCAGTCTCAAACTCCCATGTGGCCTGGTCTGATGCTCTCCCCAGCCACTCCACTAGTATCTGGGTTTCCAGTCGTCCTTTTACTCATATTCTGCGCTTCGCCAGCACTCGAACTGGCTCCACTACCTCGTCCTCTGGTGGCTCATGTATGATTGGGCCGACAGATGTCTTGGGTCCAAGCCGGGCCCTCAGAAGCGACACGTGGAATACCGGATGAACTCTCGATGTATTCGGCAAGTCCAAGCGATATGCCACGGGTCCAATGCGCTCCATTATCTGAAAGGGCCCATAGAAGCGATGAGAGAGCTTCTGATTCGCCATGGGCCGCAGTGTCAACTGTCGATAAGGCTGCACCTTGATGTATACCCAGTCGCCCACCTCGTATACTGGATCTCTGTGCTTCCGATCATGCAGCTGCTTCATCCTGTTCTGCGCAGTCGTTATGTGGAACTTTAACCGCCGTAAGGTAGCATCGCGGTCTAAGAGCTCAAAATCTGCCTCTGTCCGGTCCGCATGTGACAGTGGATCATAAACTCGCAGAGTCGGTGGTACTCATCCATACACCGCCTCAAAGGGTGTCATCCCTATGGCTGAGTGGAAAGCAGTGTTGTACGAATACTCGGCCCAAGGTAAATAAGAAAGCCACTCTCGGGGCCGATCACCAATCATACATCGCAAGTACTGCTCGATGCAGCGGTTTACCACCTCCGTCTGCCCATCGGTCTGAGGGTGGTAAGCCAAGCTCATGGCAAGCTTCGTCCCTTGCTGTTTGAAGTAAGCCTGCCAGAATGCGCTAACAGAAATGCGGTCATGATCAGAAACAATAGTCCGAGGCATACCATGTAATCGAACAATGTCCCATATGTAGACCTCTGCCACCCGTCGAGCAGAAAATGGATGTGCGAGCGCCGAAAAGTGGGCATACTTGCTGAGGCGGTCCACAACGACCATGATCACTGAGTACCCTCGAACTAATGGCAGCCTCTCAATGAAGTCCATCGACACATCCTCCCAAACCTGATCAGGAATCGGTAAAGGCTGAAGTAGACCCGCAGGTCGCAGTGAATTCGCCTTCGCCTTTTGGCACACATCGCATTGTTGTACATAAGCTCTGACCGCTGCCTTCATGCCTACCCACGTACAGCTCTGGCTCAGCCTCTTGTAAGTCCTGAAAAATCCCTCGTGTCCAGCAAAAGGAGTATCATGGAAGTGCTGGATCAATACCTGCCGCATGGCTGAATCGGTGGGCACGCGGATCAACCCATGGTCCAGAATCAACCCATCTCGGTCCTCCATCTCGGGATGACTGCTCGGATCTGCTGCCAACTCCCTCTGAATCTGTACTAGGTCCGGATTCCGGCATGTGGCGGTCCTCAAGTCTGAAATAAAAGGAAAAACCGGCGTACTCAAAGCCGCCAACTCGCCGGACTCGGGATGGCGCGATAGTGCATCCGCCACTCGATTTTCTGCGCCCTTTTTGTACACCATCTCATAGTGGTAGCCGAAAAGCTTCGACACCTACCTCTGCTGGGCTAGAGTATGTATGCGCTGCTCAAGAAAAAATGGAAGGCTCTGCTGATTAGTCCGAACGATGAATCGGCGGCCGATAAGGTACGGCCTCCACTTTGTGACTGCATGGATAACCGCCATCATCTCCCTCTCATATGTGGACAGCGAGCGGGTCCTAGGGGACAACGCCTTGCTCATGAAAGCAATTGGCCGTCCCTCCTGCATCAAAACAGCACCAATGCCGGCACCGGAAGCATCGCACTCGACTACAAACAGTTTGGCGAAATCGGGTAGCGCCAAAATCGGGGCCGCCGTCATGGCTTCCTTGAGCTTCTCGAACGCTTCTGTCGCTACCTCGGTCCATCTAAACTCGCCCTTTCGCAGCAACGAGGTCAGTGGCGCGGCGATCTTTCCATATCCCTCCACAAACCGGCGGTAATAACCGGTTAGGCCCAAAAATCCTCGCAGCTCCTTTTGGTTCTTGGGTAGCAGCCACTCGGTCATGCAATGTATCTTTGCTTGGTCTGGCTCCACACCTGCAGCAGAGATGACATGGCCTAGGTACTCGACCTTCGGCTCGGCCCATAGGCACTTGGATTGCTTTACCTTCAATTGATTTCGTCGTAGTAATGGTCTGAATATGTCATTCATGAGCCCCTGGAATGTCGCTGGTGCATTGGTGAGGCCGAACGACATCACCCGGAACTCATAATGGCCATCGTGTGTCCGAAACGCCGTCTTGTGCACATCTTCGGGCCTGACACGGATCTGGTGGTATCTGGCACGGAGATCAAGTTTGCTGAAGTATTCCGCACCAGCAAGCTCATCCAACAGCTCCTCGATGACTGGAATCGGATACCGGTCCTTAACAGTGATCGCGTTAAGTGCCCGGTAGTCGACGCAGAATCGCCACGTCCCGTCCTTCTTATGTACCAGCAACACCGGCGATGAATATGAGCTTCTACTGGGCTGAATGATGCCGCTCTCCAACATCTCTCGTACCATCTTTGAGATCTCCTCCTTCTGAACGTGCGGGTAGCGGTAAGGCCTCACATTCGCCGGTTCTGCTCCCGGTACAATCTCTATATGATGATCGTGCTCCCTCTCGGGTGGAAGACCATGAGGCTCCTCAAATAAATCTGCGAACCCCTGTAAGAGAGCAACCAAATCAGTAGGTATACCTGCCTCCGTCGTGGTCTCCGTCGACAGAGGTAAGAGCTGCATCAAGTAGCTGTGCGCGCCAGGTCCGGGCAAGCCGACTAGGGGCTGAAGTGCAGCCCTTGGGCTAGGTCGAATGCCATCCAATCTAACTCGCCGTCCGCTCCGTCTGAAAGTCACCCACATCTCGGCGAAGTCGAATGTAACCGGGCCAAGACTCTGCAGCCACTGCGTACCAAGGACCAAATCAGCTCCTCGTAATGCCAACGGATAGAGATCGAGCTTGAATTGGCTGCCCTGGATCGTCAAAGTGATGCCTCGGCATATGCCCTCCGCCCTCAACGTGGCTCCGTCACCCAATGCCACGTCGAAGCCCAATATCGGCTCTGCTATGAGACCGATCTGTTTGACGAGTCTCTCATCCAAAAAATTGTGGGTGCTGCCCATATCTATGAGGATACGCACCACACGTCTTTTGATCATGCCGTCCACGCGTATCGTTTTCGGTGTCGCCGATCCGGAGTAGGCATGCAATGAAATCTGAGGTGGCACGTCCTCTTCCTTGGCCTCTAAATCTTGGGGCTCGTCCTCAGCAACCTCATCACCATCTTCAGCCACGGCCTCGTCCTCCAATCCGTCGATCAACATCACCGCTCCGACGGGCCGCGCACACCGGTGTCCCGGTGTAAATTTCTCGTCACAGTGAAAACATAGGCCTTTTGCTCGACGTTCCTCCACTGTGCTGGTGTCAAGGTCCTCCCGGGTGGACGCTCAACCCTCTTGATGTCACCTGACAAGCGAAGAGGGGTCCTCGGCCCTGTGTTGGCTGCTGCAACCGTCGGCGCTCTCGGCTGGCCGATGGAGCCCCCTACGGTTTGGCCGGCCTGGGGGTTGGTCCAGTTGCCCCGTGCCGCTGATCGAGTGGTCTTGATCTTCTCTTCCACCATCAGGGCCAAGGCAACGGCATCCTCCAGAGATTGTGGCCGCAAAGTCCTCACCTCGGCTTGAATGTCGACACGAAGTCCTCCGAGGTATACGCTTTTCAGTGCGGAGTCGCTCCACCCCACCACTCGGTTGCTGATCCTCTCAAACTCCTCTTGAAAGGCTCTAACAGTAGTCTTTTGGGTGACCTTTGATAGCATAGACTGGAAGTCATCGTACTCGGTAGGGCCGAAACGCCGACAAATTGCTGCAGAAAAATCCTCCCAACCGTTGAAAGGTCGGGCTCGGTCGGCGGTTTGAAACCATCGCAGGGCGGTCTCTTCTAGGTGAAAAGATGAGATCAATACCTTTTGGTCCTCTGCTGTGCCATGGTAGTGAAAGAACCACTCAGCTCGATACACCCAATCGAGAGGATCGCCATCTTTAAACTTGGGAAATTTCAGCCTAAGAGTCAGTCCGCGATTTCCTCCCTCTCGATCTCCATTACGGTCCCGATCTCGTTCATATCCTCGGCGTGGGTACTCCCCCACACGCTGGTTCCTCATCTGAAAATTCTGGATGGGATCATCCTCCATATCCGACCCGTCGTCGATGCCAATCGGGCTCATCCCCCGAGCCCTAGCGCGTGCGCCAATCGGTATGAGCTCGGGTCGAGGTCTAGGTCGATCTTCTCCTTGGTCCAGCCGCATCTCCTCTGGTGGGTTGGGAAGGAGAGGCTCACGAGGAGGGGGTCTCCTCCGTCCTGGTCATCCACGGGTAGGGGCCGGAGATTCCACCCGGGTCCGATGCGGAGCTCCCCCCGGTGGAGTTTCTTGCCGCTGATTTAGCAATAGTTGCAACATCATCTCAATATGGCGTTGCGTGGTATCCATCTTCTCCATCAATTGTTGTTGGCTCTGCTGCATAGTTGTTTGATTCCCACGCAAGAACTCCAAGAGACGGTCGGTGGAATCAAGATCGGGTCTCAGGTCCGCCGAGGCCGCGGGTGATCGCGAACCTTCTTGATGTGGGTCGACGCCCCTTGAAGATGCCACTTCTTGCTGCTTCGAGGTTGTAGAGCGGGTGTTCACCATCTTCCAAGGCCAAGGATTGAACTGCTCTGATACCAAATTGATGCGATCCGATAGAATTTGATCCGTATCTCAAGATTCTTGACTCTTCTTGATTTCTGGAAGGGTGGTTCCGACCTGATTGCAGACATAATTTCTGAAGATCCGTCCGTCAGATCATTCTCAATTTTGGATATGTTGTAGATCTCCGCGTTAGCTTTCCAGCGGTAGGTCGTGGGTCTAGAGATGATATCGAGATCTTGAGATATCAGCCTCCGACTGATGACTACGTAGGGAAGGACGGGCTGAAAATCCGACGGGATGGAATTGTTTGTAGAGGCTGGAAGGGATCAAGGAGGAGAGGAAGAAGAGGGAGAAGGTGGCTGGCCTCTCGGGACAGAGGTGGTGCAGCCGGATGAAGGAGGGGGCGGCGGCCTTGGACGGCGGCCTAGGGAGAGGGGGAAGGCGTCGCAAGAAGAGAAGAGAGAAGGGAAGAGAGCTAGGGCAAAAGCCTTTCAATTTTTGCATACTGAAATAGGTGCTCACCACATCTATTTATAGGTGGCTACCTGACCCCTTAACTTGACTTGATCTAATTGAATTCAAGAAACAACTAAACCCAAAGCGACTCTAATAAAGGCCAAGTCGGCTAACCCGAGCAAGGCTATGCTGAAATAAAATTAGCATCAAGGACTCAAAAGCAAAAATAACCAAATGATTAAGTCCGAGGCGGTCTAGTGGATCCAACCGCATCACATGCCCTTCTGTCCACTACGTAACTGAAAGCTATTAGATTTGAATTTGTTGAGAAAGTGTACGAGAGAGATTCAATTTTTTGATAGATTTGGAAGCCACGAAGGATTCTTATTCAAAGGAAATCAAATGTGCATGCCTCAATATTCATTGTAGTAATCTATTATCTTTGAAGCCCATAATAGCGGGATTGCTAGACATGTCGGACAAGGCAAAAAAATGGTGCTTATCAAGAAGAATTTCTATTGGCTAAAGATGAGATGAATGTAATGCACCATGTTTAATGGTGTTGAGTTTGCCGCATTGCCTAGACTAGAGGACAAAAACTCAATGTAGTTTCCATTGCCAGTTCCACAAGCGCCATGGGAAGATGTGAGGATAATATCATTGTTGGCTTACCCAAGATTTAGTCATGGTGATTTATGATCTATTCTCCCTGATGGCTCATTTTGTGCCTTGCCAGAAGATACATGACACCTCTCACATTGTTGAATTCTATTTCCACGATACTGTGTAGCTTCATGTCATTCCTAAGATTATTACATCTGATCGGGATGTAAAGTTTATAAGTCACTTTTGGTGAACCTTATGGTGGAAGATGGGTACTCAACTCCAATTCAAAGCCATGCCAAACAGACAGATAAATTGAACCTAAGAATCAAAGCTTAGGAAGTCAGTTGAGAAGTTTTGTTGGAAACCATATGCGATAGTGGAATTTTTTATTATCCCAAACTGAAGTTGTCTACAACAATTCGATGAGCCAAGCAAGCAAAAAGTGTCCATTTTTTTTTGAATTCATCTATGGCAAACAACCTTTAAGCACGTTGGACCTTATGCCTCCACCAATGACATGTCAATCCAGTGGAGATGCTGATGAATGAGCTAAGGAGCTCAAGAAGCTATATAAAAAGGTGTAGAAAAGGAACCTTAGGCAAATCGCAAAGTACCAGCATCATACCAACAAGCATCGAAAGCCACTCATCTTCAAAGAAGGTGGCCCTTTTTGGGTGCACTTGAGGAAAGATCGATTTTTTCCAAGAATGCCAAGTTATCTCCTCAAGTAGAGATTTTGAAGCATATCAATGGCAATGCCTACAAAATTGAATTTTCTAGAGACTATGGAGCATCTGCAATATTCAACATAGCTAACCTATCACTTTACCATGAAGATCAGAAAGACCAAGAAGATCAAGATTTGATGGCGAGTCTTCTCCAACCGAAAAGTATGATACCAGAGCACCTAGGCCTCACTTACTAGCAAGTGGATTTGAGCTCAACACTAGACGTGCGACTTGAGTGCACAGGGAGTGGGACTGTGTAGGAAGTGGGATGTGAGACTTGAAGTTTTGTCGTGTTAGTAAAGTTTGATGTTGGTTAGCCTTATGGAGTTTTTTTGATTTTTGTGAATTTGTCTTTTTAAGAACAAGTTTCTTCACATAAGAAAATTGAAGTTCAACGCTGCCTTTTCCAAGAAATTTTGTAGTATTTTGATCCCTCATAAGTACTTCCTGTAGTTCTACAGCATCTTTATATTCCTTAAATTAAGACTTGTTCTTGCAGATATATACAGTAGCATTAGAATCATACCACAGTTAAAAGACTTGATTACTTTTGCCATGTGCAGCTCGGTAACCATGCCAAAATATGTGAGGATCCATGTGGGAGTGTGTTTAGTTCCACATCGGTCATTCATCGAGAATATCTTGGGTACTTATACAGAACTAAGAAATCCAGAAATGTCTTTCGGCTAGCCTTTTTGGATGAAGTCTTGGGTTATTACAAATGATATCAGAGGGGACCCAACCTATAACCAATGTAGACTAGGGAATATTGCAGCACGGATCCATTGGGGCAGACCACAGGCCGATTGTGGGTGAGGGTTTAAATGGATTTGAATGGATTTGAACCCTTACTCTGACGAGAACGTCAGGGCTTAAATGGAAAAGTATGTGAGGATCCATACAGGCACGTGTTTAATCCCACATCGGTTATTCGTTGGATAGATTTTAGGTACTTATACAAGATCAAAGAACTCAAATAATACCTTTCGACAAGCTATTTTGGGTGAGGTTCTGGATTGTTACAGATGGTATCAGAGCTGACCCACCCCATAACCAATGTGGAATAGAGGACACTACAACATAGATTCATTGGGCTGACCACAAGGCAATCGTGGTATTTGTGCTTAGCTTTGAATGCATTTTAATCCTTAACCTAACGGAGACGTCAGGGCTTGAATGAAAAAAGTATATGAAGATCCGTGTGGGCATGTGTTTAATCTCACATCGGTTATTCGCCGACAAGATCTCAGGTACTTATATAGGACTAAGAAACTCAAAAAATAACTTTCGGTTAGCCTTTTTGGTGAGATCTTAGGTTGTTACAAATGGTATCAGAGTAGACTCGGGCTATAACCTATGTAGACTGAGAAATACTGCAGCACAGATTTATTGGGGCTGACCACAGGCTGATCATGGTGCATGTGATTAAATTTGAATAGATTTGAACTCTTATCCTAACAAAGATATCATGGCTTAAATGGGGGAGTATGTAAGGATCAATGCAGGGTGTATCTAGTTCAACATCAGTTATTTGCTAGATAGATTTTGGATACTTATATAGGATCAAGAAACTCAAATAATACCTTTCGACTAGCCATGTTAGTTGAGATCTTCGGTTGTTACAAATGGTATCAGAGCTTAGATTTAAAATTACTAGGGATCGTGATTGAAATAGTCATATGGAGCTTAACTTTTAGGATTCTTAGGTTAGTCAGAAAGTTTGAGAGATGGGTAGAAATTAGGAAATGAGACAATGACTTTGTTTATATGAATTCTGTTTGAGATGCTTATTAAAATTAGAATATTGCTAACTGTGCTCACTGCCAAAGTATGAATAAACTATATTGGGAGTTTTTTTTTGGAGAAATTTGTATTTCAGGTTATGATTAAATTAAATTTTGACTAAGATTAAGTCAAGTACTAACCATGGAAATTATCGTACATTGTAAATATTTGTTTATTAGTATATAGGTGATTTTGGAAGTTCAACTTGATATTGGGTATTGTGATATTACTTCTAGATTGAAGTTAATTATTTCGGTGGCAAGTTAAGGTTCATTTATAATATATTGTTTAAGGTTTGGGCTGAAAAATATTTTATAATATTCATTGAGATATTCTTTAAGGATTGAAATCTGTATATGGATCATGCATGAAACTCTTATACGGAATAAAAATATATTTAGGATGAGATTCTAGAATTTTTCTTTCGCTTTACCTAAAATTTAAAATTTTAGAACTTTTCAAATTACAATGTAGTTTAATATTTTGTTCAAAATTTATTTCATAAATTATGAGAAAGTGTAGTGATTTGAATTATTTTATAGCTGATCAACAATATTAACTTTTTGTTTTGAAAAAAAAGGAATGACATTTTTATTCTTGAATGATATGGATAGCATTGTGTTATTAATAGGTACTTCTAGATACTATGCAAAAAAAAATTCTAGCATTTGAATTAGTGGAATGTTGGTTACTGTATTAATTGATATTGGATCTAGATTGTTTTAGTATGAACCTTTTTCTCTTAGATTTATAGTTCATGCTTTTGAAGGATTCAAGAATATATCTCAATCTTGAAGAATATTTTACGTTCAAATATTCTACTAGAGATAAAGTGTAGTAGTTTATGATCTTATGATAGATTAATTAAATTAACATTATTTGATGTTTTGACAACAAAAAAAAGACATAGCTAAAAAAAGGGGAGATTATTAGTAAAAGGGTGAAATAGTTAAAAAAGTTATGATGTTTTGAGTAGATCCTCTAAGTTAAGGTAGACGAGTCTCTTTATTTCAAATAGTCTAGTAGATTTACAAGATTATGTATGTTTGCAATATTGCAAATAAAAATATTTTTCTCATCAGTGGAATTGATCTTAGAGCTTATAACTTGGTGGAATTTTTTGTAAATCTTTGAACCCGATTATTAGATTTTTATGAGAAATATATATATATATATATATATATATATATATATATATATATATATATATATATATATATATATATATATATATATATATATATATATATATGTTGCCCAAAGGTGCAGCCAAAGAGGGGGGTGAATTGGATCTCTTAAAAATTAATGAAATGAAGTGAATGGATCACTGAAAACTTTTGATAACTCGAAGATCTAGCTGCGGAATTAAAGTAGCACAAATAAAGCAGTAAATCAGGTGAGGAAAATAGTTAGAAACATGCAGTGGAAGAAGAGAGACAAGCCACACATAAACACAAGGATTTATAGTGGTTCGGTGCACTCCCAGCACCTACATCCACTTTCCAGGCCAAGCTTGAGATTTCACTATAACCCAGCAGATTACGGTCTGATTGTTTTTCGGATGCACAATCAGAAACCCAGTCGGTTTTTCCAGAAAACAAACTGAAAATCTATCACCGTTTGTTTTTCAAGGCTCACAAACAATCCAGTTGGTTTTCAGACAAACCAACCAAAAACTTTACACTGTTTATTTTTTCGGGCTCACAAACAATCCAATTAGTTTCAAATAAACCAACCAGAAACTTTCTTCTTACTGAATACTCCCGATTCAGCAACTTCCAATCAAGACTTGGAAGTGCCTTGACAAGTTTCAGATGATGAAACTGTTACAGCAACAAATAATCCAAATAAATAATTGCTACAACTAGAAAACTAAAGCTTCATAACATATAAAATAAATCAATAGAAGTAATGCTGAAGCCAATGAAGAGGTTAGCTGATGATGTGAATCCCAAAGTCGAGCACCAACTCTTCTCGTTGCAATGAATGAGAAGCTTTGACTGATTTTCTCACAGAAGCAAGTTTCAGAGGAATGCCAGTTAGGATGATGAACTTTTTAGGTTTTTTCTTCTCCTTTCTTCGTGGAAACTTCTCTTTTCTTGATAGAATATTTCTCTCTTTTCTTGTTGTTTTCCTTCTAATATTTCTTTGAATTTATAGACAGGTTCTTTAGAGGGATTCAAATTCCTTTCTTGTCGTTCTGATGGGAATCTTTTCTGTTACAGAAAAAGACAAAAGTTGTTACAAGATTTTCGTTGTGGTTCCAGCTGCACAGGGGTCGACTCATGTTTATCATGGGTTGGCACTTCAAATTATTGAGATGGCTCTTGCTATTGTAACATCAAAAGGTCGACTCTTCAACCTTAAGAGTCGACTCATCTTCTTTAGGAGTTGCCTCATTAAACACAAGGGTCGACTCAAACAATAATTTTTCTGGCCAACGCTGAGACTGAACTGGGGTTGACTTTTCAAACATAAGGGTCGACTCTTCAATATCGGGGGTCGACTTATTTAGAACAAGGGTCGGCTCTTTAAATTTTATCTCAGACGGTAAAAGCTCTCAGTTTAATTTGAATTACATAAGAGTCGACTCATGTTTTGCGGGGGTCGACTCATTGACTGTGCCAATTGAAGAAAGTGTGCCAGAGTCAACTCAAACTTGTTCCTTTTGCTTACGGATCGACTCAAGTGTCTCAAACAGAGTTCTTTGGACTTCATCTTTGATCTCCATGGATTGGATTAAGATCATTTTCCTTTTAGAACATATCCAATAAAGTGTTTATGAAGAATTAAAGATAAGGATTTTGTAGTGCTTCATTTCTTCTGATTTTTCTTGACTTATAGAACTTCACAATTAAGCCAACATCATTAATACACAATATTATCTCAAGTGTTTTGTAATCATCAAAATTCATCCTTTAGGGTTGACAATCTTCTTCTTTTTGATGATGACAAAACCATTGAGCCTAAAAGAATTTTGCAATAAAATTCAAAGCAATTATAAGAATTTTGTAATGAAGTTCAAAGCAAATATGACATTCAGAGACATATGCATAATTTCAACAAGCTGAGGAGAAAATCTTTTCCTATTAGTTACAAATATTTAAATTATGCAGAGTTTTTTTCTTCTTGTTTTATTAAGGTTTTTCACAGAGTTCTTTTTTTTTCTTCCTTTCTTAAGATTTTTCACAGAGTTCTTTTTCTTCTTCTTTTCTTAAGGGTTTTTTTTTTGACAGTTATAATGATCTCCCCCTATGTATCACCATGTTTTTCATTTTCCATTCCATTGTCATGTACCATTATAGTCATATATAGTTTGGAATTCTTTTCTTCTGTTCTCATCTCCCCCTTTTTGTCATCAACAAAAGGAAGGAAGAAATATAATTTCAATCTCCCTCTTTTTGTGATCTTAAGCATTAAAGATTAATTAAGAATTAACAATTATGTTAAGGAGAGAAGGTATCAGACCCAATATAGTTTTAATGCATCAGAACAACAAACATATTCATTTCAAGAAGAGTAAACTTTCATTGTAGTAAGAGTGAAGTACATATTTGTAAATGAAAATATAATTGATATGGATAATCATCAAACAATTGTATTAAATAGGTATGAAAATTGAAAAATCAACTCAATACAAAAAGCTTTTGGAAGGGTTTACAAACATCTAAGGATGGGTCAGTCTAGCTTTAGGATTTTGAAGAGGATGAAGGTCCAGACTGATCTTCCTTTTTGTCTTCCATTAGCTTATCAATTCTTGTTTGCAGTTGAGAAAGAGAGCAAGTAAGGTGAGAATGTTCCTCTTTTAGCTCTTGCAGAGAACCTTGGAGAGAATTTTTTTGAGTCCTCAAGTGTTCTTCAATCTCAACAATTCTTCTTTGCTGATTAGCTGCAAGTGTCCTTAATCCTTGAAGCTCCACTTTTATTTCTTTTACCAAATCAATGAGAGCAATTACTGAATTCCAGCAAACTCCTGAGTTGAACAGTGCTTTAATTACATTGTCACTAATAACTTTCAACTACCATTTCTCAAGTCTGAGTGGTGGATCTGAAGGTCTTTGGATTGGAGGAGGTTGACTGACTGCAGGTTCTTTTGGAGGAGCTTCAGAAGGGATTCTTTTTTCTTTGAGTGGTGTTGGAGTGTCTTGACCACTTTCATCTTGAATTTCTTTTCCTTTATAAATCCATTTGCCCTCAGCTTTGACAAATCTCATTCTCTTCAGTGATTTGTCATTGTAGACATCTTAGTATTGAAGTTCTTTCTTGGTCTCCCTTTCTAGGTTCACATTGAAGTAAATGAAGACTAATGTCAAGACCATACCATATGAAAGTGAAGTTTCCTTTCTTTGTCCTTGAGTCTCCATGTACCTGATCATCATGCAGGGTAGATTGAGTGGCAATCCTTGAATTACATGTGTTGCCCAAGGTGACAAGCCAAGAGGGGGGGGGTGAATCGGTTTCTTTTAATTTTAACTATCTTACTTGTGTTAAATGATGAGTTAGTGAACTTAAACAAATCACAATGCAAACAACAAGAAGTATAGTGGTTCGGTGCTCTCCTTAGCACCTACGTCCACTCCCCAAGCGACCCCTTGGAAATTCACTATATTCCCGCGGATTACAGTTGGATTATTTTCCGGGCTCACAATCCAAAAACCTTTACACTTTGGTTTTCCGGGTTCACCAAAAACCTATGTTGGTTTTACGGGCTCACCAACGAACCTATGTTGGTTTTTCGGGCTCACCAATGAACCTTTACAATTGGTTTTCCGGGTTCACCAATCAACCTATTCCGTTGGTTTTGCGGGCTAACCAACTAACCTTTACAAGTAGTTTAACAATTAAAGGAAGAAGATTTAAACTCCTAGATGAGCAAGTATAACAATATAATCTACAAAGAAGAGTTTAGAGAATAGTTATCACTTGATGTGACTTCTCTCTTCTTTGTCAAGGATGCTTCACTCTTCAAGGGTGGATGGAGCTCTTAAAGACTCTTTCAATCTGCTCAACCACTTTCTTTTGATTCTTGAATGAAGCACTTAAATGAAGAAGATTAGGGCACTTTCTCTTTCTTGAGTACTCTTTGATATTCTTTGGAAAGGATGTTCTATCTGATGAATAGTGCCCCTTTAAATAGTTTCCTACCTCCATTGGACAAGCCCCAATGGTTAGAATTCAAAAACTAGCCGTTACTCACTGTTGGAAGGACAAAAAGTACATCTGCAGAACTAGCCGTTATGCTTCTGCCCGTGTTTGGGTCGGCTCAACCTGTCCTTGGGTCGACCCAACTTTCACTTGGGTCGACTCAAACATTCCTTGGGTCGACCCTCTCAGAATCCACAGAAACTTGAAATTCAGCCTTCCTTCACTTGGGTCGACCCAACCTTTCTTTGGGTCGACTCAAGGTTCAGTTGGGTCGACTCAACTTCTTCTTGGGTCGACCCTAACAGGGTTTCCAGAGAACCTTTTCTGTCTTCTGTTCTGTCTTGCCTTTGGGTCGACCCTCTCAGGGTTTGGGTCGACTCAAGCTTGGGTCGACTCAACTATATCTTGGGTCGACCCTCTCAGTAAATCCAGAGAACCATTTTCTGTCTTCTGTTTGAGGATCTTGATGTTTGGGTCGACTCATGCTTTCCTTGGGTCGACCCAACTCACTGTTCATTTGTGCCATTTTTGCAGAAGTGTGCCAAATGCTTTCTTGATGTGCCGGGGTCGACTCAATCATCCTTTAGGTCGACTCAATCCACACTTTGCTGCATCTCAAGGTTAGATTCATTCAAATAAACAATGAAATGTATCTATATCAATTTATCCAAATATACTGAGAGTAATAGACTTATAAATAAAGTATCGATTTAACTCATAACATACTCTAGATAATTGCTTGTTAATCATCAAAATAACACTATCATCTCAATCTCCCCCTTTTTGATGATTACAAAATAAAGAGTATGAACCTTTTTATACTTATTTTAAAATTAGTTTTTGAACGGGCTTAACTTGCTGAATTTCAGCTTTTCATATATAAGAGTGAAGTCTCCCCCTATATCATTCAAATGTTGCCAATTTGACTTTTTGAATTGCTCCCCCTTTCATTTATAATTCATTAAAGATAAAACTCCAAAAATTTGAGATAAAACATGAGTTTCAGGTTATGTATCGAGGTGTGAAAGGTGCGTGCCAAATTCTGAAATTCTATGTGCCAAATTCTGAAATTTGATAGAAATTTTTGACTTGATCATTTTCATTGTTGCAAATTGCTCCCCCTTGGATGCATATGCTTTCCTATATGATTTTCAAGTTGTTTTACAAGTTATTTCGTTATTTCTCCTTCTTTCTTTACTTCTCTTATCACTCTGTCTTTACTTCTCCCCCTATTACATTACTCTTTCTTTAGTTCTCCCTCTTTTTGTTATCATCAAATAGATGCATGGGAAAAGACACAATAAATAACAAGCATTCAAACTTCATTGATCAAAATAGGAACATTTTAGGACATTCATGCCCAAAAACAAAAACAGATACAATGTTCCTTAATCAAAGTTTAAACATACATGATAAAAGCAAAATACATATGAGAACTAGATATCTAGCCTAGGCTCTAACCAGAAATGCTAATATCAGCCTAGGGAGTATCTAATGGCTGGGATCTAGTCCTCATCCTCCTAGTGTACGTGGCGAGGGGAGGTCGAGCCTGGTGAGACTGTGTCTGGCGTGGAGCACGACGAGCTGGATGACTCTGTGCCGAAATCTCTGACTCAGCAGCCTGTGGCACAGATGGTCCATGGGTCTCTCTCTCTCCGGAGTGCTCCTATCTGCTGCCTCAGCTCACTGATCTCAGTAGACATGATGTCCAATCGGCTCGTCAGCCCATCAGTAATAGTCCTCGCCTGAGCTGACACAAGCTCAGTCATCCTACTCCAGAACTCATCTGTATCTCTCGGATGAACAGATGACGATGGTCCAGCCTCTGAAGGTACAGTAGGATGATCCATATGCTCCTCATCCTCAGGGATAGGGTCTCCAATATCTGGTGCATCATCCTCTGCCTCACCCTCTGGTGCCTCACCCTGAATCCCTGCTCCAGTATGAATCCACTGCCCGTTCACTTTCTCATAACCCATACGTATAAGTGTCCGTGCAGTGTATGTATCAGTATGAAGCAGATGCCTGGATACCTCCCCCTCGACAGATATGCCGTGCTGTCGAAAAACCAAAGTGAGTATTATACCATAAGGTAGGGATACTCTGGAGTTGCAGATCACTTTCCTCATCTGCTTCAGTATCATGGCCGGGAGATTCAGGGGAATACCCTGAATAATATACTCCATCACTACTAAATCTCGCTCTGTGATGCGATCGAATCTCCCGCTCTTTGCAAATAAAATTCTATTTATGATACTAAGCAATAATCTCATTTCAGCAGATAAAGAGCTTGCTATTACCTTTTCTGAGAAGTCAAAGCCCTCATTTTCCATAATCAACTGCAGAGCTCTCATCTTGTTTTCTGGTTTTTTCGGAGTGGCTCCTTCGCAGGGTAGATGAAGTAGCTCACTCAAACTTTCCTCGGAAACTCGAACCCTAACTCCTCGAACTTCCGAAACAAGCCCTCCCATTCCAGTTTTAAGGAAGGCATAGAACTCCCGAACTAATCCGGGGTAGATCATCACATCTAGGGAGTAAAGATACTCCCAACCTTGCCTTTGGATCCATTCCCTCAACCTAAACCCTTCTTGATCAAAGAACTCGGAATGGTTCCTTCTCCCCGTTGTAACCGGTCTCCCCGCAAATCTTGCAAGTATAACTGAGGGGGAAGGAGGAGGAGGTGGCTCGGCACGTGCCTCACGTTGTGGAGACACTGTAGATGGCTCCGTAGCTTGTCTTTCCTCACGTTGGATCCGTGAGACTCTTTCGGATCTCTTGGCTACGGCTCTTTTGGGTCCCATTTCTCCAAGATCTTAAGGTAATCTACTGTTTGGAGATGTTTGGAGGAGTTTGGAGAGTGGGGAATAGAGTATTCAGAAGAGGACAAGGGCAAACAGTGCCCTAATAGAGCTCTCGGGTCCTCTTTTTAACAGTGGGGTCCCGACGTTGGGTCGACTCAAGAAATTTCTTGGGTCGACTCAACGTTGGGTCGACCCTATTCTGGGTTGGGTCGACCCAAGTGCAAACTTTTTCTTTTCTCTTCCTTTTTGCTTCTAAAAATTTTTCTTGCTTCCAATCCTTATAAATTCTTTCTGGGACAATGATACATGAGTAAGGAATCTATAGATGACAAGTTTGACTCATGTTTCATGGATTTTTAGAAATTGGAGGAATGTATCATGAGAACTACTTGCTCCCTTTTATATTTCTTCAATAAAAAGGATCACATATGCCTAATTCCCTCCTTAGCGTGCAGAATCTATCTTCACTCAATGGTTTTGTGAATATGTCGGCTAATTGTTTTTCAGTGCATATATGCTCAATACATATGTTTCCATTTTGCACATGATCCCTAATAAAATGATATCGTATTTCTATGTGTTTGGCTTTAGAGTGCTGAACTGAATTTTTAGTAAGATTGATGGCACTAGTATTATCACACTTAATAGGAATATTATCTAGCTTGACTCCATAGTCCTCTAGTTGTTGCTTAAGCCATAGTACTTGAGCACAACAACTACCAGCAGCTATATATTCAGCTTCAGCTGTTGACAGTGCCACTGAATTCTGCTTTTTGCTAAACCATGATACTAAGTTGTTTCCTAAGAATTGACATGTGCCACTTGTGCTTTTCCTATCTAATTTGCATCCAGCAAAATCAGCATCTGAGTATGCAAGCAAATCTAGACAAGAGTCTCTAGAGTACCATAATCCAATATTTGTAGTTCCTCTTAAATATCTAAGGATTCTTTTAACAGCACTTAAATGTGACTCCTTAGGATCTGATTGGTATCTAGCACATATTCCTACACTAAATACGATGTCTGGTCTACTAGCAGTAAGGTAGAGCAAGGATCCAATTAGTCCTCTATAAAGCTTAATATCAATACTCTTTCCTTTTTCATCTTTGTCTAGCTTACTAGTAGGAATTCATTGGAGTACCTACTCCCTTATGATTTTCATTCCCAAACTTCTTTAGTATTTCCTTTGTATACTTAGTTTGATGAATGAAAATGCCTTCTTTAGTTTGTTTGATTTGTAATCCTAGAAAGAAACTTAGTTCTCCCATCAAGCTCATTTCGAATTCTCCATGCATTAAATCAGCAAATTCTTTGCAAAGAGTATCATTTGTGGCACCAAAGATTATGTCATCTACATATATTTGTACCACTAATAGATTTTTGTCCTTTCTTTTGAGAAATAGTGTTTTATCTACATTTCCTCTACTAAAGTCATTATTAAGCAGAAATTTGCTTAATCGATCATACCAAGCCCTAGGTGCTTGCTTTAATCCATATAATGCCTTATGTAGTCTAAACACATGATTTGGCAATTCATGATTCTCAAAACCAGGAGGTTGCTCTACATATACTTCTTCCTCAATAAAACCATTTAAGAATGCACTTTTTACATCCATTTGATACAATTTGAAATCCATGAAACATGCAAATGCTAGAAGTAATCTAATGGCCTCTAATCTAGCTACAGGAGCAAATATTTCATCAAAATCTATTCCTTCTTCTTGATTGTATTCCTTAGCTACAAGTCTAGCCTTATTTCTTATAACTAACTCATTTTCATCTAATTTATTTCTAAATATCCATTTTGTTCCAATTACTGAGTTATGCTTTGGTCTTTCAGTTAATGTCCATACATTACTTCTTTTGAATTGATTTAATTCACCTTGCATGGCATTTATCCAATTAGTATCTTTTTCAGCTTCTTCATAAGTCTTAGGTTCTAATTGTGAAACAAAAGCAAGATAATCATTTAAGTTTCTAAGAGATGATCGAGTTCTTACCCCTTGAGATGGATCACCAATGATTAAGTCTTTAGGGTGTCCATATGCATACCTCCATTCCTTTGGCAAGCTTTGGGATTGTGATGGCACGCAATCATCTCCCTTATTTTGAATTGGCACGTCATCAATATTCAACTTTTCAAAGTCGATAATTCCTGTATCATTATCAACAATATTTTCTTTCCTAGCAGACTCACTATCAGACTCATCAAATATAATATTGACTGACTCTTCCACTACTAGAGTTCTTTTATTGAATACTCTGTATGCCCTACTAGATGTGGAGTATCCTAAGAAGATACCTTCATCTGACTTGGCATCAAATTTACTTAGATCCTCCTTGCCATTGTTTAAGATGAAACATCTACATCCAAATACTTTAAGATATTTAGCAGTTGGTTTCTTATTCTTCTAAAGTTCATAAGGAGTTTTCTTGGTTATTGGTCGTATTAAAATTCGATTTAGAATATGGCAAGCAGTGCTTATAGCTTCAGCCCAAAAGTACTTTGGAAGATTTGACTCACACAACATCGTGCGTGCCATTTCTGCCAATGTCCTATTTTTCCTTTCAACAACTCCATTTTGTTGAGGCGTTCTAGGTGCTGAAAATTGATGTGAAATACCATTTTTAGTACAAAATTCTTCAAAGTATTGATTTTCAAATTCAGTACCATGATCACTTCGAATTGCTACTAAGGTGAGTTTCTTTTCATTTATGATATTATTATATAGTTTCAAGAATTCTAAAAATGCTTCATTCTTATGTGCCAAAAATGAAACCCATGTATATCTTGAAAAATCATCAACAATAACTAGTCCATACTTCTTCCCTCCTAGACTCGCAGTTCTAGTGGGTCCGAATAAATCCATGTGTATGAGTTCAAAAGGCCTAGTTGTTGATACTATATTCTTTGATTTGAAAGATGATTTAGTTTGTTTTTCCAATGAACATGGTCCACAGATTTTGTCCTTTTCAAAAATCAATTTTGGCACATCCTTTATTAATTCCTTCTTGACTAGTTTTGAGATTAATTCCATACTAGCATGTCCTAGTCTACGATGCCAAAGCCAACTTGTTTTATTTCTCTTTTCTTCATTAGTAATTAAGCATAATCCATTTTTCTTGCCTAAATCATAAAGATCTACCAAGTAAATATTTCTTTGCCTTTGTCCTACAAGTACAATGCTATTATCTTTAGGATTTGTGACTTTGCATACAGATGCTTCAAATGTGACTTTAAACCCTTTATCACAAAATTGACTTATGCTAAGCAGCTTATGTTTCAACCCCTTAACTAATAAGACATTTTCTATAAAAATAGATGGAGTAATGAAAATTTTACCCTTTCCAATGATATGCCCTTTACTATTGTCTCCATAGGTTACTACTCCACCCTTCTTTGATTCCAAGGTGACAAATTGATCTACGTCACCGGTCATGTGTCTTGAACAGCCGCTATCTAAATACCATCATTTTTCCACTTTATCAGCTGCAAGACACCCCTGCAATCAAGATCAAGAAAGAGATTTAGGTACCCAAACTATGTTGGGTCCTTTAGGGTTAGTACTTGATGTTCCTTTTGGAACCCAAACTTTCTTGAATTTAATCTTTTGATTATTACTTAATTTGTTATGACTGGACTTTCTATAGTTACATTCATATGCTCTATGTCCTAATTTATTGCAGCAATGATAAGTAATATTTTCACTTTTAGCTTTTACAAAAATGTTCTTTAAGAATTTTTGTTTTCTATTTGTCTTATATCCTAATCCAGCCTTATCATATACAGCTTTTTGACTATCAAGAATCATATTTAATTTGGTAGAGCTAAGTGTAAATTTATCTACCAAGGATTTATATTTTTCAGCATCTTCTTTTAACTTGATGTTTTCAGCAATTAGATTCTTGGTTTCATTTGTAAGTTTCCTACTTAATGTTTCATAGTTATGAGACAGTTTTAACTTATCTTGGATAAGAGATTGATTTTCTTCTTTTAGAATTTTATTTTTATTGATTAGTTTCTTATGTTCTTCCATGAGTTCTAAGAATGCATCATGCAATTCATCAACAGTAAAATCACAGTCAAGTTCAGAATCTACCTCATCGTCATTGGCCATATGACACACATTTGGGCTGTCTCTTGATGATCTTCCTCTTCCGAACTTGACTCCTCACTTTCACTCCATTCAGCCATGAAGTTCTTCTTTTTCAGTTTTCTTGCCATCCATTTCAAATCTGGACAATCTATCTTATAATGCCCGGGTTTGTTACACTCATAGCAAATAGGAGTTTCTTTTTCCTTTTCTTTGTCCTTACCCTTTTCTTTGCTTGAGCTACCTTTGAGGAAGGGTTTCTTTCTATAAAATCTATTCTTATCTCTCATAAATTTTTTGAATTTTCTTCCAAGCATAGCCATCCCTTCTTCATCAAATTCATCATCATCATCTGAATCTTTCGATTCAGTTTGTTGTTTAGGGGTGGTAGTCTTTAGGGCAATGGGCTTTCTTCTCTTAACCTCATCTTCCGAATTTTGCCTCATTGTCAACTCATGGGTCATGAGTGATCCTAGAAGCTCCTCTAATTGCAGTGTGTTGAGGTCCTTAGCTTCTTGAATTGCGGTTATCTTGGCCTCCCAAATTCTTGGTAGAGACCTGAGAATTTTTCGCACCAATTCAGACTTAGTGTAAGACTTTCCTAAACTCTTAAGCCCATTTGTAATTTCAGTAAAACGAGTAAACATATCAGTTATGGACTCAGTAGATTTCATTTTAAACAATTCATACTTGTGTACTAATATGTTTACTTTTGTCTCCTTAACTTGATTGGTCCCTTCATGAGTGACCTCAAGTTTGTCCCAAATTTCTTTAGCAGAGATGCAAGTAGATATTCTATTAAATTCACTTACATCTAATGAGCAATAAAGTACATTTATAGCTTTTGCATTTAACTGTGCCAATCTTCTATCATTTTCATTCCAATCCATTTCTGCTTTGGGTATGATAGTGCCCTCTATATTAAGTGTGGGTGTGTAAGTCCCTCTAGTAATGATGCACCATAATTCAAAGTCTAAAGCTTGAATGAATATCCTCATCCTAGCTTTCCAATATGTGTAGTTTGTGCCATTAAATAGAGGTGGTCTATTTATGGATTGCCCCTCACTCATAGAACATCCCACTTGGGTTGTCATGATCTTTAACTCTTGACTGTGAGATCAATGAGTACTATTGGAGCACCTTGCTCTGATACCACTTGTTGCCCAAGGTGACAAGCCAAGAGGGGGGGGGTGAATTGGTTTTTTTTAATTTTAACTATCTTACTTGTGTTAAATGATGAGTTAGTGAACTTAAACAAATCACAATGCAAACAACAAGAAGTATAGTGGTTCGGTGCTCTCCTTAGCACCTACGTCCACTCCCCAAGCGACCCCTTGGGAATTCACTATAATCCCGCGGATTACAGTTGGATTGTTTTCCGGGCTCACAATCCAAAAACCTTTACACTTTGGTTTTTCGGGTTCACCAAAAACCTATGTTGGTTTTACGGGCTCACCAACGAACCTATGTTGGTTTTTCGGGCTCACCAACGAACCTTTACAATTGATTTTCCGGGTTCACCAATCAACCTATTCTATTGGTTTTGCGGGCTAACCAACCAACCTTTACAAGTAGTTTAACAATTAAAGGAAGAAGATTTAAACTCCTAGATGAGCAAGTATAACAATATAATCTACAAAGAAGAGTTTAGAGAATAGTTATCGCTTGATGTGACTTCTCTCTTCTTTGTCAAGGATGCTTCACTCTTCAAGGGTGGATGGAGCTCTTAAAGACTCTTTCAATCTGCTCAACCACTTTCTTTTGATTCTTGAATGAAGCACTTGAATGAAGAAGATTAGGGCACTTTCTCTTTCTTGAGTACTCTTTGATATTCTTTGGAAAGGATGTTCTATCTGATGAATAGTGCCCCTTTAAATAGTTTCCTACCTCCATTGGACAAGCCCCAATGGTTAGAATTCAAAAACTAGCCGTTACTCACTGTTGGAAGGACAAAAAGTACATCTGCAGAACTAGCCGTTATGCTTCTGCTCGTGTTTGGGTCGGCTCAACCTGTTCTTGGGTCGACCCAACTTTCACTTGGGTCGACTCAAACATTCCTTGGGTCGACCCTCTCAGAATCCACAGAAACTTGAAATTCAGCCTTCCTTCACTTGGGTCGACCCAACCTTTCTTTGGGTCGACTCAAGGTTCAGTTGGGTCGACTCAACTTCTTCTTGGTCGACCCTTACAGAGTTTCTAGAGAACCTTTTCTGTCTTCTGTTCTGTCTTGCCTTTGGGTCGACCCTCTCAGGGTTTGGGTCGACCCAAGCTTGGGTCGACTCAACTATACCTTGGGTCGACCCTCTCAGTAAATCCAGAGAACCATTTTCTGTCTTCTGTTTGAGGATCTTGATGTTTGGGTCGACTCATGCTTTCCTTGGGTCGACCCAACTCACTGTTCATTTGTGCTATTTTTGCAGAAGTGTGCCAAATGCTTTCTTGATGTGCCGGGGTCGACTCAATCATCCTTTGGGTCGACTCAATCCACACTTTGCTGCATCTCAAGGTTAGATTCATTCAAATAAACAATGAAATGTATCTATATCAATTTATCCAAATATACTGAGAGTAATAGACTTATAAATGAAGTATCGATTTAACTTATAACATACTCTAGATAATTGCTTGTTAATCATCAAAATAACACTATCATCCTCAACATGGTGCATGACCAGTATGTCTCTCTTAGAGACAGTCAAATTTTTCTATCTTCGGAAATAGCATCTTGTTGATTATGTGATGCAACAGATGCATCTTTGCATTGAGTTGATTGGCACTAACTTCAGTCCAATCTTCTATAACTTTTCTATTCAGAATGGTGCTCACCCCTTCTTTCCTATTTTCCAGATGATCTCTATTCTCTCCAACAGCTAGAACTCGAAGAGCATCCTAAAGAATTTCTTCTAAAATTAGGATAGCGATCTCATTGACTTTGGACGAGATCTAACCTTGCCCAAATCTGGCGTTGTTGTAGAACTCTCCAAGTCTGGATAGATCGGCACGTTCAATGAGCACAAGTACTCCCAACCCTTCTCCTTCAGATTTTGACCTAGAGGAAAATTCTCCTTCTCCAAAAACTCAAAATCACTCTTCTTCCGGTGGAGACAGTTCTTACGGAGAGGGGTCCTTGCTTCAAAACTAAAGATGGAGGTGATAGAGGGGCCGAATCTGGCTGAGGTGGCGGCGTTTCTTGTCTTGGTGGATTCACGGTTCTTTCTGCCCTAGCTTTCGTTCTCCTCTCAGTTTGAGGAGTAACTCTTCCTCTTCAGTCTCGATGTGTGTTGCTTTCTTCGCACCATTGGAAGATCAATCGGGATCTCGGAAAGATTTTCTAGATTTTGGATGCTTTTTTGTTTGAAAGGGGGTTTGAAGACTGAAAACGTTCTAAAATGGAATGAGACGTTTCAGGTCTAACATTTCAGAGAGAATGTTTTTAAAATTTGTTTCAAATAGTACCATTTTGGTCGACTCATTTAACTTATGAGTCGTCTCCTATAGTTTAGGGGTTGACTCATGAAAGCAGTGAGTCGTCCCTTACTACATGAGTCGACTCCTCATTTACATGAGCCGTCTCCTCAAACAATTCAAGAGATAAAATATTTTTAAATAAGATTTTAAGATCGATTGCAAACCACATATCAAATCAACTAAAATTCAACCATTAATAATCAATCAAAATATACAATATAACATTCATAATCAGTCATCAAAATGGATCACAAATGCATAATTCTCTTCTTAATTTACAAAAGACTTCTTCATTAAGAGGTTTAGTGAAAATATCTACAATTTGTTTATCAGTATTTATTAATTTCATTTTTATATCTCTATTTTGAGCATGATCTCTTACGAAATGATGTTTGATTTCTATATGTTTAGATCTTGAGTGTTGTATGATATTTTTAGTTAGATTTATGGCACTAGTATTGTCACACCTTATGAAAATTTTATTTTGTTTTATGCCATAGTCCTTGAGTTATTGCTTAATCCATAGGACTTAGGCACCGCAACTTTCTGCAGTAATATATTTGCCTCAACTGTAGATAGTGTATGAAATTTTGCTTCTTGCTAAACCAAGAGATTAAGTTTATTCCAAAAAATTAAGAAGTTTCACTTGTACTTTTTCTGTCTAATCTACAACCAGCAAAATCAACATCTGAATAGCTAATTAAGTCAATTGTAGATGCTTTAGTATACCATAAACCTAAATGTTGAGTTCCTTGTAAGTATCTTAGTATTCTTTTAACAGCAATAAAGTGTTAGATGTATGCCCTAGAAGCCAATCTGGCGGACACATTATTAATTCTGGAATATAAATTTGTACTTGACTTTATTATTATTGAATAATAAATGAGCATCTTTTCATTCATATTGTTTATGTGTCTATGAATCGTCCAAAAAATTAATAAGATGATGATACATATTCTCAAGAGTTGAGAATTTGAGCCATGTATTATTGGTGATTAATTTCTAAATGCTCCTGATCAATGGATCATCACGAGGACGGTGATCGATCCGATCAGTGCACAGATCGCTTTCCTTATGGATGGACGAGACTCGAGTCCACAGTGTAGGGACACTGAAGTGATAGTGCAGGTGCTTGTTAGAGAACAAGGGTACTGAGCGTGACCAAGACAAGAAGTCACTTGGATGTCTATCCACTCGTCAGTGACTTACTTGATGTTGCAGTAGTGTGACTGGTCCTTTGACCTGCGATGCTTCGGCTACTCACAGTGAGGTTATTATAGTTTGACTGCACATATACATGGTCTCTAGTCATATGGGTCCTTGTAGTGTAGATTGGCTGCTGTAGATTCACTGTAGGAGTAGGGTATGCACCTAAATGGAATCTATCGACCTTGATAAATGAGGAGTGATCCTATGTGATTTATTAGACTGAGTTCTAAGACCTTGGCTTGGGTAGTAATATACAGTGGAGAAAGAGTTTTCTCCACTATCGAACTCAAGTCGAATAAATCTAGACATATGACAGACGACGGAGTTTGACGAGTATCCATGACCTCCGGTCTGTAAGGATCCACGATAGAAGGACTGTATCATATGATAACTGCACCTAGAGGTTCATCATTCTATTCTGCTAGGTAGCCACTATATACTGCTAGGTGTCGCTGGTGGATGGTGAGACTCACAGGATCATCTTGATGGTCGATAATCCCTGGTGAGTTGAGTTGGAATTGTTTCAACCCATTGAAAGAAGTTTTCAATGATATTGTGATAGAGATCGCAATATATCTTACTACCAGTCAGAATAAAATCTATGGAGTCACCACATTAGAGATAATGACCAATCCGATGGTTGAATTGTGATTAAGAATCACATATGATCAATTAGATTGATAATTGGTTAACCCGTTAAGAGTTAGTAGTTAGAAGAAGGAATAATTACAATCGGATTGCAATTTAATTTAATTAATTGGACTTGATCACGAGTCCTACTTGGAGTAGGATTTTTGGAATCCTAATTGGACTAGAATTTCAAATTAAATTAGAATCCTACTTGGAGTAGGATTTCTAATGTCCTAATTGCCTTAGGGCTGAAATTTAATAAGTCCTAATTAGATTAGAATTTTCTTAAGTCCTAATTGATTTTAATTTTAATCTAATTAATTAAATGACTCCTAATTGGATTAGGATTGCAGAGTTCAATTGAGTCATGGTTCAATTAAATTTTAATTAGATTATAATTTGGAGAAATTAAAATGGGTGTACATAATCCTATTTTGAATAGGATTGGACCCATCCTTTGGACCCAACCCTCCCTACTTGATTTGATCAACTAGGGGCTGACCATATGGGAGAAGAGGGAGGGGCCCATGCCTCTTCCTTGGCTGGTGGCGTGAAGGAAAAAGGAGGGGCCATGCCCCTCCTATTTGAATTCAAAATAGGGATAAAGATGAGCTCCTAAAATTTAGGTGCTCATCCTTATCCACACACCATAAAAGAAGGGGGTCAAGGGGCTGCGAATTTTGAGTGAATTCCTTTCATTTTCAGCTGTGAAGACCTCTCCTCTCTTCCTCCTTTCATCCGCCATCAGCAAGAAGAAAAGAAGAGGAGGCTTTCATCTCCTCTTGGTCTTGCTTCCTTGGTTCTAGCATATGGAAAAGAAAAGGCTGCGAAGGGCCTTTTATTCTTCTTCCTAGATTCCTTCTTCATCTTCCTCTTCTCAAGGGAAGAGGATCTCAGCCATCAATAGCCTTCTCTCCAAGGGAGCTAGCACCCCGAGGAGATCCAAAGGCTTCGATCGAATCATATTTCGTGTGGATACTCGTAGAGGCCGGACGCGTGTGCGGCTTCCACTGAACCTTTATCAAATACCACGTGAATCAGATTTGTGGAGACCATCTACCCGCACAAGGTGAAGATCTGATCTTCTTAATCATAATTTTAAAATAATTTAATAAGAATTTAATCCTAACCTATCTATAAATGGTTTTATAATACATTCATGGGATGAACGGGATATGCACATGTCTTTCCGCTGCATATCTGAAAATTTTTGAATTTTCAGCGGCATGTGACAGATCCTAACATAAAGTATGATTCTTTAGGATTTACTTGATATCTTGCACACATACCAACACTATACATTATATCAGGTCTACTTGCTGTAAGATAAAGTAAAGATCCAATCATGCCTCTATACAGCTTTGAATCAAAAGATTTATCTTGCTCATCTTTTTCTAATTTACAAGAGAGGCTCATAGGAGTACCTAATAGTTTTGAATCTTCCATATCAAACTTTTTTAAGATTTTCTTTGTATATTTACTTTGGCAGATGAAGATTCCATCTCTTGTTTGCTTGATTTGGAGTCCAAGGAAGAATTTGAGTTCACCCATCAAACTTATCTCGAACTCACTATGCATGAGCTTAGCAAATTCTTCACATAAACTTTCATTAGTAGCACCAAATATAATGTCATCAACATATATTTGAACAATTAGGAGATCAGCATTTTTCTTTTTAATAAACAGAGTTTTATCAACATTTTCTCTTGAAAAATTACTCTTTATGAAAAAGTTGCTTAATCTATCATACCAAGCTCTAGGAGCTTGCTTCAAGCCATAAAGTGCTTTGTTCAATTTAAAAACAAAATTTGGAAGTTTATGATTTTCAAAGCCGGGTGGCTGTTCTACATAAACTTCTTCAGTAATAAAACCATTTAGAAATGTCCTAAATAAGTTTAACCTAAAAGAAAAGATTCGAGATGGTTCAATATGCTTATGAGTAAATTAATCTGGAATCTTTTAATTGATTGGAGCATAGAATTGATAATCTTAAAAAGAGAGGTAAACATCAAATGGTATAAAGGAATTGTCAAGGGAATCTAGAGTTGGTTTAGTTCAAATTGGATCTAGAATATGATAACTTGATTATATAATGGTATAAATATAGCATTTATCTTGAGAGTTAATCATGATCTAGTATGCTTGGAAAGTAAGGATAAAATTTTTGCTTGATTTTTATTATAAAAAAAGGATAATGATCTAAGATCATTAAGAAATTTTGAAGAATATTGATCAGAGTTGCGCAGTGAAAGTATGGTGGATTGAGTCATTTTAAACTGATCAAAAATGTTAATTGTGTTTTGTAATATTTATGATAGAAGACTAGATTTTTTAAATAAAAAATGCCTTTGTTAATAAGAAAAGGTGAATATTATTGATTCTCAGGTTAATCATGATATGACTATGTTATTCTCTTCGATAGATTATTCCATAGTTGGCTATGCTGAAAAAAAAAATGAGTATATCATGACCAAGGTTAGTTCATTATTGACTAAATATGGTTTAATTTGTCAAATATCCAAATAAATCATGTATCATTCATTCCCACCTTATTATTTAAATATTTTAAGTTAAATTTTAAGCCTTGTGACATATTGAATCATGGTATCAATACTTTCCTTTTTTCGATTTGCTTTTATGATTTGATGCCTATTAATGAGGTATACCATTGTTGTCCACTGACCATCATTACATGTTTATTTTGTGAATCACATTCCTAGTGATATGATGATTTAACTATAATTAAGATTGGTCATTATCTTTTGTGGGATCAGCAGTCTACTATAATAATTGTATTGAATCCATTTCAAATTCGATCCCAAATAAAAATAATTTTAATCAATCTTGTTATGAATTGATCTCAATCCGAACTAGAGTGAATCTACATCAAGATGATGATTTCAATTTTAGATTTTAGTTAGTTACTTATCTAGTGCTAATCTTGCTGGTTTATATAAAATTTTTGATAATTGATCTAAAGTTATCTATCACACTGATTTTGATCAAGGAGAACGAGACCTTGGATTTACAATACTTAATTGGCTGAGCATCTCTAAATTTGGAAGGCCTAATTTTCTTAAATTTTGAGGACGAAATCTTTCTAAACAGGAAAGAATGTGAGAATAGGCCCCAAAAAGGGCTGAAGTCAGCAAGCCCAGCCAACTTCAGCCCATGGCCCTTTAAAGAAAAAAAATGAAACAGAGGATCGTGATCTCAATCTTCTACTCAGGCGTTACGGGAGTGGAGACGCTGCAGCAACCCTGCGTCCACTTGAATAGCCACTAATCTCACTCAACCACTAATAAATCACGGTGGTGAAAGAGCCACGATTTTCTTTCAGAACGTCGTATAAATTCCTCTCCCTCTGTGATCGACCCCCTCATCCCTTTGAGAGCCTTGCCGAGCCTTTCCTTCCTCTCCTCTTTCCTTCTCCTCTTTCTCTAGTGGCCGGCATACCGCCCCGGCCAAGCTCCATCCGAATTTTCTCCCATGGCCCTATTTTCTCCATTCCAAGACTTGTTTCGAGCGCCACCGCTACCGCTAGCCCGCCAGACTAGCTCCCCTTCCCCTTGTTCTTCTTTCCTAGATAATTCGAGCCTTCTTCCTCTATTTTGGCCCCAAACTAAGGACACTGTCGGTTTTCCTCTTCTCGTCAGCCGCCACAACAACTGTTGGCTGCTACTGCCGTCGATGGCTGGCCATCGGCCACCTAGGTTGGCCACCATCAAATCATCTCCACTCTTCTCTCTTCTCCTTCCTCTCTTCTGTTGCCCAAGGAGACAACCCAAAAGGGAGGGTGAATTGGGTTTTAATTAATTATTGACCAATTAAAAATAAGATGAGTGATTAACTAAATCTATTGCAAGTGAATTAGTTAGATCACTAGATGCAATGAGTGAAGAGAGAGAAAAAGACAAGGTCCAACACAAACACAAAAAGGTTTATAGTAGTTCGGAGCCAACTCTTGCTCCTGGCCACTCCCCAAGCCGCACTTGAAAGTTCACTATAATCTATAGGATTACAGCCGGTTGTTTTGCAAGCTCACAACCTAACTTGTTGTTTTCGCGAGGTCACAACGAACTCGGTCGGTTTTGATAGGCTCACCGACTAGAACCATTCGATTGTTTTTTCAGATTCACAATCAAACCCAGTTGGTTTTTTTCGGTTCACCATCCACAACCTTACACCGTTGGTTTTATCTTTGGCTCACCAACAAACCTTACAATCCTTGAATCAATCCCTTGATTGAATCAAGTACGAAAACAAGAGTTTAAAGTTCACAAGAAAAGTTTCTAAAAAGCAAATATGAAATAATGTAAACAAGATTGACTTAGAAGCCCTCAAACATATTTAAGATGAGGAAGTGGGGGCTTCTCGATTTTTGAGTCTCCTCTTGAATGAGCTGAAGGATGTAAGACTATAGGTAGAGCTTTGAATGTGAAGGAATCCCTTTTGGTTTGAGTTGAATGCACTTTTTCCTTCTTTTGCTTGGATTCACTCTACGGAAGCTCTTGGTGGTTAAAAACCTTTAATGCTCAAATGGAATAACTCTCTTGTTGTCTACTACTGTTCACTCTAGCTATTTAAGTGATTTTCTTCGAAAACTAGCCGTTAGAGAAGAGATTAGAGTCGTTCTGACCCGTCTGCACATTCTGACAGTGTATCCATTGGGATCGGAGTCGGCTCGCGTGATCTGGAGTCGACTCGGCTGTTACTGAAGTCGACTCACGCTTTACTGGAGACGACTCGCCCACTATTCTAGATTTGAATTAAAGTGCATGCCATGTCTTGGGATCGACTCGGACCAAATTGGAGTCGACTCGCCAACAGCTGGAGACGACTCGTGCACCCAGGGATCGGCTCGTTCTCAAGGTTCCAGAAATCCAACTTTCTATTTTTCTTCCTCGAGTCGCCTTGTGTTTACTTGGAGTCGACTCAGCTATCTTGAGAGGCGATTCGAGATCTTCGGAAGACGTCTCGCTCTCAGAGACCGAAAAATTGATTTTCTGTCTTTTGAACATATCTGTCTCAGAGTCGACTCGGACCTTACTGGAGTCGACTCGGCTATCTTGGGGGTCGACTCTGGAACATCTGAGGTCGACTCGTTCATAGAATCTTCGAAACTGCGTCTCTACCTTTCAGACTGCTTTCCTCTGGGAGTCGACTCGGACATGCTAGGAGTCGACTCAGCTGATATGGGTGACGACTCGTAGTCTTCGCGAGTCGGCTCGCTGACAAGGTCTCAAAAACTAACGTTCTGTCTTTTTGTCAGCTTTTCTTTGGAGTCGACTCGGAACCATCTGGAGTCGACTCGCCAAGCATCGGAGTCGACTCGCAACCTTCTGGAGTCGACTCGTTAATAGGATCTCAAATTTTATCGTTCTGTCTTTCTGTCTGTTCTCAGTCGGAGTTGACTCGGCATGTTCCGGAGTCGACTCGAGCTTGTGCTAGAAACTTTAAGTGTCCCGGAGTCAACTCACAAAGTTCAAGAGTCGACTCGTGATGCAGACTTTGGTTCAAATAGAGTCCAATACTTAACCAAAATACTTTTAACCAAAGCTCGAGGCACTTAGACATAAATTTATAAAGATTTATCTGAAACACTAGATTGAATTCATTAGAACAACATAAGATATACTCAAATGCTTTATGCTCATCAAAATCAATTAAGGAATACTCAATCACTCCACAATCTCCCTCTTTTTGATGATGACAAAATACTGAGTATTTGTAAAGGGAATTACTCATCCAAGAAATGATTCAAGGTAAAATTTTGAAATGAATTCAAATGTCTAGTCATTTAGTGTATCCAAAATTGAAAGGTATGAGTTAGTAAACTCTGAAATTAAAGCTCTCCCTTTCATTTGGAATTATATAAGCCTTCAAATCATACAATCAATTGTTTGGCTTATATATCCTTAATGAATTTGCTTTCTTAGAATTTCAGATTCTTTCCCTCAACATGTGCATTCAATTTTGTTTGAACTTTGTTCAAATTTTCTGGATCTTCCTTTAATGTTTTAAACTTGAACTTAAGTTCTTAATTATAGAAGAAAAAATCTGACGATTTGTTCTTGAATATGATCCAACTAATCTTCGAATATCTCTTAAAAATTTTCTTGTTTAGTGATTCCCTTTACTTGCAATTATATCATATGTTCTCCTCCTTTTTGTCATCGTAGCAAAAAGGTGAAGTATCAAAGAGTCAAAAACATACAAGAAGCATAGTTAATGAGACAAAAAGATATGCTTTTCATTCATTGTGAGCTTGAATACATAAAAAATGTTCAGAAAGTACATAGTACTCAAAACACAAAAAGCACAAAATACACAAGTTCTTAGAAAAGACTTTTCAATTCATTGTAAGTATTACATAATTGAGTACAATGATTGAAAGTCCAAAAGGACTTCAAATGATTTTTAAGAAAAATACAAGTTTAGGAAGGTGGACGTCTAAGAAGATGAGGCTCCCAAGGTTCGTCATTGACACTCCATAATCAAACGAACTGCCTCAGAGATATTGCCCAGTTGCTGAATGATTTCTGAAGTAGTCCTATTGTGGGTTTGGGTCAGCTGGGTTACACTGTCGATGTTTGCGTCAAGCTTATCTACAACAGCGTTTGCTACTCTTTTAGCTCCTTCATTTAGCTTTAACAACTATGATCTTACGGAGTCTTGCATCTTCTTTGTAGCTTCCTGAATATCTGAGAATCTCATGTATTGACCCTGAATAAGACATCTCAGACTAGATAACTCCTCCTTCACTTTAGCAATCATCATTGAAACAGCTATAGTGGAAGGGGTCAGATCAGTATAGGGTGTACTTGTGGTACTCCTTAGTTCTCTCACAATATCATCCCTCAGTGCTCTAAGCTGCTCACCACTAAGCCTAACCTCAAGGGGCTGCTGAGATGGTGGCACAGTGGATGAAGGTCCAGCAGTGGATGAAGGGCTAGCAGTGGATGGAAAGATGGAAGGATCTGTGGAGGTATTCAGATCAAGGTCAGAAGTGGGAGAGTGAGGAGCAGTGGGGTCAGATGGTATGGCAAAAGAAGTTTTTCTAACCCAAGTACCCTCTACCTTATGGAATCCCATTTGGGGGAGAGTCTCCTCGTCCATATGGTCAATGTAGCGAAGTGAACGAGAGGGTTTTCCCTCAAGGATAGGGACCTCTAATTTTCTAAAGATCAGGGTGAAGAGCATACCATATGGAAGACTCAATCTTGGTTTTTTTAGGGGATCACAGATATGACTGTAAATGAGTCTAGAAAAGTTGAGAGGGACGTTATGTAGGATGTTAAACATGATAGCTAGGTCTCTCTCAAAAATAAAGTCAAACCAACCCTTTTTAGGAAAGAGGGCGCGATAAATAATACTCAGTAGGAGGCGCATCTTAGCAGAGAGCTGATTTGCAAAGACCTCCTCAATGGGAGACTGGGGTACTCCTCCTAAAATGGTCGTAAGGGCCTCGAATCTATCAGAGGGGTGAGTGGGAGCTATACCCTCATAAGAGAGGTGGAGGTCTCGGGCAATGAGGTCCTCCGAGATACAGATAGGGACATTGGCTACCCTTTCTTGAAGACCGCCGCCACCCCGTGTGACGGTGCCATAGAATTCTCGGACTAACCCAAGGTATGTGGGTAGATCAAGGGAACAAAAGAAATCTAGACCTTGAGCCCTAAGATGATGCCTTAAGGTAAACCCTTCTCGAGAGAGGAAGTCAAAATCGACTTTCCTCCCGGTAGAGACAACTCTCCTGGCGCACGAGCACGAGGGAACCGACCGAGGCGGGGAGGAAACCGGAGGAGGTGGTCTCACGGGTTCATTCCTCGTCTTGGATCGTCTCTCGGTGCCGCTCGCAATGAGAGGCCTCTTCCGGCGAGATACAATGGCTTTCCTATGCATCCCGACCTACTAAAGGAAGGAGAGACGTGAAATGGGAGGAAAATCGGAGGAAAATGAAGGAAGGAGGCAGAGACGACCGTGGGAGATGACTCGAGGGTTTTGGAACAGTGACAGCCAAAAAGAAAAATTTGAAAAAAGTCGGTTCGTTTAGGATTAAAAGATGGATTTCCGACCTCAAGTCGACTCCTGAAAATTCGCGAGTTGACTCGCCCACGAGTCGACTCTCAGAATCATCCGAGTCGACTCGAACTTTGGTACAGACCAAAAACTCAGTTACTTAGAACCATGCCAAAAGAAAGAAAAATAGTAATCTTTAGAGCTTAAGGAATAATTTGATGATCATAGACGTGGAATACTATATAAAACATAAATTAATGATCAAAATCAATGAATGAGAGAAAAGAATCAAAGAAATGGATCAATCACTCCTAACCCTCTTCTAAGAATACAAAATCGATATTCACTCAAGAATTTTGTGAAAATATCAGCAAGTTTAACATTAGTAGAAACAAAATCAAGTATCACATCATCATTTAATACATGATCTCTTATGAAGTGATGTCTTATCTCAATGTGTTTAGTTCTTAAGTGCTCAATTGAATTTTTAGTTAGATTTATGGCACTTGTATTATCACAGTTTATGAAAATCTTATCTTGCTTAATGCCATAATCTTCAAGTTGTTGCTTGATACATAAAATTTGAGCACAACAACTCCCGGCAGCCATATATTCGGCTTCCACCGTAGATAGTGCAACCGAGTTTTGTTTCTTGCTAAATCATGAGATTAAGTTCTCTTCTAAGAATTGACATGACCCCCTGGTGCTTTTTCTATCAAGTTTACAACCAGCGAAGTCAGTATCAGTGTACCCTATTAATTCTATGCTAGATTCTTTAGAGTACTATAACCCTATATTTTTTGTTCCTTTTAGATACTTAAAAATTCTTTTAACTGCAATTAGGTGTGATTCCTTAGGATTAGATTGATACTAGCACACATGCATACACTAAACATGATATCAGGTCTACTTGCTGTAAGATATAATAATGATCCGATCATACCTCTATACAGCTTTTGATCTACTGACTTACCTGATTTATCTTTGTCTAGTTTGCATTATGAGCTCATGGGGGTACCGATTGACTTGTTTCCATCCATATCAAATTTCTTTAGCATCTTCTTGATGTACTTAGCTTGATTGATGAAAATTTCTTTTTTAGATTATTTGATTTGAAATCTGAGAAAGTAGTTCAGCTCTTCCATCATGCTCATCTCAAATTCACTCTGCATTAATTCAGCAAACTCTTCGCAAAGATGATTATTAGTAGCACCGAAAATAATATCATCTGCATAAATCTGTACTATTAACATATCGTTGCCTTTTTTTTCAAAAACAAGGTTGTATCAACATTTTCTCTAGAAAATTCATGATCTAATAGAAATTTGCTAAGTCTTTCATACCAAGCTCTAGGGGCTTGTTTTAGACCATAAAGTATTTTATTTAATTTGAAAACATGGTTAGAGTATTGATGATTTTCAAAACTAGGAGGTTGTTCTACATAAACCTTCTCATTAATATACCTATTTAAGAAAGTACTTTTTATTTAATTTGAAAACATGGTTAGAGTATTGGTTTTTTCGGGTTCACCAACCACAATCTTACACCGTTGGTTTTATCTTTGGTTTACCAACAAACCTTACAACCCTTAAATAAATTCCCTAATTGAACCAAGTACAAAAACAAGAGTTTAAAGTTCACAAGGAAAGCTTCTAAAAAGCAAATACGAAATAATGTAAACAAGATTGAGTTAGAAGCCCTCAAACAGATCTAAGATGAGAGCAAGTGGGGGCTTCTCGATTTTTGAGTCTCCTCTTGAATGAGCTGAAAGATGTAAGACAGTAGGTAGAGCTTTGAATGTGAAGGAATCCCTTTTGGTTTGAGTTGAATGCACTTTTCCCTTCTTTTGCTTGGATTCACTCTACGGAAGTTTGGTGGTTGAAAACCTTTAATGCTCAAATGGAATAACTTTCTTGTTGTCTACTACTGTTCACTCTAGCTATTTAAGTGATTTCCTTCGAAAACTAGCCGTTAGAGAAGAGATTAGAGTCGTTCTGACCCGTCAGCACATTCTGACAGTGTATCCGTTGGGATCGGAGTCGGCTCGCGTGATCTGGAGTCGACTCGGCTATTACTAGAGTCGACTCACGCTTTACTAGAGACGACTCGCCTACTATTCCAGATTTGAATTAAAGTGCATGCCATGTCCTGGGATCGACTCGGACCAAATTGGAGTCGACTCGCCAACAGTTGGAGACGACCGTGCACCTAGGGATCGGCTCGTTCTCAAGGTTTCAGAAATCCAACTTTCTATTTTTCTTCCTCGAGTCGCCTCGGGTTTACTTGGAGTCGACTCAGCTATCTTGAGAGGCGATTCGAGATCTTCGGAAGACGTCTCGCTCTCAGAGACCGAAAAGTTGATTTTCTGTCTTTTGAACATATCTGTCTCGGAGTCAACTCGGACCTTACTGGAGTCGACTCGGCTATCTTTGGGGTCGACTCTGGAACATCTGGAGTCGACTCGTTCACAGGGTCTCCGAAACTGCTTCTTTGCCTTTCAGACTGCTTTTCTCTGGAAGTCGACTCGGACAAACTGGGAGTCGACTCGGCTGATATGGGAGACAACTCATAGTCTTCGCGAGTTAGCTCGCTGATAGGGTCTCAAAAACTAACATTCTGTTTTTTGTCAGCTTTTCTTTGGTGTCGACTCGGGACCATCTGGAGTCGACTCGCCAAGCATCGGAGTCGACTCGCAACCTTCTCGAGTCGACTCGCTAACAGAATCTCAAATTCCATCATTCTGTCTTTATGTCTGTTCTCAGTCAGAGTCGACTCGGCGTGTCCCCGAGTCGACTCGAGCTTGTGCTAGAAACTTTAAGTGTCCCGGAGTCGACTCGTAAAGTTCAGGAGTCGACTCGTGATGCAGATTTTGGTTCAAATAGAGTCCAATACTTAACCAAAATACTTTGAACCAAAGCTCGAGGCACTTAGACAGAAATTCATAAAGATTTACCTAAAACACTAGATTGAATTTATTAAAACAACATAAGATATACTCAAATGCTTTGTACTCATCAAATCAATTAGGGCATACTCAATCACTCTATATCTTCTTTCTCTTCTCCTTTCCTCCATATTTTTTAGTTCACATGATGAAGAACACCATTTGGGACGTGATTGGGCCCAATTCATTCATTTTGGGCCTTTTGGGCCATGCTCATTGTGGGCCAATTTTGACCATATTGACACTGTTGGTTCATGCCCATTATGGGCTGAGTTTGGGCCCTATTCATCCTATTGAGTCGTGTCTATTATGGGCCGAGTTTGGGCCTTGTTCACTCTGTTGGGCCATGTCCATTATGGGCCCGAGTTCGGGCCCTGTTCACCCTATTGGGTCGTGTCCACTGTGGGCTACGTTCGGGCCTTGTTCATCCTATTAGGTTGTATCCATTGTGGGCTAAGTTCGGACCCTTTTCACCCTATTGGGCTATGTCCATTGTGGTTCAAGTTCGGACTTTGTTCACTTTGTTGGATTGTGTCCATTGTGGGCAGAGTTTGGGCTATATTCATCTATTGCAGTCATATTCCTTTTGAGCCCTATTTGGCCTTGTTCATCCATTATGGATCATATTTCTTTTGGGCCCTATTGGACCTTATTCATCCATTGTGAGGTGTATTCAATTTTGGGACTATACATCCATTGTTGGTTGTATTCCTTTTGGGCCTTGTTGGGCCCTGTTCATCTATTATGGGCCCTATTCTTCCATCGTGGGCCGAGTTCGTTCATTTTGGGCCAAAAAAAAGAAAAAAAAGAAAAAAAAATTCTCTCTCTTCTTGACTCATGGACCAGATACATTGATTGATCCAGGTCGGCCCAAGCCAAATCTCTATTTTTCTATTTTGGTCAAACCGGACTGAATAGGCCAAGCCTTTGATTGAACCTAAGCATGTGGATTAGACCTGAAACTAAGTGGATCAGGCCTAAAAGCTCAACTAGTCTTAGATCATATATCTCCTTTTCTCTATAAGCAAGCACACATCCAGACTAGATCTAGACCTTTCAACTAATGGTTAAGCAGAACCACTCGGTCCGAGCCCAAGACCAGGATCAGATAAATCTAGACCCGAGTTTAGATTCACTCTCCTCTCTTTTCTCTCTCTAGACATGCTCGGAGATCCTAGTATAAGCCCTGTTCTTCTTAATGCACGAATCCAAGTTGACCCAATTTAGAGATCCTAAACCATCCCGGTACCTAGAGGGTAGACCTGCCATTACTTCAGCCCTAGCTGAATTTGACAACTTTTGATATTTACCGGAACCATTGAATCCTCCTGTCTCGGAATGACCTGAGCAGTCCGCCACTATCACTCGACCAACCTGATCTGGGGGCATAAGATCGTAGTGTTTAATTTTGACTTCAAAAATGATGGTAAAATTAATAATATTTTAATGATATTAAATAGGTACACCTGACCCATTTGCATGAAGTGGGATTTTAAAAAAAAGGTAACCTAATGCTTCAAAGTGTATTTTTCTAAATTTTTAGTAAAATTAATTATTAGTTGATTAAATTCTAATATTTATTTTGTCCTTAGTAAAACGGATCAAGCATGTTGACAATCAATTAAAAAAATATGTTATATGTTATAAAATCTAGAAAATGTGACAAGGCAAATTATGAAAAATCTATTTTGTGTGTATGTACTCTCAACATGGCTATAATTTGGCCCCGCCAATGAAGTTTATTTGTTAGCCTTGTCGACTTGTAATATGTGAAAAATTGGTTTCGTCACCACACACTGGTGATTAGAATAGTGAAATTTGGACATTATTGCCACCGGTGGTTAATAATAGTAGTTTTGGTATTTTGTGCGACCCATACCACTGGATTACATGGACATAGCCTGTTGATGTTGGAATTCTAGTATACGAAAAAGATAATAAATTTCAAAATAAAAATATGTTTATTAATGATTTATTTCTCAGTCATTATTTTATGTTTTAATTAAATATTTGGCATGCTTTGATCCCACGCTGGGGTATTATGTTGCTTACTAAGCTAGTGTAGCTCATTACTTTACTTCTTTATTTTTTAGATCCAGATGCATGATTGCACGGGGCTGGGGAGTGCATTAAATTTTTTAAAGATACCTTTAGTTGATGACATTTTAGTTAGACTAGTTAGAGTATTTGATTTGATTTATGTTATCAGTTAACATGTGTTACTTTAAAACTATTGTTAGAAATGAATTAAATAAATTATTGAGTAAATAAATTTGCTATTGTTTTGATATGTTATGTAGCCTTGCATGCATTTATGCTCTACCGTACAGGCATGCGGCATCTATCACGCTCCGAGTTTGGGCGTGATAGATTTGGTCTGTCGTACTTTGGATTTAGGGCGTGACAGACTTGGTGGCATCAACTCCGATGGCCAGCCGTCGACGATAGGAGCAGCGGGCGACTACGGCGGCGGCCGGCGAGAAGAAGAAAATTGAGGGCGTCCTCGGTTTGGTGCCAAAATAAAGGAAGAAGGCTTAGATTCTCTAGGAACAAAAGAACAAGGGGAAGGGGAGCTCATTGGTGCATCACTGGAGGGGAAGTTTCTCAGCCGAGGGTAGCTGGTCCGGCGGGCTAGTGGCAGCGGTGGTGCTCGAAACAAGTCTTGGAACATAGGAAACATGGCCATGGAAAAAACTTCGGATGGAGCTCTACCGAGGCGGCACACCGGCCACCAAAGGAAGAGGAGGGAGGAGAGGAAGGAGAGGCTCGGTGGGGCTCTTAGAGGGATGTGGGGGTCGATTGTAGAGAGAGAGGAATTTATATAATGTTCTTGAAGGAAATCATGGCTCGTTCACCGCCGCAATTCACGCAGCAGTTGAGCGAGATCGGCGGCCATTTAAGTGGTCGCGGGTTTGCCATAGAGCTATCGCGGCATCTCCGCCCCCTTGTAACACCCAAGCAGATGATCACGATTGTGATCCACTATTCTATTTTTTTTTTCTTTAAAGCGCCATGGGTTGAAGTTGGCTAGACCTGACAGCTTCAGCTCTTTTTGGGGCCTATTCTTATGCATATCAGAAACCATTGTAGCATGTCCACTGATTTCTTTTTCCACTATGTTTGCTTTATTGATATGCTCTCTTTTTTGTTTTTTCTCGTAGCTGCACTCACGCTTGAGATGTCTTTTCTTTCCACAAAGATAGCAAGTTGTGCCTTTCTTTATTTTGGATTTGTTGGCATTAGGGTATTTCCTCTACTTCCCTTCCAAATTCTTCAGGACTTATTCTCATCAATATAATTCACTTTAGAGCCAAAATGAACATTATGATTCTTATCATGAATTCGAGCTTCGTCTTCAATTCATAAATATTTCTAGATTGCTCTAAAGAAATCATCTGTGGTGTTTAAATAGGAGTTTCAAACTAGGGGGAAGTTTGGCAATTATAGCCCCCACTTATAATTGTTAAGGAATCTCCACTTTTAAATTATTAAGTTTATACAATAGGAATTAAAATATGAGCTTGATCCATAACTGTAACAACCCAAGACCTCACCCAAAATAGCTAGTCAGAAAATATTATTTGGGTTTCTTGATCCTGTATAAGAACCCAATATTTATCCAGCGAATAACTGATGTGGGACTAAACACACACTCGTACGGATCCTTACATACTCTCCCATTTAAGCCCGGACGTCCTTGTTGGACTAAGGATTCAAATCCATTCAAATCTAATCACACGCACCACGATTGGCCCATAGGCTGCCCCAATAAATTTATGCTACAGTATTTCCTAGTCCACATAGATTTTGGACCAGGTCTACTTTAATACTCTTTGCAACAACCAAAGACTCCAGCCAAAATGGCGAGCTAGAAGATATTATTTAGGTTTCTTGATCTTGTACAAGTACCCAAGATCTATCTAGCGAATAACTAATGTAAGACTAAACATATGCCCACACGGATCCTCACATAATAACTGTCATGCCTGGATTCAGAACTTGATTTGTGACGCCCCAAATCTAAAGCATGACATGGTCATGATACCAAGGAGTACAACCCAAGATAACACGAAGCCAACATTACTCTTAGCCTTCAAATCATCTATTAAGAAAAACCAATATTGGTTCAGAGCGTCTAAATCGGACATCAATACCAAACCCATCAACCTCAACATTCAGAAAATCATTAACTACAAATTAATAGTCAATACTAAAATTCTTCTACAACATCGCCAAGCATGCTAGCGCGAACTTCAAGCCGAGACCAACCTTCATCCTACTAATTCTATTTGCCTGGAGGGAGAAAAATAAAAGAAGGTATATGAGTGACACAACTCAGTAAGTAAATCTTTCACTACCTTAGTAGATCAAGCATAAGTTTTTCATATCAATGCATCATTTAAGAAAAATAATAGATATTCCAAAATAAGTATTTCATAATATATTATATTATAAATAGATCTGAAAGTAAATCATGCATTAACAAATCATCCATCTTTCATAAATATAGTATCAAGTACATATTGTAAATAAATTCGCAAATCGTTCTTCATGTCATGTAATCCTATTATAGATCAAAACATCGCTCACAGATTTTTATGCTATGATCACTATAACCTGTGATAGGGCCATTTTCGTAATCGACAAGATATCGTAGTTCATATTCGTTATCAATTTTAACCCGTTGGCAGAGGGTCGTTTTTGTTGGATGCTAGCTTCAGGGTGTTGATTGACCCTTATTTCTAGAGGCGGTCATAGCAATCTGAGAGTCTTTAGAAAATTTATATATTTTTCTTAAAAATATATATAAATTGGTGAAAAATACTAAATATCATGATTAGATTCATATTTTATAACAAAGCTATTTTCATCAAAATATTTGTGAAACTATTTTTCATAATAAGGCATGATTTTCATAACACATATGTTAATCCATAATTTTAAGAAAAAGCATGATATTTTCACGAGCAAATTTTATACACAAAAAATATGATCATTTGAAACATAAAAAGGAGTGCAAGATCTACTTACATCTTCTGTCTTAAACTGTCATACTAGGCGATTCAGTTAACTCTATAAAAATATTAAAAAATAATTACTTTCTGTTTGACAATTTTAATCGAATTAAAATAATAAAAAATAGGGACGAGCATTCGACGATTCTGGGTAGGTCAGGCCTGAGCGATTCGATTAACAGATTATAGGGCATAGACATGATCAGGGCCAAAGTCGTTTAACATAGTTCCTCATCAGTGGGTTCCATGGACTTTCACAAAGCTGGGTGATCTGTCCAGTAAGCGAGTTGGGCCTCGAGGCATTTCAAAGCCACTTTCTAGGGGTCAACTTGAGTTCGCAGATCAGGTCAACATGACGATTTCTATGGACATTCCAGAGAGAGAAAGTGGAGAGAGGAGAGAGAAAATAAAGAGAGAAAGTGGAGAGAATAAGGGACAAGGGAACCGTGAGGCCCTCTCTCTCTATCTTCTTCTTCCTATGAAGTGGAAGGAAATGGGCTGCAGCAGTCGCTCATGGCCGGTAAGCTCTGATCTCCCTCGATCTCCTCCTCCCAGTAAGGCTGGAGAAAGAGGAGGACTCTTGTTCGGAGTCCAATTCTCTCTCTTCACGCACACAAGGCGTATGGGCCTTTGCTCAATGGACTTTCAGCCCAATTTATATATGGGCCGGTCAGTGGATCGGGCCCTCGCAATAACAGAAACATTATCAATCATAATAAATTTGAAATTATTTTGAAGTTAAAAATTTGACGGCACCTTGATTTTCTGTGTTTGTATTTGATCTGCAAGGCCTTGGAGATTTTGCTTGGGGAGTTGGTTGATGTACAAACGATATGATTACGTGTTGAGAATATGGCCGCTGCATGGCAATTCATCTTCTTCACATTTCTTACGTTATGGCCTACACTTGATCAGTATCATCTAGTTTTACTGTTTGAATCTCTGGCTGACTAGGATCAAGGACATAGCAGATTTTTTGTGCGGTGAGTAAAATCGGCATCTTGTCCTTCCAACGAGTAAAATTCATCCCATCAAATGATTCATTACTTTGAAAGCAGTTTCTGATCCTGACTCCATTGCAACATCATCTCAACACGTCTTGAGGCAATGGAGTACTACGAAAGCGAATCAGAAAATTTTATATGGCTTTGAGGCGTGTATACATATTATCTTTAAGGTGATGTTCGCCCCCACTTGAATTCATTTGCTGCTAGGTTTGTAGCTATAATCATCTCCAAGACAACAAAAGCACCAGAAATCTGCACACAGCAAATCTGAAGATCTATCTTCAGAACTTTTATAAGAAACTGCGTACTTGACCATGAAAGGAGAGAGAATAAGAGGGAAAATTAAAGAATGAGTGATTTGAAATTTGTGATCAGATTAATATCTCTATTTACAGATGTTGACACACCTATATTCATCAAACAACATGATTTTTCGGAAACATATATTCATGAGATAATGTGACTGTTCACATTAAATTAGTAGCTATTTAATTATCATACGCCCACAATCACATTGATTTCCAAGAATCACATTGATTCATCGAACCGTTGTGTGTCTTTACTGAAATGAAAAGAAAAATTAAACATTGAAGAATCATAATCACACACACCCACTCTCATAAACTGATATTACAATCTATAAATCACAGCCTATTTTGGCAGGTTCAAACACACAGCCAATGTTCAGGTGCATGCATGGGCAGGCTCGTTGGGCTTAAGATGCTGTCAATTGTCTTAAGATGATGCGCTTGTTATTTTTATCCTGTGATGGACGTTCAGGATTAGATCTCCACTGCGAGAGCGGTGTGGTGTGACGTAGTGAAGCACTTTCACCTTACATCCATCCTCGGAACAACATATCCCGCATGGGCCGCACTTGGCGCACCGTCAAATCAAAGACCCGATATACGATTCGGCGCCCGGTCCCATCACCACCCCGGTGCATGCATCGACACCAACCATTAACGTGAATTGACCACTCACCGCCGACCGAGAGCGAATCCATGCACGCCAGTACCGAACGACTCCACCACTCGTACGCCGTTCTCCTGGTTGTGGAAGACTAACACCGTTACATTCTTCTTCCATCAAATCACGCCACATAGGTTCGTTCTCCGTCTTTGTCCTATTTCTAAACAGCAAAGACATTAGATCTTGTCAGATAGCACCCTGCATTTTTCCTTACTTTTATATGATTTTGTTCGTTTTATTTTTCATACAAAGTCAGTAGTTAGACACGTCCAAAACCTCTCGGAAGTCAAATATTCTACAGGTTAGTCACAACAAAATTGTTGACATCCAAGGATTTCTCATATGCTCCCAAGTTGCACCAGACCTTGCCCCGCAAGTAGTTTACTGAAGATTAGGGCTGCATCAGTCTCTCTCTCTCTCTCACACACACACACACACAAAAAAAAAAAATCTATTTTCTTCACACAAATTAACCGTTAGATCATCCACCATACAATTCTCAAAGCATTCCAAATTCTATCATTCATATATTGTACATATCTCAAAGCAATTGGTGGATGGTCAAATGGTGGATTGATGTGAAAGAAGATGAATCCTTCTTTCTCATGGAAGATACACCCACTATTAATTAAGAGGAGATGCTATGTGGAATACCTTGAGTAGCTTGATATCAATGGAAGGTAATATAGTCATATTGCCATTTATTTCATCAGGGAATATATCTAGAGGGCCCGTTATGATATTCTTACCGTAAAAGGAAGCAATATATAGGATACTTTGAAATTCATGCTCCAACCCATCATTAGTTTTTAATGCAACAGCATTCAGTTGTAAATGCATCATGATCTAAATACAAACCTAAAAGTATTATTGAAACTAAAGTATTTGTTGTATACTAGATGTAATTTTCATCCTATAAATAAGTATCCGTATATTTGCACTAAAATTATCTTAGGAATAAAAATTCGACATACAAAAGTATAAGAGTGTACAGATCCTCTTTTTCCCACATATATAATTTGAAGGATTTAGATAAGAATAAAAAGAAAACCAAAAACAAGAAAGAAAGTTTAGGAACAAGAGATAGAACAAAGACACAGAGAGATGAAACCTCTAGTCTCTTAGTTGATTTTATCATTCAGAGTTTTCTTATATCCCTACCTGAGATCACACAATTCCGACACTTCATTCACGCACTCTAAAGGTCAATATAATATTTAAAAGAAATGGCTGTAAGTGTTCCTACTGTGAAAGGTGTCATTTAGTGTCAATGAAAGACACAAGGGGTTATACGCAAAAAGAGGGCTTCATCATCCAGTGGGTGTTATCATAATCTTGCACTTCAACACGCAAAACTAATCAACAGGCAACACGAATACACGTGGATCCCACCAACCAAATTCCCAGCGTACGTAGAAATTTTGTGTCTCCATCGCATGCGATTAAAAAAATCACAAATACAGCGTCCAAATTCCATGTACTTGTTTACATACTAGAATAAAAATCCACATATTTAATAATACTTAACTAAAATATAAAATTACATATATCTACCTTGACTTCCGACCATCTCTCTCTTCAACTATTTCATCCCCACCAGCACCTCAAATTGGGGAATCCATGGAAAGTGAGATCCCAAAGCCTCTCTCTTCTCCCTGTCTTCTCCTCCTTTGTTCCTCACAAAGGAAGAAGGAACCCTAACCTCACTGTCCCCATCCTGCAGCCTCCACTGCCTTTGCTTCTTCTTCTCCCCCTCTTTCCAATCCCCACAAACCTCCCTTCTTCTTCTCCTAGCCCTTCTTCCGAAATATATAAGTAGTCACTTGTCTCCTACCACCATCATGGAAACGATCGGACGGCGGCAGGTCCTGAAGAAATTAATATAACATGATGGTCCCAGCACGTAACCTTCTCGGGCGACACTACAACAGCTATGGTGGCCATTTCGACGACTTCCAAACGGAATTCCAGCGAGAAAAGGCTTCATCACTATCTGGCCTAATGGCCGAGGAGGTTCCTCAGGGAAGTGGCAGCAAGGAGGAGGAAGGAGAGGAGGCGGGGTCTAGATCTAAAGAAGGTGATGACGACTACCAAGGGTGGCTCCAATTAGGCATCGGTCGCCGGCCGTCTGGTGGTTCAAGGCTAGATGATGCTCCGGTAGATCCAACGAATAGCACGGACAGGAGTAGGGGTGAGGCAGTGGAGCTCAACTTGCTTGCTGATAGGTCATCAGGTGCCTCACGGCCCCCATTGAGGGTCGTTGGTGCTCCCACGATGGTGCCATTGTTTCCGCCGGCGGCGGTGGGGTACCGGAGCGCCGGTGCAACGGCGAGTAGTTCCTCGAGGCCGTTGCCAATGTTAACAAGCTATAACTGGGGGCAATTCATGTGCCCATCGGAGAGCCTGGGCCTGTCGGTGGAGATCGGCGGCAAGATGAGGGTGGTTAGCCCACCGCCCAGGCAGCAGACCGGAGTGTGGTTCTTGCTCCAAGCGGCAGAAAACCAGTGAGTTCTGAGGGCAAGGATCAATACCCTTTTAATTTCTAGATTTCGATCGTACTTCTACTGTTTATGTTTAGCTCTTATGCATGTATTGTTCTCCTCATGGATTGCGCTTTGATGCAGCAAGGAAGAAAGTCTAATGTCTTTTTTTCTTTTTTTAACTTTCTTCAAGGGTCTGAGTGTGTGATTTCCCCCCTCCCACTATTTTCCATTAAAGATGTTGATCTATTAATGATGGGTTGCACTTTTTCTTTTTAATGCAGAGTGAAGGAACCCTTTTTGCCTCAGATACCCAAGAGCTACTTGAGGATCAAGTACTTTTGCTACCTTTTGTCTCATCTCTTTTCTTTTATCTTTTCCGTTTTTCCAAAATATGCATCTTTTTGCCCCATCTTTTTTCTATTGCATTCCAAACTCTTCTCCTCTCGGGTGCTGGATTTTATTTTCTGCTTTTTATAAAAAATGTTTGTTTTGCAGAGACGGGAGGATGACAGTTGGATTGCTGATGAAGTACTTGGTTGAGAAGCTTGGACTAGATGGTGAAACTCAGGTAAACTCTAAAGCCATTTGTCCGTTTGTTTCCTTCTGTTTATATTAGATACTTGGTGCTGTTAGTTTTTAGGACTTTATCCACTCATGTTTACGTAATGAAGCCAAGATTGACTTGATAGAAGCTCATAACTAGAATCAAACCCATGCTTGAGTTCATCTACATGGTTTTAGGCACCTATTAGCCTTACATCTTCATGATTGGTGTTGGAAGAGCGAAAGGAACTTGAGATCCATAAGGATTCATATGCTGAATGCTTACTTTTGTAGTTGTATATTTAGGTGAAATGTGTGTATCTGAGTGGCATGTCATTATTTTCTATGATTAAGGTTCTCTAAACTTGGATTGAGACAAATCAGGTTTGGTAAATAGTTTGCTGTCAGTGGTGGTAAGGGGTTTATTAGGTGTCGGTGTTAGGATGCAGATGGTTAGCTTGTATAGGTTCTTGATGCCTTTAGTTCTACTTCTCAGATCCCTCACAAAAATTATTTTAGTAAGTACTATAAGACATAAATTAGAGGTGAAGATATGTCCTAATTAAACCAGTAATCTTGTAGAAATTAAGGAGGGAGAAATCCGTATAAGATTCTAGATCTTGGCTTGGTCATGATTAATGTTGAAAATATTGCAAGCAATGGCCTCTTCACTAACTATTTTCTATTTTTTTGGTTAATTACTATTTACTAATTCATTAAGAACTCTACTGGCCTTGTTATTAGTTGAAAACTCTGGAAATGCTAGAACCCTCAATTACATTTGATGAAAGATATCTACAATTATCAAAAATGAAGCTAATAATTAATTATAGAATTTCTATAGAATTCCTTCAATAAAACATTTGTTCACGAAGCATTTTAAAAAAATTTCCTAGTTACAATCTTATTAGACACATAGTTCCAAAATTTAATGTTATGTGCAAACTGTGCAACAGTACCATATATATAGTGCATACATGTGTATCCCGAGAAACATGGAACCCAAGACCTTCCCCAACATGAGAGGGGTTCCAACCAGCTGATCCAAGTCTTGTTAGCTTCTTAAACTAAATGTACTAAATTATTGTTCTATTCTACCTGCATTAAAAGAGTATTTGAATGGATTTTGTTCAACATTTTGTTCGACAACATGAATAAATGCAAAAGAAAGTGGTATGAAATAGAACAAAGAAGTTCTCTTATTATCCTAAAGTTGATATTGACATTAGAAATGATTTCTCCTTAAAAGCATTTATTTTTACCAAATCTGAGTGTCAAAAGAATAGCAGAATAATTATTTTATTTGTTATCTTTCTAGATTGGTAAGGGTCTTGGTAACCATTTACAATGCTAATTCTCTATTTTGAAGGCAGGACTTTGACTCCTCTTGAGGAAAGGAGAAAATTGAAGAGCTAATAAATATAGGTTCAAAATTAAAATGATTGTCGAGACCCTTTCTCTTTCAGAATTCTCAAGTTTTGGACTAGACGCAAGTTCGCACTTGCTTGCAATATTCACATGTTTTCGCGTCTTAATCCTGTCTCACTAAAATCATCTCTCTCTCTCTCTCTCTCTCTCTCTCTCTCTCTCTATATATGTATCTATCTATCTACCTATCTCCATCTCTATATCTGCATGCGTGATGCTTAGGGAATATCTGTTCCTCAGACTTGGTTGCCTTCTCTCTTCTCATTCCTCTTTTTGAGCAAATTTCCTCTCTATATCTTTAGTTACCTATCATTCTTAGTTTAGCATTTCCATGCGTAGGAGATTTTGCATCATAAACAAAAGGCATAAGTTTGGTCTCTTAATGTCATAGGCAGAAAAAACTCTAACACATCCATGAGGCCAGTTTGTAACTGAAGCTAATTAAAATTATGAAGTTTAAGACTGAAGAAAAACTAAAACGAAAGAAAGAAATAAAGATGAAAACATCATAGAAGTAATTGATAATTGGAAAGTTTGCTAAACTACACCCATATTTTAGTGCCTTGCAGAGACAAAGGAAAGTCACCAATGTTTGCATATATGTCCTTTCCTCCACCATATTTTTGAGAGTCATCATTTATAAGAGATAGACAATATTTCCTTTTCTGGAACTGAAATATGCAAGTTAATTAAGTCTTATTTTTCTGGAATTTTCTTATTTTAAATTTCCTCTTTTTTTTAGAGTATTTTCCTTAAAAATATAGGAAGATAATTTTTATATTCTTGTTATGCAGTAACTTCCACAGTTATGTCCATATACTCAAGCATAAATTTAATCAAGGATTAATATTCTTAGAGATTTTTTTCCCTTTGTGTTCATATGTATACCAGAATATTTAATTTACGGCTTAATCTGTGCTTCATTTAATCTTTCCCTTTTTCACTATTTAAGACATTCTAGTTGTCTGTGTATGTAGTCTATTCTATCGTGTTTTCCCTATTTAACACACACCATTTTTTAATTGTTTTTTAATTGTTATTTACTCGTAGTTTACGTTTGACTACACAAGTTACTTTGATCTCTTCAATAAGGACTCAATAGCATCAGGTTTATACATAAGGTCATATTGCTGCAAAGATCCCATCAAAATTATGCTATGCTTCCATCACTTCTTAACCATGTCTATTGACAATAGAAGAAATTAATTTGAACTTATTTCAGAAATTTAAGTTCTTTTGTTGTGAGAGTGAGAAAGAGATGAATTTGACTTTTTCATGTCAATGGGCAAATTTGTGATCTCTAGTGTAACTCAAAAAAGAGAGAAAAAAGTCAATGGGCAAATTCTAGGAATTACCTTCAATTTGGACCAGATTCTTGCACCAACTGCGTTCTGTTTAGTTGTCAGCCACAACTTCTTCTTCCTTACTCAAACATTCTATTATCAATTATATGATCCTCATGAGTTGTTAACGTGAACATTAGTGTCTAAATCATTCCTCCCGTATAATACTTCTTTAATCATATATGTCATTATATATTTCTAATTTTTTATTTCTAAGGTCAACTCTAGATCATCAATCCCTTGTGTTTCTCTTAATCTCTAGTTTAAGCTGTAAATGGTATTAAATGCATTGATTGATGCTCAAGTGGTGTGAATGAATGGAAAGGGGGTGATGATATTAATAAATAGTTTGTCATCTGTTATAGAAACAAACTACACATTCCACTTGACACATGCCTTGTCCCTGAATAGAGATTGATTAAAAATATGAGAAACATGTCACCTGAATTAATAGAAAAAAAACTTCTTAATGATTGGAACCCAAATCTTGAAGACATCAATTAATTCAAATTTGTCAAGCTTTTGAGCTTCATATTGTCCATGTTGAAGCATTCTTCTTGTCCTATTTTGAATGTGCAAACTACCATATTAACATTAGCGAAAACTACAGATTATTTTGATGAAAACTGTAGATTAGAGAACCGTGCCCGTGTAACCATTATAAAGACATAGTCTATTATGGAGACCATCTCAATCATTGTTAGCCATCAGCCTGGAATGCATTGACCTTGCAACCTAAGCAACATCTCCAACTATGATTACATGACCCAATGAAAACATTAATGTGGGAAAAGTAAAAGAAGTAATGGCAAAGCGGCTCAGAATTCTCTTGTAGAGGCATGAACATAACGTGTTGACCCATAATCCTCTACGGTGTATGTTGTTTGCATTGTAGAGTACTGTGTAGCACTCGATGACCGTCACTAGAATATGGGCTGCCATCAAAAAAAACATGTTGTGTGTATGATATGTAAGACAACCTTATTTGAGTTGTCCATCTCCTAATGGCAACCATCGAGTGCCATATGTAAAGCACTCTGCGGTGCAAACCGCGCACTGCAAAGAATCCAAGCTCATTTGCATGACCATGGCGGTGATCAATCTTTTTTGTCATGCTTTCGCATGGCTCACGACAGCTGACACAAGGCCCTACAAGCCCCCTAGAATTGTCATTAGCATACCAATCGAGGCCCTAAGTGGTGCACCTTTTTGGAATATTGAAGGCCCTCATCATCTCATCCACAACATAAAAGGCATGATAGGCAATGGAGAGCGGCATTGCATGGGAGTTTTTATCAACAACAAAATGATTGCAAGTAGGCGAAGCGGAAACCATCAGAACATAAGGAAAAAGAACGGACCACCTTCCCCTTTGTAGAGATGATGTATTCCTCGATGCATGGGGATTATAAAGGCTTAAGAAAAACTTTTAAGGCGTGAAAACAAGTCTACATGGAGACATGGGCATGGAGGCGTTCCCATCATTCCTCCCTATAATTGTAACTAATGACGAAGGTGGGGCTGGAGGAATATTGACTTGTTTTGGCTTCTACGACAAGGGGAGGGTGGCAAGAGGAAAGGGAACGTGAGAGAGACGTGCATGAGATGATGTGTTTGTATTCGTGTCACCTTAGGTTAGGTAAAGGTAGGATGTCCAGAAAAAATAAAGAAAACTATACTGGCCGATTCCTCGACGTGGTTTTAGGATAGGATCGTCCTCTCTCTCTCTCTCCCCTCCCCCTCCCCCCCCCCCCCCCCCCCCCCTTCCTCTCTCTCTCTCTCTCTCTCTCTCTATCTCTCTCTCTCTCTCTCTCACTCACTCACTGATGTATGAGATAGTGGAGGTCTGGTCCCCTATTTGGCCCAAAACCAAAATAGTGTCATTTTTGAAAAAAATAAATAATATATATATATATATATATATATATATATATATCATACTGTTTTTCTCTTATTAAAAAAGAGATGCATATGAGTTCTTATCTCTCAGATGGCGATAGCACTGCTGTCATCAATGCGCATACTGTTCTAACTTTTACACCTTCATGGATGATAGTTATCCAATTTGACAATCGAGACACTAGTACCAGCCGGCTAAATCTCTTATGTTCCCACGTTTTAAACTGAGCTTATTTGTGGTGCTTTTCCAGTTTGTTTTCTTTCATTCAATTTGGTAGAGTCATAACATTTCTTTTTTGAAAGAAAGCACACTAAACAAACCAATGCAAGAGAAAGTTCAACTCTGTAAACTTAGGAAACAAAATTTGAAGTCAATCAACATATTCACACAATGTCATGAGTTATCCAAGTCACATTCTGTATCGTTTTCTTAAATAAACGTTGCAAGAGGAAGGGTCTTACTATTATTTGCTTAAATAATACATTGCCACTTTAGATTCAGTCAATAATAGGGATTGATACGTTAATTAACTAAATTCAGTTTTCTGAATAATAGAAATTTAAGAGGGATCAAGTTGTCCGAATCCATAGACTTTTATAATGGAATTTTTTTTAGACCGATAATAAAACTTTCTAATTATTTTTGGGTAAACATAAACTATATCTTTAATAATGTAATAACAAATATAAAAAAATATAAAATCAAGTTCGTGGTGAAAGGGACAATTAAAACTATCTAACCTCATTGACCACCAATATATATTAGTCTGAGTAAGACAATATTAGCTTGATTAATTATATAATGACCAAAACCAATGTTGAGCAATTGTCCCAACTGCCCTAATTAGTGCTTTAGCTAATCATAGCACAAACCATGCCATGAGCCATGGACTATATTACAATTGATATTGAGCTAGTTTACTGTTATGCTGCATGGTTTACAATAACAAAGCCATGCAGTATGTTGGAATCTCCATGTACATTTAGCATCTCCTGCACTGAAATCTATCTTTGGATGTTATGCCTGTTAGAGCTGTTTACATTTTATTAATCCCCATGGACATATCTTCTAGTAAATAAGTTCTCAGACTTATAAGCCATGGGATGGTCTGTGATCATTATAGTATTCTTCAACTACAAAAGTAAATAAAACGATGAATTATTTTCTTTCAGCATGATTTCATTTGTAATTGTATGACTTAATTTATATAGAAATTTACCATCAATGTTACATGATTATTTTGTACGCATACATAAATGATTATTTAGTTTACGGGGTGACGTGGGTGCTTAATGGGAAAGCATGGGTACTGGGCTGTGGGGTTGGTGTGACGAAAGGAATAGCGAGGGGGCGGGCAGCCTACGGAGGTAGTTCGGGCAGCTACATCCGTCGTTTTCGATCGGCCGAAGGCTACCCGGGAAATGGGAGTTACGTCCACGCGTAGCTGTGGACCTGTGGAAAGGGCCTTTGTCCATGACCCCAAGGGTAAAGTAGACGTCCGCCCCTGACCATACCATGATAGCATAATTAATAATATACCAAGCCTACTTTCAAATGTCATTGTTATTTTATTTTATTTTATTTTATTAAAGATTTTAAATCTCAGTATATTGAGTATCGATGAAGCAAAAATGTCGTTTTATCTTATCCCAATATGTTAAATAGAAAAATTTTGAGGGATAACCAAGGGTAAAGTAGACGTCAGCCCCTGACCATACCATGATAGCATAATTAATAATATACCAAGCCTACTTTCAAATATCATTGTTATTTTATTTTATTTTATTTTTTTAAAGATTTTAAATCTCAATATATTGAGTATCAATGAAGCAAAAATGTCGTTTTATCTTATCCCAATATGTTAAATAGAAAAATTTAGAGGGATAATGATTTTTCAAGCTCACCTTAGCCAAAAATATATTTAAATATCAATTTCAAAAATTATTAATAAATCTATTTAAGGAAGTAAAAGGAGTGTTTGAAAATTGGTCGATATGGGTAATTGTATCGGCCGATTTCTCAGATTTTACCAATTTATACCAACTAAAAAGTGTATATATATTTTGGTCTAAATTTTTAAAGATACACCGTCTAAGAATCAAACCTAGAATTTCTGATTGCTAAGCTAGAACAATTATTGCAATTATTTCAAGAACTATAAAAGAACTTTTTTTTTAGTCCAATGCATACAAGAATTCAAATGACTTTGATAGAATCATAGCATAGTGGTAATCATACACTGGATTGTCCTCAAGTTTGATGGTTGTTTTTATACTTAAATCCAGCTGATTGAGAACTTATTTGTTGATAGAAACTTAGTGCCCTTATAAGTTTTCTGGCTTGCGGTAAAATTCACAACTTACCGTATCAGTTTGGATGCTTTTCATCCATTGTTCAAGGATATATACCTTAACATCTGTCAAGAAGAGAGAAGGAATGAAGCAGGACGGAGAGAAAACTGTTTATGAACGGCATGCCAATGTCTTTTGATCATCATATTTCAGGAATAACAAAACCCTCAAAGGTGATTTATCTCGTTCCTAAAATTTAGAGATTAGATAAGCCTTGTCCAACTCCCTTTCCCACCTTGAAGCATCTCCTCCCCTCTCTCAAATCCCTCCTTCAGTGGGACCATAACTTATCTATGAATGAAGCAAAAGGCACTTAATTCACTTGTCGCACAAGGTATTTCTTGCATTAAACTTACAAGTAAAGCTAATACCAATACATTTTTCATGCATTTGTAATCTAATATTAACTTTTCTAGAATACAATAGAATGGTTTTCTTTCTTAGGAGGTCAGAGGGGCTAATCCCCAGCTGCTACTCTAATACCCACCGCACCCCACCTAAGCCAGAGCTTAGGCCACCAGGCAGGCTCAGTCATTGCTCGCAGCAGAGCTAGAAAAATTAATTAATTGAGAATCGACACTAGGGGCTAAAGCAGGCTGCAATCAAGCCCTTGGCATCTTGCTTAGAGGGCAAGAGACAGTATCATTCGAACTAACATTTGATGGTTCGACAGCTGCTTTTCAACATGCCCATGATATGTGATTATGGGCATCTATATTGTAATTAAAATTAAACATGATCACAATAAACTAAAAGAAACTGTTATGGTAATTAAGTGAACTTGTCCTACGATGCATCGTTCTTCAGATTTTATGAATAACATAGCCCATGGAAGAAAATTTCAAACCAGATCTAACAGCGATATATTGGTATTGGTTTTGTTAGAATCCATTAAATGATTGATTGTGCCAAACTTAGCCGGCCTTATCAAACTTTGTCAGCCTTCTAGTTCTATATAAATGCTGCTTCTGTACATTGTAATTGACGGATAGAAATATAATTCTCTTTTCTCCTTCTCCTCTTTCAACAGGTTTTATTTAAAATGAAATAGCAAAGCTTATTGATTCATTCATGCTTAACTTGGAATTTACTAGTTCTTGTTATGCATCCTGCCTTCCCTTTCTAATTATCTTTCTCACACCACACTAACACATCCATGCAACTAATCAGGTAGTGATTACATGTAGAGGCCAGCAGCTTCCTCCCTCCATTACATTACAGCATGTTCGAGACCAAATATGGGGTTCGAGGGAGGGAGCGGAATTGCTCCATAGCTCACCGAGCACTGAGCGTATCATGACCCTTCAGTACAGCAGAAGCCGATAGAGTGCTTCACTCGGGCGGAACTCGTCATCCCGGTGGACGTTTTTGATCTTCGTGCTTATACTTCCACTCTGACCTGGTTCCCTTGTCTAACTTATTTGACGAAAAGGATTTGGAGCAACCAACTCCACGTCAAAACAAGGTACCAGGAATGATAAAATGAAATGCGTAGTTCCAAGTCCACTGGGCTTGATTTGCTTTTGGCTTTCCTTTCTAATTCACTAATTCCAGATCCTGACGCTTGTTTGCCTTGTTCCCTTTCGCTCAAAACTAGTTTTATTGTGAGCTTCATATCGTGGAAGTAGAAATAGAAAGAAAGCAGAAGCATGATTGACTATATAGGACTGGTTTGGTTTTTGGGACAAAGAAAGGAAGAGAGAGAGTGTAGTCAACTAAAAAAAATTATAGAACCTTATGTTTTATTTTTGAGTTTTTAAAGAAGAAAAATAGAAAAGTAAATTTTACATAAAAATAAGATTCCATATTTCATAAGCAAGAAAAATCTATGTAAGATACGAAAAAGTTCAATTTTCACTAACCGAGAATTGGGATAATTTTTTATAAATAAAATTTTAAGCTTTAAAAAGAATGGGATAAATCTTTTTTTAATTAAAAGTACAGATATTCTACACAACTTTTTGAAGAAAATAAATACTCAACCAAATATAAGCCACTATAGAATGTGCCACTTTTCATAATCAACAAAATATCCAAAATCCACTTTCTCAGGCATCATATACTTAAGCATCAATTTTTTAGAAAAAAATATTTTAATGAAAGAAAACCAAACGAGCCCACAAGTGCAAAAGGAGAAACTAAAAGCTAGTAACACTCAAGAAACTGTTTGGACGAAAGAAAACTTCAATACCGAAGAAAAGAAAAACCGAAGGGACGCTAAGGGGCTTCAAGATCGACTGCTTTGAATCTAATTCCTTGAACACCAATCAGGCAGTCTTAAAAGATGATAAAGAATTTAGTATGCAAGCAATAGTTTAGGTATGTGTGGTTGTGTATATGCTGTCCGCAGCAGTGGTGTCATAAGGGACGAGTTTTACTGTCATCAGCAGTAATGTCAGCAGATTACAATAATATCATAGATCCATATAAATCCTTGGAAATGATATAAATATGATGCATAAGCATCAGCAACAGGTTGCAGACAGATTGCTCACAAGCCCTCCAGGAGTACATGTCTGGCAAGAGAAAATAAGCCAGCTCTGGTCATGCTGCGATCAAATTTCGAGCACGAACGAGCTCGGGAAATGCAAAGATGTCAGTTGAATAATTTTCCTAGCCATAATCAAACCAAGTTGATATCATCATGATCACACGTTGAACAAAATCAATGTCAAGGATACCCCTTGCATTATACTAAATCATGTTCAATGATATCATTCCGATAGGCTATGATAACAAATACTATTTCAAAAACTAGTTTCATAAGCCCCGGAAGAAAGTATCTTGAAAGAGCCATCTCTGTCCCCAATGATAGATCGCAATTTATTTCATGATGTGCCATAGTCCCAGGTGTGATAAAAATCAGGCAATTACTACTTCTGCAAGGCCTTTCTACTTCTAAGGGAACTCTATGCAATGGAAATGTCATGGACAAGAGAGCATGGAAATATAGGCTTTAGATGAACAAATATATGTTGAGAATGATAAAATGGATATAAACAGGAGTATGGAGTAGTGATAACGAGCTCTTAATTGCTGTCTTAATCTACTCAGTTGCCAATACAGACTCCATATGCTGAAGAGGATACCGTTCACATATAAAATATAACAAGCAGATTCTGATGCACAAGCAAAGGCGGCGGCAATAAATCAATAGAGCTTAGCTGACAAAAAGATCCCATTCAGGCATCCATATTTTCTGTAACAAGACACATACTGAGACACAAGCAACAGCAACAAGGAATATAGAGCTAGAAACTTGTCCATGTGGACGACATCATCAACCAGGAAATATTAAGAAGAATGGACGACACATCACTAGAAGAGAACGAGCAACAAATCACCATACCAACCATTAGGATGTGACCTGAATTACCAGGTGTTAACATAGGCGTGCAGATATATTCAAGAAAACAAGAAGAAAGTATCATAGTTGGAAATACAATCATCCCACAAGAAATTAGAACCGGTAAGTCTAAAATTGCAAAACCCTCGAGTTTTCAAATACATATTCTTGCTGAAACGAACCATAATACACGAGCTTCTACTTGTTCCACCTAGAAGAGAAATGGCAATAGATTATATCTTCTAGAAAAACCTGCAGTTGAATCGGAGAAATACTTTCTGGTACACTCAAAATTTACATTTCTGAGGCTCTCAAGCACGCCCAGGAATAAAAAATCTGAACCGGATCCACAAGGATGCATTCTTAATACAACTTTCAGCTTTGAAGATAACTTTTCATTTACCATGCTAACTCCTTGTTGCGAAAATTCTGATTATTGCAATGTCAGGGTTCTTCTTTTGTCTTAATTTCCTTTGTCTCAAAGGCATGCAGCTGTCACATAGCTCCTATAAGCACTTCCTATACGCTGCTTAAAACATGGTAACTATTTTGCCTATTGCTATGCTCTCCTGGGAAAAAGAAAATGCTTGCATGATATCACCTCTAAGACATAAATTTTGGGTCTCAATTTAGCTCCACACAAGAAATTCATACAGTGCTGGAGGGCACAGAAGCCCCATCCCTGTGCTTCAGAATCTCAAAGATTGAAGACCCTGCTCTCTCCACAAGATAAAAACACAAGTTGAATGTATGAATAGTGTCAGTAAGAGGAGGGAGCAAAACAAGAAACAAAAGGATAAAACACCAAAAACATATGAACCCTACACACATATAAGATCATATTCCTGCAAAGATTTAACCCACCAAATGAAGAGCTTAATACTCTCTTCCAGAAGAACACCCTAAGATGTTATGAATGAACAGAAATTTAGTTTAGTTTTATTTACCGTTGTATATAAACAAGGGCAGTACCACACTAGGCTTAGGTGCACTTCCGTATATATACCACATGAAAAGTTAAATTCTTATAAATTTAAAGATAAACAAATTCTAGAACATTCTCCATAAGATAGTAACCAAGTGTTCTAAATTTTAAAAAGAGAACAGTCTTCTTAGATAATTTATTGTGCACATTCATTAAATGTAATGCAAACATACAAAAATTTGAGTTCATACGACTCTAGCTTGGGCTATTTTTCTGCATACTTTACAGTGAAAAATGCCCTAATATTATTGAATTTTATTATTTTGCAATATACTATGCTCACAGGTTTTTCTTAACTTTTAGTCATAATAATAATAAAAAATATGTAACCAACTAAAAATAATTTCTAATATCTTACAACCAGATCCATCTTTTCTAGGTACCAAGTTCAAGTACATTAATTCCCATTGAGTGCTACCTATATTGTGTTACCTAATCAGGAGCAAGGACACGGAGAACTTCTCTCTACTTCATGAAAATGTAGCGAGATAAATCACTGAGCCTCACCAAAAATTGCTTTTCCAATACATTATTTTAAAGAAAGAGGAAGTTGAGTAGATTGGAGTCTGCCATACAAGATACCTTTAAAAAGGAGCAAGTTCATAAACTCTTTTGCTATCTCAAAGAAAGGCACAGAGTCCTCGATCTTCCTTTATGAACAGCCTCAATATTGTCTCTCCTTCTAGTTCTTCAGTACTTCCTCTAAGAAACAAGTGGTGCCTATCATTGAACAAGGCATGGCCTCTCACCCATCTTTAAACCCCCAAGAACCACCGAGCACTTGCTCAAGTGGTATCACCCCTTGCCACGTGGGCAACAGAGGCGGAGTTCAGTTCCAGATGGAGACGGTGGGATAGGTATGGGGTAGAAAAAGTGGAGATTAGCCCCACCTGATCCCCAAAAACAAAAAAGCCCATCTTCTAAAACCCATCCCTCCAACAGAATAGATGCCTCTCCTTTCCCTGTTGATCACCCTTCTCTCTTAAAATGTCACCACACAATCCATGCAATATTGTTCGATATGAAGCGATGTACTACCATAATAACTCAAATATCTTGAAGAAAAAGCTAGGTTCGATCAGATTAATAAAATGTGATCTAACAAAATAATGGCTTAAATATGTCAAAGCAATGCAAGGTTAGATCATATTAATAACATAACTAATGATATACATAATCCAAGATTTAAGTGCCAATGCATACCAACTGGTACCAACCATACCAGATTGTATCGATAGCAATATGCCCCCATGTACTAGTACTGCATTGACACATGTAGCATTCTCGCTTTTTGTTACACCGGGACATAATGGTGTACCAAGTTCGGGCACCATACAGTGATCTGTGTCATTGCATGGCGATATGGAAAAAAAGAAACCACCATACGCATTTAATAGGGAGTGAATATTTGAGAAGTTGAAGATTGATGACTCAATAGATTCTAATCCAATAGAAACAATTCAAAGGCTGCATATCAGCTTTCCAATGATCCCACAATCAACGATCAATAGGTCCATTCAGCTGAAAATCCATTTTGTATCTAACTGTGGAAGATCCAATTGACAAAGATGACTATCTACAAGGAGTCAATGAGGATGGTCAAGTTTGAGCTCTTGTGCCATCAAATATCTAATTATTGACACCCGTCCAACTGATGATCGGTTGCATTGTGGTCAACAGCTGAGAATCATCAGATCATGTGTGCATTGTGTTTGTTCATGTTATTCTTAATGTCAAATATGTTCAACATCATGAACTCATAATATGATTATGTATACATAAAAATACGTGCACATACAAAGTCTGTGCATATGTCTATGCCTGTCTGTTTAGTTTGTGTTTATGTACAGTATATGAATGTACATACAATGTGTACATATATGTGTATATATGAATACATATACACACACACAAACATATGTATGTATGTATGTATGCATCCATACATATCCATATACATCTATGTGAATGTATAATAAATTGATTATGTCATATGAATTCATGATGTCAAACACATATGGCAATAAAAGTAATACAATCAAAGACAACACACGATTCCACATAGAAACACAATGAAAAATTTCAGCCGCACCCACAAATAGCTAATGACATGCAAGAACAAAAATACACAACAAATCCACATCTTCAAAGAATACAACATACAACACCACATTACAACCACCCAAACTCGTATACATGCACAGTTCAAGAAATCACAAAGACGGCCCTTTTCGCACCTTGCCGCCTCTGCAGGATGCACATAAGCCATGCTTTGTGCACCTAGGTGAAGTTACTTCACCATGAGGTAGGCAGTGTGCTGAGGTTGCACCAAGATCTGCTTTGCATCTTGGGCATACCCACAATAAACTATTAGGTTGGACCTTAGAAAGATCATGTCAATTTAACGAATGAGTAAAAAAAATCTATATTGGGTAGCAGAAGAAAATGTCTTGAGAAAACAAACAGTTTGATTCCAAGTTTATTATATTTTCAGATTTACTTTTATGGTAAATTACAAAGAATTAAGTCTTTTGTTTGGTTTTTGTGGTCCAAGTTAGGAGTCAAAAGTAATATTTATTAGAATGTGAGAACATTTTGTGTTACAAGGTTTTATGTTGATTACAAGTCATTTTTGAGTCAAATTATGTTGAAAGAGTTCTAAACCAAGCATGTACTTTTGAGTCCTTCAAAATTAGGAAGGTTTATAACATGGTTGTTAGGCGTAAGCTCCAAAAGATCTTCCAAAATGACAAAACCCTTTCCATTAGCAAAATGGGAAATGATTCCCATATCTGGTTCGGAGATCATAAGCATATTGCATTGCAAAAGCAATTTACAGTAATCTTTACAGAGATGGACTTAGAAGCTCAGATCACCAACTTGGCAAGGCCAAAAGAAAAGATAGATGGAATCATACTTTCATTTCATTGGATTAACTGAACCCCTAAATTTGTACAAGATAATCAACATGATCTCCTATTCATTCAATTTCTCATTGCAAATTCTCAGGTCCTATATACAAGGAGATCATGTTCTCTCATTGTCTGCTATCCAAGTAGAGATGGGAATCGGGCCGTGCCAGGCCCGGGCCGGCCTAGGCCCACCCGGCCATAGACCAAACGGGCCGTGCCTGGCCTAGCCTGTTACTAAACGGGTCGTGCCTGGCACGGCCCGCTTAACCTAAAGGCTAAACCCGACACAGCCCTAGGCCCATGGGGTGGCGGGCCATGCCGGGTCCGGCACGGGCCGTCTGTCTAAAAACAATAGCCATTATAGGTGGCCCATAACGGCTATTTGTGGCTTTTTACCCATTTTGCCCCTCCCAACAGCCATAAAACGGCTAATTTGAGGGGTATTTTAGGAAAAAAATTGGAGTCCTATAAATATCCCTTTCCTCCCTCATTCTCACCACACCGTGCCGTGCTTGGCCCACGAATCGAGCCAGCCCAGGCCCTTATGGGCCGTATCGGGCTCGGCCCGCGGGCCAGAAATCCTTAACCCAGCCTAGCCCCCTTTTATGAACCGTGCCTAGCACGGCCCAATACTGTAGCAAGCGGGCCGTGCCTGGCACGGCCCGCTTCGTGCCGGGCCATGGGCGGCTCGACCCAATGCCCACCTCTATATCCAAGACAGATAAGGATAACAAACGAATGCATTTAATATGAATAAATGCATTAGCACACGAGCAAGTCATCTGTGTCCCAACAAATTAATCATGTTCTTTCCATAGGGATATTAAAACAGAGATTAGAAGCAGCTTCCAAGATCAAGCTTGCTGAAGAGCAAGCACAGTGAAAAGAAACAATTACCAAATATTCCCTTTTTCAATTATATGATATGTGACGAGAACAATGGGTGCCTATATTCTCTGACTCATTAAAACCAACTTTTAATTGGCCCTTGATTGTGATGATGGTCTTTCCACTCCCATAGTCACATTATCAAATGCAACAAAGTTAATATTAAATACCATAATAGACTGGACTCTTTGCTCCCAAAGAGGACGTAACAATTTTTGATCCACAAAAACTTATACAGGAGTTGCCTACTGAAAACAAGGAGATGGGGATTATGACTTGGAAAAGATATCATTATATTAATTAGCCAAGACCTTTGCAATGATGATGCAGCTCCAATTACATAGGCTAATAAGTGAGAACTCAAACACTTTCCGCTTTGTCTTTTCTGAAAGACCGCAAACATTTGGTTCAATCCTCGGGACTGCATAAAGATGAGAATCTAATTGCTGTGTAGTCATGTTTAATGATCAACCACATTTTCCAATAAAAGTTAGGAATAAAAAAAGTAAGATCCTATAATTATTAGGATTCGAAATGAGAACACTATCTCGTAAATCGCCTATATATCTGAAAATCTGATCAGAAGTCATTTTTCCTTTTCCAATAAGATAGGAAGAAATCAAGGGTGGATTCTCCTCACTATCAATTTTTGCTTCATAGCTCCTCATAGAGTTCTGCGCATTATTTCAAGATATCATCTTCATTTATGTCAATGTTATAATGCGCTCTTGGATTGTAGTTTTCATCTCCTTAACAATTTGTAAATCCTCATATACTGCTCTCATCCCCGAACAGTTTCTTATGCATGCTTCTGATCAATCTAATTCAATAGACATTACATAAAGCTTCATTGGTAGATGAAAAAAAAAAAATTGTCTGAGACCCCTCAGCGGATCCACATAAATATTCCATTTGAATATCTACCGCCTTACATTTTTTTTAACTCCATGAAATTGGATCTCATCTAGCTCTTTAACAATAAATTAAAATCTATTAATTGAATTGCCAATCAAAATTTTGTTATGATTTACTGTGGATTTTTTAAGGACCTTGGTTTGTCAGCATGAGGCTAGATGGTTGATCTTCACCAATGCTTACACCACAACCAAAACAAGTCATTCCATAACTAGTAGAAATTCTCAAAAGTAGAAGGGTTTTTAACTATAAAGTAAAAGGTTACTCATCAAAACTTGGACAAAAGAATGGTGTAAGGCCACTCCAACTAAGTGGAGATCTAGTAATCTTGGAAAATAAACATCTGAAGCGAGTCGATAATGCAAAGTCTAGAATCTCCAAAATCCTTCACCTTTCCAATTGTACTACACACAAATGGAGATCCATGAACCCTAGATCCCATAAAACAGCATAACACCAATTATATAAGATCATCCCTCACTCAAAGCCCATATGAAACCCAAAATACTTTATCCAATAGATAGCTAATTCCCCTAAAATACATATGGCAAACTTAGTCTTTTAAGATGAAGAAGCTCCCCAACAAGGTCTCTTTTCTCTTTGCAATTACTATGTGCATAGACAACTACAATATGCACTAAACAAATTAGTATTTACAAAACCACCACATCCGGTTGCTCACGTACGAACCATCTTAAATAGCTAATGTATGAGTCCTTGACAAGCAAGTCTTCAGGATCTCCTTAATGCCCTTGAGCAAGCAAAATAGGAAAAGTTCACAGCAACAGAACTTAAACATTTGACTGGGCTTAGGAGAGGAAAATAAACCTCAATGAGCAGATAATAAATGGAGTATTTATAGGGCTCAATATGATGCTCATGCCTTCCTAAAATGGCCTTTAAGTCATAACTTCATGATTCATGAAAACACTACAATAGTAAAATAAGCATAAGATTGCGAAGAACATTTAATCTCATCCCATACCATAAATTTGATCCTTTTGCCTTCCTAATCGGCATTCATATCATATCCAAGTGAATTGTAAAATATACTTGAAAGAGGCAAGACATCAAGAAAAAGGTGATGGATTTGCAATACAACATGAAAGGTAGAATTTTGATCGTCTACAAGAGGTGTGATATTTTGTTCCAATTATGGCCAAGGAAGAATATGGAGAAGTTGGTGGAAATTGTGTCATGTCAGACATGGTAGCTTTTGTCCTTCGTTACCAAAAACCCCTTCTATGTGCTATAATTAAATCAATCAGCCGTGTTCAGTGCCATGTGCAATCTGGCATCTATCTCTTTGAGTTTCAAAACCTTTTCCTTAAGACATGTCAATCTTTAATTCAAGCTATTTAGGACAAGCCTCAACTAGATCCTTAGCTTTTGTTTCATTTTGCTAATTGAAAGAAAGGAGAAGAAAAATTCTCATCCTGCAATTGCAAACTTGTTATTATTGCACCATTCCAACATACTGAAGGATAACAAGAAGGATATATAGTGAACTATTAAATTCTGATTCCACTTCAGCCCTATCCTAGTGAATGCAGCAAGCAACACGTGTTATAGGCCTGTTATTTCCTCATACAAGTTGTCGGTCTAAGTATAGATTCTCCAAGATCAAAGGACATCTATAGTCAGTTTCTTAACAATAAAGATCTATAGAAGTTAATTGCCCTAAACAAGAGCAAGTGACCCACATATGGACTGATGGTGACATATGATGGAGTGGCAGTCATATTTTTCTAAACCCCATGTGTTGCACATTGTATCGACCTCATGTTGATGGAGATTAGGAAGATTCATAGGATGTAGCAGACAGTGAAGACAGTCCAGTCCATCACCAGATTTATTATAACCATATATAAATCCTATCACTGATAAGAGATACGCAAAGATGGAGATCTTGAGACCATATGTGACATGGTTTACTACTACCTACATTGTATTGATAGCCTCCTTAAGAAAAAAGCAGACCTGCATCATATGTTTACCAGTACCGAGTGGCAAGAGAGTACATTTGAGAAGGCCGGCACTAAAGGGAGCCATGTGAAGAATTTAGTGAAGAGGCAGACGTTCTAGCAACAGATCAAAAAGATAGTGAATGCTATCAAGCCATTATATGAAATGCTTCAAGTACCCCCAAATAAGCTTCCAATATTATATGATGAAGAGAGCAAAAAATCAGATCAAGAAGGCAGATCTAAAGCATGTCCAGAAGTACATCAATATCATTGAATAGAGATAGAACCACCATATGGGTAGGAACTTGTATCTAGTAAGTAAGCAAAAACATTAAAAATTTAATTACTCCTGTATTTGTACAATTTTACTAAAATAATCACAATCTCTATCACTACCTCAACCTGAGGTTCCAATACACCGTACCTTGGATCGACATGGACGAGAAACCTTTAGTTGCCCCGCGTAATATGATCTACAAGATAGAGTCTAATCCAGAAATCACGACTCTATGCCTACAAGAGATAAATTAACTTAAGTGGCATATATAAATTAATCAACTCGTGTTTTCAATCATTAATATATTATAACACATTTTTTTCACAAACGAAAATATTTAGGAAGGACACTGACAGTTTTAGAGTCTCGACAACTGTTGTAAATAAAAAAGTATGAATACAGATATATTAAATATTAACGATAACTATTACTTGATGTTTTATAGTTATTATGATACTATCTTATATATAATTTTTTTCAATATTTTGCAACTGAATAGCGGATCCATTTTGGACTCACAACGAAAAATCTTAAACGGCTAGTCATCCGGATCCTCTTTCAAACGATCATCTTGAGTTGTTGTGAGCGCAATTGATCCACCTTCACCTCATCCACAACAAGCATTAGAACCGTCTAACACAAAAGCACTCAATGACTGTGTATATGTCCACTACAATCTAAGGTTAAGGTTGAAATGCATTCAGGAGGAAGTGGAGCTGGAATACACGAATCCGATTCAAAATGCTTTTGTTCGAGATGAGGATGATCCCATGATCTGGTGGCTTATGGGTTAGCAGCAAGAGCTGGAGCTTGATGAGCCAGAATTGCCTCCACGACCTGCAGTCTCGTAACCAGCAAGACTAGGATGAATGCAGATCGCAATATTCTATGCATGCTTCAAGTTGATCAGCCATAACCGTGCGTCATAAGAAAGCCGATCATTATATAACTCCATATCCAAGACATCCTTCTAAAGATATGACCGAGAGTTGCTTAGATGAGACCATCATGCTACCTAGTTGACTCAATCAAGTGGGCGACATCCATCCTCCCAGCATAGCTGATTGGAGGGGGCACGAAGAAAAAGCATGCAGCTACTCATTATAGCTTAAAAGAAAAAGAAAAAATAGCTGCATCCCCAATGGAGAGAGTGGAGGAGTTAGTTTACTCAAATTCAGAGACCAGAAAAACCAGCGATGACAGTTCTAATGATTATGGATCTAGCGGCCAAGAAATTGAGGACATGAGACCATCATTTATGAGACAACAGCAAGATAATCTTGGATTTACTAATGAGTCCCAGTTTACGTATGCCATATAGGATAAGGACCACGGTGCACGAGCTGGTGAAGCTCGCAAGAATACAATTGCATATAGAAGCTGGGCTCCTCGAGATCGTTCAGGAGGACATAATGCAGATGCAGATGACCTCGCATATGGAGTAGGATCCATAGATATACCAGATTTTAAGTTGTATGCTGAATTCTACCTACAACCACAAGCAGCATATGATTCATATAGATATGGATATGATACGTCTAAGGCATAATTTTCTAGTGGCCATTGTCCTATGCAGCCCAGAATACCTTACGGATCGAAATTTGTTGCTGGCATATTCGGATGGCTCCTCCCTAGTCGTATTATCAACCAGAGGATACCTCTTAAAACTAGAGCTTTAGTAAGAAATCCGAGACCGGTTATAACTTAGAGCACGTATCTTATGAGATGAGCATACAAGACTACAATATCGCTTGGTAAGAGAGCTAGGCTGATATGCCTCCTATTATGCTAATGATCCATATCTACGACAGACATCGCTACTCGACGAGCTTCTAAATGTCAGTATGTATATTATAATTTAAATACATTTAATTAATTTATCATTGTATATTTTGTATCTCATAAACTGATTTGAGGATATTTCATGTTGCTTCTTTTGGCGTGCAAAACCAGGATCATTGGCTTTCCTTTACATTTTAGTTTTCAACCTGATGCTAATGCAATAGACTGGGGTAGCAAACCCAATGACACAAATTTGCCAAATTTTTGCCTCCACAAGATAGCATTATTTTAGATCAATGCTAAGGTAGATGTTAATGTACATCTCTACATCCTCCATCTCCTTGCATTCTGAAAGGAACAAGAAGCCTAGAGGAAGATTCCCTGTAATCCTCATCAATATAGCAAGCTTGTTAAATCTTTTATTCACCATTTGCTTGAGACATTCAAATTGATTTCCATATTGGAGAAGCTTGACATCATGTCCATTTCCATCAATAGATATACACCAACTGCCAATATAAATCTTCAAGAACCTGGCTCTAGGATCACTTTGATGTAGCCTTGTAGATGAATAAAGGCTGTGTGAGATTTAAACCAGCATTATTTGGTTCAGATCTACAACAATCTGAACAAATCTCAGCTTTTCAATATTCAAACCTGAATTTAAAGAGATTTTCTAAGCTACAGCAGATTTTGCTTCGTGGCAGCATAGGACATCAAAGATAAAGAGAGACAAAGTGGAGAGAAGAGGAAGAATAAGAGAAATAGATGGGAGAGAAAAACAGCAGAAAGGAACAAGACACCTATAGCTTTTCTTTCAATAAAATTCTGTGTAGCCATAGAAAAATAACCTTAGAGAAATAGCATGAAAAAGAAAACTTGAAGTCTATCAGAAACTAAAAATAAGTTCTGCTATTCATCTTTTTCCTTGAGAAATACCTATAGGATTTAACCCTGGACATCCAGAAGGACAAGTCTCTAGGAGTGAGGTTCCAGCCAACCATGCTAACAGTTGTTGGCAACATAAATTCTGCTATCATCCATAAGTGAATCACAAAGGCAACAATTTCTTGCAGAAGCTACCATTATAAGGCAATCAAAAAAAGGTTTCTAATACCGGTTTAGAGCTAACATGTAAGAATTCTAAGGAGTCTTTTTGTCAGTCTTGGTTATTTCATTGATCAATAAATGAGATAATATGTTAGGTTGTTTCATTGGATATAACAGCTGTTGCTCTAGTTTTTAAGATACAAGATCAAGCCAGCAACAGAGTGCTTTTTTTCAGGGCTAGCCAAGAAATGTAGATCCAATCCCTATTATTTCCTTCCTTATTTAAATTTGCGTCTATGATAAGCCTTCTTTGATTTCTTTTCTTCTTTAAGGAAAAATAAGGAAAGAGTATTTTGATTGCTTGGAATCCAAATCAGATAGTTTGAAAGGTGTTTTAGGGTTTAAAAAGAGTCTTACTGCAGCAATTTGAGGATTGATTTGCAGGAAAAATCAGAGTTCATCCTTCTTATCATTTTTCTTATCACATCAACTTGGTTCTTAAAGATATGGCTTATTGAATTTCTTTTTCTCAATTCCAACATCAGTTTGCCCCTTCCTAATGTAACAAACAACACCAATGTTTTTGCTACAATATCTAGCAAGTGCTTTCCATTTGAAAGCGGGTCTTCGCTTATCACAAAAAGAAAATAAGGTTGGCTGTAAGTTGCGCCACCACACAAATCAATATAAATGGAAAACAAGAACAGAAGTTATAGCCAAACACTTCTAGAGACCCCTTCGCTTTCCTAATAACCCAAATCTTTTGTCCAATTTTTCCCCTTTCCTTATACATGTCGGAGCTATTTATGCATAGGCACTATCACTAAAAGTCTGCTGCACAGTCCTATTTCATTTCCCAATGCCACATCCTACTTCTTTTTCTTTTCTTCTACCATCATCGTTTTGTCTTCCTTGAATCCAAAGGCAGCCACTTCACAGTTCTAGTGAAAGATATTGTACTGGAAAATGGTTACACATTCATACTTGTGAGTATATGGTATCAATTTGTTTTGTTATCTCTCGATGTATTACTGTCAGTAGATTAACTGCTTCATGTGTATCTATGAGCTAGATGCATATTATAGCAATGCCTGGCTCAAAACACAAAAGTTCAAGTAGCATTATCCAAAGCAGTGCAAAGCATAATCCTCACCTCCTGGGAGATTTTTAAATATGTGAATATGGTTGGCCAAACCCTTATTGAAGCAGCCACTATGCATGAACCGAATTCTCAAAGCATCCCTTAATTTCACTCAGACTTTATGAATTAACAATAGACTATGAGCAAGACCAGTTAACAAAGCCTTATAGTAACTACAATAGTTATAGGAATCAATTATATAAGGCCAAAGTAGTAAAATATGCATCAACAGCACACTTCATGCCTTTCAGAAAAATAGGGAACCCATATGAGTTCAAAAATCATAACTGAAAGCTTAGTGCAGAATGCTCCTCAAAAATTTGAAGCTATAACACATAAATAAGGTCAAAATCCATCATTAATTGCATAACAACTTTCAACATATTCTACTTGCAACTGGCAGAGAAGAGCTTGCCATAAATAATACTGGTATGATAAACTTTTCACCTTGTTCTTTTAAAATCTTATATTATATTTGAACTTGCCATAAATCATTTCCATGGTGCTCCATCAAAAGTTGCGAGAAGCTGAGGCCTCATAACATTTATGATCACAAAACAGCATCAAAAATATACAAGAATTTAAGGCGCTATAATTTAAAGCGCTATGATTAAAAACAAGTTATATGTAACTTAGATTCTAAGAAACTCTGCAAGTTGATTCATGAGAGAGAGATCACCAACCAACAACTTCAGGCAGCCAAATATCCTTTTTCCTTGAATGACACCATCCGTGCGAGCTACGAATCACATGGCCTTCTTCCTGAGCTTCTGGATAGAACAGTACATCTTCCTCCTCGACCCGACTGCATTAATCCCCATGTCCTTCAGATCCTCCAGAGTCAGCATTGGCAGCACCTCATCATCCACCTCATGGATCTCAAACACCGGAGCGTACCGGCCCAGCCCCAACCCATTGAGCCACGATCGGACGCCACCATCCTCGACTGACCGGCACCACCCGTTCTGATTGTTCCAATCCCTATTATCCGTCTCCGACGGCAAATCACCCTCAGCCAAAGGACCACCATCCCGGCTCTCCGAAACCCTAACCCTAGCTGCCGCCCGCCTATCAGGACTCTCTGAACCCTCCCTGTAGCCCTCGTCGCCGGCGTCCTCCCCGCCGCTCGATTTCAAGTCGGCGCCGTCGTTGCCCTCGTCGACCTTCAGGATCCAGCTCGACCTCGCCCGCCTCACTCCGCCGCCCCGCCACGCCTTCCCGTCGCGACTCCCCCGCCGGATCCCGGAGGCGAAGGGGTCGAGGTTCTCGTCGACGGGGAGGAGGACGTGGTCATCGGCGGCCGGGAGGGCGTCGAGGGCGTCGCCGTCGGGGGCGAGGGTGGTGAGGGGGCGGGTCTTGGAGGTGTGCTTGGTGGGGTCTTTGAGGGGGTGAGCCCGGGGCTTGTGGTCGTCGGAAGGGAGCTTCCAGTGCTTCATGCGGCGGAAGTAGGGCTCGTAGGGGATTGCGGCAGGCTGGTCGCCGATCTCGCCGAGGCGGACGCTGGGGCGGCGCTGCCGCTTGGAGCCCGGGCAGGGGACGAGGATTTCCACCGGGCCGCCGCCATTCGCCGGGGCCTCCGGCGGGTGGAGATCCGCCATTGGAGCCGAGCCGGAGAGAGAAGAATGCTAGAGGGTTCGGGAGCGAGCGGAGGAGTGAAGGAGTGGGGGGTTGTGGATGCGAACTTCCCATGGGTGCCGGGAAGGGATTTTCGCTCACCGAGAGCATCAACGCTGCAATGCCTGTTTCAATGATTTCATAGAATAGGCTCGAATGCACGACATATGTTAATCTGACGGCCGTCGGTGTAGTTTAGCGAACATCAAGAAGGCGTTTGCGCCCACGGTCCTTTCCCACGGGTAATGAGACGTTTGGATCTGACAGTTGTCATGCATTTAAGGCAGTTGGAAAACGGATAAGAACTTTTCTTGCAGCGAACCGACGCTATATGTTAACGAAGGGCCCACGGCTTTTTATGATATTAGTTGACTCGGTTGTCTCTGAATTCAAGCGAGTCAATTCCTGCGGGTGGGGCTCTGCGGGCAGAAGCCTGATGATGTGAAATCTGAACGGGAAAGGTTATCTTTCTTTCTTAACATACGCAACATGTAAGTCCCGATGGAGGAAAAATTATATCGTACCAAACTAGCACGGTATAAATCAATAAATTCTATCATATCAACAGAAGAAATTATCATCAAATAAAATAAAAGATATTTATAAAAAAAAAAAAGATTTCCTCGTCTCCATCCTAGACAAGACTTCAACAAATCCATCAGCCGAATCTCCATAAGAGAGCTATTCAATCCATCGACGTCCGACATCCTCATTGACACCATTTGCACCCTCCTCTTCCACCCTCACTCCTCCATGACCACCCCGTCTTAATCTGCTGCCCCAATTGCTCTGCTCTTAGAACATCCTTAACCTTGATATCTCTCTCCTCGATGCCTATATCCGCTCCCTCCCCATCTACATTGACCTCGCCACGGCCGGCACTCCTTCTGTCGTTGTCTACAGCAAAGCCTCGCCCTCTCCCCATCCCTTCCTTTTTTTTTTCTCCTTTAATATGTCCAGAATGTTCATGTGGTGGGTTTTTTTTTTTGGCCCGATGTACCGCTGAGCTAGTACACTAGGTGTAGGATATAATTTCTCTAAGTGGAAGGTTTGATTATTTAGAGTCACTCTCTGAAGGTGGGTTGTCGATAAAGATAGAAAGGCGGAGACTAGTTTATCTTAATCTAGAAAAATTAATCTTTTTCTAAGTTTCTAACCCCAAGTGCAGTTCAATTCTCTAATATTGTCTTTCTGTTACCACTTATATTACACAGTTCCTTATTGGTCCACATTAGTCTAAGCAATATCAAATGAAGCGCTACATTTCCACATTGCAATGGAGGTTTTTTATTTGGTAGATTCTGTAAGATAAACACATTAACATAAATAAGGATTTCGGATCACTTACAGATTTTTCTTTTTGATTCGATTCACTGATCAAGGAGTGGATTTTACCAATGAAAATCTACTGTTTTCCACAACCTAGATGCCCAAGTCACTTGCAGAGAATCTCATAACCACCCCCTTTTTAAATGAAGCCTTATGCATAACTGTCAATAGACAGTTTCAGGGTTGAAGAGATGTCTATGGAAAGACATCTCTTTTGGACATGAGATCATGTCTTTTGGTTACCGGTTTGGTTGAACCATCATGGGTGGACCAAACCTGTTTTTCCAACATCTCCCACTCACACATGATGGGTTCAACAGTGTGAGTTTTAACCATTACGAACAAGTCTTTTCTCTGCGACTTTCATACAGGCAAATAGATCGTGCGACCAGCATACCAAAAAAAAAAAAAAAATAACGAGCTCACACCACCATACATCTGTTAGGAATATATAGTAGTTCAGTAGAGTAAGTATGCAGTACCCCAGAACATTTAAGTCATATTTCAAGTACCTCATGATCTCACTTTAACTTATCACATTATTTGTTTTCTGTTTTGTATTCACAATCATGCTTTAACACGTAGTCAAGATGATTGGTCGACCAGTGAATACAACAAAGAAATGAGACACAAAATGATCTTCCTTTCTATCTCGAATCTCTTAATTGTAGTTTAGTTGCTTTTCCAGATATGTCCCAATAAATCGAATCAAGCATGATTGCAGGTAACATTCCAAGATAGCATACACTGAACTAAATCTCAAGAAACAGTAAAAGTAATAAGGGTACTAACAGAGGTAATTATAGCCTCAGGGCTCACACAACGAGAGAGAAGAGATCAATTCTCTCGTTACCCTTATTGGTCGAATTATGCACATGTGGTATGAAGCGCATGTTATGGTATTTTTCTCCTTTTCCATGGAGCGTATGTTGATTCTCATTATATGAAATACCATACAAATGATAGTTCAGACACACTTAGTGTCCAACTTGAGTTCACCGCCCTACTTTCTTTCTCATCATTACTACAGAACTCACATTTGGCATTTAAAACAGACAAGGTGATTTGTGGGTTTACTCACCTTCGGTCACAAAATATTACATAGTGACCTCATCTTGATTTACTATCAAGGCGACATTAATTTTAAGCTTGAGCTCATAAATACGTTATGCTTAAAATTGTCTCATCTCTATCAACCACAAGTTATAGAGGCGATTGCCCGTGTGAGAAGGCCAATCTAATTTCTGTCCAACATACATTTCTTTAAATGAACTAATCATATGCACTAAGCATTAACGCATATATATATATATGCATATGTGTGTGCTTAAAAAAATAAGAACTTAGCATTAATATAAATACATACATGTGAATCCCAAATAAGAAATTAAAATATCTCATTATTCAAACCATTATGTACATCAAAGTCTACGAAGACCTAAAGATTTCACATGTCTCATAAATACATCTCCAGGAATAGATTTAGTAAACGGATCTGCGATCATTTGATTCGTAGATATGTACTGTATGTTCACTTTCTTTTGTGCAACCATGTCTCTCACAAAGTTATACTTTGTATCAATATGCTTAGTCTTTGAGTGATATTTGGGATCTTTTGTATAAGCTATCGATGCTTGGCTATCACAATGTACTAGTACTGGATATGCAGCATTTTTCATAACCCCCAAATGATTAAGAAATCTCTTTAACCAAACTGCTTCTTGTACTGCCGCTGAAGAAGCTACAAATTCAGCTTCCATCGTGGACAAAGCTATACAAGTTTGTTTCTTACTACTCCATGAAATTGCCCCATTACTTAGTAAGAAAACATAACCAGAGGTTGATTTTCTTTCATCCAAATCACCTCCCCAATCAGCATCTGTATAGCCTTCAAGATGCAAATCATTTCCTTGATAACATAATGAATAATCCGCAGTACCTTTTAGATATCTCAATATCCTTTTGACTGCTTTCCAATGGTCATGGCCAGGGTGTGATTGATATCTACTTACCATACCAACTGCAAAGCAGATATCTGGCCTTGTACACATCATTGCATACATAAGACTTCCAACTGCACTGGAATAAGGAACTCTTTTCATTTGCTCTTCTTCTTGTGGAGTCTCCGGGCACATTCTTTGGCTTAACGCTTCAGCTTTTGCAATGGGAGTATCAATGAGTTTACAATCTTGCATATGAAACTGTTCAAGAATTTTCTTTATATAAGGCTCCTGTGAAAGAGATAATAACCTTTTTGAACGATCTCTTTCAATTTTAACCCCAAGAATATAGTTAGCTTCTCCCATGTCCTTTATTTCAAAATTCGTAAACAACCAATTCTCAACTGATGCTAAGAATTCTTTATCATTAGCAGCCATTAGTATATCATCCACATAAAGTGATAAAATCACAAATTTGTCTTTGGATCTTTTAATATAGACACAGTGGTCTTCATCAATCATGACAAAATCATATGATATGACAGCCTGATGAAATTTTATATTCCACTGTCTAGAAGATTGTTTAAGGCCATAAATCGACTTCAAAAGTCTACACACTTTGTGCTCTTGGCCTTCTTTAATAAAACCGATAGGTTGTTCCATATAAATTTCTTCTTCCAATTCTCCATTGAGAAAAGCTGTTTTTACATCCATTTGATGTAATTCAAGATCCAAACTAGCTACTATGGCTAAAATTATGCGAATTGAGGTGAATCTCACAACAGGAGAAAATGTCTCTTCATAGTCAATCCCCTCTTGTTGTGTATAGCCTTTTGCTACAAGGCGTGCCTTATATCTTTCCATTGTGCCATCTGCCTTGCGCTTTATTTTGAGAACCCATTTGTTCCCAATTGCTTTTCGACCTTTCAGAAGATCAACCAATTTCCAAACTTGGTTTGATCTCATTGACTCCATTTCTTCTTCCATTGCTTTCATCCATTGCTCTTTTGCAGGACATTTAAGAGCTTCATCAATATTTCTCGGTTCACCTTCCTCTTGAGGTGTAACAAGAAATGCTTCTCCTTCAATCTCAAATCGTCGACGGGGAACTAATCCATGGTTACTTTTTCGTAATTGAGATTGTTGTGAAATAAATTCATCATTTCTTGAATTTCTTCCACTTGAACCAGATGTTGTTGATGGATTTTCAAGATTTTTTACCAATTGAGTTTGATTAAACAAATTATCATGGTCCTCTATCTCAAATAAAGATAAACCTTTATTTATTTCACCCTGATTTGGAAAATCATTTTCCAAAAATGTGGCATTACGAGATTCAAACTCAGTAATACTTCCATTGTCAGTGTTACCAACGAACACATATCCTTTGGAGGTTTCAGAATATCGAATAAAAATACTCTTTTTGCCCCTTGGACCCAATTTTCCATATTTATGAGAAGAATCATGAATATATGCAGCGCATCCCCAAGGTCTTAAATTACTTAGGTCAGGTTTGCGACCGGTCCATAATTCATAAGGGGTGGAAGTTACTGATTTTGAGGGTACTAGGTTAAGTACATATGCAGCTGTTAATAATGCATCACCCCAATAGGTGATTGGCAAATTAGCTTGTGCCATCATAGACCTAACCATTTCTAATAGGGTTCTATTTCTTCTTTCCGCAACACCATTTTGTTGTGGAGTACTAGGAATAGTTAACTGTCTACCTATTCCCTTTTCATCACAAATTTGTTTGAACTGATCAGACAAATACTCACGTCCACGGTCAGTTCTTAACACTTTGATTTTCCGGTCTAATTGATTCTCAACAAAGTTTAAATATCTTATAAAGCAATCTAATGCATCAGATTTGTGAGATATCAAATAGACATAACTGAAACGTGTATAATCGTCAATAAATTAATGTGATGAAATAAGAAGCCCCATGTCTTGCCCTTACATTCATCGGCCCACAAATGTCAGAATGAATTAATTGCAATGGAAAATCGGCTCTAGTTCCTTTACCAAATGGTTTTCTTGTTGTTTTTCCTGCTAAGCAATATTCACATATAGCTAGATTAACCTTTTCAACAGGGCCTAATAATCCCTCTTTGGCTAATCTATTCATTCGTTGTTGCCCAATGTGACCTAACCTAGCATGCCAAATATTTTCATCCATATTTGGATTACTAGTAGATGTAACAAAGGAAAAAACAGTACTTATTACATTACACATACTATAATCAGTATCAAGTACAATAAAACCATTTAGTACATAACCAGATCCATAATAAGTTGTCCCTAGCAATATGTCTACACCATTACCATGAAAATTTAAGATATAGCCAAACTTAAGTAACATAACAACAGAAATTAAGTTTCGCCGAATATCTGGAGCATATAATACATCATGTAGAATTAAGGGTTGACCACCTCGCATATTCAATTTGCAGGTGCCAATCCCCTCTACTGCAACTCTTGAATTATTTCCCACATATATCCATCTTGCTCCTTGTGGAATTCGACGATATTCCACGAAAGCGTCTCGATCTCTTGCTACATGGTCTGTGGTCCCTGAGTCTACAGTCCACAAAAGATGAGATTCAGCTAAAAACACAGAACTTGAAACATAAGAGATACTTATATTTGTGCTAAGGGTTTTTACCTTCTTTGCCTCGGAGCATTCACGAGCAAAGTGACCCTTCTTGCCACAGTTGTAGCATCTCAATTTTGCTTTGTTCCTCTTAAAAGGACGCTTTCCTTTACCCGGCTGGCTATGCTTGAGCTTCTTAGAGGTCTTGTCATTACCATTGCCTTTCTTAAAATGACCACTAAAATGTTTTCGCTTGAAGCCCGAAGCTCCTTGCGAACTAGTGTTAGCCATATACACTTCATTAGAGGTTTTATTTGCCTCAAGACGGTCTTCCTCCAATTCCAGATGACGACCAGCATCAGTGAAAGTTCTAATGCTTTCATTATGGGTTAAGTGAACTTTCATGTGCTCCCAACTATGAGGCAAAGATCGAATTATAGCTTGAACTTGTTGTTCATCAGTTAGCACATGTCCAGCATCTCGCAGTTCACTTATCATGTTCGACATTTCCCTTAAATGCTGCTTCATATTATTATTAGTGCGTTTCTTATATGTGTCGAACTTGATGGTCAGCTGCCTAAGTTTGGTGACAGAAGTTCCACCAAACTTTTCTTTTAATGCTTCCCATATTTCCTTTGCCATCTCAAAAGGCCTGAACTCTCGCATGATATCATTTTCCATGCTACTCAGCAATGTAATCCGAGCAATTGAGTTCTTCTTTTTCCAGGCAATATAAGCCTCCTTATCCTTTATGTGTTGAACCGTTATTCCATCCTCAGGCTCATTCATGGTATGGTTTAAGGCTTCCAGCGCCTCTTGTTCCTCCAATACATATTGGATTTTCATTTGCCATATTTCATAATTTTCACCATTCAATTTCTCACCCTTATTAAGTTCAGCTACTATATTCTTAGATGCTGAAGCCATTGCAGAAACTAAATTTCTACATAAAGACAAACATGCTCACAATTAATGCCAAGCACAACACATATTTTTCTTTGCCACTAAACACAAATAAAATTAATGCTAATTCACATAATGGCATGGAATTGAAAGTTCACTATAAACATTAATTTTGATTCTTAGCAGACAAAGTTTTAGTAATTAAGACAAATTATATAGTAAGTCTTAGAACTCCCACTTAAAACATGTATACTAAAACATTAAAAAATTGTATAAACATGGAGACATTTATTATCATAAAAAAATTTAAATAATTAATACACAAGTAAAGAATATAAGTCATTCTAGCTTCGACTAGTTTTCAACTAGTGATTTTGCCATCTAAGAACCCGAACCCTCCTTGGAATAGTATCCTCAATTTCTTTTTGAATCATAGTTGATACTATTTGTTCGATCCAAGGAACCATTATTCTACTAATGGTATGACCTCCTGCTACTGTTAAAATTTCACTAATCTCATGCATTAAGTACTCTTTTATAAATGCTCTCACCAATTGAGCATAATCTCTCACTGCTAAGGAATTCCAAATATCTCTTAGAACTTGTTGCCATGATCCGAATAGAGAATCATACAGCACTTGGTACCGTTGATGTTGACATAATGCATGTCCTAGATGAATGATTTCTTCCATCATATAATGAATAGTTTGTACATGTAAAATCATGTCATCATTAGGATCCATCCTTATAACTCGTAACGTGTGCAACAAATCTCTAAGCCTCGCCCTTTGTTCCGGGGTCCTTGCTGCCCTCGGAACCCTCACTAAAAGTGGTACTCGTGGCATTATTTCCTACAACAAATGTGGAAAAAATGCTTAGGCATAACACTGAAATATAATAACACACAATTAAAGGATGCGGGAACATTCAATTTCAAAATTTCCAAATGTCACACATACAATCACGGTATGATTGGAAAAATTTCAGAGAAAAAAAATATATATATTTTCCTGTAATTTTAACTCATTTTCGAATATAAATAATAATAATAAAATTATTTTAATGGATGAAAAAATATTTAAAAAAAATTACAGAAAATTAGAAAATTAATTATTATTATTTTGAATCCAACGGTACAAACTACGTCTCAATATATTTCTCCAAACCATGTTTGGAAATTTTCTCTCCAGAAAATTGGTGGCCCGCCCGTTAAACTTCCACCGTTGAGAGCGGGAAGTGTACGTTGCTCTGTTAAACCAGCCTCACGCGGTCCCCTCCGCTTCAGGGGAAGCGCGACCCAAGCTTTCGCTTAGGCCATGCATCCCACTACCCAACTTGGACTGGGCGAACCAGCCCTTTGCACCAATTGCACCCAGGCTCGAGGACGAAACCCAACGTCCAAACCACCAAACGCCCCCGTTTGGGTTATAAGCTCCCACTGCCTTCTTTGTTTAAATATTATATTCTTCCCAACGTAACCCATCTCTCCTCCTTTCTCTTCTTCAGGATGTTTGGATGAAGAAAAAAAAAAGTAAGAAGAAGATGAGGAGGGGAGAAAAAAAATGGTTTGGGGCAGTTGGGCTTCCTTTTTTTTTTATGAGGTGGCCGCATGGGAGACGCCATCCGTGAGCCGTTTAGAGGCTGCGCCACTGTGCAAAGGGAAGGTCTTCTTCTCATGAAAAAATTTTTTGCAGAAACAAGCCTGAAAATTTCGGGCCTCGTTTCTCCCTCCATAGTGAACGAAATTAAGTGTATTATATATTGATAGAAAGCTTGTTTCAAGGGCTTTCCATTGATATAAATTTCGTTTCCCAAAACAAACTGTGGAGAAAGTTATCAAGGTTCAAAGTTCCGGGTTTTTGATCTTTATGAATTTATATCTCTCAAACCAGTGCACCAAACATCACCAAACTTTCAAGATATCATCTACATATCATATAGTATCTTCATGCAAAAAATCACGGCCTAACTCTATGTGTAAACAAAACTGCCATTAATGGCCATTCAAGATGGTGAGTGCGAGAGCAATGGATTTAAGATATTAAAACATGTAATATCCACTCCAAAACATTTCAGAAATCGAACAAACATGCTCTGATACCAATGTAAGATAAACACATTAACATAAATAAGGATTTCGGATCACTTACAGATTTTTCTTTTTGATTCGATTCACTGATCAAGGAGTGGATTTTACCAATGAAAATCTACTGTTTTCCACAACCTAGATGCCCAAGTCACTTGCAGAGAATCTCATAACCACTCCCTTTTTAAATGAAGCCTTATGCATAACTGTCAATAGACAGTTTCAGGATTGAAGAGATGTCTATGGAAAGACATCTCTTTTGGACATGAGATCATGTCTTTTGGTTACCGGTTTGGTTGAACCATCATGGGTGGACCAAACCTGTTTTTCCAACAGATTCACAAAAAAAAAGGGAAATCCTAGTCTCCCTCATCTTGGAAGACCCTCTTCGCCACCACCCAAGCAGGAACCCCCTCAGCCTCCCCCTTCATTATTGTCATGGCATCAGTTGCTACTGGGGCACCGCCAACATGATAGATCCACCTTGTCATCTTCCTCTCCCTTGAGACCCACTTTGGCCATCGCAAGAGTGCGTCATCCTCCGTCCTACCACCTTCCACCCAACCAACCTCATACCACCTTGACACCTACTCACCCATGCTCACCACACCCATTGCACCAATCTCATGCTCTTCACCAGCGGCTAGCTGCGGTCTAAACGCTCAAGGGAGCATCCGAGCTGAATGCAAGATTTGCGATGTGGTCGATTGCTCCAAGGATCCAAGAGAGTAGGTCAACATTCGCATACCATTGTAGTGCAGGTCACCATGAGAATTCTAGGGAAAATTTAAAATTTGAAAACAAAGCCAGTAAGTGATAGAAAAAAATAAGATAGTGGGGGTGACCAACTGGGACACACGACAAAATGGGAGAAAAGACATATCCAAATAGTCAGCAGAGGAAAGTGACAATGAGGGATGTATAAATATAAAATTATAAAATTAAAAGGGATCTTTCAGCAGAATGAGTCCATGAAATTATCAGCATGGTTTTATCCTCCATTTTTTTATTTTTTTTAATTAGCTTCTAATCTTGGACGGCTTAAGTAGCATTCTGAAAGTTAAAAGTCTTCGAAGTTTAAGGCAATGGAACCTACAATTGGTCAACGATGACCAGTGGCATGCCTGAACAGCCATCAGACTTGATCATAGACTTGGCTTCCTCTCTATCCCACTTCAAAAAAAGGGAGAAACACTATCATGTCATTGACATTCATCGCCCTCTTCAAAGTCACTCCTGGATTTTTCAGGCCCAACGGTATGACAAGCCATTTGAAAGCTACAATTGACTCTAGATGCTAAAAAGCCACCTTGTGTACATCTTTTGCTATAAAAATCTAGTAATAGCTCGAGTATCTATCTATTGAGGAAAGTACCTTGTACTAAGGAGGACTATATCTAAACATTCACCAAAATGTTTACAATCCGCATTGCTATTCAATGCACACCCTCAGCATCCCATTCTTCATTACCTCAAGGACTATATTAGAAACTTCTCCACATACCGGTGGTTTGGATGAACAGGGCCCTGTATAGCGTTTCAACCTTTTCGTTCAACTTAAAGTGTCACCTTGGCAAACATTCTCCTCTTCAATTGGATACACTGTCTGAACGCTTCTTTGTTGGTAGTTTATGTTCCACTAAACTAGGTCGAGTCGCGGTATCTCTTTGTAATCCCATGAAAAACGATCATGATATTCTTTAGAAGAACCACCAAATTCTCCCGATCTTTTGGATTTAACAAACCATTTACCAATGTAGTATGTTTATCAGCTTCAATTCCAAGATTAATTTCAATCAAAGAATCATAAACTGGCCTTTTGTATCCTCCATTGCTGTAGGTGCTCATCTGGAATGTCTTCTTCATGTATATACTTCACCACCCAAGCCGAATTTGCTATAAATTGATCTAGCTATATGCGTAGGCCACTATGTTCCACATAGTATCCTCTACGGCTTTCACCTCCTCAAGATTTCTACCCATGAATATTGTGTTGGTTGGGCGGCTCTTGGATACCCATGTAGGTCATCACTCTTCAGAACATAGGACAGTCCAATAGTGTCTATTCTTGGTACATTAAAGGCTATAAGGCTGGTTGGCCTTCCATAACTCTCCAACCCCAGGAATTTTATGAGGCCGAGATTCGAGTTATAAACTCATGGCTCGGTCACATTAGCATTCACCTCAACTGGCCTATCATTAGGCATGACTATCTTGATTCCATCTTCTCCTTCTCTAGCATCTAAGTTGCAGAGTAGAAGAAGATAATGCAAAGATGAAGATACATAATAGTTGGCATTAATCCAATCTTGTCGGAGCAATGCACTGTAAGTGGAAGCTGCATGCATTGATCATAAAGAAAGTTGACACAGATTTCTTTATCCCACTTGAAGGTGAACTGGAAGGTCTCCTTTGGGTTTATTCAAACCACCCATGAAAGTAATAACCACCACATTTTTAGTCAGTAGATCATCTTCTCCTTTCCCTAGTCTCCTCAGCCTTCATTGTCCGCCAAGATTTGGCGTGTATGGGCATTAATATAGAAAGGTTTAATAGATGCCAACCTATTTCTCTTGTAAACTTTTGCAAGATACATCGAACCTTCAACTAGCTTCCTCTATAGTAATTAACGATCTTTGTGTGCTAGAGCTATACACACACACACACACACACACACACACACACATACACACACACATCACCAATGTCATCAGCGTGCAAGATCTCTGGGTACTCCCCTTATTACTCTACATCTCTCTCCATAGAAGCTTGCTAATCAATCCTAGCTTAGAAAATGTAAGGCAGAATAAATGCCATATTCACATCTACGTCTTTGGACAGTGATCCAAACGAAACTTTCGTATCGAAAGAAAAAAGCTGGTTGGTGCTTTCCTGAACGGGTGGAGCTGCTCCCATTGCGGTTTTTTTCCGAACGGGTGGTGGGTGTCACTAATGTCGGAAAGTAGGCCGGAGAAGATGAAGGCTCCGGCGGCTGACCCAAGGCCAATCCTTCCGGAGTCTGGAGAGGGGGGTCCGTCTTCGGCGGCCATGGTGAAGAACGGCCCGAAAGTGCCAATGTGGACCTCTCACCGGATTACCGATGGTGAGGTGACCAGGCTGAGGATGCTCTTTCCGACTATTGTGGAGATCCCGGCGGAGCAACTGGAGGAGTCCAGGTCGGCTTGGATGCAGCGGGCTGTGCTATTGGGGAGCCTGGGCCGGCGCGTCCCGATCGACTAGATCGCCAGGGAACTGAGGCTCGGGGGAAAATTAAGCTTTAACGTGGAGTGCCTCCCCTAGGTCATAACAATCTGAAAACCTTTGTAAACTTATATATTTTTCTTCAAACATACACACATATAGATAAAAAATTACTAAATGACATGATCTGATTAATATTTTATGATAAATTATTTTCATCAAATTATTCATGGAACTATTTTTTATAATAAAGCACAATTTTTATAACACATATGTTGATCCACAACTTAAAAAAAACTATGATATTTCCACAAATAGATTTTATACACAGAAGATATGATTATAAGAAGTGCATGACCTACTTACAAGTTCGAAAACTAATAAGAAGTATAAGATTTACTTATCTCTTTCGTCTTAAACCGTTAAACTTAACTAGGCAATTCAGTTAACTCTATAAAAATATTAAAGACAAAATTAATTCATGTTTGACGATTTTAATCGAGTTAAAATAATAAGAGAGAATGAAGAGCGTTCGACGATTTCGGATGGATCAGATTCGAGTAATATGATCAATAAACCATAAGGCATGAAATTGATCAGAGCTAAGATTGTTTAATATAGTTCATCATAAGTTGGGTTTATAAATACTTAATGAGGTCGGGTGATCGGTCCAGTAGGTGACTCGAGAACCAAAAAAGTTTAGGAACTCATTCTAGGGGTTAACTCAGATTTGTAAATCAGGTCAACATAACCTGACTCCAGAGATTCTTGGACATTCTAAAGGGAGAGTGGAGAGAGGAAAGAGAAAGTGGAGAGAGGAGAGAGAATGCGCAGAGAGGCTAGAAAAACTAGAGAGAGAAGAGTAGAGAGAAGAGAGAAAGAAAGGGATGATTCTCTCTCTCCTCTTCTTTCTCTTCTTCTTTTCTAGGTAGCAGGGGAGAAAGGAAGGTGGGCTGGTGGTTATCGTAGTCATAGTCTGGCGAAGTAGCAGCAGGCGGTGGCAGCCAGTATAGGGTGACCGGCGGCGGTGGGTGGCCTGTCGGATTTAGCCCCAAAATAGGGCCAAATAAGGTGTCATGGCTCAGTCGATCTTGGGTCCCAATCCATTCGCCGAAGGCGGAGGCTCCGACATTGGCCAAAGGACAACGTAGGGGAGAGGCCAAGAGTTTCGGCGACGAGTGCCGACAGCGGCGATGGTTGAAAAATAGGAGAAACAGAACCAAAACAGGGGCATCCTATTTGGAATGCAAATGTGGCGATTGCCGACTCTAAAAGGGCCAAGAATAATGGCTACAAGCTTGAGAAAGAAAGAGAAGAAGGTGGAGAACTCTCACCATAGTCCGACAAAGTTCCGGTGGCCTTTTTCCAGTGATAATTCGAGAAGGAGCTTTGGAGAAGAAGCCTGGAATCAACGGTGATTACCGACGATTCTAGTGGTGGAAATTAGAGAGAGGAGGAGAAGGATTAAATAAGTGAAATCTCCGAGTTCTAGTTAAACTTGGAGTCCCCATCTTCCACTAGAAGCACAAGAGAAAGAAGACTCTTTTTGAAGTCTTCTTCTCCGCTTCATCATGCCACAAGCCACGATGACCTTGGGCTGGCCTCTTGTGGGGGCCCAGCCCACAAGCCCAGTTTTCAGGTGCCAGCCCAGAAGTCGAAGAAAACTGGGCAGCTACAAATTCAGCCTCAATATGTAATGATCTGACTTACATTGCTACCTTGGTTTTCCTTTGCTTTTATTCCATCAGGGTGGGGTCCTTCCCAGACCCGCAACACTACTATTTCCTTTGAGGTATGTCCTCAAAACAGACAAGGTGTAGTTATCCCTAGACACTGACCTGACCTTTCACATGCAATGCTTGCTTTTACGACTGAGGATTACTGCTAATACCATTCTGACCCAATCATGTGATCCCCTCTTGTCGGCAGGGACGAAGTTAAACCACCGTGGACCACGCCCGAATGTTTTCCGAGCGGTTTGGTTACGAGAAAAGGCATTGAATACAGTCCCACCTCAAGGCCATACCACCCTGGAGACAGTGATCCTGCCACCCTATCCAACAACAACTTGGCAAATGTGCTCTTCCCTTCCTCCGTTTCGAGTAAGCTTGGCACAAGAAGATTGAAGAAACAGTAGAGAGGCGGGGACGGGGCATTAAGCATCAAGCGTTAAAGGCAGAATTGCCTGCTATGTGCTAAGTGTTCGAGCGACATCTCTGAGCAGCCTAACCCCACACAAACGTCTTTTGCATGGCTTCACTAACGCATTGCATGTGTAGCTACAGTGAAGTGAGAAATCTTGCATGGAGACAACTAGGAACATTAGCCTTTCCAACCTCTTTCCTTCAAACAACGTTTGGTTTAAATGATATTATCAAAGCATTTGGAATACGTTTTTCGCGATTTGTTGCAGTCATGTAAGCCCCCTTTTTCACTTTCGTTCGCAAACATCTCCTTCACTTTATAGTCTTGAACTTACTTGGGGCCTTGAATGATGAGATCTTTGCAGCTATCTAATTATTTGGTTACGCCTGTGACGCAATTCTAGTAGTTACTGCTTCCACACACAGGTTATGGATGAACACCAAAATCCAAAGGAGATTTTGGATAGGAATGGGCAGCAAATTATCTAGAGTTAGATGGAAATCCTTATCTCAATTAATGAAAGCCTCCAATGGATAGAGGGGCATGATTCATGAATTTGACTTCAATTACATGGAGGAGCATTCTTTTTGATGTTGCTGGTTTACCTTGATTAAGACAGGAACTGACCTGATAAGGTTTCGTCTTGTTTTGGATGCCTGTGGTTAGACCAGTACTATGGTTGTGCGCGAAAAAATCATGTCTTCCCAGTTTTTGTTTGTAGAAATCTCACAATTAGAATTGAAAAATCTTTTACATATTAATATTTCATAGTCCATGATCTTTTTATCGCTCATGCTGACCTTACTGACATCAATGGAGCATTCATTTAAGAGATTCGAGTTTAAAATTAATTTTTAGGTTATTATAAGAATATCTTGTAGTTCAAATTCACTCCCACATATTTGATATCTGCCAAAGGTTTGGCTAGTAGGAAGCATCAAAACATAAAAAAAAAGCTAGGAACATTGACAGCTTTGGAGTAACTTAAAAACTTATAAAAATTTAAATCGATTCAATAGTTTGATATGTTTTTTTAGGAGCCAGTAACATGCAAAACAATCATAATGTGAAGCGTCAAAAGAAGAAAAAAAAGGGGGAAGAAAGGAAAAAACTACAAGAGATCATGAGTACTGCATTAATTATTTGCCAATGAGACATTCATTTACATTTGTTTTTTTCCATCTCCTGGTGAAAGATATCTTGAGCTCACCTTACATAAAAGTTATCATGATTGCAACTAGATTTTCTATATGCGGCCTTTTCAACCGATCATTTACGTGGCTCAACGCGCGCGCGCGCACACACACACGCGCGCGCAGAGAGAGAGAGAGAGAGAGAGAGAGAGAGAGAGAGAGAGAGTTAAGAATAAGCAATAACATGTGGAAATCAGTAATCCATCCATCTTTTTGACTGCATGTATTCGCAGAGAGGAAAGGACGCCATTTTACGTTGATATTCTTTGTTAACATCTTAACCTTCACCAGACTCACCCTCACCTGTTCCTTTCCAACTTCCAAGACAACAATGGCAAGTCCCGTACTACGCTCAGCCGGGTGGGCCTTCACCAGCCCTGAGCCGAAACCATCTCATGTCGGCCGGGCTGGGCCCCTGATCCGGTCCCTACATGAAACGCGCAACATCCTCATCTGCTGGCCGGTAGAGAAAATTATGATAGTGAGATGTAAAAAATAAAAAAAAAAAAGAAGCAATTATCAATAATGTTTTGTTCCATCCAATTGCTGGAGACAATCTAACATGTATTTGGCATCAGCTTGTACTTTGACATATGTACGAATATTTATAGGTGTATATGAGGAGAAATTATTAGGTGGGCCAGGTCCACAATAGATTTAGAGTGGAATCACCTAAGTTTCATTTCATCCTAGGATGAAATTATTAGGTGGACTCATTTCGTTCTAAGTTAATGGTAGATCTGGTTCACCTAATAATTATTAATATATAAGAGGCAATCTAGTATCGTAGTGGATAAAAATTTGAGTCGCTTGTACCACATCACACCAAAATCAAGGTTGGAGGAATCGGTACTGAACCCTGTACCGATTCTCCAGCAGGATGGCTCGTTACGAGCCCGTGCCGTGCTGATACCGACACAACGAATAGATGGAGGAGAGACAAAATGAGAGAGGAAAAGAGAGAGAGAAAGCGGGGGAGGGAGGAATAGGATGTCAGAGGAGGACCAGCGAAGCCCAGCGGAGGCTGCGAGGGGGCTGGCGCCGGAAAAGAAGATCACTTAAGCGGCCGACCCCTATTTCTATATTCTAATCTTTATTAACTTAGATTATGCCTCGGCTCAATATACAAAATTTTGTTTTTTAGTGGGCATTGGTTTTCTATTGGTTTTTTTAAGTTGGGTGAGAACCAAACAAGTACGCGAGGTTTTTTCTACGAAACATGAGGCATTTCTCTTAATGATTGTGAGGCATGAGAGAGAGAGAGACAGGGAGAGAGCTTTTGGCCTCCTTTCTTGTGAGAGAGCCGAGTCTGAATCTTCACTTACAATGTTTTAATAAAATAATTTTTTTCTCTCTCCTAAATTTTTCTTCTAGTATATTATTATTATTATTATTATTATTGGTGTTTGTTCTGGATCCTAGAACAACATGTTCGATCTACTTCGGGTAGCATGCTATTCTACATGATATCATAGCATAAACTTGAAAATTGGTTGTTTGTATGTTTATAGCTTAGCATGGTTGAAAAGTTTTAGTAATTTATTGTGTAGCAAGCAAGAATGTGGACGGGATCAAAAAAATAAACGATACCAATTATGCCTATTGGAAGTCTTGCATCAAGTCTTATTTGATTGAATAAAATTTATGGAAGATTGTGAACGAGACAAATATGGATAAAAGACCAAAAATAAAGAAAGAGTATTCAAGATAATCATCAATAGTATTCAATAGGCAAAAACAAAGAAAGAGTGGAAGACCAAAGCTAGAAGGGCTATGTATATTCTTAGAATCAATATGGATGAAGATAATCATCAAAGTATTCAAGATATGGAGGAGCTAAAAAAGAATGGGATATTCTTGCTGCTCTCCACATAAAGTCTCATGAGGCTCAGCTTTAATTTTGGAGAACGAGATTGCTGCTCTCAAACAAGATAATCTTACAATCTCTCAACATTTTCTTTTCTTAAAGAAAAAAATTATTTAATAAGCTTGGCATTTGATCCAAATTTTTGTTATGATGAAAATGAATTGCATAGACTGCTGGTTCGAACTAGCAACTGGCACGAAACCTGGCACGCCTTTACCGACGCTTTGTAGCGTCGGGCAAGAAGGAAGATGAGCCGATGCGTCTAAGCATCGGCCTAGTCCAACACAAACCCACGGTTTTAGGCGTCGGTCCATATTGGCCGACGCTACTAAGCATCGGTTAACTTGCATAAGAACGACGCTTAAGAACGTCGGCATATATCCTGTTATGGGGGAATTGAGCCGCCATGCCCCACGTGATCGGCACGCGTATCCAGGAAAGCTACAGCTGCCCTATGATCCAGCACTCCGACCCCGAGTCGGACCTCCTCGGCTCCGCAGCCCGACCCCGGGTCGGCTGCCCTATGATCCAGCATTCCGACCCCGAGTCGGACCTCCTCGGCTCCGCAGCCCGACCCCGGGTCGGCTGCCCTATGATCCAGCATTCCGACCCCGAATCGGAGATCTTTTGATAACGACAGGCTATCCTCCAGAGGCACGCCGCGGCCTCCTGCTCCACTACTCCCTGCAACGGCTGTACCCGATGCTGCCCACGATCTCCTGTATCGACCGTACAAAGCGGAGCTCCACTACGCCCTGCCATGACCGTACCCGGCGCTGCTCCACGACGCCCCGTAACGGCCATGTCAGTGGCCATTCTATCGTGCCCCACGACGACAAACCCCCCTGAGAGACCTCCCAGCCAGGTATATATGCGGCTGGGGGGAGAAGGGGGGGGGGGGTAAGCAATACCTCCCAAAGCACTCTCTCCCACTTGTGATTATCATCTCTCCTCCTCCAATCTCCTCTGACTTGACCGTCGGAGGGCCATCACCACCCTGGTGGTGGTGCAAGGCTTGTTTGCAGGTTCCTTGGCGGAAGGTGGAGCGCAACCAGCACCAACCAAGACAACTCAGGCGGAACCCCGTTCACACCGTCGTGTCAATCGTTCTCGGTTTGGACCACCAGCAACAGTTGGCGCTAGAAGGAGGGCCGAATCTCAGAACGATCGTAATGGCACGGCGAGGTGGTCGCGGAGCTTCCAATGCTTCCGGTCGCGGAGCCTCTCGCGCCTCTGGCCGGGAGGCTGCTGCGTCCCCAACACACTCTCAGCAGCATTCCACCGCTTCTCCTCCCATTCAGACGGTCGAACCTGCTCAGTTCGACCAGCTAGCCCAGCAGGTTCGCACCCTCGCGGAGGCAGTGCAGAATCTGCAGGGTGTGATCTCTCGGGTGCCGCAGCGGGCTCAGGAGCCGCTGCTCCCCGAGCACTCGCCTCTTCCTCACAACCCGCGCTCCTTCCTCTCCCATGGAGAGGAGCGCCGGCGCGGGGAGGATTCTCGAGTGCGGTCCATTCTGCCAGGACCTTCTCATCGGAGCTGCGCGGGGTACGAGAGGCGGACCCGGGCGCGTTCTCAGACACCCCAGTCCTCGAGGGGCCCGCACTCCAGTCGGTCCCCCTCGCGCCGCTCCTTGTCTCCCACCCACCGGTCGCGCTCCCTGGACCGGCGGGTGGACGATCTCCACAGACAGCTCCAGGTCCTGAAGGGCCACTCCAAAGATCCCTTCGCCGACTTGGAAATCTCCTCCCAGCCGGCGCTTGCCTCAAGGATCCTGCGAACCCTAAACCCGCCGGGGTTCAAAATGCCGGCGATCGAACCCTACGACGAGGCGGCGGACCCACGGGACCACGTGGAGAGTTTCAGGACTCTTATGCTCCTCCATGGAGCATCGGATCCTCTCCTCTGCAAGGCCTTCCCGGCGACCCTCCGCGGCCCGGCAAGGGCGTGGTTCGCCGGCCTGGAGGCTAATTCCATCCAGTCCTTCCACCAGTTCACCCGTCTCTTCATCAGCCATTTCGCCGTCAGTAGCCGGCGAAGACTGGTCTCCGACTCCCTCTTCGATGTCCGGCAGAACGAGGGAGAGAGCCTGCGGGATTATCTCACCCGCTTCAACAAGGCAACACTGGAGGTCCGGAATTTGAGCCAGGAGGTGGCTCTCTCAGCCCTGAAGCGAGGCTTCCGGAAGGGCAGACTCACCTTCTCCCTGGACAAACGTCTGCCGCGGAGCTTCCCGGAGCTGTTGTCTCGGGCAAACCAGTATGCAGACGCCGAGGAGGCAGCTTCCCACCGGAACAAGGAGGCCGCCGAAGCCCCTCTAAAGCCCGGGAAGAAAAGGCGAAAAGAGGCACCCCAGAGGAGGAGCCCGACGCCTCAACGCCGGCGCAGGAGCCCGTCACCAGCAAGGAACCACGGCGCCACACGCCCTCGTTCTCCGCACCGACGCTTCAACCGGTACACCCCACTCCTGGCCCCCCGGGCCCAGATCCTCATGGAGGTCAAGGGGCGGGAGGACCTCCCGGTTCCGAGGCAGATGAAGAAGATCCCTGGGAGGAAGCCTTCTCGGGCGTACTGTGAGTACCACCGAGACCACGGCCACGATACCGAAGACTGCTTCCAGCTTCGGGACGAGATCGAGGCTCTCATTCGCCGAGGACGTCTCGGTCGATATGTAAACGACCGACGTCCCCCCGCAGACCCGCGTCCAGCCGACCCGGCCCCTCAGGAGCCTCGGGAGCAGAATCGACCCGTTGCGGGAGTGATCCACACCATCACTGGGGGCTGCTCTCGGCCCGTGAGGAACGCAGGGGGCTCGGCGGAAGTATCAGGAGTGGCCGTCGCGAAGAGGCAGCGGGTCGGAAATGTAATCACTTTTTGTGATGAAGATGTAAAGGGGGTTCAGACTCCCCACGATGACGCCATGGTGATCTCTCTCACTATGGCGGACTATGATGTAAGGCGTGTTCTTGTGGATAGTGGAAGCTCAGCTGATATTTTGTATTACGAGGCCTTCCAAAAGATGGGCTTTTCCCGACAATTGTTGCACAAAACATCCACCCCCCTCATAGGATTCACTGGAGACGCTATCTCGGCCGAAGGTGTCATCGAGCTGCCTGTGACTGCGGGCATTGCACCCGCAGAAGCCACGGTGCGGCTCGGGTTCTTGGTCGTCCGTGTCCCCTCGGCCTACAACGCTATCCTCGGACGACCCGGACTGAACGCCCTTCGCGCGGTGGTTTCTACCTACCATTTGCTCATGCGGTTCCCCACAGCGGCCGGGATTGGAGAGGTCCGAGGTGACCAGCCGACCGCACGGCAGTGTTTCCTAGCAACTCTCAAAGGGAAGAAGCCCATGGAGGCCCTAAGCGTCGAGTCACTTGACGCCAGAGACGAAGTGGCCTTGCGGCACGGGGAGCCGGCCGAGGGCGTAATCGAAGTTCCCCTCGAAGAAGGCCGCCCGGACCGCACGGTCCGGGTCGGTGCCAATCTCGACTTGGAAGCTCGGCTCCGGTTAGTGGAATTCCTCCGAGCCAATGCAGATGTGTTTGCCTGGTCGGCGGCCGATGTACCTGGGATCGACCCGGAGGTCGTTTCTCACGCCCTCAACGTCGACCCGACCCACCGACCGGTAAAGCAAAAGAAGAGACACTGTGCCCCGGATCGGATCCGGGTGGTCGACCAGGAGGTAGACAAACTCTTGGAGGCAGGTTTCATAAGAGAGGTGAGCTACCCCGAGTGGCTGGCAAACGTCGTACTTGTCCGGAAGGCGAGCGGGAAGTGGAGGATGTGCGTCGACTACACCGACCTGAACAAGGCGTGCCCCAAGGATAGCTTTCCGCTTCCACGGATAGACCAACTGGTCGACGCGACTTCCGGATATCAGCTACTGTCTTTTATGGACGCCTTCTCCGGCTACAACCAAATAATGATGGCTCCACAGGACGAGGAGAAAACTGCCTTCATAACAGACCGGGGGCTGTACTGTTACAAGGTAATGCCCTTCGGTCTGAAGAACGCTGGCGCCACTTACCAGCGCCTCGTCAATAAAATCTTCAAGGAGCAGATCGGCCGGAATATGGAGGTGTACGTGGACGATATGCTGGTAAAAAGCCGCCATGCAGACCAGCACATTGCAGATCTGGAGGAGACTTTCACCACCTTGCGAAAGTTTCGCATGAAGCTAAACCCAGCGAAGTGCGCTTTTGGTGCTTCGGCCGGGAGGTTCCTTGGTTTCATTGTCAACCAGCGCGGGATCGAGGCCAACCCGGACAAGATCAAAGCCATCCAAGATATGTCCCCTCCGACCAAAGTGAAGGAGGTTCAGGAGCTCGCTGGAAGGGTCGCCGCGCTCGGACGATTTGTGGCAAAGTCGGCCGAACGCTGCCAACCATTCTTCAAGGTGTTGAAGCGCCCAAAAGACTTCCTCTGGACGGCCGAATGCCATGCGGCGTTCGACCAGCTCAAGGAGTACATGGCGTCTCCTCCCCTGCTGTCCAAGCCGCAAGAGGGGGAGATGCTCTACCTTTACCTGGCGGTCTCCCCAACCGCAGTCAGCGCAGTACTGGTTCGGGAAGAGGCAAGACTTCAGAAGCCTATATACTACATCAGCCGAGTCCTCCGGGATGCCGAGACGCGGTACACGAAGGCTGAGAAAATCGCCTTCGCGCTGCTGACTGCGACCAGGAGGCTTCGCCCCTATTTCCAGGCTCATTCTGTCACCCTTTTGACCGATCAACCACTGCGGCAGATTCTCAGCAATCCAGAGAATGCGGGACGGCTGGTGAAGTGGGCAGTAGAACTTGGTGAGTTCGACATCCGCTACCAGCCCCGACCAGCCATCAAGGCCCAGGTACTCGCGGACTTTCTCGCTGAGTGCACTGTGCAGGAGGCGGAACCTAAGCCGCCGGAGACACCCAGCCTCGATCTCCCGATCTGGACGCTCCACATTGACGGGTCGTCGAACCCTGAAGGTGGAGGGGCTGGGCTGGTCCTCACCAATCCCGATGGAGTGATAGCCGAGTATGCCTTGAGGTTCGGATTTCCAGTGACCAACAATGAGGCGGAGTACGAGGCCCTAGTCGCGGGACTCAAACTCGCCAAGGAGCTCGGCATCCGGCGTCTGAAAGTCTTCACCGACTCCCAGCTGGTGGTCGGGCAGGTTCGAGGGGAGTTCGAGGCGCGGAGCCCGACCATGCAGAGCTACGTCCGGAAGGTGCAAACACTCATTCCCGACCTCGGCAGTGTTGACATTCAGCAGGTCCCGAGGAGCGAAAATGCCAGGGCCGACAGGTTGTCCCGCCTAGTGGACGCAGACGCGCACAACTTGTCGAGGGCAATCTACCTGGAGACCCTGGATGCCCCGAGCATTGACGGGGCTGGAGCGGTGATGGCAATTGATCCGGAGCCGTCTTGGATGGACCCGCTCGTCGCCTACCTCGCCGAAGGAATCCTCCCTGAAGACGAAGATCAGGCCCGGCGGCTTGTAAAGAAGTCCGCCCACTACGTACTTTATGAAGGGAGGCTGTATCGGACCTCGTTTACCGCCCCCCTCTTAAGGTGCCTCCGCCCCGCGGAAGCGGCCTACGCCCTCGGCGAAGTCCACGAAGGCATCTGCGGATCGCACTTGGGGGCTAGGTCCTTGGCGCATAAGATCATGAGGCAAGGCTACTATTGGCCGACCTTGATGGAGGACTCGAAGGACCACGTGCGGAAATGCGACGCCTGCCAGCGCCACGCCAACGTCCAGAGAGTCCCCTCTGTCCCCTTGGCGCCAATCACCGCGCCCTGGCCCTTCGCACAATGGGGAATGGATATCCTCGGACCATTCCCCGTCGCTTCGGCCCAGCGGAAATTTTTGATTGTCGCCATCGACTACTTCACCAAGTGGGTGGAGGCAGAGCCACTGGCCACCATCACGGAGGCACAAGTCCGGAAGTTCGTGAAGAAGAACATCATTGTCCGATTTGGAGTACCTCGGGTCCTCATCTCGGATAACGGTCGACAGTTTGATAACAAGCACTTCCGGAACTTCTGCGAGGAATTTGGGATCGAGCATCGGTTCACATCCGTGTCGCATCCCCAAACCAACGGCGAGGCCGAGGTCACAAATCGGACAATCCTCCAAGGTATCAAAGCGCGGATCGGCCGGACGGGGCAAGCTTGGGTCGAGGAACTCGAGAATGTCCTTTGGGCGTATCGGACCACACAACGGACTCCTACTGGAGAGACGCCTTTCAGCCTAACCTATGGCACGGAAGCCGTTGCCCCCGTGGAGCTCGGACTCCCCTCGCCTCGGGTGGCCGCGCACCGACCCGAGGCCAATTCAGAGCAACTCCGAGGGAACTTGGATCTCTTGGAAGAGGCAAGGGAAATGGCTCAGGTACGGATGGCAATGTATCAGCAGAGGGTGGCCCGATATTACAACTCCAAAGTCCGACCGAAGCTTTTCAGAATTGGAGATCTGGTGCTGAGGCGAGCTAAGGCATCTCAACCTACGGAAGGTGGGAAGCTAGCGCCAAATTGGGAAGGCCCGTATAAAGTTCGTTGGGTAAACCGACCTGGCTCCTACCAGTTGGAAGCCCTAGATGGCCGAGAAATTCCAAGGGGCTGGAATTCCGCTAACCTGCGGATGTATTACCAGTAGAACAACAAGGCCAGAAAGACAATTTAAAAAGGTGCAATACTTCTCATTTCAATAATTTCTGGTTACAGTGGCGTGCTCGTGTGATTACAAGGAATTCCCAGAGGGGAATTAGGGAGTAAAGAAAGTAAAGAAGAGGTGGGGACCCAAACCCTCAACCCAGGGCGGCTGCAGTCCCACCAGAAGTGGGTGCTTCTAACCGGAGGCGCCATCCAGCACCTCACCAAAAAGAGGAGGAGCCGCCGCAGAAGAAGCTCCCGCTGCCCCCAGGGGAACGCCGCCTCCAAAGGATATTCCCATCTTCCCCAGTGGTAGGAAAGAGAAGGGATTCGAGGGGGAAGAGTATATGGAGGCGCGGTCCCGGATTGAGCGTCCGGCGCAGAGCTCAACCGGGAGGCTGAACTTCAAGGAGGGGAGATGTGATCCCGGATGAAACGCCTAGAGCGGAGTTCCGCCGGGGAGACCCTCCTTGTTGATCCCAGATGAAACGGCTAGTTGGCTGAAGTTGTAAGGGGAGCGCCTCCCCTTTCCTTCGACAGGAGTCTCTCAGTCATATGCCAAGGAGGAGGTCCGCGATCCATGGCAACCTGCAGCTCCGGCTTAGCAAATTCCATCGTACCTGCACCTGTATTTATAGCCAAGCTGCGGCCCCCTGGTAGTTCCGATACGGGTGGCTCCAATAAATGCAGGCGCACTGAATCCGGAGCCGTTCCGGCTCCCGAGGCGTATCTCCCCGCGATTTCCTAAGCGTCATTCTCCTTAAATCGCATTCTTTGTGCAGGACGATCCGGGTGACGTATACCCCTAGGTCCACGTGTCTCCGCTCGCGCCCAGGCCGCATCCTCCTCGAAGAACCCGCGTATCGCGGCCGCTCAACTAACACTCCTCACCAGCAGCAACTGGCGATCCGATTTCCCAGGTAACGCATTAATTAGCGTTTAATACCCTTCTCGTGTTCCCCCCAGGCAACGCTTGGAGGAGAGGAGAAACACGGTCGCGGCTGGGCACAGAGAAACCCCGATGGGCGGCGAGCGACAAGTGGCCGACCAACGAGTGGAATGTCCCGAGGCTCGGCCCTCGGATGCCTGGCTAACCCGATGATCATCCCGGGAGCAGACTAGCCGGAAGCCCCGACCGGTCGCCTCGGCTTGCGCCAGCCTTGGCCGACCAACGAGCGGAATTTCCCTGAGGCTTGACAACCCTCAGATGCCTGGCTAACCCGATGATCATCCCGGGAGCAGACTAGCCGGAAGCCCCGACCGGTCGCCTCGGCTTGCGCCAGCCTAGGCCGACCAACGAGTGGAATGTCCTGAGGCTCGGCCCTCGGATGCCTGGCTAACCCGATGATCATCCCGGGAGCAGACTAGCCGGAAGCCCCGACCGGTCGCCTCGGCTTGCGCCAGCCTTGGCCGACCAACGAGCGGAATTTCCCTGAGGCTTGACAACCCTCAGATGCCTGGCTAACCCGATGATCATCCCGGGAGCAGACTAGCCGGAAGCCCCGACCGGTCGCCTCGGCTTGCGCCAGCCTAGGCCGACCAACGAGTGGAATCTCCCGAGGCTCGGCCCTCGGATGCCTGGCTAACCCGATGATCATCCCGGGAGCAGACTAGCCGGAAGCCCCGACCGGTCGCTTCGGCTTGCGCCAGCCTTGGCCGACCAACGAGCGGAATTTCCCTGAGGCTTGACAACCCTCAGATGCCTGGCTAACCCGATGATCATCCCGGGAGCAGACTAGCCGGAAGCCCCGACCGGTCGCCTCGGCTTGCGCCAGCCTAGGCCGACCAACGAGTGGAATCTCCCGAGGCTCGGCCCTCGGATGCCTGGCTAACCCGATGATCATCCCGGGAGCAGACTAGCCGGAAGCCCCGACCGGTCGCCTCGGCTTGCGCCAGCCTTGGCCGACCAACGAGCGGAATTTCCCTGAGGCTTGACAACCCTCGGATGCCTGGCTAACCCGATGATCATCCCGGGAGCAGACTAGCCGGAAGCCCCGACCGGTCGCCTCGGCTTGCGCCAGCCTTGGCCGACCAACGAGCGGAATTTCCCTGAGGCTTGACAACCCTCGGATGCCTGGCTAACCCGATGATCATCCCGGGAGCAGACTAGCCGGAAGCCCCGACCGGTCGCCTCGGCTTGCGCCAGCCTTGGCCGACCAACGAGCGGAATTTCCCTGAGGCTTGACAACCCTCAGATGCCTGGCTAACCCGATGATCATCCCGGGAGCAGACTAGCCGGAAGCCCCGACCGGTCGCCTCGGCTTGCGCCAGCCTTGGCCGACCAACGAGCGGAATTTCCCTGAGGCTTGACAACCCTCGGATGCCTGGCTAACCCGATGATCATCCCGGGAGCAGACTAGCCGGAAGCCCCGACCGGTCGCCTCGGCTTGCGCCAGCCTTGGCCGACCAACGAGCAGAATTTCCCTGAGGCTTGACAACCCTCGGATGCCTGGCTAACCCGATGATCATCCCGGGAGCAGACTAGCCGGAAGCCCCGACCGGTCGCCTCGGCTTGCGCCAGCCTTGGCCGACCAACGAGCGGAATTTCCCTGAGGCTTGACAACCCTCAGATGCCTGGCTAACCCGATGATCATCCCGGGAGCAGACTAGCCGGAAGCCCCGACCGGTCGCCTCGGCTTGCGCCAGCCTTGGCCGACCAACGAGCGGAATTTCCCTGAGGCTTGACAACCCTCGGATGCCTGGCTAACCCGATGATCATCCCGGGAGCAGACTAGCCGGAAGCCCCGACCGGTCGCCTCGGCTTGCACCAGCCTTGGCCGACCAACGAGCGGAATTTCCCTGAGGCTTGACAACCCTCAGATGCCTGGCTAACCCGATGATCATCCCGGGAGCAGACTAGCCGGAAGCCCCGACCGGTCGCCTCGGCTTGCGCCAGCCTTGGCCGACCAACGAGCGGAATTTCCCTGAGGCTTGACAACCCTCAGATGCCTGGCTAACCCGATGATCATCCCGGGAGCAGACTAGCCGGAAGCCCCGACCGGTCGCCTCGGCTTGCGCCAGCCTTGGCCGACCAACGAGCGGAATTTCCCTGAGGCTTGACAACCCTCAGATGCCTGGCTAACCCGATGATCATCCCGGGAGCAGACTAGCCGGAAGCCCCGACCGGTCGCCTCGGCTTGCGCCAGCCTAGGCCGGCCAACGAGTGGAATCTCCCGAGGCTCGGGCCTCGGATGCCTGGCTCAGCGCCGGAAGAATTTCCTGAGGCCTAACCCTCGGATGCCTGGCTTAGCGCCGGAAGAGTTTCCTGAGGCCTAACCCTCGGATGCCTGGCCTAGCGCCGGAAGAGTTTCCTGAGGCCTAACCCTCGGATGCCTGGCTCAGCGCCGGAAGAGTTTCCTGAGGCCTAACCCTCGGATGCCTGGCCTAGCGCCGGAAGAGTTTCCTGAGGCCTAACCCTCGGATGCCTGGCTCAGCGCCGGAAGAGTTTCCTGAGGCCTAACCCTCGGATGCCTGGCTTAGCGCCGGAAGAATTTCCTGAGGCCTAACCCTCGGATGCCTGGCTTAGCGCCGGAAGAATTTCCTGAGGCCTAACCCTCGGATGCCTGGCTTAGCGCCGGAAGAATTTCCTGAGGCCTAACCCTCGGATGCCTGGCTTAGCGCCGGAAGAGTTTCCTGAGGTTTAACCCTCGGATACCTGGCCTAGCGCCGGAAGAACTTCGGGAATCAAAAGTCAGCAAGAAGCAACCAAGAGCTAAAAAAAAAAAAAAGAGGACGAGGGCGAGATGAAGAAATATTCAACGTGCATTAATTTTCAGGGCCGAGGCCCATACAATTGGGCAAAACGCCGACATACAAAAATAAAAAAGACAATGGAAGGTACAAGAGGTCAGCTTGGAGGAACTCCCGAGTCGGGAACGCCGGGCTCGTCCGCGGGAGGTAGGGAAGCAGCAGGAGAACCAGCAGGCGATGGCGCCGGAGAGGAGTCCAGGAGGGAGATCTCGCTTAGGTCAACTTCGGGATACTTAGCCGACACCCTTGCCAGGCCCTCCTCGAAGCCCAAGGTGAAGGCTTCGGCCCCCGCGTCCGACGCGTCATGGACAAACTCGTCAGACTGGCGATAGGTCCGCACTGCCTCCGACATATCATGGGCGAACTCGGCGGACTGGCGATAAGCCTCTACCGCCTGACGCCCGATTTCCGCCCTCTTCTCGGCCAGCTCCGCCTCAGCTCGCTCCATAATCTGAGCCTTGGCCTCCAAGACCTTCGCCACAATCCGGCCTTCGGCCTCAGAGGAGACCCTCAGCAGATCAGCCTGAGCCTCTTTATGCTTCGCCTCGGTAGCAACCCGAGCGGCCTCGGCTTCCTTCAGGCGCGAACGGAGCTCTTGGACGTCCGTGCATGACTTCTCCAGGGCCGACTCCAGTTCGCCTAGTTTGGCTTCAAAAGAGCGGATTCGGTCGCAGGCGTTGTCGGCAGACCGCTGGGCCTTCTCCCACCGCTCTCGATAGTCCGCGATCTTCCGGGACTGCTTTTCAGCCCGTTCCTCCGCCTTCTTGACCCTGCTTTCGAGGCCCGAGGCGGCTTTGAGTTGCTCCCGAGCCTCTGACAGTTGCTCCTCCAGGGCGGCGAAGCCGAGTGCCCGCTCTTCGGCCTCCCGGAGCCTCGCCTCGAGGTCCCCGGTCGTCCTGCCTGCCGCAGCCCGGCCTCCCTCTTCCATTGCTTTCAGCCGGTCCTCGGCCTTCGCCAAAAGCCCCGCCTGTTCCTTGTAGCACTCCTCCAGACGGATCATGTACTGGGCGAGCTAAGAAATAGGAAAAATAAGGGAGTCAGGCGGAGAACAACAGAGCCAATAAATGGTGAAAGACGGCCAGAAGAACACTCACCGACATGAGACAGACGCAGCTGGCGGCCCCGACGTCAGAGACATCCAACTCCCGGACCCGCCGACGGTCCTTCTCCAGCAACACTGTTTCGATGAGATTTCGGGCGCCATCGGTAGTGAAGGCAGACCCCGATTTCTCCCCGGAGCCGGATGGTGGTTCTGCAGCCTTACCCTTATCCATCGCCTGGGGAAGAGTCCGGCTGATCACGCTCGCGGCGGGGGTCGCCCCAGGAATTGATAGGGTCCCGCTCGGCCGGGGCCTCGGCGCGTCCCTCCTCGAGTCATCAGGAGCCGACCGAGTCGAAGGCCGGGTTGGGGACCGATCACGTCCGACCCGTCCGTCTTGAGCAGGCTTAGTTGGCACCTCCGGAGTAGCGGCAACCTTACCACCGGAGGGCTGATATAGCGTCAGCTGCCGGTCGGTGCCCACGACATCTCCCTGACCGGTGGGCCCGGACTCGTCGGTCGGCATCGGAGGTATCTCCTTACGGGACTTCTTCGCCGGTGGGGCCCCGCTCGGAAGAGCTCGTTTCCTCCTCCGGACTGCTTCCAGCAGGGACGCCCTACCAACAGCCTTCGACTTCACCGACCGCATGACGTCGTCGACCTCTGCAAGAAGGACGGGATGGTCAGGGACTGAGAAACCGAAAGGAAGAAGGAACGAAAGAGAAGAAAAGAGCTAAAGAAACGATGGCGGACTCACGGTCGGTGGGGACCGAGCTCAAACCGACGTTCACCAAGGTATCCTCAGAAATGAGGCGGCCCACCGGGGGAAGCTGGCCCTCGGCGACCAACCCCTTCAAGGCGGCGACGCCCTCGGATTCCTCCCTCGACAACTTCGACAGGCCAATTGGGGACTTCACCGGCGTCCCCCAGATTGCCCTGATTTCCCAGGAGGGGTCTGCATCAACGAAAAAGAAGCGCTCCTTCCAGTGGTGAATGGAGGTAGGACCCTCCTTGACAAGGCCGCACCCTCGCCGCGCTGCGAAGCACCACCACCCTTTGTCCTGGGGGTGGCCGCTCAGGCCGTAGAGCTCCCAGAAAACGTTCAAGGTGGCGGGAATCGCATGCAAGCGACAGAGAACCTGGAAGACCGTCAGAGCACGCCACGAGTTCGGCACCAGTTGCGTCGGTGCCATTCCTAAACCCCGGAGCACCTGTAAGACTAGGTCTGAAGGGGGAAAGCGGAACCCGGCTTGGAGGATGCCCTCATTGATGGCGATCTTCCCTCGGGGAGGATGAGACATCCTCTCCTCAGGCCCTGGGAGCGTGACATTGCAGGCCTCGGGAAGGTGGTACCGAGCCACAAATCCGTCTAAGTCCTCGGCGACCAGTTTTGACTTGATGCTATCTGCTCCCACTTCGCCCATCCCTAATGGCCAATCTACGGTCAGGACGGGGTCAAGAAGGAGGGAAAGGCCGGAACGACTGGGGTGCACTAGTACAAAAAGAAAAAGTATGAAGAGCTCAAAGTAGAAGAGTGGGAAACTCACTTGAAGAGGAGGAAGAACGGCTCCGAGAGCGTCAAAGGAAAAGCAAGCGAACGTTTCGGCGGCAACAATGGTAGCGCAAAGGAGAAACTCGAAAATGTCCGTAAAGAAGAAGACGGACGGGGGAGGGCCCCCGATTAAATAGGCGAAAGGGCAAGTGACACCTCGATGACGCCAGAAGACGCCTGGCCGCCGAAGGGTCGCTCGCACCCCAAAGGCGAATCGACACCATTAAGGAAGGATGTCCGCCGAAATCCTCAGGTTGCCAGGTCAGCAGCAACCGCCATACGCCATAAAGAAGGCGGGAAGCTTGAAGCGCGCGCGCCTCTCCGAAGGATGGCGGCAATCTCGAAACATCACTCCCTTCACCTGTTCCCCTTCTGGTTCCAGGCTCGGAAGTGGGGGGCTACTGTTATGGGGGAATTGAGCCGCCATGCCCCACGTGATCGGCACGCGTATCCAGGAAAGCTACAGCTGCCCTATGATCCAGCACTCCGACCCCGAGTCGGACCTCCTCGGCTCCGCAGCCCGACCCCGGGTCGGCTGCCCTATGATCCAGCATTCCGACCCCGAGTCGGACCTCCTCGGCTCCGCAGCCCGACCCCGGGTCGGCTGCCCTATGATCCAGCATTCCGACCCCGAATCGGAGATCTTTTGATAACGACAGGCTATCCTCCAGAGGCACGCCGCGGCCTCCTGCTCCACTACTCCCTGCAACGGCTGTACCCGATGCTGCCCACGATCTCCTGTATCGACCGTACAAAGCGGAGCTCCACTACGCCCTGCCATGACCGTACCCGGCGCTGCTCCACGACGCCCCGTAACGGCCATGTCAGTGGCCATTCTATCGTGCCCCACGACGACAAACCCCCCTGAGAGACCTCCCAGCCAGGTATATATGCGGCTGGGGGGGAGAAGGGGGGGGTAAGCAATACCTCCCAAAGCACTCTCTCCCACTTGTGATTATCATCTCTCCTCCTCCAATCTCCTCTGACTTGACCGTCGGAGGGCCATCACCACCCTGGTGGTGGTGCAAGGCTTGTTTGCAGGTTCCTTGGCGGAAGGTGGAGCGCAACCAGCACCAACCAAGACAACTCAGGCGGAACCCCGTTCACACCGTCGTGTCAATCGTTCTCGGTTTGGACCACCAGCAACATATCCTATTTTGGCCGATGCTTTATGAAAGCATCGGCGTAAACTATGCCATAAAGCGTTGGCGTAAACTATGCCCACCCTATAAAGCATCGGCGTAAACTATGCCCACCCCCACCTGCCTGACGTCTTAACTACGCTTTGGGGGGCATTGGCGGGTAAGCTACCGACGCTTAAAAGCATCGGTAAAGACTAAAAAAAGCACCGGGATATATCCTTTCTTTTGTAGTGCTCATAGTTTGAATAAAGAGTATAGTGCTTATATGCTTATTATTTCTGGATATCCAAAACAACTTGCATTACCAGAATTAGAAAATATATTTATTAATTAAGAAACACTTAATACTCAGATGTGTGATTTGACTATATCATCCCCTCAAAAGAAAGAGACCTTATTTTCTGATAGTAAAAATAAAAATAAGGTGTGGAATGATAATTTTAAAAATTCAAGAAAAAGGCAAGTTGGAGAATTTGAGATGGACAAAAATTCTAACCAGAAGAAATATTATAAATTCAAGGGAAGATATCATAGGTGTGAAAAATTTGGTCATAAAATTCAAGATTGCAAGGTAAAGAGAACTAATAGTTGGGCTATCACTATGCTATTGTTGCTTCTAGTTATCTTAATAGCCAGCATGCATGCATTTTGACTTCTTCTATTGTGTCAGATGTTGATTTTGCTTATGATTGGAATATCAATTCAGGTTGTTCTAATAACTTTATTGGTCATAGAGAGATATTTGATTCTCTATGTGATTATACTGGCTCTAATGCTATTGCCACTACTGATGATTCATTTTATCTTGTCAAAAATACTAGTCATTATCTCTTACATCATCTACAGGTTCATCTATCACCATGAACATTGTTTATTATGTGCTCGATATAAAAAAAAAATGATTTCTATTTCACAAATCAGAAACAAAGGGTATTTTGTTCTATTTGGGCCTAATACTATGGAGATTTACACTAATGTTAAAGCTTCTAGAAAGCTAATACTCAAGGTAGGAAAGTGAACATGTTTTATGTTACATCTACTGGCAATTGTTATGTTGATCGAACACTTAAACATCATATAGTTGATTTATGGTAAACTATATTGGTTCATATGAATAATGACAAAATTAAAGATATGCAGAGTAAGGAACTAATTAATGGACTTTATAAAAAGAAAGTGAAGACAAGCACTATTTACACTGAATGCCTGTATGAAAGATGCATAAATTACCTTTTAAAGAAAGCCAAACAACCACTATATTTGATATGTTTAGACCTAATAAGAAGGATTAGTACTTTATTGTTTACTAGTTTGAGGTATGTAGTTATCTTTATTGATAATTTTTCTAGATATACCTGAGTTTATTTTGTGTTAGGGCAAAATCAAAAATGTTCGAAAAATTTTGTCAATTTAAAAATCTGGTTGAAATTTTTTTTAATTAAAAATTGGATGCTTAAGAACTGATAGTGGTGGTGAATATGTTTCAAAAGAATTTCCTAACTATCTGATTAGTTGTGGCATACGTAGATAATTTACTTGCTGAAATAGTCATGGACAAAATGGTGTAATAGAGAGGAAGAATAGGTATCTATTTGAGACTATCTGTAGATGATTAATGCAAAGAATGTAAAGAACGAATTTTGGACAGAGTGCATGTAGGCAATGATATATGTAATTAATATGACACCTTTGAGAAGTATTGACATCATATCTCTATAACGAAAACCACTTGGGAAGCATCTTGATACTTCTCATCTTCGCATGTTTGGATGTGTTTGCTTTATGCATAATTTCGATGCATTCTCTAGTAAGTTAGATAAGAAGTCTATCAAATACATATTTCTTAGCTATGATGAGGTAAAGAAAAGTTGGAGATGCATTAATCCTATGACAATGAAGATATATATCTCTAGACATGTTGTTTTTGATGAAAAGTTTTCTTGATGGTTTTTTTATGGGTTTTATTTCCCAGTTGGTGATCTTAGATCAGTTGCTGATGAGGACTATGTATTTTTAGATGGATGTTGCTCCAAAAAAAAAAAATAATGAACCTCTTCGCCTTCTACAGCTTCTTATTCTTTAGCTCAACATTTAGAGCTTTCTTCATCTTTGCTTACTTTTACTATTCATAAAAGTCCATTAAAATGGTATGCATGCCTCAAATTCTAAGATAAAGGAATACATTGATAGAGAGAAAGAATGCATGAAATTACTTCTAGAGGATCTATCGTTATTGTAGAGAAGCAAAAGAAAGAAGAAACTAGCTGACAGATATAGAGATTGGGATTATTCTTCTATTACTTATTGTTATGGTTCTACTTTTATTGATTTGCTAGAACCCACTTCATATGATAGGTCAAGGGTATTAGTGTTTAGGAAAATGCTATAAAAGAAGAGATTTCAGCTCTTAAGAAAAAGAGATAAAAATTTAGTCCCTTGCCTTGTGGTATTTCTTCTATTTATTGTAAGTGGGTTCATAGGATGAAATGGAAGAGTGATGGCTCTATTGAATGCTATAAAACTAGGCCTGTAGCTAGGCTATATTGTTGCAAATTTAAATACAATCAAAGTATTTATTTCCTTAGTAGATAGCAAGAGTTGGTCTTTGTGACGGATGGATGCAAACAATACCTTCTTATATGGTGATCCTGACAAGGACATTTATATAATGCAATCACCTGATTTTGTTGACTCCTCTCATCATAAGTTTGTTTGCAAATTTAGAAAAGGTTTGTATGGTCTCAAGCAGATGCGTAGAGTATGGTATGAAAAAATTGCTGAGTATTAATTATTTTGTGGCTATTCTCTATCTTCTACATATCCTAACTTATTTGTGAAACATGCTACTAAAGATATAGTGATTGTTCGCCTTTTTGTTGATGATTTGCTAATTACTAGTGATGATGTTGGTAAGGTCCATAGTGTTTGTGGACAAATATCTGTATGGTTTGAGATGAAAGAACTTAGTGAATTGAGATATTTTCTTAGCATTGAAGAAGTTAAGCTTAAGGATGGAAATTTTATTTATCAGAAAAATATGCTTTTGATTTATTAAATGAGTATGGATTGGCTAATTGCAAGTGTATCAGGATACCAACTGTGGAGTGATTGATTAAAACCCCATTTGATTTTGATGAGCTCAAAGCATTTGAGTATATCTTGTGATTACTAATGAATTCAACTGAGTGTTTCAGTGAAAATCCTGTCCAAGTGTCTCTAGATTTGGTTCATAGTATTTTGGATAAGTTAAGAAGTCTGCTGAACCAAAGTCTGAGACTCGAGTCGACTCCCGAGTATCACGAGTCGACTCCAAGCGTATCAAGTTCACTGGCACGAGCTCGAGTCGACTCCAGACTAGTACGAGTCGACTCCGACTGAGAACAGAAAGAAGAACAGAAAGCCTCATCTCAGAACCTGTCAACGAGTCGACTCCTGAAGTGCGCGAGTCGACTCCAATGTTCAACGAGTCGACTCCAGGGTAGTAAGAGTCGACTCCAAGAGGTACACAAAGAAAAGTCAGAGAGCAGTTTTTCGGGTCTGAGATACGAGTCGACTCCAGTGGAACGCGAGTCGACTCCGATGGTTGGCAGGTCGACTCCAAAGAAAGCATGAGTCGACTCTCAGCGGAACACAAGGAAAAAGTCAGAGAGCATTTTTGGGACTCTGAGATTCGAGTCGACTCCCGCATTGCACGAGTCGACTCCGAGACTCCGCGACCATCGACAGACAGAAAACCATGTTACTGCCTCTGAGATTCGAGTCGACTCCAAGACAAGCTTCACGTCAAAAGGCAGAAGACCAACTTTCAGAAACTGAGAGCCGAGTCGACTCCAAGGAAGTTCGAGTCGACTCCAAGACTGGATGAGCCAAAAGACAGAGGATCGGGAGTTCGGGCTCTGAGATTCGAGTCGACTCCAAGGACAGTCGAGTCGACTCGAGTGGACAAAATTCAAAATTGGATCCACGGACTTCTGTGGATGAACCGACTCCAAAATTGCCAGGTCAGCTCCAGAAGTTGGCGAGTCGACTCCGGGTCAAGACGAGTCGACTCCCAGTCGTGACGGCAACTTTAATTCAAATTTGGAACAGTTGCCGAGTCGACTCCGGAAAAGCTTGAGTCGACTCCCGCTACAGCCGAGTCGACTCCTGATCGCGCGAGTCGACTCCAACCCACCAACGGTCATATTGTCAGGCTGCGCAGAGTGTGCAGAACGGACAGAAAAAGCAGTGTAACGGCTAGTTTCCGTGGGGGTTGGCTTAAATAGCCACAGAAGACTGTAGCAAGGTAGAGAACAACCATTCCACTCCAAGCATTCAAGCTTTCAAGCTCTGCAACGTGCTCTTCAACGAAAAAGGGGAAGATCAGCATTTACTGCAACCAACTACATCTTCCTAGCAATTAAAGCCTCCTCCTCCTGCATTCAAGTCGACTACTCATTCGAGAGGAGATCGAAGTTCAAGAAGCCATTCCTCTACTTCAGCTTAAAAGCGTTTGAGGGCTTCTAAACTCCTCTTTTGATTATATTGTTTTACATCTGCTTTTGAGAAGCTTATTTTCCTTTCTTTCTATAACTTGTATTTACTTGGTTCAATCGGGGGACTGAATCAAGGGGACTAAGGTTGGTTGGTGAGCCAAGTTAAAAACCAACGTGTGTAAGGGTTTGATTGTGAGCCCGGGAAAATAATCGGGGTTGGTTCTAGTCGGTGAGCCTAGGAAAACCGACCGAGTTCGTTGTGAGCTCGTAAAACAACAAGTTTGGTTGTGAGCTTGCAAAACAACCGGCTGTAATCCAAGGGGGTTATAGTGAAATTTCCAAGTGAGACTTGGGGAGTGGACGTAGGAGCAAGGGTTAGCTCCGAACCACTATAAAACCTTGTGTTTGTGATTGATTGGCTCTTTTCTTCTTACTCTCACATCACTCACAGCACTTAGGATTAATTAAATAACTTGCAATAGTTTTTAATTAATCATCCATAACGTTTTAAATATCTAAATTAATTTTAAAACCCAATTCACCCCCCCTCTTGGGTTGTCTATCTGGGCAACAAGTGGTATCAGAGCCAAAAACTCTTCCACTCAAGAGTTAAAAGATCAAAATGACAACCCCATTTGGATCTTCTCACATTGAGGGTCAGTCCACCCAAAGACCCCCTTTCTTCAATGGATCCGACTACTCATACTGGAAGGCTAGGATGAGAATATTCATCCAAGCCCAAGACTATGAGATGTGGACCATTGTAGTGAATGGCCCATACATCCCATCCACATATGTAGAGGGTGTTAAGGTACCCAAATTAGAAAAGGATTGGGATGAACATGACATGAGGAAGGCACAATTAAACTCTAAAGCTATGAATGTGTTTTATTGTGCCTTAGACCGTAATGAATTCAATAGGGTTTCAACTTGTAATTCTGCAAAAGAAATTTGGGACAGACTTGAAGTGACCCATGAGGGCACGAATCAAGTCAAGGAATCCAAAATAAACATCTTGGTTCATAAATATGAACTATTTAAAATGGATTCAAATGAAACAATCACATGCATGTTCACTAGGTTTACTGATATTGTCAATGGCCTAAAAAGCCTTGGCAAGAACTATACTAACAGTGAGCTTGTCAGGAAAATCCTTCGGTGTCTACCAAGGTCGTGGGAAGCTAAAGTGACGGCAATCCAAGAAGCCAAGGACTTGAACAAGCTACCACTTGAGGAGCTTCTTGGATCCCTTATGACGCACGAGCTCACCATGAAACAACACAACGAGGAAGAGTCCTCCCATAAGAAAAAGGTAATAGCTTTAAAATCTACTTCATCTAACAAAGACTTATCTTGCAGTAGCAGTAGTGAAAAAGAAGAAGATGAGGAAGATTGTGGTGAGGCACTTCTTGTGCGCAAGTTCAAGAAATTCATCAACCACAAGAAGTCCTATCGTCAAAGGAGAGGCCCCTCAAATTCCTACCGCAAGGACAAAGGTAAGGAAAGAGAAAATGAGGGGATTGGGTGCTATGAGTGCAAAAAGACGGGACACATCAGAGCTGAGTGTCCCTTACTAAAGAAGGGCAGCAAGTACAAGAAGAAGAAGAAAGCCCTTGTCACCACCCTATCGGACTCCGACGCATCATCTTCATCATCGGATGAAGAACAAGAAGAGAAGGCCAATTTCTGCTTCATGGCCAACGAAAACGAGGTAACTTCCGATACGCATTTTGATTTTACATTTGATGAACTTTATGATGCGTTTAATGAATTAATGATTGAATATAAGAATATAAATGTTAAAAACAGAGAACTAAAAGTAACTAACCAAACTTACATTCATAAGCATGATTCATTAATTAAGGATAAAGATAATCTTACCAAAGAAAATCTAGAACTTAAGACAAGCAACCAACTCTTAATTAAGAAGACTAACAACTTAACGAAAGATAATGAAAAACTAACTAAGGAACTTTCAGAACTTAAAAACCATAAACAAATCTTAAACAAGGATCTCACAAAAGAACTAAATGATTTAAAAGCAGAAAATCAAACATTAACTAAAGAACTTGGAAAATACAAACCTTTAGTTGAAAGATTTACGTATAGTTCTGAAAAGTTAAATATGATACTTAATAATCAACGAGCCGTATTTAATAAAGCGGGTTTAGGATATAAACCAAGAAATAAACAAAAACTTCTCAGTAACTTCTTTGTTAAAGCTAGGGAAACTAAAATTAAGAAAATAACTTGCTTTTGTTGTGGTACAGTAGGTCATAAAGCAAATGTGTGTAATTTTAGGAAAAGTAAAACTAAAAGAAAAATTAAAAAGGTATGGGTTCCAAAAGGAACCAACTTGACTAACCATGAAGGACCCAAGAAAACTTGGGTACCTAAGATGACATGATTTGCTTGTGTAGGAGTGTCTTGCAGCCAAAGTCAACAAAAACTGCTGGTATTTGGATAGTGGCTGCTCAAGGCACATGACGGGTGATAAAGATCAATTTTTCACCCTTGAAGCTAAGAAGGGAGGTGCTGTGACGTTTGGAGACAACAACCAAGGTCACATCATTGGTATTGGTAAAGTTCAAATCACCCCTTCTACTTTTATAGATAATGTTAGATATGTTGATGGTCTTAAGCATAACTTGTTAAGCATTAGTCAATTATGTGATAAAGGATATGATGTTATGTTTAAACCATCACTATGCATTATAACAAATCCTAATGATAATAGTTTAGTTTTTAAAGGAATTAGACGTGGAAATGTATATGTTGTAGACCTAGAAGATCTTGCAAAACATAACCAATGTCTAGTTGTAAATGAAACTAAAGATAATGATGCTAGTTGGTTATGGCACCGTAAGTTAGGTCATGCAAGCATTGACACAATAACTAAACTAGTTAAAAGAGACTCCGTGATAGGTTTGCCAAAATTAAAATTTGAAAAGAACAAAATATGTGAAGCATGTCAATTTGGCAAACAATCTAGGAACTCTTTTAAATCCATAAAATGTGTCTCTACTTCTAGGCCTCTAGAATTACTACACATGGACCTATTTGGTCCAACTAGAACAACAAGCCTAGGTGGAAATAAATATGGTCTAGTTATAGTAGATGATTACTCTAGGTACACATGGGTCATGTTTCTAGCACATAAGGATCAAGCATTTTCTATGTTTAAGAAGTTCCATAAGGAAGTAACAAATGCTAGAGAGTCTTCAGTCATAGCCATTAGAAGTGACCCTGGTACCGAATTCGAAAATCAATTATTTGACGAATTTTGTAGTAAAAAGGGGATAACCCATAATTTTTCTGCACCTAGGACACTACAACAAAATGGAGTTGTGGAAAGGAAGAATAGAACACTAGAGGAAATGGCTAGGACTATGTTATGTGAAAGTAACCTCCCTAAGTACTTTTGGGGAGAAGCCATTAATACCTCTTGTCACATATTAAATAGAGTTTTATTAAGACCCATTATAAAGAAAACACCTTATGAACTTTGGAAAAACAGAAAACCAAAAGTTAATTACTTTCATGCCTTTGGATGTAGGTGTTTTGTACATAATAATGGGAAAGATAATCTAGGGAAATTTGATCCTAAATCTGATGAAGGAATATTCTTAGGTTATTCTACAACTAGTAAGGCCTATAGAGTCTTTAATAAAAGAACCCTAGTTATAGAAGAATCTATACATGTTGTTTTTGATGACTCTAGTGACATCTCATCTAGTAAGAAGGTTAATTTTGATGATGATGTTGAAATACTTGAAGAAAAGATAGATGAGATGGGATTACAAGATGATAATCAAAAATTGATTGAAGAAGCATCATCAAGCCAAGAGCCTATTGTGGATCATGGGCTAACAAAAGCTTGGAGGTATGCTCACGGGCATCCTAAGGAACTCATTCTAGATGATCCATCTCAACCGGTTAGGACTAGAGCTTCACTTAGAAATTTGAATAACCATCTAGCTTTTGTTTCACACTTTGAGCCCAAACATATAGAAGAAGCCGAAAATGATGTAAATTGGATAAATGCAATGCAAGAAGAACTAAACCAATTTACTAGAAACAAAGTGTGGGATCTAGTAGAGAGGCCTTCTGAATATCCAATTATAGGTACAAAATGGATATATAAAAATAAGCTAGATGAAAATGGAATTGTTATAAGGAATAAGGCTAGACTAGTGGCAAAGGGTTATAATCAAGAAGAAGGCATAGATTTTGATGAAACCTTTGCTCCCGTAGCTAGACTTGAGGCTATTAGACTATTATTAGCATATGCATGCTCTAAGGATTTCAAACTATTTCAAATGGATGTAAAAAGTGCATTTTTAAATGGGTATATTAATGAGGAAGTGTATGTAGAACAACCTCCTGGTTTTGAAAATCATCAATACCCTAATCATGTGTATAAACTGAACAAAGCACTTTATGGATTAAAACAAGCACCTAGAGCATGGTATGAGAGACTTAGTAATTCCTATTAGAACATGAATTCTCTAGGGGAAATGTAGACACAACATTATTTCTGAAAAAGCAAAACAAAGATATGTTATTAGTACAGATTTATGTTGATGATATCATTTTCGGTGCTACTAACAATCGCCTCTGCGAAGAGTTTGCTGATTTGATGCAGAGTGAGTTTGAGATGAGCATGATGGGAGAGCTGAACTACTTCCTAGGGCTTCAAATCAAACAATCTGAAGGAGGAATCTTCATCAATCAAGCAAAATATATCAAGGAGATGCTCAAGAAGTTTGATATGGAGGGAAACAAGTCAATCAGCACCCCCATGAGCTCATCATGCAAATTAGATCAAGATGAATCAGGTAAATCTGTAGATCAAAAATTTTATAGAGGTATGATAGGATCTTTACTGTATCTTACTGCAAGTAGACCTGATATTATGTTTAGTGTGTGCATGTGTGCTAGATATCAGGCTCATCCTAAAGAATCACACCTAGCTGCAGTTAAGAGAATTTTTAAATACTTAATAGGAACTAAGAACATAGGGCTATGGTACTCTAAAGAATCTAGCCTAAACTTAATAGGATACACAGATTCAGACTTCGCTGGATGTAAGCTTGATAGAAAAAGTACCAGCGGGTCTTGTCAATTTCTAGGAGAAAACCTTATCTCATAGTTTAGCAAGAAACAAAACTCGATTGCATTATCCACTGTTGAAGCTGAATATGTGGCAGCCGGGAGTTGTTGTGCTCAAATCTTGTGGATTAAACAACAATTAGAAGATTATGGCATTAAACAAGATAAAATTTTCATTAATTGTGATAATACAAGTGCCATAAATCTAACTAAAAATCCAATTCAACATTCAAGAACTAAACACATTGAGATAAGACATCACTTCATAAGAGATCATGTATTGAATGGTGATGTGACACTCCAATTTGTTTGTACTGATAATCAATTAGCAGATATTTTTACAAAACCCCTAAGTGAAGAGAGGTTTAGTGTGCTTAGAAGGGGATTAGGAGTGATTGATCCATCCTAGTGGTGGTTTTCACTAGAATAATTGATTTTGATGATTACAATGTGGTTAAAATAGAGTTTCTTTTCAATGATCATCAAATCAGATCATAATTAGGTGATTTTCCCTCATTTGGCACGATTATAGCATGAGTTTTAGGTGCGTGCCAAAGTTAGAGACGACTCGAGTAAGTTTCAGAGCCGGCTCCTAAGGGGGAGTCGACTCGCGCATTTGCGGGAGTCGACTCGCAAAGATGGCAGCTGAGGGGGAGTCGACTCGCACATTGTCGGGAGTCGACTCGAAGTCTACAGGCGCATAAGGAGAGTCGACTCGCGCATATTCTGGAGTCGACTCGAAATCGAGTCGACTCGCGACTCAGGGGAGTCGACTCGCAGTCGGGATCCGACTTTTTAACCCTAGGTTTGTCGTTTCGCAAACACTTTCTTTCAAGCCGCCACTATTCAAAAAGCCCTAGAGCCGACTCCTAGGTCGTCCCCGATCGTCTCCAACCTCTGTTCGGTCGATTTTTCACCGGTTCTTAGGGTTTTCGTCCGTTCCTAGGTCGTCCCCTGTCCGTCCCGAGTCTCCTCCGTCGACCTTTCTCCGTCCTTTAGGTGTTTCTTCCCGTTTAGGTCAAGATGCCTCGTAAGACCGTGGTTAGGAAGAGGTCCCGTCCCGAGGCCGGTCCCGAGCGGCGCTCCAAGGCGCGGCACGATCCCGCGAGGGAACCACCTCCGGCTCGTTCCCCGCCTAGGGCGGTTCCCGCAAGGCCGTTGGCCGGGAAGGCCGTCACCACCGGGAGGTATGTCGACTTTGACTATCTCTCCCGGGAAGGGTTCACCATAGGTGATAGGCTTAGAGCCCAGGGCCTAGAGTACTTCCTCACTTTGGACCTTCCCACTTACCCTGGCCTTGTTCAAGAGTTTTATAGTACCGTCCATCGGGGAGATGGAGGTATCGAGGGCACAGTAGTAGGTGTCCCTGTGCGTGTCACGGAGGATCTCATTGCCCACATCCTCCACCTTCCATTAGTAGGGGTGGCTCCCGCACACCCTGAGGATAGAGTTGAGGCCCTTACGGTCGTCTTAGGGCATCCACCTCAGTCCCCCCTAGACGAGGTATCTGCTAGCTCACTTCCTATTGAAGTGAGAATCCTTTTGAGTATTCTGTCCAGGTCCATCTTCCCTAAGACAGGAAGATTTGATTTTGTAAATGAGAGGGACCTAGCTATTATGTCTTACATTCTTCAGGACACCCCGGTCAACTTCCCCAAACTCATCTATAGGTATATGTGTGAGCCCCTAGATAGACCTAGGCTCAACCTCCCATACGGCATGATTTTTACTCTTCTCTTTAGGGAGTACGAGATTCCCATTCCTGAGAGGGAACCCTCTCGTGCATTGCGATGGACAGATCGCTTGTGTACGGGGACCATGCACAGGATGGGATTTCGGAAGAGAGAGGGGGTATGGGTTAGGAAGTCTACCCTCACCGCTCAGACCACCAGACCTTCACCCAGTCCTGAGCCCGATTCAGACTACCCAGACCTTCCAGACCATCCAGACCTTCCATCCACTCCTCCTGCTCCTACCACCTCCGCCGGACCTTCCTCCTCAGCACCACCCTCTATGGCGGTCCGGATTGATCCTGAGCAGCTCCGGGAGCTGCGACAGGAGATAGTCAGAGAGGTGAGGGATGAGCTGCTTCGAGAGCTCCGAGGTGCGGTGCTTGCTCCCACTCCTGCACCCGTATCTTCTCAGTTGGTCCCTTCCTTGACAGCCGTGACTGACATGACGGCTCATATACGGGAAGAGATCTACAATGTCCGGAGTTTGGTCCAGGCCCAGTTCCACAGCATGAGTGAGGTCACGAGCTCCACTCGACAGATGCGAGAGGAGATAGGTCGTGACATGCACACCACCACCGAGGGGGCCGAGCGCTTGTCGAATGTACTCATCGACAAGCTGGACGCACTTCAGACATCGGTGACTGGGCTTCCGGCGTCGGTGACAGAGCTCTCCACTACACATAGCAGAGCCACCACGTCTATCATCACACAGCTTGGCCATGTCACAGATGCAGTCACCCTCCTCATGGAGCAGAGCCGATCCAGAGGAGGAGATGCATCCTCGAGAGGGGGAGCTTCATCCTCGAGGAGGACATAGATGTGTTTGAGTTCTGTTTTGCATTGTTTTGCTTTACTTAATGTATGCTCAAATGTATTCACATTCATATCAATACAATGAGTAGACATCTTATCTTCATTTCTGTGCCATTTGATGATTGGTTGTGCCATTTGTGCCATTGATTGTGTGTGATTACCTCCTTTTTGATATGATGACAAAAAGGGGGAGAAATATGTATAAAATGTGTAAAAGGGGAGAAATATGAAAAAATATGTAAAAGAAATCAATGGAAAAATATGAAAAAAATATGTAAAAAAATCAATGGAAATAAATAAAAAGATAAACTCTTAAAAACACACACAAATTTGTTCTAAGTGGATTCGGTACCTCGAGGCTCATTATCTCTCTTTTGGGGCTCCTAATGGAGTAATCTCCAGAATCTATTCAAGGGATATTCGGAGATTAGCTGAATCCTACTCAAGAACAAATTGACAGATTTTCCCTCTAAAAACAAAAAAATTCAGTTCAAAAACTTCAAAGCATTAAAAAAAATTCAGAGAATCAAAACATAGTTGAATGCATATGTTGAGGGGGAGAATCTAAATTTTAATCAAGCTAAATCATTAATGACATATAAGCCAAACAATTGATTGCATAATATGAAGGCTTATATAATTCCAAATGAAAGGGGGAGCTTTAACTCCGAAATTTGTTGTTTCACTCCTTTCAAACTTGGATAAATTAAATTATCAGACATTTGAATTCATTTATGAATTTTATTTCATTATTTATTGAGCAAGTCATTTTACATATACTCAAAGTTTTTGTCATCATCAAAAAGGGGGAGATTGTGGAGTGATTGATTAAAATCCCATTTGATTTTGATGAGCTCAAAGCATTTGAGTATATCTTGTGATTACTAATGAATTCAACTGAGTGTTTCAGTGAAAATCCTGTCCAAGTGTCTCTAGATTTGGTTCATAGTATTTTGGATAAGTTAAGAAGTCTGCTGAACCAAAGTCTGAGACTCGAGTCGACTCCCGAGTATCACGAGTCGACTCCAAGCGTATCAAGTTCACTGGCACGAGCTCGAGTCGACTCCAGACTAGTACGAGTCGACTCCGACTGAGAACAGAAAGAAGAACAGAAAGCCTCATCTCAGAACCTGTCAACGAGTCGACTCCTGAAGTGCGCGAGTCAACTCCAATGTTCAACGAGTCGACTCCAGGGTAGTAAGAGTCGACTCCAAGAGGTACACAAAGAAAAGTCAGAGAGCAGTTTTTCGGGTCTGAGATACGAGTCGACTCCAGTGGAACGCGAGTCGACTCCGATGGTTGGCAGGTCGACTCCAAAGAAAGCATGAGTCGACTCTCAGCGGAACACAAGGAAAAAGTCAGAGAGCATTTTTGGGACTCTGAGATTCGAGTCGACTCCCGCATTGCACGAGTCGACTCCGAGACTCCGCGACCATCGACAGACAGAAAACCATGTCACTGCCTCTGAGATTCGAGTCGACTCCAAGACAAGCTTCACGTCAAAAGGCAGAAGACCAACTTTCGGAAACTGAGAGCCGAGTCGACTCCAAGGAAGTTCGAGTCGACTCCAAGACTGGATGAGCCAAAAGACAGAGGATCGGGAGTTCGGGCTCTGAGATTCGAGTCGACTCCAAGGACAGTCGAGTCGACTCGAGTGGACAAAATTCAAAATTGGATCCACGGACTTCTGTGGATGAACCGACTCCAAAATTGCCAGGTCAGCTCCAGAAGTTGGCGAGTCGACTCCGGGTCAAGACGAGTCGACTCCCAGTCGTGACGGCAACTTTAATTCAAATTTGGAACAGTTGCCGAGTCGACTCCGAAAAAGCTTGAGTCGACTCCCGCTACAGCCGAGTCGACTCCTGATCGCGCGAGTCGACTCCAACCCACCAACGGTCATATTGTCAGGCTGCGCAGAGTGTGCAGAACGGACAGAAAAAGCAGTGTAACGGCTAGTTTCCGTGGGGGTTGGCTTAAATAGCCACAGAAGACTGTAGCAAGGTAGAGAACAACCATTCCACTCCAAGCATTCAAGCTTTCAAGCTCTGCAACGTGCTCTTCAACGAAAAAGGGGAAGATCAGCATTTACTGCAACCAACTACATCTTCCCAGCAATTAAAGCCTCCTCCTCCTGCATTCAAGTCGACTACTCATTCGAGAGGAGATCGGAGTTCAAGAAGCCATTCCTCTACTTCAGCTTAAAAGCGTTTGAGGGCTTCTAAACTCCTCTTTTGATTATATTGTTTTACATCTGCTTTTGAGAAGCTTATTTTTCTTTCTTTCTATAACTTGTATTTACTTGGTTCAATCGGGGGATTAAATCAAGGGGACTAAGGTTGGTTGGTGAGCCAAGTTAAAAACCAACGTGTGTAAGGGTTTGATTGTGAGCCCGGGAAAACAATCGGGGTTGGTTCTAGTCGGTGAGCCTGGGAAAACCGACCGAGTTCGTTGTGAGCTCGTAAAACAACAAGTTTGGTTGTGAGCTTGCAAAACAACCGGCTGTAATCCAAGGGGATTATAGTGAAATTCCCAAGTGAGACTTGGGGAGTGGACGTAGGAGCAAGGGTTAGCTCCGAACCACTATAAAACCTTGTGTTTGTGATTGATTGGCTCTTTTCTTCTTACTCTCACATCACTCACAGCACTTAGGATTAATTAAATAACTTGCAATAGTTTTTAATTAATCATCCATAACGTTTTAAATATCTAAATTAATTTTAAAACCCAATTCACCCCCCCTCTTGGGTTGTCTATCTGGGCAACACCAACTAAATTTAATTTAAAGTTGAGCAAAGTGCAAGGCAAACTTCTTGATGATCCTACCATGTATAGACAAGTTATAGAAAATTTGTTTTATTTGACTATCACAAGACTAGATATTTCTTATGTAGTTGACGTTATCAGTTGATATATGCAGCATCCTCGACGACGACATCTTGATACAATTTTACAAATCCTAAAGTATATTACTAAGATTGTTTATTATCACAACTCAGGACCTCACCTAAAAAAGACTAGCTAGAAGGTATTATTTAAGTTTTTAGGACCTGTATAAGTATCCAAAATCTACCCAGTCATATCCAATGTGGAACTAAATATATGCTTGCATAGGTCCTCACATGCATTTTCCATTTAAGCTCTAACGTCCTCACTAAACTATGGATCCAAATCCATTCAAATCCACTCATGATAACACTACGATAAGCTTGTGGTCAACTCAGATGGGCTCCTGCTGCAATGTCTCCTAATCCACATAGTCTATAACTTGAGTTTGATACCATACGTCATAATCTAGGACCTCAACCAAAAAGAGCCAAATGGTGTTATTTCGTTTTCTTAGTCCTATATAAGGACCCAAGATTTGTCTAGTATATAGTTGATATGGGACTAAACATATGTTCATACGGATTCTAACATGTTTACAGCAATCTAAAATCTTACCTAAAAAGGCTAGTCGAAAGATATTATTTCGATTTCTTGGCTCTTTATAAGTATCCAAGATCCACCCAATGCATAGCTGATGTGGGAACATGCCTACACAAGTCCTCATATACTCCTTCTATTTAAGTCATAGCATCCTTGCTAGGCTAAGAATTCAAATCTATTCAAATCAAATCACAAACACCACGATCATCCCATATTTAGCCTAAATGGTCCTTGCTATAGTGTCCTATAGTTCACATAGCCCATGGGCCGGATCTCCTTTGATATCATTTTATGACAACCTAAGATCTTACCTAAAAGATTAGTCAAAATGTATTATTAGATGCCTTGGCATTGTATAAGTATCTAAGATCTACTTAGTGTATAGTCGATATGGGACTAAATATACCGGCACAAGTCCTCATAATTGATTATGGTATCTTATATACTAATAATTCTTCGGTCAAGTTAGCATGCTTTACAAATGCTGACTATGCTAGTAATGTGGACACATATAGGTCTAACGCTGGTTATTTTCTTAGCTTGAGATTTTGTATGATATCTTGGTGTAATAAAAGCTATCCTACTGTTGCATTGTCTTCACGGAAGCAGAGTATCGTGTGGTTGTAATGGTAGTTCAGGAATTTATTTGGCTTAGGAGATTTCTTGATGATTTAGGTCGGCACACTGCCACATTGTTCCTTTTTATTGTAATTATGAGAGTGCTATCCATTAGCAAGAAATTTGATGTTTGATGCAAGGACAAACTACATCGAGGTTCATTATCACTTCATTAGAGAGGAAATTATGGATGAAGTTAATTTGCTTTTAATTTCCACGAAGGACCATTAGCAGATATCTTCACCAAAAGATTGGTAGTTGAGCAGTTTAAAGATTTACATAGCAAGCTCAGCATTTTTAGCATAGTAGAGTTCATAATGAGGAGGAGTATTGGAGTCACAAACTCTAACACTTAATTGATGTTGCCCAGATAGACAACCCAAGAGGGGGGGGGGGGGGGTGAATTGGGTTTTAAAATAATCTTACAATTTAAAACGATGTGGATGACTAATTAAAGCTATTGCAAGTTGTTCGATTAATTGCTATGTGCTGTGAGTGATATGAGAGTAAGAGAAAGAGAGACAATCAATCACAAACACCAAGTTTTATAGTGGTTCGGAGCTAACCCTTGCTCCTACGTCCACTCCCCAAGTCTCACTTGGGAATTCACTATAACCCCTTGGATTACAGCCGGTTGTTTTCCAAGCTCACAACCAAACTTGTTGTTTTACGAGCTCACAACGAACTTGGTCGGTTTTTCCAGGCTCACCGACTAGAACCAACCCCGATTGTTTTTCCGGGATCACAATCGAACCCTTACACGTTGGTTTTACACTCGGCTCACCAACCAACCTCTATACCCTTGATTCAATCCCCCGATTGAACCAAGCAAAGACAATGTGTAGATGAAAAGAACAAACAGAAAAATACAGCTTCTCAAAAGCAGATAAATGGCAATATGAACAATAACGAAGTTAAGAGCCCTCAAACGCTTTTAAGTTGGAGAAGAGGAAGGGCTTCTTGAACTTCGGGTCTCCTCTTGAATGTGTAGTCGACTTGAATGCAGGAGGAGGCTCTTTCAATGTTGGGAAGAAGTAGGTGGATGCAGTTAATGCTGCTCTTCCCTCTTTTTCGTTGAAGAACAAGTTGCAGAGATTGAAAGCTTGATTACTTGGAGTGGAATGGTTGTTCTCTGCTTTGCTACAGTCCTCTGTGGCTATTTAAACCAACTCCCACGGAAACTAGCCGTTAGAGAGCTTTTTCTGCCTGTTCTGCACACTCTGTACACCCTGACAATGTGTCCGTTGGTGGGTTGGAGTCGACTCGCGCGATCAGGAGTCGACTCGGCTGTAGCGGGAGTCGACTCATGCTTTTCTGGAGTCGACTCGGCAACTGTTTCGGATTTGAATTAAAGTAGCCTCTTAGACTGGGAGTCGACTCGTCTTGACCTGGAGTCGACTCGCCAACTTCTGGAGCTGATTTGGCTTTCTCGGAGTCAGCTCATCCCATGGAGTCCGTGGATCTATTTTTGAATTTGGTCCACTCGAGTCGACTCGACAATCCTGGGAGTCGACTCGGCGCTCAGAGCCCGAACTCCCTATCTTCTGTCTTTTGCCTCGTCCAGTCTTGGAGTCGACTCGAACTTCCCCGGAGTCGACTCAGCTCTCAGTTTCCGAAACACTGTCTTCTGTTTTTTTGATGTAGAGCTGCCTTGGAGTCGACTCTAGCTGTCTGGGAGTCGACTCGAATCTCAGAGACAGTAAATTGGTCTTCTGTCTTCTTTGTGGTTGCGGAGTCTCGGAGTCGACTCGCGTATTGCGGGAGTCGACTCGAATCTCAGAGTTCGAAAAAAACGTTCTCTGACTTTTTCCTTGTGTTCCTCTGAGAGTCGACTCTCACTTTCTTTGAAGTCGACTTGCCAACCATCGGAGTCGACTCGCGTTCCACGGGAGTCGACTCGAATCTCAGACCCGAAAACTGCTCTCTGACTTTTCTGCCTGTGGCTCCTTGGAGTCGACTCTTGCTACCCTGAAGTCGACTCGGTGAACATCGGAGTCGACTCGCGCACTTCAGGAGTCGACTCGCTGACAGGTTTTGAGTTGATGCTTTCTGTTCGTCTGTCTGTTCTAAGTCGGAGTCGACTCGTACTTATCCGGAGTCGACTCGAGCCCGTGCCAGTGAACTTGATACGCTTGGAGTCGACTCGTGATACTCTGGAGTCGACTCGAGTCTCAGACTTTGGTTCAGGCTGACTTCTTAACTTATCCAAAATATTATGAACCAAGTCTAGAGACACTTAGACAAGATTTTTACTGAAACACTTAATTGAATTCATTAGTAAACAAGAGATATACTCAAATGCTTTGAGCTCATCAAAATCAAATAGGATTTTAATCAATCACTCCACAATCTCCCCCTTTTTGATGAAGACAAAAAATTGAGTATATGTAAAGTGAATTGCCTCAATAAACAATGAAATAAAATCCATAATTGAATTCAAATGTCTGGTAATTCAATTTATCCAAGCTTGAAAGGAGTGAAACAATAAATTTCGGAGTTAAAGCTCCCCCTTTCATTTGGAATTATATAAGCCTTCATATTATACAATCAATTGTTTGGCTTATATATCTTTAATGATTTAGCTTGATTAATATTCAGATTCTCCCCCTCAACATATGCATTCTACTATGTTTTGATTCTCTGAATTTCCTTTTAATGCTTTGAAGTTTTTGAACTGAATTTTTTGTTTTTAGAGGGAAAATCTGTCAATTTGTTCTTGAGTAGGATTCAGCTAATCTCCGAATATCCCTTGAATAGATTCTGAAGATTACTCCATTAGGAGCCCCAAAAGAGAGATAATGAGCCTCGAGGTACCAAATCCACTTAGAACAAATTTTGTGTGTTTTAACAGTTTTTTTGATTTTCATTGATTCCTTTTACATATTTTATACATATTTCTCCCCCTTTTTGTCATCGTATCAAAAAGAAGGTAAGCACACACAATCAATGGCACAACCAATCAATCATCAAATGGCATAGAATTGAAGAAAATATGGCTACTCATTGTATTGATTTGCATGTAAATACATTTGAGAGTACAAAAAAAAAATAAGGCAAAACAATACAGTCAAAACAAAACACAAAAAGTAGCTATGGTCTCCTCGAGGATGTAGCTCCTCCTCTCGAAGATGTATCTCCTGCCGCAGCTCCCGGAGCTGCTCAGGAGCGATGCGGACCTCCATGGATGGTGGAGCCGAGGAGGAGGGTCCGGCGGAGGTGGTAGGAGCAGAAGTGGATGGAAAGTCTGGTAAGTCGGGAAGGTCAGAGTCTGGCTCAGGACTGGGGGAAGGTCTGGTGGTCTGTGTGGTGATGGAAGACTTCCTAACCCATGTCCCCTCTCTCTTCCGAAATCCCATCCTGTGTAGGGTCCCTGCACGCGTGCGATCAGTCCATCGCAATGCGCGAAAGGGTTCCCCCTCAGGGATAGGAATCTCGTACTCCCTAAATAACAAGGTGAAGACCATACCGTAGGGCAAAGTGAGCCTAGGTCTGTCTAGTGGCTCACACATGTATCGATATATGAGTTTGGGAAAGTTGATTGGGGTGTCATGAAGCATGTAGAACATGAGAGCTAGGTCTCTCTCAGATACAAAGTCAAATCTCCCGGTCTTAGGGAAGATGGACCTAGACAATATACTTAGGAGGATCCGCATCTCAATCGGAAGTGAGCTAGCGGATACCTCGTCTAAGGGTGACTGGGGTGGATGCCCTAGAACGGCCGTAAGGGCCTCAACCCTGTCCTCGGGATGTGTGGGAGCCACCCCTACTAGTGGAAGGTGGAGGATGTGGGCAATAAGATCCTCCGTAATGAACAGAGGGACACCGGCTACCGTGCCCTCGATACCCCCATCTCTCCGATGGACGGTACCGTAAAACTCTCTAATGAGCCCTGGATATGTGGGGAGATCTAAGGTGAGGAAGTACTCTAAGCCCTGGGGCCCTAAGTCTATCACTTATAGTGAACCCTTCCCGGGAGAGATAGTCGAAGTCGACATATCTCCCGGTGGTGACGGCCTTCCCGGCTAATGGCCTCGCGGGAAACCGCCCTTGGCGGGGAACGAGCCGGAGGTTGTGGCCTCGCGGGATCGTGCCGAGCCTTGGAGCGCCTCTCAGGACCGGCCTCGGGTCGGGACCTCTTCCGGACTACGGTTTTACGCGGCATAATGACCTAGAACGGGATGAAAACCTAAAGGATGGTGAAAGGTCGACGGAGAAGGCTTGGGAACGACCGGAGACGACCTAGGAAGGGAGGAAAACCCTAAGGGACGGTGAAAAATCGACGGGAAAAGGCCTTTGGGACGACCGGGGACGACCTAGGAGTCGGCTCTAGGGCTTGTGAACAGTGGCGGCTGAGAAAGAAGTGTTTTCGAAACGACAAAGTTAGGGTTAAAAAGTCGGATCCCGACTGCGAGTCGACTCCACTGAGTCGCGAGTCGACTCGACCTCGAGTCGACTCCAGAATATGCGCGAGTCGACTCTCCTTATGCGCCTGTAGACCTCGAGTCGACTCCCGACTATATGAGAGTCGACTCCCCCTCTGCTGCCATCTTTGCGAGTCGACTCCCGCAAATGCGCGAGTCGACTCCCCCTTAGGAGCCGACTCTGAAACTTACTCGAGTCGTCTCTAACTTTGGCACGCACCTAAAAATCATGTTATGTTCGTGCCGAATGAGGAAAAATCACTAAATTATGATCTGATTTGATGATCATTGAAAAGAAACTCTATTTTAACCACAATCTAATCATCAAAATCAACGAATCTAGTGGAAACTACCACTAGGATGGATCAATCACTCCTAATCCCCTCCTAAGCACACTAAACCTCTCCTCACTTAGGGGTTTTGTAAAATGTCTGCTAATTGATCATCAGTACAAACAAATTGTAGTGTCACATCACCATTCAGTACATGATCTCTTATGAAGTGATGTCTTATCTCAATGTGTTTAGTTCTTGAATGCTGAATTGGATTTTTAGTTAGATTAATGGCACTTGTATTATCACAGTTAATAGGTATTTTATCTTGTTTAATGCCATAATCTTCTAATTGTTGTTTGATCCACAAGATTTGAGCACAACAACTTCCGGCTGCAACATATTCAGCTTCAGCAGTAGATAATGCAACCGAGTTTTGTTTCTTGCTAAACCATGAGATTAGGTTTTCTCCTAGAAATTGACAAGACCCGCTGGTACTTTTTCTATCAAGCTTACATCCAGCGAAGTCTGAATCTGTGTATCCTATTAAGTTTAGGCTAGATTCTTTAGAGTACCATAACCCTATATTCTTAGTTCCTATTAAGTATTTAAAAATTCTCTTAACTGCAACTAGATGTGATTCCTTAGGATTAGCCTGATATCTAGCACACATGCAGACACTAAACATAATATCAGGTCTACTTGCAGTAAGATACAATAAAGATCCTATCATACCTCTATACAATTTCTGATCTACAGATTTACCTGATTCATCTTGGTCTAATTTGCTGATTGACTTGTTTCCCTCCATATCAAACTTCTTGAGCATCTCCTTGATATATTTGGCTTGATTGATGAAGATGCCTCCTTCAGACTGTTTGATTTGAAGCCCGAGGAAGTAGTTCAGCTCTCCCATCATGCTCATCTCAAATTCACTCTGCATCAAATCAGCAAATTCTTCGCAGAGACGATTGTTAGTAGCACCGAAAATGATATCATCAACATAAATCTGTACTAGTAGCATATCTTGGTTTTTCTTTTTCAGAAATAGTGTTGTATCTACATTACCCCTAGAGAACTCATGTTCTAGTAGGAATTTGCTAAGCCTCTCATACCATGCTCTAGGTGCTTGTTTTAAACCATAAAGTGCTTTGTTCAGTTTATATACATGATTAGGGTATTGATGATTTTCAAAACCAGAAGGTTGTTCTACATATACCTCCTCATTTATATACCCATTTAAAAATGCACTTTTTACATCCATTTGAAATAGTTTGAAGTCCTTAGAGCATGCATATGCTAATAATAATCTAATAGCCTCAAGTCTAGCTACAGGAGCAAAGGTTTCATCAAAATCTATACCTTCTTCTTGATTATAACCCTTTGCTACTAGTCTAGCCTTATTCCTTATAACAATTCCATTTTCATCAAGTTTATTTTTATAAATCCATTTAGTACCTATAATCGGATATTCAGAAGGTCTCTCTACTAGATTCCATACCTTATTTCTAGTAAATTGGTTTAATTCTTCTTGCATTGCATTTATCCAATTTACATCATTTTCAGCTTCTTCTATATGTTTGGGCTCAAAGTGTGAGACGAAAGCTAGATGGTTATTTAAATTCCTAGGAGATGCTCTAGTCCTAACCGGTTGAGATGGATCATCTAGAATTAGTTCCTTAGGATGCCCGTGAGCATACCTCCAAGCTTTAGTTAGCCCATGATTCACAATAGCCTCTTGGCTTGATGATGCTCCTTCAATCAATTTTTGATTATCATCTTGTAATGTCATCTCATCTATCTTTTCTTCAAGAATTTCAGCATCATCATCAAAGTTAACTTTCTTACTAGAGGAGATGTCACTAGAATCATCAAATACAACATGTATAGATTCTTCTATAACTAAGGTTCTTTTATTAAAGACTCTATAGGCTTTACTAGTTGTAGAGTAACCTAAGAATATTCCCTCATCAGATTTAGAGTCAAATTTACCTAGATTATCTTTCCCATTATTATGAACAAAACACCTACATCCAAAAATATGAAAGTAATTAACTTTTGGTTTTCTGTTTTTCCAAAGTTCATAAGGTGTTTTCTTTATGATGGGTCTCAATAGAACTCTATTTAATATATGACAAGAAGTATTAATGGCTTCTCCCCAAAAGTACTTAGGGAGGTTACTTTCACATAACATAGTTCTAGCCATTTCCTCTAGAGTTCTATTTTTCCTCTCCACAACTCCATTTTGTTGTGGTGTCCTAGGTGCAGAAAAATTATGGGTTATCTCCTTTTTACTACAAAACTCATCAAATGACTGATTTTCGAATTCGGTACCATGGTCACTTCTAATGACTATTACTGAAGTATCTCTAGCATTGGTTACTTCCTTATGAAACTTTTTAAATACTGAAAAAGCTTGATCTTTATGTGCTAAGAACATAACCCAAGTGTATCTAGAATAGTCATCTACAATAACTAGACCATATTTATTTCCACCTAGGCTAGTGGTTCTAGTTGGTCCGAATAGGTCCATGTGTAATAATTCTAGAGGTCTAGATGTAGAGACACATTTTATGGATTTAAATGAGTTCCTAGATTGTTTGCCAAATTGACATGCTTCACATATTTTGTTCTTCTCAAATTTTAATTTTGGCAAACCTATCACGGAATCTCTTTTAACTAGTTTTAGTTATTGTGTCCATGCTTGCATGACCTAACTTACGGTGCCATAACCAGCTAGCATCATTATCCTTAGTTTTCATTAACAACTAAACATTGGTTATGTTTGGCAAGATCTTCAAGGTCTACAACATACACATTCCACGTCTAATTCCTTTAAAAACTAAACTATTGTCATTAGGGTTTGTTATAATGCATAGTGATGGTTTAAACATAACATCATACCCTTTATCACATAATTGACTAATGCTTAATAAGTTATGCTTAAGACCATCAACATATCTAACATTATCAATAAAAGTAGAAGGGGTAATTTGAACTTTACCAATACCAATGATGTGACCTTGGTTGTTGTCTCCAAAAGTCACAGCACCTCCCTTCTTAGCTTCAAGGATGAAAAATTGATCCTTGTCACCCGTCATGTGTCTTGAGCAGCCACTATCTAAATACCAGCAGTTTTTATTGACCTTGGCTGCAAGACACTCCTACACAAGCAAATCATATCATCTTAGGTACCCAAGTTTTCTTGGGTCCTTCATGGTTAGTCAAGTTGGTTCCTTTTGGAACCCATACCCTTTTAATTTTTCTTTTTGTTTTACCTTTCCTAAAATTACACACATTTGCTTTATGACCTATAGTTCCACAACAAAAGCAGGTTATTTTCTTAGTTTTACTTTCCCCCAGCTTTAACAAAGAAGTTACTAAGAAGTTTTTGTTTATTTCTTGGTTTATATCCTAAACCCGCTTTATTAAATACTGCTCGTTGACTATTTAGTATCATATTTAACTTTTCAGAACTATATGTAAATTTTTCAACCAAAGGTTTGTATTTGTTAAGTTCTTTAGTTAGTGTTTGATTTTCTGCTTTTAGATCATTTAGTTCTTTTGTGAGATCCTTGTTTAAGATTTGTTTATGGTTTTTAAGTTCTGAAAATTCCTTAGTTAGTTCTTCGTTATCTTTACTTAAGGTGTTAGTTTTCTTAATTAAGAGTTGGTTGCTTGTCTTAAGTTCTAGATTTTCTTTGGTGATACAGTCCTTATCCTTAACTAGTTTATCGCATTTAAGTATGTATGATTGATTAGCTATTTTTAGTTCTTTATTCTTAAGATTTATGGCCTTATTATTCTATCATTAATTCATTAAATGCATCATAAAGTTCATCAAAAGAAAAATCGAGATGTGATTCAGATGTTACCTCATTTTCATTGGCCATGAAGCACAAATTGGCCTTTTCTTCTTGTTCTTCATCCGATGATGAAGATGATGCGTCGGAGTCCGATAAGGTGGTGACGAGGACTTTCTTCTTTTGTACTTGTTGCCCTTCTTTAGTAAGGGACACTCAGCTCTGATGTGTCCCAATTTTTTACACTCATAGCAGCCAATCCCCTCATTTTCTCTTTCCTTACCTTTGTCCTTGCGGTAGGAATTTGAGGGGCCTCTCCTTTGATAATAGGACTTCTTGTGGTTGATGAATTTTCTGAATTTGCGCACAAGAAGAGCCTCACCATCATCTTCCTCATGTTCTTCTTCTTCACTGCTGCTACTTGCAAGACAAGTCCTTGTTAGATGAAGTAGATTTAAGAGCTATTACCTTTTTCTTATGGGAGGACTCTTCCTCGTTGTGTTGCTTCATGGTTAGCTCGTGCATCATTAGGGATCCAAGAAGCTCCTCAAGTGGTAACTTGTTCAAGTCCTTGGCTTCTTGGATTGCCGTCACTTTAGCTTCCCATGACCTTGGTAGACAACGAAGGATTTTCCTGACAAGCTCACTGTTAGTATAGTTCTTGCCAAGGCTTTTTAGGCCATTGACAATGTCAGTAAACCTAGTGAACATGCATGTGATTGTTTCATTAGAATCCATTTTAAATAGTTCATACTTATGAACCAAAATATTTATTTTGGATTCTTTGACTTGATTCGTGCCCTCATGGGTCACTTCAAGTCTGTCCCAAATCTCTTTTGCAGAATTGCAAGTTGAGACCCTATTGAATTCATTTCTATCTAAGGCACAATAAAGCACATTCATAGCTTTAGAGTTTAGTTGTGCCTTTCTCATGTCATGTTCATCCCAATCCTTTTCTAGTTTGGGTACCGTGACACCCTCTACATATATGAATGGGATGTATGGCCCATTTACTACAATGGTCCACATCTCATAGTCTTGGGCTTGGATGAATATTCTCATCCTAGCCTTCCAATATGAGTAGTCGGATCCATTAAAGAATGGGGGACTTTGGGTGGACTGACCCTCAATGTTGGGAAGATCCAAATGGGGTTGTCATTTCGATCTTTTACTCTTGGGTAGAAGAGTTTAGGCTCTGATACCACTTGTTGCCCCAGATAGACAACCCAAGAGGGGGGGGGGGGGGTGAATTGGGTTTTAAAATAATCTTACAATTTAAAACGATGTGGATGACTAATTAAAGCTATTGCAAGTTGTTCGATTAATTGCTATGTGCTGTGAGTGATATGAGAGTAAGAGAAAGAGAGACAATCAATCACAAACACCAAGTTTTATAGTGGTTCGGAGCTAACCCTTGCTCCTACGTCCACTCCCCAAGTCTCACTTGGGAATTCACTATAACCCCTTGGATTACAGCCGGTTGTTTTCCAAGCTCACAACCAAACTTGTTGTTTTACGAGCTCACAACGAACTCGGTCGGTTTTCCCAGGCTCACCGACTAGAACCAACCCCGATTGTTTTTCTCGGGATCACAATCGAACCTTTACACGTTGGTTTTACACTCGGCTCACCAACCAACCTCTATACCCTTGATTCAATCCCCCGATTGAACCAAGCAAAGACAATGTGTAGATGAAAAGAACAAACAGAAAAATACAGCTTCTCAAAAGCAGATAAATGGCAATATGAACAATAACGAAGTTAAGAGCCCTCAAACGCTTTTAAGTTGGAGAAGAGGAAGGGCTTCTTGAACTTCGGGTCTGTGGAGTGATTGATTAAAACCCTATTTGATTTTGATGAGCTCAAAGCATTTGAGTATATTTCTTGTTTACTAATGAATTCAATTAAGTGTTTTCAGTGAAAATCTTCTCTAAGTGTCTCTAGACTTGGTTCATAGTATTTCGGATAAGTTAAGAAGTCAGCTTGAACCAAAGTCTGAGACTCGAGTCGACTCCAGAGTATCACGAGTCGACTCCAAGCGTATCAAGTTCACTGGCACGGGCTCGAGCCGACTCCGGATCGGTACGAGTCGACTCCGACTGAGAACAGACAGACGAACAGAAAGCTTCAATTCAAAACCTGTCAGCGAGTCCGACTCCCGAAGTGCGCGAGTCGACTCCAATGTTTACCGAGTCGACTCCGGAGAAGTATGAGTCGACTCCAAGGAGTCACAGGCAGAAAAGTCAGAGAGCAGTTTTCGGGTCTGAGATTCGAGTCGACTCCAGTGGAACGCGAGTCGACTCCGATGGTTGGCAAGTCGACTCCAAAGAAAGTGAGAGTCGACTCTCAGAGGAACACAAGGAAAAAGACAGAAAGCATTTTTCGGACTCTGAGATTCGAGTCGACTCCCGCAATACGCGAGTCGACTCCGAGACTCCGTGACCACAAAGAAGACAGAAGACCAAGTTACTGCCTCTGAGATTCGAGTCGACTCCCAGACAGCTAGAGTCGACTCCAAGGCAGCTTCACATCAAAAAGGCAGAAGACCAAGTTTCAGAAACTGAGAGCCGAGTCGACTCTGAGGAAGTTCGAGTCGACTCCAAGACTGGACGAGCCAAAAAGACAGAAGATAGGGAGTTCGGGCTCTGAGCGCCGAGTCGACTCCCAGGATTGACGAGTCGACTCGAGTGGACCAAATTCAAAAATAAATCCACGGACTCCATGGGATGAGCCGACTCCGAGAAAGCCAAGCCAGCTCCAGAAGTTGGCGAGACGACTCTGGGTCAAGACGAGTCGACTCCCAGTCGCGAAGGCAACTTTAATTCAAATCTGGAACAGTTGCCGAGTCGACTCCGGAAAAGTATGAGTCGACTCCCGCTACAGACGAGTCAACTCCTGATCGCGCGAGTCGACTCCAACCCACCAACAGACACATTGTCAGGCTGTGCAGAGTGTGCAGAACGGGCAGAAAAAGGTGTCTAACGGCTAGTTTTCCGTGGGGGTTGGTTTAAATAGCCACAGAAGACTGTAGCAAGTAGAGAACAACCATTCCACTCCAAGTATTCAAGCATTCAATCTCTGCAACATGTTCTTCAATGAAAAAAGAGGGAAGAGCTGCATTAACTGCATCCACCTACATCTTCCCAGCAATTAAAGAATCCTCCTCCTGCATTCAGTCGACTACACATTCAAGAGGAGACCCGAAGTTTAAGAAGCCATTCCTCTTCTCCAACTTAAAAGCGTTTGAGGGCTTCTAAACTCTTTTCAGATTATATTGTTTTCCATCTGCTTTTGAGAAGCTTAGTTTTCTGTTTGTCTATATTATTTACAACTTGTATCTGCTTGGTTCAATCGGGGGATTGAATCAAGGGTATTGAGGTTGGTTGGTGAGCCGAGTGTAAAACCAGACGTGTGTAAGGGTTCGATTGTGATCCCGGAAAAACAATCGGGGTGGTTCTAGTCGGTGAGCCTGGGAAAACCGACCGAGTTCGTTGTGAGCTCGTAAAACAACAAGTTTGGTTGTGAGCTTGGAAAACAACCGGCTGTAATCCAAGGGGGTTATAGTGAATTCCCAAGTGAGACTTGGGGAGTGGACGTAGGAGCAAGGGTTAGCTCCGAACCACTATAAAACTTGGTGTTTGTGATTGATTGTCTCTCTTCTTCTTCCTCTCATATCACTCACAGCACATAGCAATTAATTAAACAACTTGCAATAGTTTTAATTAGTCATTCACAACGTTTTAAATAGCTAAATTATTTTAAAACCCAATTCACCCCCCTCTTGGGTTGTCTATCTGGGCAACAAGTGGTATCAGAGCCTAAACTCTTCTATCCTAAGAGTCAAAGATCAAAATGACAACCCCATTTGGATCTTCCCACATTGAGGGTCAGTCCACCCAAAGACGCCCCATTCTTTAATGGATCCGACTACTCATATTGGAAGGCTAGGATGAGAATATTCATCCAAGCCCAAGATTATGAGATGTGGACCATTGTAGTAAATGGGCCATACATCCCATCCATATATGTAGAGGGTGTCACTGTACCCAAACTAGAAAAGGATTGGGATGAGCATGACATGAGAAAGGCACAACTAAATTCCAAAGCTATGAATGTGCTTTACTGTGCCTTAGATAGAAATGAATTCAATAGGGTCTCAACTTGCAATTCTGCAAAAGAGATTTGGGACAGACTTGAAGTGACCCATGAGGGCACGAACCAAGTCAAAGAATCCAAAATAAATATTTTGGTTCATAAGTATGAACTATTTAAAATGGATTCTAATGAAACAATCACATGCATGTTCACTAGGTTTACTGACATTGTCAATGGCCTAAAAAGCCTTGGCAAAAATTATACTAACAGTGATCTTGTCAGAAAAATTCTTCGCTGTCTACCAAGGTCATGGGAAGCCAAGGTGACGGCAATCCAAGAAGCTAAGGACTTGAACAAGCTTCCACTTGAAGAGCTCCTTGGATCCCTAATGAACCCACGAGCTAACAATGAAGCAGCACAGCGAAGAAGAGTCCTCCCATAAGAAAAAGGTAATAGCTCTTAAATCTACTTCATCTAACAAAGATTTGTCTTGCAGCAGCAGCAGTCAAGAAGAAGAGCTTGAGGGAGATGATGGTGAGGCTCTTCTTGTGCGCAAGTTCAGAAAATTCATCAACCACAAGAAGTCCTATCATCAAAGGAGAGGCCCCTCAAATTCCTACCGCAAGGATAAAGGTAAGGAAAGGGAAAGTGAGGGGATTGGGTGTTATGAGTGCAAGAAACCGGGGCACATTCGAGCTGAGTGTCCCTTACTAAAGAAAGGGAGCAAATACAAGAAGAAGAAAGCTCTCGTCACCACCCTATCGGACTCGGACTCATCATCATCATCATCCGGATGATGAACAAGAAGAAAAGGCCAATCTCTGCTTCATGGCCAATGAAAATGAGGTAACGTCCGAATCGCATCTAGATTTTACATTTGATGAACTTTATGATGCATTTAATAAATTAATGATAGAATATAAGGCCATAAATCTTAAGAATAAAGAACTAAAAATAGCTAATCAATCATACCTACATAAATACGATAAATTAGTTAAGGATAAGGAATTAATCACCAAAGAAAATATAGAACTTAAGACAAGCAACCAACTCTTAACTCAAAAGACTAATACCTTAACTAAAGAAAATGAAAGGCTGAATAAAGAAACATTAGAACCTAAAAAAACAAACAAATCTTAAACAAGGATCTCACAAAAGAACTAAATGATCTAAAAGCAGAAAATCAAAACACTAACTAAAGAACTTGAAAAATACAAGCCTTTGGTTGAAAAAATTTACATATAGTTCAGAAAATTGATATGATACTTAATAGTCAACGAGCGGTATTCAATAGAGCGGGTTTAGGATATAAACCTAAAAATAAGCAAAAACTTCTTAGTAACTTCTTTGTTAAAGCTGGAGAAAGCAAAACTAAGAAAGTAATCTGCCTTTGTTGTGGAACTATAGGACATAAGGCAAATGTATGTAACTATAGGAAAGGGAAAACTAAAAGAAAAATTAAAAGGGTATGGGTTCCAAAAGGAACCAATATGACTAACCATGAAGGACCCAAGAAAACTTGGGTACCTAAGATTATATGATCCGCTTGTGTAGGAGTGTCTTGCAGCCAAGGTCAACAAAAATTGCTGGTACTTGGATAGTGGCTGCTCAAGACACATGATGGGTGACAAGGATCAATTTTTCACCCTTGAAGCTAAGAAGGGAGGTGCTGTGACTTTTGGAGACAACAACCCAAGGTCACATCATTGGTATTGGTAAAGTTCAAATTATCCCTTCTACTTTTATGTTTAAACCATCACTATGCATTATAACAAACCCTAATGACAATAGTTTAGTTTTTAAAGGAATTAGACGTGGGAATGTGTATGTTGTAGACCTTGAAGATCTTGCCAAACATAACCAATGTCTATGTTGCCCAGATAGACAACCCAAGAGGGGGGGTGAATTGGGTTTTAAAATTAATTTAGATATTTAAAACGTTATGGATGATTAATTAAAAACTATTGGCAAGTTATTTAATTAATCCTAAGTGCTGTGAGTGATGTGAGAGTAAGAAGAAAAGAGCCAATCAATCACAAACACAAGATTTTATAGTGGTTCGGAGCTAACCCTTGCTCCTACGTCCACTCCCCAAGTCTCACTTGGGAATTTCACTATAACCCCCTTGGATTACAGCCGGTTGTTTGCAAGCTCACAACCAAACTTGTTGTTTTACGAGCTCACAACGAACTCGGTCGGTTTTCCCAGGCTCACCGACTAGAACCAACCTCGATTGTTTTCCCGGGCTCACAATCAAACCCTTACACACGTTGGTTTTTAACTTGGCTCACCAACCAACCTTAGTCCCCTTGATTCAATCCCCCGATTGAACCAAGTAAATACAAGTTATAGAAAGAAAGGAAAATAAGCTTCTCAAAAGCAGATGTAAAACAATATAATCAAAAGAGGAGTTAGAAGCCCTCAAACGCTTTTAAGCTGAAGTAGAGGAATGGCTTCTTGAACTCCGGTCTCCTCTCGAATGAGTAGTCGACTTGAATGCAGGAGGAGGAGGCTTTAATTGCTGGGAAGATGTAGTTGGTTGCAGTAAATGCTGATCTTCCCCTTTTTCGTTGAAGAGCACGTTGCAGCGCTTGAAAGCTTGAATGCTTGGAGTGGAATAGTTGTTCTCTGCCTTGCTACAGTCTTCTGTGGCTATTTAAGCCAACCCCCACGGAAACTAGCCGTTACACTGCTTTTTCTGTCCGTTCTGCACACTCTGCGCAGCCTGACAATATGACCGTTGGTGGGTTGGAGTCGACTCGCGCGATCAGGAGTCGACTCGGCTGTAGCGGGAGTCGACTCAAGCTTTTCCGGAGTCGACTCGGCAACTGTTCCAAATTTGAATTAAAGTTGCCGTCACGACTGGGAGTCGACTCGTCTTGACCCGGAGTCGACTCGCCAACTTCTGGAGCTGACCTGGCAATTTTGGAGTCGGCTCATCCACAGAAGTCCGTGGATCCAATTTTGAATTTTGTCCACTCGAGTCGACTCGACTGTCCTTGGAGTCGACTCGAATCTCAGAGCCCGAACTCCCGATCCTCTGTCTTTTGGCTCATCCAGTCTTGGAGTCGACTCGAACTTCCTTGGAGTCGACTCGGCTCTCAGTTTCCGAAAGTTTGGTCTTCTGCCTTTAGACGTGAAGCTTGTCTTGGAGTCGACTCGAGCTGTCTGGGAGTCGACTCGAATCTCAGAGGCAGTAACATGGTTTTCTGTCTGTCGATGGTCGCGGAGTCTCGGAGTCGACTCGTGCAATGCGGGAGTCGACTCGAATCTCAGAGTCCCCAAAAATGCTCTCTGACTTTTTCCTTGTGTTCCGCTGAGAGTCGACTCATGCTTTCTTTGGAGTCGACCTGCCAACCATCGGAGTCGACTCGCGTTCCACTGGAGTCGACTCGAATCTCAGACCCGAAAAAACTGCTCTCTGACTTTTCTTTGTGTACCTCTTGGAGTCGACTCTTACTACCCTGGAGTCGACTCGTTGAACATTGGAGTCGACTCGCGCACTTCAGGAGTCGACTCGTTGACAGGTTCTGAGATGAGGCTTTCTGTTCTCAGTCGGAGTCGACTCGTACTAGTCTGGAGTCGACTCGAGCTCGTGCCAGTGAACTTGATACGCTTGGAGTCGACTCGTGATACTCGGGAGTCGACTCGAGTCTCAGACTTTGGTTCATGCAGCCTTCTTAACTTATCCAAAATACTATGAACCAAGTCTAGAGACACTTGGACAGGATTTTCACTGAAACACTCAATTGAATTCATTAGTAATCACAAGATATACTCAAATGCTTTGAGCTCATCAAAATCAAATGGGGTTTTAATCAATCACTCCACAATCTCCCCCTTTTTGATGATGACAAAACTTTGAGTATCTGTAAAATGACTTGCTCAATAAATAATGAAATAAAATCCATAAATGAATTCAAATGTCTGATAATTTAATTTATCCAAGTTTGAAAGGAGTGAAACAACAAATTTCGGAGTTAAAGCTCCCCCTTTCATTTGGAATATATAAGCCTTCATATTATGCAATCAATTATTTGGCTTATATGTCATTAATGATTTAGCTTGATTAAAATTCAGATTCTCCCCCTCAACATATGCATTCAACTATGTTTTGATTCTCTGAATTTCCTTTTAATGCTTTGAAGTTTTTGAACTGAATTTTTTGTTTTTAGAGGCAAATCTGTCAATTTGTTCTTGAGTAGGATTCAGCTAATCTCCGAATATCCCTTGAATAGATTCTGGAGATTACTCCATTAGGAGCCCCAAAAGAGAGATAATGAGCCTCGAGGTACCGAATCCACTTAGAACAAATTTGTGTGTATTTTTAAGAGTTTATCTTTTTATTTATTTCCATTGATTTCTTTTACATATTTTTTATATTTCTCCCCTTTTACACATTTTATACATATTTCTCCCCCTTTTTGTCATCATACCAAAAAGGAGGTAATCAACCACAATCAATGGCACAACCAATCATCAAATGGCACATAATTGAAGATAAGATGTCTACTCATTGTATTGATATGAATTGAAGTAGATTTGAGCATACAATAAGTAAAGTAAAACAATACAAAACAAAACTCAAACACATCTATGTCCTCCTCGAGGATGAAGCTCCCCCTCTCGAGGATGCATCTCCTCCTCTGGAGGATGGTGCTCCTCCTCTCGAGGATGTGGCTCCTCCTCTCGAGGATGGTGCTCCTCCTCTCAATCGGCTCTGCTCCATGAGGAGGGTGACTGCATCTGTGACATGGCCAAGCTGTGTGATGATAGACGTGGTGGCTCTGCTATGTGTAGTGGAGAGCTCTGTCACCGACGCCTGAAGCCCAGTCACCGATGTCTGAAGTGCGTCCAGCTTGTCGATGAGTACATTCGACAAGCGCTCGGCCCCCTCGGTGGTGGTGTGCATGTCACGACCTATCTCCTCTCGCATCTGTCGAGTGGAGCTCGTGACCTCACTCATGCTGTGGAACTGGGCCTGGACCAAACTCCGGATATTGTAGATCTCTTCCCGTACATGAGCCGTCATGTCAGTCACGGCTGTCAAGGAAGGGACCAACTGAGAAGATACGGGTGCAGGAGTGGGAGCAGGCACCGCACCTCGGAGCTCCCGAAGCAGCTCATCCCTCACCTCTCTGACTATCTCCTGTCGCAGCTCCCGGAGCTGCTCAGGATCAATCCGGACCGCCATAGAGGGTGGTGCCGAGGAGGAAGGTCCGGCGGAGGTGGTAGGAGCAGGAGGAGTGGATGAAGGTCTGGATGGTCTGGAAGGTCTGGGTAGTCTGAATCGGGCTCAGGACTGGGTGAAGGTCTGGTGGTCTGAGCGGTGAGGGTAGACTTCCTAACCCATACCCCCTCTCTCTTCCGAAACCCCATCCTGTGCATGGTCCCCGTATACAAGAGATCTGTCCATCGCAATGCACGAGAGGGTTCCCTCTCAGGAATGGGAATCTCGTACTCCCTAAAGAGAAGAGTAAAAATCATGCCGTATGGGAGGTTGAGCCTAGGTCTATCTAGGGGCTCACACATATACCTATAGATGAGTTTGGGGAAGTTGACCGGGGTGTCCTGAAGAATGTAAGACATAATAGCTAGGTCCCTCTCATTTACAAAATCAAATCTTCCTATCTTAGGGAAGATGGACCTGGACAGAATACTCAAAAGGATTCTCACTTGAATAGGAAGTGAGCTAGCAGATACCTCGTCTAGGGGGGACTGAGGTGGATGCCCTAAGACGACCGTAAGGGCCTCAACTCTATCCTCAGGGTGTGCGGGAGCCACCCCTACTAATGGAAGGTGGAGGATGTGGGCAATGAGATCCTCCGTGACACGCACAGGGACACCTACTACTGTGCCCTCGATACCTCCATCTCCCCGATGGACGGTACTATAAAACTCTTGAACAAGGCCAGGGTAAGTGGGAAGGTCCAAAGTGAGGAAGTACTCTAGGCCCTGGGCTCTAAGCCTATCACCTATGGTGAACCCTTTCCGGGAGAGATAGTCAAAGTCGACATACCTCCCGGTGGTGACGGCCTTCCCGGCCAACGGCCTTGCGGGAACCGCCCTAGGCGGGGAACGAGCCGGAGGTGGTTCCCTCGCGGGATCGTGCCGCGCCTTGGAGCGCCGCTCGGGACCGGCCTCGGGACGGGACCTCTTCCCTAACCACGGTCTTACGAGGCATCTTGACCTAAACGGGAAGAAACACCTAAAGGACGGAGAAAGGTCGACGGAGGAGACTCGGGACGGACAGGAAGACGACCTAGGAACGGACGAAAACCCTAAGAACCGGTGAAAAATCGACCGAACAGAGGTTGGAGACGATCGGGGACGACCTAGGAGTCGGCTCTAGGGCTTTTTGAACAGTGGCGGCTTGAAAGAAAAGTGTTTGCGAAACGACAAACCTAGGGTTAAAAAGTCGGATCCCGACTGCGAGTCGACTCCCCTGAGTCGCGAGTCGACTCGACCTCGAGTCGACTCCAGAATATGCACGAGTCGACTCTCCTTATGCGCCTGTAGACTTCGAGTCGACTCCCGACAATGTGCGAGTCGACTCTCCCTCAGCTGCCATCTTTGCGAGTCGACTCCCGCAAATGCGCGAGTCGACTCCCCCTTAGGAGCCGGCTCTGAAACTTACTCGAGTCGTCTCTAACTTTGGCACGCACCTAAAACTCATGCTATAATCATGCCAAATGAGGGAAAATCACCTAATTATGATCTGATTTGATGATCTTTGAAAAGAAACTCTATTTTAACCACATTGTAATCATCAAAATCTATTATTCTAGTGAAAACCACCACTAGGATGGATCAATCACTCCTAATCCCCTCCTAAGCACACTAAACCTCTCTTCACTTAGGGGTTTTGTAAAAATATCTGCTAATTGATTATCAGTACAAACAAATTGGGAGTGTCACATCACATTCAATACATGATCTCTTATGAAGTGATGTCTTATCTCAATGTGTTTAGTTCTTGAATGTTGAATTGGATTTTTAGTTAGATTTATGGCACTTGTATTATCACAATTAATGAAAATTTTATCTTGTTTAATGCCATAATCTTCTAATTGTTGTTTAATCCACAAGATTTGAGCACAACAACTCCCGGCTGCCACATATTCAGCTTCAGCAGTGGATAATGCAACCGAGTTTTATTTCTTGCTAAACCATGAGATAAGGTTTTCTCCTAGAAATTGACAAGACCCGCTGGTACTTTTTCTATCAAGCTTACATCCAGCGAAGTCTGAATCTGTGTATCCTATTAAGTTTAGGCTAGATTCTTTAGAGTACCATAGCCCTATGTTCTTAGTTCCTATTAAGTATTTAAAAATTCTCTTAACTGCAGCTAGGTGTGATTCTTTAGGATTAGCCTGATATCTAGCACACATGCACACACTAAACATAATATCAGGTCTACTTGCAGTAAGATACAGTAAAGATCCTATCATACCTCTATAAAATTTTTGATCTACAGATTTACCTGATTCATCTTGATCTAATTTGCATGATGAGCTCATGGGGGTGCTGATTGACTTGTTTCCCTCCATATCAAACTTCTTGAGCATCTCCTTGATATATTTTGCTTGATTGATGAAGATTCCTCCTTCAGATTGTTTGATTTGTAGCCCTAGGAAGTAGTTCAGCTCTCCCATCATGCTCATCTCAAACTCACTCTGCATCAAATCAGCAAACTCTTCGCAGAGGCGATTGTTAGTAGCACCGAAAATGATATCATCAACATAAATCTGTACTAATAACATATCTTTGTTTTGCTTTTTCAGAAATAATGTTGTGTCTACATTTTCCCTAGAGAATTCATGTTCTAATAGGAATTTACTAAGTCTCTCATACCATGCTCTAGGTGCTTGTTTTAATCCATAAAGTGCTTTGTTCAGTTTATACACATGATTAGGGTATTGATGATTTTCAAAACCAGGAGGTTGTTCTACATACACTTCCTCATTAATATACCCATTTAAAAATGCACTTTTTACATCCATTTGAAATAGTTTGAAATCCTTAGAGCATGCATATGCTAATAATAGTCTAATAGCCTCAAGTCTAGCTACGGGAGCAAAGGTTTCATCAAAATCTATGCCTTCTTCTTGATTATAACCCTTTGGCCACTAGTCTAGCCTTATTCCTTATAACAATTCCATTTTCATCTAGCTTATTTTTATATATCCATTTTGTACCTATAATTGGATATTCAGAAGGCCTCTCTACTAGATCCCACACTTTGTTTCTAGTAAATTGGTTTAGTTCTTCTTGCATTGCATTTATCCAATTTACATCATTTTCGGCTTCTTCTATATGTTTGGGCTCAAAGTGTGAAACAAAAGCTAGATGGTTATTCAAATTTCTAAGTGAAGCTCTAGTCCTAACCGGTTGAGATGGATCATCTAGAATGAGTTCCTTAGGATGCCCGTGAGCATACCTCCAAGCTTTTGTTAGCCCATGATCCACAATAGGCTCTTGGCTTGATGATGCTTCTTCAAATCAATTTTTGATTATCATCTTGTAATCCCATCTCATCTATCTTTTCTTCAAGTATTTCAACATCATCATCAAAATTAACCTTCTTACTAGATGAGATGTCACTAGAGTCATCAAAAACAACATGTATAGATTCTTCTATAACTAGGGTTCTTTTATTAAAGACTCTATAGGCTTTACTAGTTGTAGAATAACCTAAGAATATTCCTTCATCAGATTTAGGATCAAATTTTCCTAGATTATCTTTCCCATTATTATGTACAAAACACCTACATCCAAAGGCATGAAAGTAATTAACTTTTGGTTTTCTGTTTTTCCAAAGTTCATAAGGTGTTTTCTTTATAATGGGTCTTAATAAAACTCTATTTAATATGTGACAAGAGGTATTAATGGCTTCTCCCCAAAAGTACTTAGGGAGGTTACTTTCACATAACATAGTCCTAGCCATTTCCTCTAGTGTTCTATTCTTCCTTTCCACAACTCCATTTTGTTGTGGTGTCCTAGGTGCAGAAAAATTATGGGTTATCCCCTTTTTACTACAAAATTCGTCAAATAATTGATTTTCGAATTCGGTACCCATGGTCACTTCTAATGGCTATGACTGAAGACTCTCTAGCATTTGTTACTTCCTTATGGAACTTCTTAAACATAGAAAATGCTTGATCCTTATGCGCTAGAAACATGATCCATGTGTACCTAGAGTAATCATCTACTATAACTAGACCATATTTATTTCCACCTAGGCTTGTTGTTCTAGTTGGACCAAATAGGTCCATGTGTAGTAATTCCTAGAGGCCTAGAAGTAGAGACACATTTTATGGATTTAAAAGAGTTCCTAGATTGTTTGCCAAATTGACATGCTTCACATATTTTGTTCTTTTCAAATTTTAATTTTGGCAAACCTATCACGGAGTCTCTTTTAACTAGTTTAGTTATTGTGTCCATGCTTGCATGACCTAACTTACGGTGCCATAACCAACTAGCATCATTATCTTTAGTTTCATTTACAACTAGACATTGGTTATGTTTTGCAAGATCTTCTAGGTCTACAACATATACATTTCCACGTCTAATTCCTTTAAAAACTAAACTATTATCATTAGGATTTGTTATAATGCATAGTGATGGTTTAAACATAACATCATATCCTTTATCACATAATTGACTAATGCTTAACAAGTTATGCTTAAGACCATCAACATATCTAACATTATCTATAAAAGTAGAAGGGGTAATTTGAACTTTACCAATACCAATGATGTGACCTTGGTTGTTGTCTCCAAAAGTCACAGCACCTCCCTTCTTAGCTTCAAGGGTGAAAAATTGATCTTTATCACCCGTCATGTGCCTTGAGCAGCCACTATCCAAATACCAGCAGTTTTTGTTGACCTTGGCTGCAAGACACTCCTACACAAACAAATCATGTCATCTTAGGTACCCAAGTTTTCTTGGGTCCTTCATGGTTAGTCAAGTTGGTTCCTTTTGGAACCCATACCCTTTTAACTTTTCTTTTAGTTATACTTTTCCTAAAATTACACACATTTGCTTTATGACCTACTGTACCACAGCAAAAGCAAGTTATTTTCTTAGTTTTAGTTTCTCCAGCTTTAACAAAGAAGTTACTAAGAAGTTTTTGTTTATTTCTTGGTTTATACCCTAAACCCGCTTTATTAAATACGGCTCGTTGACTATTTAGTATCATGTTTAATTTTTCAGAGCTATATGTAAATTTTTCAACTAAGGGTTTGTATTTGTTAAGTTCTTTAGTTAGTGTTTGATTTTCAGCTTTTAGATCATTAAGTTCTTTTGTAAGATCCTTATCTAAGGTTTGTTTATATTTTTTAAGTTCTGAAAATTCCTTAGTTAGTTTTTTATTATCTTTAGTTAAGGTGTTAGTCTTTTGAGTTAAAAGTTGGTTGCTTGTTTTAAGTTCTATATTTTCTTTGGTGATTAAATCCTTATCCTTAACTAATTTATCGTATTTATGTAGGTGTGATTGATTAGCTATTTTTAGTTCTTTATTCTTAAGATTTATAGCCTTATATTCTACCATTAATTCATTAAAAGCATCATAAAGTTCATCAAAAGAAAAATCAAGATGCGTATCGGAAGTTACCTCGTTTTCGTTGGCCATGAAGCAGAAATTGGCCTTCTCTTCTTGTTCATCATCTGATGAGGAGGATGATGAGTCGGAGTCGGATAGTGTAGTGACAAGAGCCTTCTTCTTCTTGTACTTACTCCCCTTCTTCAGTAAGGGGCACTCTGCTCTTATGTGACCTGGCTTCTTGCACTCGTAACATCCTATCCCCTCATTTTCCCTTTTCTTACCCTTATCCTTTCGATAGGAATTTGAGGGGCCTCTCCTTTGATGATACGCCTTCTTGTGGTTGATGAATTTCTTGAACTTACGCACAAGAAGCGCCTCACCCATCATCTTCCTCATGTTCTTCTTCTTCACTGCTGCTACTGCAAGATAAGTCTTTGTTAGATGAAGTAGATTTTAAAGCTATTACCTTTTTCTTATGGGAGAACTCTTCCTCGTTGTGTTGTTTCATGGTGAGCTCGTGCGTCATAAGGGATCCAAGAAGCTCCTCAAGTGGTAACTTGTTCAAGTCCTTGGCTTCTTGGATTGCCGTCACTTTAGCTTCCCACGACCTTGGTAGACACCGAAGGATTTTCCTGACAAGCTCACTGTTAGTATAGTTCTTGCCAAGGCTTTTTAGGCCATTGACAATATCAGTAAACCTAGTGAACATGCATGTGATTGTTTCATTTGAATCCATTTTAAATAGTTCATATTTATGAACCAAGATGTTTATTTTGGATTCCTTGACTTGATTCGTGCCCTCATGGGTCACTTCAAGTCTGTCCCAAATTTCTTTTGCAGAATTGCAAGTTGAAACCCTATTGAATTCATTTCTATCTAAGGCACAATAGAGTACATTCATAGCTTTGGAATTAAGTTGTGCCTTCCTCATGTCATGTTCATCCCAATCCGTTTCTAGTTTGGGTACCTTGACACCCTCTACATATATGGATGGGATGTATGGCCCATTTACTACAATAGTCCACATCTCATAGTCTTGGGCTTGGATGAATATTCTCATCCTAGCCTTCCAATATGAGTAGTCAGACCCATTAAAGAATGGGGGTCTTTGGGTGGACTGACCCTCAATGTGGGAAGATCCAAATGGGGTTGTCATTTCGATCTTTTATTCTTGGGTGGAAGAGTTTAGGCTCTGATACCACTTGTTGCCCAGATAGACAACCCAAGAGGGGGGGTGAATTGGGTTTTAAAATTAATTTAGATATTTAAAACGTTATGGATGATTAATTAAAAACTATTGCAAGTTATTTAATTAATCCTAAGTGCTGTGAGTGATGTGAGAGTAAGAAGAAAAGAGCCAATCAATCACAAAACACAAGGTTTTATAGTGGTTCGGAGCTAACCCTTGCTCCTACGTCCACTCCCCAAGTCTCACTTGGGAATTTCACTATAACCCCCTTGGATTACAGCCGGTTGTTTTGCAAGCTCACAACCAAACTTGTTGTTTTACGAGCTCACAACGAACTCGGTCGGTTTTCCCAGGCTCACCGACTAGAACCAACCCCGATTGTTTTTCCGGGCTCACAATCAAACCCTTACACACGTTGGTTTTTAACTTGGCTCACCAACCAACCTTAGTCCCCTTGATTCAATCCCCCGATTGAACCAAGTAAATACAAGTTATAGAAAGAAAGGAAAATAAGCTTCTCAAAAGCAGATGTAAAACAATATAATCAAAAGAGAAGTTTAGAAGCCCTCAAACGCTTTTAAGCTGAAGTAGAGGAATGGCTTCTTGAACTCCGGTCTCCTCTCGAATGAGTAGTCGACTTGAATGCAGGAGGAGGAGGCTTTAATTGCTGGAAAGATGTAGTTGGTTGCAGTAAATGCTGATCTTCCCCTTTTTCGTTGAAGAGCACGTTGCAGAGCTTGAAAGCTTGAATGCTTGGAGTGGAATAGTTGTTCTCTGCCTTGCTACAGTCTTCTGTGGCTATTTAAGCCAACCCCCACGGAAACTAGCCGTTACACTGCTTTTTTCTGTCCGTTCTGCACACTCTGCGCAGCCTGACAATATGACCGTTGGTGGGTTGGAGTCGACTCGCGCGATCAGGAGTCGACTCGGCTGTAGCAGGAGTCGACTCAAGCTTTTCCGGAGTCGACTCGGCAACTGTTCCAAATTTGAATTAAAGTTGCCGTCACGACTGGGAGTCGACTCGTCTTGACCCGGAGTCGACTCGCCAACTTCTGGAGCTGACCCTGGCAATTTTGGAGTCGGCTCATCCACAGAAGTCCGTGGATCCAATTTTGAATTTTGTCCACTCGAGTCGACTCGACTGTCCTTGGAGTCGACTCGAATCTCAGAGCCCGAACTCCCGATCCTCTGTCTTTTGGCTCATCCAGTCTTGGAGTCGACTCGAACTTCCTTGGAGTCGACTCGGCTCTCAGTTCCGAAAGTTGGTCTTCTGCCTTTAGACGTGAAGCTTGTCTTGGAGTCGACTCGAGCTGTCTGGGAGTCGACTCGAATCTCAGAGGCAGTAACATGGTTTTCTGTCTGTCGATGGTTGCGGAGTCTCGGAGTCGACTCGTGCAATGCGGGAGTCGACTCGAATCTCAGAGTCCCAAAATGCTCTCTGACTTTTTCCTTATGTTCCGCTGAGAGTCGACTCATGCTTTCTTTGGAGTCGACCTGCCAACCATCGGAGTCGACTCGCGTTCCACTGGAGTCGACTCGAATCTCAGACCCGAAAAACTGCTCTCTGACTTTTCTTTGTGTACCTCTTGGAGTCGACTCTTACTACCCTGGAGTCGACTCGTTGAACATTGGAGTCGACTCGCGCACTTCAGGAGTCGACTCGTTGACAGGTTCTGAGATGAGGCTTTCTGTTCTTCTTTCTGTTCTCAGTCGGAGTCGACTCGTACTAGTCTGGGAGTCGACTCGAGCTCGTGCTAGTGAACTTGATACGCTTGGAGTCGACTCGTGATACTCGGGAGTCGACTCGAGTCTCAGACTTTGGTTCATGCAGCCTTCTTAACTTATCCAAAATACTATGAACCAAGTCTAGAGACACTTGGACAGGATTTTTACTGAAACACTCAATTGAATTCATTAGTAATCACAAGATATACTCAAATGCTTTGAGCTCATCAAAATCAAATGGAGTTTTAATCAATCACTCCACAGTCTAGTTGTTAATGAAACTAAGGATAATGATGCTAGCTGGTTATGACACCGTAAGTTAGGTCATGCAAGCAATGGACACAATAACTAAACTAGTTAAAAGAGATTCCGTGATAGGTTTGCCAAAATTAAAATTTGAGAAGAACAAAATATGTGAAGCATGTCAATTTGGCAAACAATCTAGGAACTCATTTAAATCCATAAAATGTGTCTCTACATCTAGACCTCTAGAATTATTACACATGGACCTATTCGGACCAACTAGAAACCACTAGCCTAGGTGGAAATAAATATGGTCTAGTATTGTAGGATGACTATTCTAGATACACTTGGGTTATGTTCTTAGCACATAAAGATCAAGCTTTTTCAGTATTTAAAAAGTTTCATAAGGAAGTAACCCAATGCTAGAGATACTTCAGTAATAGCCATTAGAAGTGACCATGGTACCCGAATTCGGAAAATCAGTCATTTGATGAGTTTTGTAGTAAAAAGGGGATAACCCATAATTTTTCTGCACCTAGGACACCACAACAAATGGAGTTGTGGAGAGGAAAAATAGAACTCTAGAAGAAATGGCTAGAACTATGTTATGTGAAAGTAACCTCCCTAAGTACTTTTGGGGAGAAGCCATTAATACCTCTTGTCATATATTAAATAGAGTTCTATTGAGACCCATCATAAAGAAACACCTTATGAACTTTGGAAAAACAGAAAACCAAAAGTCAATTACTTTTATGTTTTTGGATGTAGGTGTTTTTGTTCATAATAATGGAAAAGATAATCTAGGTAAATTTGACTCTAAATCTGATGAGGGATATTCTTAGGTTACTCTACAACTAGTAAAGCCTATAGAGTCTTTAATAAAAGAACGTTAGTTATAGAAGAATCTATACATGTTGTATTTGATGACTCTAGTGATTTTTCTCTAGTAAGAAAGTTAATTTGATGATGATGTTAAAATTCTTGAAGAAAAGATAGATGAAATGGCATTACAAGATGATAATCAAAAGTTGAGTGAAGGAGCATCATCAAGCCAAGAGGCTATTGTGGATCATGGGTTAACTAAAGCTTGGAGGTATGCTCACGGGCATCCTAAGGAACTAATTCTAGATGATCCATCTCAACCGGTTTAGGACTAGAGCATCCCTTAGAAATTTAAATAACCATCTAGCTTTTGTCTCACACTTTGAGCCCAAACATAGAGAAGAAGCCGAAAATGATGTAAGATTGGATAAATGCAATGCAAGAAGAATTAAACCAATTTACTAGAAATAAGGTATGGAATCTAGTAGAGAGACCTTCTGAATATCCAATTATAGGTACTAAATGGATTTATAAAAATAAACGTTGATGAAATGGAATTGTTATAAGGAATAAGGCTAGACTAGTAGCAAAGGGTTATAATCAAGAAGAAGGTATAGATTTTTGATGAAAACCTTTGCTCCAGTAGCTAGACTTGAGGCCATTAGATTATTATTAGCGTATGCATGCTCTAAGGACTTCAAACTATTTCAAATGGATGTAAAAAGTGCATTTTTAAATGGGTATATTAATGAGGAGGTATATGTAGAACAACCTCCTGGTTTTGAAAATCATCAATACCCTAATCATGTATATAAACTGAACAAAGCACTTTATGGTTTAAAACAAGCACCTAGAGCATGGTATGAGAGGCTTAGCAAATTCCTATTAGAACATAAATTCTCTAGGGGAAATGTAGATACAACACTGTTTCTGAAAAAGCAAAACAAAGATATGTTATTAGTACAGATTTATGTTGATGATATCATTTTCGGTGCTACTAAACAATCGCCTCTGCGAAGAATTTGCTGATTTAATGCAGAGTGAATTTGAGATGAGCATGATGGGAGAGCTGAACTACTTCCTCGGGCTTCAAATCAAACAGTCTGAAGGAGGCATCTTCATCAATCAAGCCAAATATATCAAGGAGATGCTCAAGAAGTTTGATATGGAGGGAAACAAGTCAATCAGCACCCCCATGAGCTCATCATGCAAATTAGACCAAGATGAATCAGGTAAATCTGTAGATCAGAAACTGTATAGAGGTATGATAGGATCCTTATTGTATCTTACTGCAAATAGACCTGATATTATGTTTAGCGTTTGCATGTGTGCTAGATATCAGGCTAATCCTAAAGAATCACATCTAGTTGCAGTTAAGAGAATTTTTAAATACTTAATAGGAACTAAGAATATAGGATTATGGTACTCTAAAGAATCTAGCCTAAACTTAATAGGATACACAGATTCAGACTTTCGCTGGATGTAAGCTTGATAGAAAAAGTACCAGCGGGTCTTGTCAATTTCTAGGAGAAAACCTTATCTCATGGTTTAGCAAGAAACAAAACTCGGTTGCATTGTCTACTGCTGAAGCTGAATATGTTGCAGCCGGGAGTTGTTGTGCTCAAATCTTGTGGATTAAACAACAACTAGAAGATTATGGCATTAAACAAGATAAAATTTTCATTAATTGTGATAATACAAGTGCCATTAATCTAACTAAAAATCCAATTCAGCATTCAAGAACTAAACACATTGAGATAAGACATCACTTCATAAGAGATCATGTATTGAATGGTGATGTGACACTCCAATTTATTTGTACTGATGATTAATTAGCAGATATTTTTACAAAACCCCTAAGTGAAGAGAGGTTTAGTGTGCTTAGGAGGGGATTAGGAGTGATTGATCCATCCTAGTGGTAGTTTCCACTAGATTCACTGATTTTGATGATTAGATTGTGGTTAAAATAGAGTTTCTTTTCACTGATCATCAAATCAGATCATACTTTAGTGTTTTTCCCTCATTTGGCACGAATGTAGCATGATTTTTAGGTGCGTGCCAAAGTTAGAGACGACTCGAGTAAGTTTCAGAGTCGGCTCCTGAGGGAGAGTCGACTCGCGCATTTGCGGGAGTCGACTCGCAGAGATGGCAGCTGAGGGGGAGTCGACTCACATATAGTCGGGAGTCGACTCGAGGTCTACAGGCGCATAAGGAGAGTCGACTCGCGCATATTCTGGAGTCGACTCGAGGTCGAGTCGACTCGCGACTCAGTGGAGTTGACTCGCAGTCGGATCCGACTTTTTAACCCTAACTTTGTCGTTTCGAAAACACTTCTTTCTCAAGCCGCCACTATTCACAAGCCCTAGAGCCGACTCCTAGGTCGTCCCCAAGGCTTTTTCCGTCGACCCTTCACCGTCCCCTAGGGTTTTCCTCCCTTTCTAGGTCGTCCCCCGGTCGTCCCAAGACTTTCCCGTCGGTTCTTCACCGTTCATTAGGTTTTCCTCCCATTTTAGGTCATTATGCCGCGTAAGACCGTAGTCCGGAAGAGGTCCCGACCCGAGGCCGGTCCCGAGCGGCGCTCCAAGGCTCGGCACGATCCCGCGAGGCCACAACCTCCGGCTCGTTCCCCGCCTAGGGCGGTTCCCGCGAGGCCATTAGCCGGGAAGGCCGTCACCACCGGGAGATATGTCGACTTCGACTATCTCTCCCGGGAAGGGTTCACTATAGGTGATAGACTCAGGGCCCAGGGCTTAGAGTACTTCCTCACCTTAGATCTCCCCACATATCCAGGGCTCATTAGAGAGTTCTACGGTACCGTCCATCGGGGAGATGGGGGTATCGAGGGCACAGTAGCCGGTGTCCCTCTGTTCTTTACGGAGGATCTTATTGCCCCACATCCTCCACCTTCCACTAGTAGGGGTGGCTCCCACACAACCCTGAGGACAGGGTTGAGGCCCTTACGGCCGTTCTAAGGGCATCCACCCCAGTCACCCATAGACGAGGTATCCGCTAGCTCACTATCGATTGAGATGCGGATCCTCTTGAGTATATTGTCTAGGTCCATCTTCCCTAAGACCGGGGAGATTTGACTTTGTATCTGAGAGAGACCTAGCTCTCATGTTCTATATGCTTCATGACACCCCAATCAACTTCCCCAAACTCATATATCGATACATGTGTGAGCCACTAGACAGACCTAGGCTCACCCTACCCTACGGCATGGTCTTCACATTATTATTTAGGGAGTACGAGATTCCTATCCCTGAGGGGGAACCCTTTCGCGCATTGCGATGGACTGATCGCACGCGTGCAGGGACCCTACACAGGATGGGGTTTTCGGAAGAGAGAGGGGATTTGGGTTAGGAAGTCATCCATCACCCACACAGACCACCAGACCTTCCCCCAGTCCTGAGCCCGATTCTGACTTTCCTGACGTACCAGACTTTCCACCCACTTCTGCTCCTACCACTTCCGCCGGACCCTCCTCCTCGGCTCCACCACCCATGGAGGTCCGCATTGATCCTGAGCAGCTCCGGGAGCTGCGGCAGGAGATAGTCCGAGATCTGAGGGATGAGTTGCTTCGGGAGCTCCGAGGTTCGATGCCCTACTCCCTCTCCTGCGCCCACATCTTCCGCGTTGGTTCCTTCCCTGACAGCCGTGACTGACATGACGGCTGAGGTGCGGCAAGAGATATACAACATGAGGACCTTGATGCAGGCCCAGTTCCATAGCATGGGTGAGGTCACGAGCACCACTCGACAGATGCGGGATGACATCGGCCGTGACATGTCCACCACTACCGCGGAGGCCGAGCGCTTGTCGAATGTGCTCATCGACAAGCTGGACGGACTGCAGAAGTCAGTGCTCGAGCTGGATACGACACAGAGCAGGGCCATCCAGGCCATCATTCGCCAGCTCGAGAACGTCACCAATGCGGTCCAATCATTCGTGGAGCGCATGCCTCGAGGAGACACATCCTCGAGAGGAGGAGCCACATCCTCGAGAGGAGGAGCCACATCCTCGAGAGGAGGAGATACATCCTCGAGAGGAGGAGCTACATCCTCGAGGAGGACCATAGCTACTTTTTGTGTTTTGTTTTGACATGTATTGTTTTGCTTTACTTATTGTATTCTGAAATGTACTTACATACAAATTAATACAATGAGTAGCCGCATTTTTCTTCAATACTGTGCCTTTTGATCTATGTTTGATTGTGTGTTCTGATTACCTCCTTTTTGATATGATGACAAAAAGGGAGAGAAATATGTATAAAATATGTAAAAGGGGGAGAAATATGCATAAAATATGTAAAAGGAATCAATGAAAATCAATAAAAAGATAAACTCTTAAAACACACAAATTTGTTCTAAGTGGATTCGGTACCTCGAGGCTCATTATCTCTCTTTTGGGGCTCCTAATGGAGTAATCTCCAGAATCTATTCAAGGGATATTCGGAGATTAGCTGAATTCTACTCAAGAACAAATTGACAGATTTTCCCTCTAAAAACCAAAAATTTCAGTTCAAAAACTTCAAAGCATTAAAAGGAAATTCAAAGAATCAAAACAAAGTAGAATGCATATGTTGAGGGGGAGAATCTGAAATTTTAACAAAGCTAAATCATTAAAGATATATAAGCCAAACAATTGATTGCATAATATGAAGGCTTATATAATTCCAAATGAAAGGGGGAGCTTTAACTCCGAAATTTACTGTTTCACTCCTTTCAAGCTTGGATAAATTGCATTACCAGACATTTGAATTCATTTATGGATTTTATTTCATTGTTTATTGTGCAATTCACTTTACATATACTCAATGTTTTGTCATCATCAAAAAGGGGAGATTGTGGAGTGATTGATTAAAACCCTATTTGATTTTGATGAGCTCAAAGCATTTGAGTATATTTCTTGTTTACTAATGAATTCAATTAAGTGTTTTCAGTGAAAATCTTCTCTAAGTGTCTCTAGACTTGGTTCATAGTATTTTGGATAAGTTAAGAAGTCAGCTTGAACCAAAGTCTGAGACTCGAGTCGACTCCAGAGTATCACGAGTCGACTCCAAGCGTATCAAGTTCACTGGCACGGGCTCGAGTCGACTCCGGATCGGTACGAGTCGACTCCGACTGAGAACAGACAGACGAACAGAAAGCTTCAATTCAAAACCTGTCAAGCGAGTCGACTTCCGAAGTGCGCGAGTCGACTCCAATGTTTACCGAGTCGACTCCGGAGAAGTATGAGTCGACTCCAAGGAGTCACAGGCAGAAAAGTCAGAGAGCAGTTTTCGGGTCTGAGATTCGAGTCGACTCCAGTGGAACGCGAGTCGACTCCGATGGTTGGCAAGTCGACTCCAAAGAAAGTGAGAGTCGACTCTCAGAGGAACACAAGAAAAAAGACAGAAAGCATTTTTCGGACTCTGAGATTCGAGTCGACTCCCGCAATACGCGAGTCGACTCCGAGACTCCGCGACCACAAAGAAGACAGAAGACCAAGTTACTGCCTCTGAGATTCGAGTCGACTCCCAGACAGCTAGAGTCGACTCCAAGGCAGCTTCACATCAAAAAGGCAGAAGACCAAGTTTCGGAAACTGAGAGCCGAGTCGACTCCGAGGAAGTTCGAGTCAACTCCAAGACTGGACGAGCCAAAAAGACAGAAGATAGGGAGTTCGGGCTCTGAGCGCCGAGTCGACTCCCAGGATTGACGAGTCGACTCGAGTGGACCAAATTCAAAAATAAATCCACGGACTCCATGGGATGAGCCGACTCCGAGAAAGCCAAGCCAGCTCCAGAAGTTGGCGAGACGACTCTGGGTCAAGACAAGTTGACTCCCAGTCGCGAAGGCAACTTTAATTCAAATCTGGAACAGTTGCCGAGTCGACTCCGGAAAAGTATGAGTCGACTCCCGCTACAGACGAGTCGACTCCTGATCGCGCGAGTCGACTCCAACCCACCAACGGACACATTGTCAGGCTGTGCAGAGTGTGCAGAACGGGCAGAAAAAGGTGTCTAACGGCTAGTTTCCGTGGGGGTTGGTTTAAATAGCCACAGAAGACTGTAGCAAAGTAGAGAACAACCATTCCACTCCAAGTATTCAAGCATTCAATCTCTGCAACCTGTTCTTCAACGAAAAAAGAGGGAAGAGCTGCATTAACTGCATCCACCTACATCTTTCCAGCAATTAAAGAATCCTCCTCCTGCATTCAAGTCGACTACACATTCAAGAGGAGACCCGAAGTTTAAGAAGGCATTCCTCTTCTCCAACTTAAAAGCGTTTGAGGGCTTCTAAACTCTTTTCAGATTATATTGTTTTCCATCTGCTTTTGAGAAGCTTAGTTTTCTGTTTGTCTATATTATTTACAACTTGTATCTGCTTGGTTCAATCGGGGGATTGAATCAAGGGTATTGAGGTTGGTTGGTGAGCCGAGTGTAAAACCAACGTGTGTAAGGGTTCGATTGTGATCCCGGAAAAACAATCGGGGTGGTTCTAGTCGGTGAGCCTGGGAAAACCGACCGAGTTCGTTGTGAGCTCGTAAAACAACAAGTTTGGTTGTGAGCTTGGAAAACAACAGGCTGTAATCCAAGGGGGTTATAGTGAATTCCCAAGTGAGACTTGGGGAGTGGACGTAGGAGCAAGGGTTAGCTCCGAACCACTATAAAACTTGGTGTTTGTGATTGATTGTCTCTCTTCTTCTTCCTCTCATATCACTCACAGCACATAGCAATTAATTAAACAACTTGCAATAGTTTTAATTAGTCATTCACAACGTTTTAAATAGCTAACTTATTTAAAACCCAATTCACCCCCCCTCTTAGGTTGTCTATCTGGGCAACAGGGTCTCCTCTTGAATGTGTAGTCGACTTGAATGCAGGAGGAGGCTCTTTCAATGTTGGGAAGAAGTAGGTGGATGCAGTTAATGCTGCTCTTCCCTCTTTTTCGTTGAAGAACAAGTTGCAGAGATTGAAAGCTTGATTACTTGGAGTGGAATGGTTGTTCTCTGCTTTGCTACAGTCCTCTGTGGCTATTTAAACCAACCCCCAAGGAAACTAGCCGTTAGAGAGCTTTTTCTGCCCGTTCTGCACACTCTGTACACCCTGACAATGTGTCCGTTGGTGGGTTGGAGTCGACTCGCGCGATCAGGAGTCGACTCGGCTGTAGCGGGAGTCGACTCATGCTTTTCTGGAGTCGACTCGGCAACTGTTTCGGATTTGAATTAAAGTAGCCTCTTAGACTGGGAGTCGACTCGTCTTGACCTGGAGTCGACTCGCCAACTTCTGGAGCTGACTTGGCTTTCTCGGAGTCGGCTCATCCCATGGAGTCCGTGGATCTATTTTTGAATTTGGTCCACTCGAGTCGACTCGACAATCCTGGGAGTCGACTCAGCGCTCAGAGCCCGAACTCCCTATCTTCTGTCTTTTGCCTCGTCCAGTCTTGGAGTCGACTCGAACTTTCCCGGAGTCGACTCGGCTCTCAGTTTCCGAAACACTGTCTTCTATTTTTTTGATGTAGAGCTGCCTTGGAGTCGACTCTAGCTGTCTGGGAGTCGACTCGAATCTCAGAGACAGTAAATTGGTCTTCTGTCTTCTTTGTGGTTGCGGAGTCTCGGAGTCGACTCGCGTATTGCGGGAGTCGACTCGAATCTCAGAGTTCGAAAAACGTTCTCTGACTTTTTCCTTGTGTTCCTCTGAGAGTCGACTCTCACTTTCTTTGAAGTCGACTTGCCAACCATCGGAGTCGACTCGCGTTCCACGGGAGTCGACTCGAATCTCAGACCCGAAAACTGCTCTCTGACTTTTCTGCCTGTGGCTCCTTGGAGTCGACTCTTGCTACCCTGGAGTCGACTCGGTGAACATCGGAGTCGACTCGCGCACTTCAGGAGTCGACTCGCTGACAGGTTTTGAGTTGATGCTTTCTGTTCGTCTGTCTGTTCTAAGTCGGAGTCGACTCGTACTTATCCGGAGTCGACTCGAGCCCGTGCCAGTGAACTTGATGCGCTTGGAGTCGACTCGTGATACTCTGGAGTCGACTCGAGTCTCAGACTTTGGTTCAGGCTGACTTCTTAACTTATCCAAAATATTATGAACCAAGTCTAGAGACACTTAGACAAGATTTTCACTGAAACACTTAATTGAATTCATTAGTAAACAAGAGATATACTCAAATGCTTTGAGCTCATCAAAATCAAATAGGATTTTAATCAATCACTCCACAATTGATTTTTCTTTTTTTATACCAGGCCAATATAAATTTGGATTGAGCCTTCCTTAGTCTCGATATAAAACTTTTGTCTTTTAGTAGACATTGGTTCTATTATTTTTTGAAGTTGGGTGGGAACTGAATAAGTATGAAAGATTAATTTTTAAGAAACGTGAGGCATCTTTCTTAGTGAGTGTGAGGCATGAGAGAGAGAGAGAGAGAGAGAGAGAGAGAGAGAGAGAGCTTTTGGCTTCTTGTAAGAGAGCCAAGTTTGAATCTCGGCTCACAATTTTTTAATAAAATATTTTCTTCTGTGTCCTAAATTTTTCTTCCAACCTCTCTTCCTTGTTATTATTATTATTTTTTTTATATTTATTCTGGATTCTAAGTTAACACATTTGATCTACTTCAAATAGCATACCATTCTGCACATAGCTTCGAAATACAAGTTTAATTTCTAGACATAACTTTACCGTCTAATCTTCAATTGATGTGATTCAACTTGCATTGGAAAGCTCCCTTGATGTTAGAGGTGCTTGAAGTGGAGTTTCACAAGAAAATTCAATCCTTGACATTTTTGGTAAATTCTTAAATTTGTGGCTATCTGTGACACTCCTAACACTGCAAACGTTTAAGCTCCATGGCAACTTTGGTGGTAACCTCAAAGTTATGAATAATTTGGCTGCATTAGATATATATTAGGATTGATGTTGTCCAGTGCAACAGGATAGCAAAGATTGTGTTGGCATCACACTATGGTGATATGATGCACACATACCCTTGGAATTTTCTCCTTTTTCCTATCTTTCATATTATTGTTTTTCTTTTCTTTAAGGGTGTGTGTGTGTGTGGCTTAAAGTGTTCTTGAGTTGGAATTAGAACAACTTTAGTCTAGTGTGGTTGAAAAAATCTAGGGTGGCACAAGATCCGGGATAGGCCATGATCAATACTTAGATCAAAATTTGACATGGTATTTCTTTTTCTTGGAGATGCCAAGGAGGGTTTCATTGCTTAATCCCTCGAGTAAAATGGATTACAACATCGAATGTCCCCTTTTTGTACGAGTAGGAGATGGAATATGTGCCCAAATAGGGGCTTTTGGTCTCACCATCTAAAGGGTATTTGACACCTATTACTTTGTGGGGGGATAAGAACTAAAATAGATTTTTGTCATCTCACATTGAAATTGAGAAGAGAACAGAACCAGAAGTTCACAATAAGATGTGAAGGGGCTCTTCGAGTTGTTATTTTTAGATTTTAATTGGATCCCGTGGAGGCCTATCTCATAGTTGGTGCACTATATAAATCTATAGGGGTTCCAAGAAGGTCAAATACCCTAATATTCACCACCCTTTCTTTCCGCCCTTCTATGCTGCATGAAGGCTACACATCACCTCAAGCTCAAGATTTAGGTGGCATTTGGTGTCCTAGATGGGATCATAAGGGTAATTTTAGATCACTGGTGATCCTTATGCCAAGATAATCTGATCCCCGATGATCTAAAATCACAACGTTTGTTATGCTATTTTTTAATGATTAAAGATTTCTAGGTATCCATGAGTAATCTGTTTGGTATTCCATACAAATTCAAAATTACTAGCTATATAATACCAAAACTATCCATGATATATTTCAAAAAAATATATTGATTAATCTTATAAAATATTAATATGTTTATTAATATACTTCTTAAAAATAATTTATTAGTTCTATAAATTATTAATCCTATAAAGATATATTAATTGTTATTATAGAATTAATATTTTTATTTATACGCATAATATATTTTTTAATACTAATATTTATTTGGATTAAAAAAATAAGGTAAATAGAAGTAATATATTAAATAATTTCATTATATAAATATAAGTACAATAATATATTTCTACTAAATTTATAATTATCATTGAACAATAATGTAATAATAAGATGATTAATAATATATTATAATATAATCTATCATAAATACAACACACATTATGATATAATAGAATATCATATCATGTATATAATATTGATATAATATATTAATGATACATTGATATACTAATTTTTTTGCTAGACTAAGAGATATTTTTATCCTCAAAATTTGGCCTAAGACCACTATCCTTAGGGTGGCATTTGGTGTCCAAATAGAATCACCAAGGTGATCTTAGATCACCAGTGATCCTTATCCCAAGATAATTTGATCTTCGATGATTTAAGGTCACCATATTTAGTGTACTGCATTCTAGTGATTAAAGATTTCTAAATATCTATGAGTAACCTATTTAGTATTCCATAGAAATCCAAGATCACTCACAATATAATACCAAAACTACCCCTAATATATTTCATAAAAATATATTTACTAATCATATAAAATATATTATAATAAAATATTAAAATATTTATCAATATATTAATTATTAATATATTTCGTAAAGATATATTCACTAGTCCTATAAATTATTAATCTTATACATTAATCTTATATGAATATCTCAATTGTTATTATAGAATTAATATTTTTATTTATACTTATAATATATTATTTTTTAATACTAATAATTATTTTGATTAGGAAAATAAGGCAATTTGAAGTAATATATTAAATACTTTCATTATATAAATATAAAATATAATAATATATTTCTACTATAATTTAAAATTATTATTGAATAATAATATGATTAATAATATATTATAATATAATATATGTCATAAATATAATATATAATATCAATATAATATAATATATTATAATATTGATATAATATATTAACGGTATATTAATATATCAAATTTTTTTCTGGACTGAAGGGCATTTTTGTCCTCAATTTTTAGCCCGATCTCAAGGACGGGTATTCTATCAATAGGTTGGGCGGTGATTTGAGAAGGGTTGATTTAGAATCATTGCCACATAGGATCACCGTAGTGCAACCAAATACAGTGATTTCGATCATCACCTCCACCCACATGATCCTTGATTTTGGGATGATCACCCCTAACAAACATCCGCTGGATGATCACTCTATACCAAATGCCTTTTTAAGGGATGAAAATAGGGTTCAGGTTGTATCTTTTGCGCTAAAAAGATTCACCTTATTTTGCGACGTCAATCATTAGATTATGCAATGGTCACTTCGAGATATATATAGGTGGATGGAAGAAAGATATTGGAGTGCTTTAAATTTGTGCAAGATGTGATCTTATGGTTGACATCGTAAAATAAGATCAATCATTCTTTCATACAAAAGATGTAAACCGAACCCATGGAAATACGGCCCACACCTAAGTGGTTGGAACTTTGCTAGAACTCACGGCTGGCTATGGCACGGATCATGAGGCTTGTAAGGGCGAGTTAAAGATCTGGGAAATCGGAATTAAGTGATGTAAGGTAAAGTTTCTAATCCACTTAATCCTAGATAACAAATATGTACCGCACCTGCCTTCTTATAATTTCTGCATGTGTTTCTGAAGAGTCGGACAAACATAGCTTCATCAATAAGCTGGCTAAAACCAAGATTGCTTAAAGCATCTTGATAGCTTTAGCTTCACAACTAAGCACTTTTTTTATGAATCGTCACTTATCACAGTTCCATGCCAGCCAGTGATCTAGCAACAGCTATTGGCCTTTAATGGCACTGTTCTTAGACACTACTGTCCACAACATGGAAGTCTTAGATGAACTGTCGCCATCTTTATGCACCCTATCGTAAAGGCCAGACTTCTCCTGAAATCAACTCGATCTAGACTTCTGCCGAATTTGAAATCTCGACTCATCTGTTAGGTTTGGAGTCAAAATCAAAACAAGCCTATGCAACTAGTTGCATTGTGGATCTAACAAAACTGGATTTAATATGGTCCAACTTGTCCAAAAGTACATAGATAGCTCAAAAATCTAAGTTCACTTGTGGGCCAACACAGGCCTATTGGGCTGTGTCCAATATGGGCCAAGCTTGGGCCCTATTGGGCCGTGTCTAATGTGAGCCAATGCAGACTTGTTGGGTCGTGTCCAATGTGGGTCAAGTTTCGCCCTACTAGATTGTGCCCATTATGGGCCAAATTCGCACCCTATTGGGCCATATCCAATGTGGGCCAATGCGGGCCTTATTGGGTCGTGTCCAATGTGGGCCAAGTTTGGGCCTTCTTGGGTCGTGTCCAATGTGGACCAATGTGAGCCTGTTAGGTCGTGCCCATTATAGGCCGAGTTTGGGCCTTATTGGGTCGTGTCCATTATGGACCAAGTTCGGGCCCTGTTGGGCCGTGTCTATTATCAGCCAAGTTCGGATTGCGTTCACCTTAGGTCTGTTCATCAATTACGAGGTCGTGTCTATTTACATAGCTCTGAAATTGACAAAGGAGTTAATTATATTTAATGATATTTAAACAGGTGAATCTGATCCGTCTATGTAAAGTAGGATTTAAAGCAAGAAGAGATAAGTAACTTAATACTTCAAAATGTATTTTTCAAATTATTTGACAAAATAATTTATTAGCTGATTAAATTTTGATATATATTTTGTACTTAGTTAAACGGATCACACATCTTAATAATCATTTTAAAATTATGTTATATATTATGAAATCTAAAAAATGTAACTGAGCAAATTATGAAAAAAAATTATTTTGTCTACATGTATGTATTCTCAGCATGGGTATGATCTATTCTGACCCCACCAATGGAATTTATTCATCGGCTCTGTTGACTTATATCTGTGGAAAACTGGTTTCGACACCTCGCCACTGGTGATTAGAATAATGGATTTGGACACCGTTATCATCGGTAGTTAATAATAGTAGATTTAAACACTGTTGCCACCGGTGGTTAAGAATAGTGAATTTGACACTTTATGCAACCCATGCTACTGGGTTACATGGTCATAGCCTATTTATGTTGGGATTCTGATATCGGAGTTTTTATAAAAATGCTTAGTAAATTTCAAAAGAAAAGATATGTTCATTGATGATTTATTTTTCAGTCATTATTTTATACTTTGATTAAATATCTGGCATGCTTTGACCCCATTCTGGAGTATTATGTTGCTTACTGGGCTAATGTAGCTCATTATTATATTTTTTTCTATTTTCAAATCTAGATGTATAAACGTATGGGACCTAGAGAGTGCGCTAGAATCTTAAAGATTTTTTAGTTATTGGCATTTCAGTTAGACTAGTCAGAGTATTTGATTTATGTTCACATATGATATTTTGAAACTTTGGAAGATTTCTTTGAATAAATTATTGATAAAAAAATTCAAAAGTTTATCATTGCTTTGATATGATCTGCAGCCTTGCATGCATATACGGTCCACCGTGCAAGCGGGCGGCGTCTATCACGTTTCAGACTCGGGGCATGATAAATTTAGTGGTATTAGAGCAAATCTGGCCCATAATCTATGTGGATTAGGAGACACTGCAACATGGATCCATTGAAGCTGACTACGGATCGATCGTGGTGTTTGTGATTAGATATAAATGGATTTAAACTCTTAGCCCGACAAGAACGTTAGAGCTTAAATAGAGGGATTATGTAAGGACCCGTGCGGGTGTGTATTTAGTCCTATATTGGTTATTCGCCAAGGAGATCTTAGGTACTTATACAGGACTAAAGCCTGTTTGGGGGAGCTGTTGGCAGTAGAGCTGTTGGAAGTAGAGCTGTTGATAGTAGAGCTGTTATAAAAAGCTGTTTACTGTTTGGTAACTATATTCGTAAAGTGTTGTGGTACTTTATTTTATGTTTGGTAAGCAAACTGAGAAAGCTCCAAAAATACTTTTAGATAAAAAATGATATTTGGTAAAATTTTCGGAAAACTGTTTCAGCTTTTGCGGGAAGCTGAAAACAGCTTTTCGGGAGAAGCTCCAATTTGGAGCTTTCCGAAAATGTTATTTTCAGTTTTGTCGGAAAGCTGTTTTTTGGACCAAAATATCCCCATTTAAATCACACTTTTTCCCCCAAAATCCTTATCCCGCCTCTTTCTTTCTTCCTTTCCCTCTCAATCTTCTCCTTCCTTTCTCTCTATTTGTTAGAGAGATAAATGGTCATTAGAAGGATGAAAAATTAATTTACACTAATAATTATAATATTTTATATATTTATTATTGTATTATACTATAAATATAATATTATATTACATTATATCATAATATATTGATATGTTATTTAAATAATTTATTATTATATTAAATTATTATTCTATAATTTGGCATTATTCATCATTTCATCTTCAAATGAACTCTTATATGATGAAGTACTTAGGACTTATGTTATGATAAAGGAGGATTTATCTTTGAGTCCTTAAACTTGTTCGCGACCAAATGATATGTTGTTACTAGGACGACAACATTATCGAGATTAGGTCGTTGTGTGACATATACGTTGGTTGTCCTCTTAACCAAGGAGTGTGGAGACACTGGTATGCCATACAGGTGAAGTGTAGGAGTACATTTCACTGAACGTGACCAATTCCGGAACGCTCTACTGTCGAGAGATGTTCCGAGTGGATATGGGTATAAGTTTGGCCCTCTGACCTGAGACCGCAACCTGTGACTAGCAAGCAACTCACTGTACTTTGGTACCGGACTACCTGAATTTCTAATTCAGTGACGGAAGGTCACTGGGTGCAGTCAAGTACTTGCGTAGTCAGTTGTGAGTCAAGATGGAATTGACCCCTCCTGCAAACAGGAGATAATGTCTTGTGACTAATTTAGCAAAACCTTGGCCAGGGTAATCTCAGTGAGGAGTCACGGGATATCTAAAGTTAATCACATAATGGATGTACTAATTATAGGGTTGACAGTGAGCTCTAAGTCATCCTGGCATTAAGAGTCAAAGGGATTGAATTATACAGTAACCATAGTTCAGGGTTCCAGAATATTTGCTTCGCATATATTCGGCCTATTCGGACGTCGGGTACCATTGCTAGATGGTCACATCGATTAGTGTAGGAAGTCGTTCCTATACTACCGGCTTAGGTTCGAACCTATGAGGTCACACGCATAGAAGATTCCTGATTGATCAAGAAGGCTGATGAATGATTAAGAATCATTCAGGGGTAATTTGGTCAATTCGATTGGCAAATTATCTTATAAAATAATTAAAGTAATTATCGGAGGATTAATTAGTAATTAGATTGCTAATGAACTCAATTGGATTGAGTAATTAGACTAAGGATGAGCCAAATTGAATTAGATTCAATTCTGGGCTCAATCAGGGTTTTTGACCTGATTGGATTAGGTCTGAATCAAGAGGACTTAGGTTGACCAAATTAAATTAGATTAAATTTGTGCTTAATTAGGGATTGACCTAATTGGATTAGGTTCAACCCATGGTAATTGAATCATTCTAATTGTTAGGATTTAATTAAATTAAATGGGTTTGATCTGAAACTATTCGGATCTTGAAATCCACTTGTCACATATCCATGCATGGCGCCATAAATTGATTTTTAATATGATTAAAAATTAATTTAATTTATTTAATGGTGCCATGGGACACTTGGCAACATCAGGGACCTCTTTCATCATTAGATGGGTCGAAATGGAGAGATAAATTCATGAAAAGAATTGGATAAGATCAAATTCTCTCTCTTCATGACATATGCCATCCTTATCTTTATCTCACTTCTAATTAAGGTTGAATTTCGAATTTAATCACCACAAAATCACCACGTGACCCTCTAATCTGATTAGGGGCATGGGAATTTCGAAATTGAAAGAGGGAAGTGGCAACATGATGAATGGTTTAGATTAGATCAAGCTTCATCATGTAATGGCACATGAACTTGAATTTTGAATTCAAAATTCAAAACCCCACAAAATCCTCCACAAATATGGGATGGTTGGCATGAAGTTAGGTAGGAGAGCAACATTAAAAGGACCTCCATCATCTGGTGGTCGAATTCAAGGAAAAAAGAGAGAAAAAGAAGAAGAAAAAAGGGAAAAGAAAAGAGAGGAACCCTAGTTCATGCATGGAAAAATTCTGCATTCAATCTAGCTGACTTCTTCCTCCTCTAAGTCCATCGCGCCATTAGTGTTAGGGGTCCCTGATAAGAGTCTTTAGATCAGATCTAAGTCCTCTTCAATCCCTTTAAACCTTTCCTCCAAGTTCTTCCAAGAAGGCGGATCAAAAGTTGATAGTGTTTGGAAGATCAAATTTCAGCCTCAAGAAATTCTGCGCAAGCTAGCACTTCCGCAGGATTGGATCTCTTCAGGAACTTCGCGTGGACTTCTCGTAGAGGCCATTCGTGTGCGTGGCTGCGAAGTCGAGGATCAGATCCACAAGTTTCATCCATCATAAAAGGTATTAATCCTACATTAATCTTTTATTATGGTGTCAAGATCTAGGTCTGATTCCCCGAGGTTTTACCCTCTTTTGGGGCTCCTCACGGAGATATCTCCAGAATCCATTCAATGGATATTCGGAGATTAATCGGAATAGAGTTCTTAAGTTTCAGATCTGATAGTTAATCATGCATGAAAGTTTTAGCATAATTGTTTAAACGATTCCGGCATAATCCTATGTGTTCTTAAGGTGCTGATTTCTAGATTTGATCTTGTAAGCATGCATGAATTAAATTATTTGATTCGATTTTTTCGCTGCGTTTTAAAACTTAAAAAGAACTACGTATGGCTTGATCCCCCTTATGAAGGGGTACGTAGGCAACCCGATCAGGTTCAGCCATGGTTTTAAAAAAAAAAAAAAAATCCGCATGCTTAACACCGAAGAACCTAGGATTCACTTTCACATATATCAAAAGGTTTTTTCATATCAAGGTGGGCCCGTATACTCTAGCTTGTTCCCCTCCATGGTTTTCACTGTCGCGGCTTGGTGTTCTAAGTTTTCCATACCAGCTCCAAAGTAAGATGGGAATAAGTTCTTTATATGTGCATAATTTGTAGCTTGTAAAGAAAAAAATTAGCAAAATGGGATCTTGTTACTAAACTGGCGAATGCTCCCTCCAATTTATGACCTTTGTATATGATAAGCTCGATTTTGATCTTGTACTTCTTGGTTTCATTTCTTCTTTTCTTTTCTATTTTTTTTTATTGCTCAATTTTTTATCTTGAGTTTCAGTCTTTCAATAAACGCATTTTGACATATCTACAAAAGAATTGTAGTCCATAAACCCCTTTCCTGTGAGCCCTAGAATCATCATTAGCCAGCCAATCAGCCCCTCTGGTTCATCTTTATCACCTTGATGTGCATGTTTTCTTTTTTGAGATAATTACATGTACATGTTTTCTTACAAAGAAATCTTTGGCGCTTGCTTCTTGGAAGTAAATTTGCAATAACAATAGGGAATGTTTTCTCTTTTATGCTGATTCTTATAAATCAAGGCACACCGACTCTTGCAAAATTTTCTCAAACAAAGTTCATGCTTCAATAACAATGGCTAAAAGAAAGAAGGAAAGATCCGAAACGGCTAGTTAGAGCGAGAAGCTCCGGTTCTTGAGAGAGAGGGATAACGGCTAGTTGGCCGGCGGGAAGTCAGTCTGTGCCCCGGCTGTCCGGCGATGACCACGGCGGGCTGGGCAGTGCGTTTTTGTATTACGGTTTGTTGAGGTTCCTCGGTGTAGCCGGCAATTAGCTTGGGTGCGCGGAGGAAGCAGCTGCCGGGCCACCTGGCTCTGAAGCCGGAGGGCAGGGGTCGGGCCTCTGGTAGCTTGCGTCCCGGGTGGTGTGAGCAGGCGACATCCCGGTGGCCGGCGAGGTTAACTCAGTCTGTTCTGTTTGGCTAACCCCCCCTGTTTTCTTACAGGTGCGATGGATCGGAAGGGTAAGCAACCGATGGGGAAGGCACCGGAAGAAGCGGCGAGAGGACCTGGTAAGGTACACGATCATGGACGAGGGGAGCGCTCCGGCGCTTGGTCGCGGCCGGGGCCGTGGGTTACTCAATGGCCCACGGCCGCGGAGGTGGAACGGCTGAGCTGTCGCTTCCTGGATATCCTCCGGCTCCCGGAGGAACCGATAGCGGCGGCCCGACGTGAATGGCAAGGGCGGGCGTTGCTGCCTCGCACTTTTGGCCGCCGCGTCCCGGCGGAGTGGGTGGCCAAAGACGTGGCGGCCCGGGCAAAACTAAAGGATGTGGTGGCCGTCCCGCTCGCGGACGACCACCTTGCCCTGCGTTTCCGGTCGACGGAGGACCGGGACCGAGCCCTGAGCGAGGGCCCGTGGGTGGTGGCGGGGCAGCTCCTCGCCATGAGCCCATGGGTCCCCGACTTCGAGCCCGACGATGGTACTGTGCAGAGGGCCCTGGTTTGGCTTCGTCTGCCCCGCCTGCCGCCGGAGTACTGGTCGACTTCGACCATTCTCCAGATTGCGGCTCGGGCGGGTCGGCCGATAGCGGTTGACGGGGTCACCGAGCAACAGGAGTCGATGGGGTTTGCCCGGATCAAGATCGAGGTCGCTGTCAACGAACCCTTGTTACCGGGGGTTCTGATTCAAGGGGAGACGAAGGTGCGTTGGCAGCCCTTCGTCTTCGAAAACATAGCCGCACTCTGCCCCCGTTGCGGGCGGATGGGCCATGGGGAGGCGTCTTGTCGTTTCCCGGTGGCCGGCTGTGCTGCGGAGGGTCCGGCGTCGGGGGCAGAGCCCCCGGGGGGCGGGTCGGACCAGCCGCCACCGGCTGGTGGAGTGGAGAACCAAGGGCCAGTTTATGGCCCTTGGATGGTGGCGACGCGGAGGAAAATCCCGCGGGAGAGTCGTCCGCCGCGGCCGGGGGAGACGACCGGCACCGATCCGGGACCCGTGTCGTCCTTCCCTCGGCCGCCACCCCCGGCGGCCCGCCCGACCTCGCCGGCATCCCCTGTGGACACTGACGGCTGGCAAAAGCCGACGAAGGTCGCGCGCCGCCGGTCGCCGTTGGCCGGAGGAGGGGAAGGGCTGCCCCCGGTACCTCCCATGGGCCACCATCGGCTTGCCCTGGTCGATGAACTAGGAGACGGTTCGGCCGAGTCCGGGGATCCGGAGCTGAGCCAGCGAGGCGACTCGCCCCCTCCGCGGGCCGACCCTGGGCCGAGCGGGGTGGGCAAGGCCCGGGGCCTAACCCAAAAAAGGCCCAGGCCCCAAGCGGGCCTTGGCCCACAAGGGGGCCTGGGTCCGGTGACCCAATTGGCCCAGCAGGCCAATCGAGCACAGGCCCAGCGCGGCCGGGCCCAGAGGGCCGGGCGTCGGGGCCGTGGGCCAGCTGGCGTAGCCCACGGCGCTCCTCGAGCTGGTGGCGCGCCGCGAGCTGATGGCGCGCTCCGAGCCGGTGGCGCGCCCCGCGCGGACGGCGCGCCCGAAGCGGGTGACGCGCCCCGCGCCGGGGACGTCCTCCCGGCTTGCGTCGGGGGCGCGCGTGGGGATGAGGCCGCGCTTTGCGACCGGGCTGGGGGGCCGTTGGCTGTGCAGGGCCAGCGGGCCTCTTCTACGATGGGGCCGCCGGGTGACCGGGTCTTGGGCCATGGGGATGGCCCGCGAGTCCAGGTACCTCTGGTCCACGATGTCGGGGGCCTACAGGGCCAGGGTACGCGCAGCCTGGGTTCCCCTGAGCCGGACACTTTGGCCCAGGACGAGCTGACCTTGGTCAGGGGTCCTGAGGCACCCACAGGGCCTTTCCAGTACAGCCCACCCTGTCGGGAGCTGGACTCGCGGCTGGGGATCCCCCCGGCTGCTAGCCAGGACCTTCCTATGTTGGGTGCAGGCCTAGATGGGGTTGTTCGTTTTGGCCTTACACCCCTGACCCCGGGCGTGCTGGAGGATACCACCCCAAGTAGGTGTGTGGTGGGGGACCACCCCACCCCACGCCTAGAGGAGAGCACGGCCGTGGCAGGAGGGGGCATGGACCACTCTACTGCCTTGCAGCAGGTTAGGGCGGCAGTTATGGGGGTTGTATCCACGACCGTCGATGTGGAGGAGCAGCGAGGCATCATAGGCGTTGAGCCTATGGATGGCCCCGCGACTCTAGGAGAGGAGGGGTCTGAGGCCGACTATGTGGACTGTGACCCATGATGATTCTCGCTTGGAATTGTAGGGGGGCGGCCAAGCCGTCCTTCATGACTTCTTTCAAACGGTTAGTGCAGGTCCATTGTCCGGAGATCTGTTTCCTCTGTGAGACCCGATTATCTGGCGAGGGGCTCGGACGTTTGAGGCGGCGCCTTGAGAGGGACTGGCAGACCTATGCGATCGACTCTCGGGGGCTGTCGGGAGGTATTTTGGTTCTGTGGAGGCGTGGAGTGACGACAGTTGATGTCTTTCACAACTGCCCCCAACAGGTAGTCATGGTCGTGTCGAGACCTGATGTTGCCCCGTGGGTGCTGTGCGGTGTTTACGCGAGCACGGACCATAGGGTTAGGAGAGTCCTTTGGCAGGAGATCACCAACCTGGCCGCTCAGGGTATCCCGACGGTTGTGGTTGGTGATTTCAATTGCATCCAGAGTGAGAATGAGAAGCGGGGGGGCGCTGCCTTTACTGACAGAGTGGATAGGAGGGAGTTCCGTGACTTTGTGTCGCGGAATGGCCTGGTAGACTTAGGTTTTTCGGGACCACAGTTTACTTGGTGTAATAATCAGCATGGCAGTGCTAGGGTATGGGAGAGATTAGATAGGGCCTTAGCGTCCCCAGATTGGATCCTTCGATTTCCCACTAGTAGGGTCACTCACCTCCCTCGGATTGCCTCGGATCACTGCCCTCTGCTACTCTCTACCTCATCGAGTCCCACCCACCATAGCCCCTTCCGCTTTGAGAAGGTTTGGCTGTCGTACCCCCAGTCTTGGGACATTGTCCGCGACGCGTGGCGGATCCCGGTACATGGGGATCCCATGCAGCGGGTCTCGCGCAAACTTGAGTTGACCAAGAGGCGCTTGCGCCGTTGGAACCGTGAGGTTGTGGGTAATATTTTCCGGCGCTTGGAGGTGATAGAGACCTCGATCGCTGAGCTACAAAGGAAGGAAGACCTAGGGGGCGTGCTTCCGGAGGACGATATGGTTGACCTTCGGGGCCTACTTGCGACTCATCATTCGCTGCTACGGCAACATGAGGTCTTCTGGAGACAGAAATCTCGTGTGCAGTGGGTAAGCGAGGGTGACCGTAATACTAGCTTCTTTCATCGGACGACAGTCATCCGGCGACGACGGAGTATGATCCATTCCCTGCGCGACAGGTCCGGCCATCGGGTGGATGGTGAGCCTACCATTCGACAGGTCTTGCTTGATTTTTTCCGCGCTAGATGGACAGAGGATGAGGGGGCCTATGATGGTCACTACCCTCTCAGGGTGGACGGGGGTATTGGAGAGGTCGAGTGCGCATCCTTGATCCGACCGGTGATGGCACAGGAGGTGCATGAGGCGGTCTGGGCCTTGGCAGCAGACAAGGCCCCGGGACCCGATGGTTTCCCCCCTTTCTTTTTTCGGCGATATTGGGGTATTATCCGACCAGCAGTGGTGGAGGCCACTCAGTGCTTCTTCACCCAGGCTGCGATGCCTGAGGATTGGAAGGCCACCTTCATCACGCTTATGCCTAAGCGTCAGGATGCAGATGAGCCTTGTCATTTTAGGCCCATTAGCCTATGTACAACCTTATACAAGGTTGTGGCAAGAATTTTGGTGGGCAGGATGAAGCCCCTTTTACCTGGCATTATTAGTCAGGAACAGGGGGCTTTTGTAGCTGGTAGAAATATTTCTCACAATGTTATGTTAGCCCAGGAAATGATGTGGGATCTGCGGCGGGCATCGAAGCGACACAGCTTGATGGCAGTCCAGCTGGACATGGAGCGGGCTTACGACAGGATCAGGTGGAGTTTCCTTCAGCGGGTACTGGAAGAGCACGGCTTCCCCAGGCAGTGGATTGGATGGATTATGGGGTGTGTCCGGGGGCCAAAGTTTTCTATCTTGGTCAACGGCACTCCATCGATTTTCTTCGAGTCCATGATGGGATTACGACAGGGATGTCCCTTATCCCCTTATTTGTTTATCACCTGTGCTGATATTTTATCCCGTGCTTTGCAGGGAGCGTGTGCCAGCCGGGAGCTGGAGGCCTATGTGCCAGCATCGGGGGCCCGCCCTATCTCCCATTTACTCTTTGCTGATGACTGTCTTCTCTTGGCTAGGGCACGGACTCCAGAGGCACGGGTCCTACGCAGGGTGGTGACAGACTATTGCGTGGCATCAGGTCAAAGAGTAAACTTCCTCAAGTATGCTATCTTCTTCAGCCCCAGCACAGAAAGCGGAGTCAAACAGGAGATCAGAGGGATACTGCAGGTACCAGAGCAGGAGGGGACGCTGACCTACCTTGGCGTCCCTATCACGGGTCGGAGGCTACGGGTGGCCGAGTGCTTGGGCTTGGTGCAGCGGGTCCAGAGCAGGCTGGAGGGATGGAGGGCATCCTCCCTATCCATGATGGGGAGAGTGACATTGGTCAGAGCAGTGCTGGGATCTATTCCGGTGTACCTTATGGCCAACACAGTAGTTCCGAAGACGATTCTGTTGAGGATCGAACGCCTTCTTCGGAGCTTTCTGTGGGGGTCATATAGTGGAGGCCATGGAGTGCATTTGGTAGCTTGGGAGCAGGTTTGCCTTCCTACTAGCGAGGGTGGTCTAGGGGTGCAGTCCCTCGTTCAGAGGCGTGAGGCACTCATTGCCCGGCACGCGGCCCAGTTTATGTTAGCGGCACACAGCTTCTGGAGTCAGGTGATGGCAGCTAGATATGGTCGGGGGGCTTCATCAGCAGCACGGACCGGTCGACGAGTCTCCTTCATGTGGCGCGAGATCGGGAGGTATTTGCCATCAGTTGCAGCACACACCAGGTGGTTGATCGGCGATGGCCGGAGTATTGATGTGACCAGTGACTCGTGGGTGGACACCCTTCCCCTGAGTCGCTGGCCGACCATGGTAGATGCAGAGGCAGTGGAGGGGCTACGGGTGTGCGATCTCCTAGCACCAGGAGGGGCAGAGTGGGATGAGGCCAGGTTACGGCTGTTCTTCGGGGTACACCTGGCTGTGAGGATTCGGTCCCTCCCGCTTCCAGGTTGTGGGGGGCCGGATGTCAGAGTATGGGGCACTTCGAGCCGGGCCGGTGTTAGACTGGGAGACCTATCCCGTGCCATTCAGCCAGAGCACGAGCCGGGGTCAGATTGCGCTTGGATCTGGAGGTCCGGCCTCCACCCGAGGGCAGCTCTCTTTTTGTGGAAGGTGTTCTGGGATCGCCTTCCGACGAGAGCAGTGTTGAGCAGGCGTGGCTGGGGGATCCCTGCGGAGTGCGGGACGTGCGGAGCTGAGGAGACAGTGGACCATGTGCTCTTTCAGTGTACTTGGGCGATGTCGACATGGCAGTGGACAGGGATCCCGCAGGGGCTCGATGTGCGCGGATACAGTTCCTTAGTATGACGCGGCAGTGGCTAGCTAGTCCGCAGACTCATGAGGAGGGCATCAGAGCGACTTGCACGGCCCTTCAGATCTGGCTGGCAAGGAATGCTCGTACTCTCGGCCAGCGCAGGGTGTCATCGAGGTTTGCAGCAGAGTTTGCTCGAGCACAGGCCACGGAGATCAGCCATATCCCTTCCTCAGTTAGACCTTTGACAGCTCGGGACACCTGGGGTTCCCCCCTTGCTCCGGCAGCTCCTCAGATGGTGTTTTTCACCTGGGAGCCCCCACCCCCGAGCTTCCTCAAGGTCAACTTTGATGGGTCTGTGTTGGATGGCGGCTCGCGTGGTGGTGCAGGTTTTGTCATACGGGACCCGCAGTCTAGGGTTGTGGCCGCAGGCGGCTGCCACTTGTTCGCTACATCAGTCCCGGGAGCAGAGCTGCGCGCTGCCTGGGCGGGGCTTCGACATGCACAGGCGATGATGCGGACCAGCTCGATTATTCTGGAGGGCGACTCAGCTACCGTTATTGAATGGATTCAGAAGGGTTTGAGGGGTGAGAGCTCAGACCACCCCTTGATCCGCGACATAGTCAGGATGATGAGAGATGGGGGGGCCATCCAGGCCAAGCATGTATTTCGGGAGGCCAATGGGGCGGCTGATTGGGTGGCCGCCTATGCGGCCCACCATTCGGGTTACGCCTTTTGGTCAGGGGAGGGGGAGCTACCATTGGCACTCCGTGAGATATTGTATTTTGATCTTATTGGGTGTATTCACACACGGTCTGTATGAAGCACCCGTTTTAGCAAAAAAAAAAAAAATAAAAAATAACAATGGCTTAAGAAATTGTCAAAATTTTGTTAGATGATATATTAATCAACTAAACTAACATTATATCATAGTAATGGCAATATATGTGAAAAGTTAAGGTGGGTATTTTGTAGGATTAAACAACCAAAAGAAAATGGTTTGCTCCAAGTAAAAGAGGCCAAATTTAATTATTCTACTATAGGATTTCTTGTTGATATCTTACTACGCTATCCTGGAGAGACTCTTAGAACAAGTTATATCTTATAGTACAATAACACTCTTCATATTATATCTTGAAGCAATCCTTCATCAGCATAGTGGTTCTCCAAGCTATCCTTGATGGATTTGGCATCCATGAACTATCTAATACTTCATGAATTTGACAATTTTTTAAAATATTCATGAGCTATGGACATGGAAAATAATATATGTGTAAAAACCCAAAAAAAAAAGGGAAAGGGCGGATGGGCCGGCCCAAAAAGACCGGGCCCATCCTCCTTATTACGATCGTGCCCTAGGAAAAAAAGGGGTGAAGAAAAAGGGGGGGGGCGCTAAGGTTGATTGCCGGAGGGGACACCGGAGAGGAGACGAGCGCCGGAGAGGGGATCCGGCCGGCCGCGCTTCGGTGAAGACTCCTCACAAATCGAGTGAAGAGCTCTCGGATCCTCGGATTTCAACCGAGTTGCTCACGGATTCTTCCATCCATCTCTCGCCGGAAAGATCGCCGGAGCACGCCGTCGGACCGAGGTAAATGGGGTTCCCTTCCTTATGCTTCATGTTCTGAATTTTTGGGAGGTGTTGGATTGGGTTTTGGCCGGAGAATCATCGGAGAAGAGTCCGAAACAGGGTACCCCTGTTTCGGCCTCTTCCTTGTAAATTTTGGCCACCGCCGGCCGCCGGTTGGCCGGGATCCATGGCATTGGGGGTTGAATCGGGACTGTGGGAGGTCGGAGTAGGGTTCTAGGGCTTTGGTTGGAGATGGGAGATGGCGGATCCGAGGCCTTCTTCCTCGTGATCCCGTCCTCTCCTCCTCTTTCCCCCGTCGGTTGGCCACCGGTGACGACGGCGGCGGCGGCGTGGGCCACCGTGGCTGCTGTCGGGGGGGGGGGGGGAAGCCGAGCCACCATCACGGTGGCCTTTCCGTGGAAGAAATGGAGGAAGGGGGAGGGGACAGTGTCGGTGGAAGAAGAAGAAGAAGAAGGAGAAGAAAAAGAAGAAGAAGAGGAGGAGACCTCTTCTTCTCTCTTTCTCTTGGCTAGCCACCATCACCGGCGACTGCAATAGTGGCGGCCAGCGATGGTTCGGCCAGTGGTGTTGTCGGGTTGGGGAAGGAGAGGACATAGCCACCATGGCTGTTGCCCTTGGATCAAGAAGATTTGGGGGAGGAAGATGTACTCCCAACCGTGAAGAGAGATCTTCCTTTCTTTTGGTCTTTTCACCGAGACCGGCCATCGTCATCGGTATGGCAGCGGCCCCGGCTAGCGACGATATAGGCCGGAGGTACAATGGTGGGAGTCGGGCCACCCCGACTGCCCTAGATTTGGAGGGATTGAGATGTTCGAGGACCTGGTGATGGACCCCATAGTAGATGTGAATTATGGTTTAGAATATTTAAATATTAAATAATTTAGTTGTGATTTATAATTGATGTTGTAGGGGAAGAGTCAGTGGAGCCAAGAGGTTTTGATCAGGGGACTCAGCACCCCAGCTCGTAGGTTATGATCCGGATCCGTGTTTGTGTCAGTCTACAATTTCTGTAAGAATCCCTACATCTGAGCACTTTTATTTATGCATATATTGGATTTATCGTTGGATATATTTTATCAGTATGTTGCTATTTGTTTTTGAGCTTGTATGACACTATGAGGTGGGCATTTTGTTTATTATGAAAGTATTGGAATAATTAAATTGGGAAGGAATAACATATTTTTGAGAAACTATGAAAATATGTGACGTAATTGAAATGTGATTAAACATGTAAAACTGGACATGTAAAATAGGTTGGAATAACCTTGTCATGAGATAGCCTCTACGAGCTTATGCGTAGAATAGCTGCCACGAGCTTATGCGTGGGATAGCCTCTACGAGCTTATGCGTAGGATAGCCTCCACGGGCTTACGCGTGGGATAGCCTCTACGAGTTTATATGTAGGATAGCCTCCACGGGCTTACGCGTGGGATAGCTGCCACGAGCTTATGCGTGGGATTTGTGCAGTCTTGGATTGGGTCATGAACTTGGTTAGTCCAAAGCCAAAAGTGAAAAGTCTGAAAACTTGGGAATCAGAGTAATACGGGAATGGATCACATAATGTGAAAAAGGATTTGTGCATATGTACTGATTATATACACTTGTTGTTTGTTGAGCTTTTGAAAAGATGAAATGACATTTATTTAATGTTTGATTATTTTATTATTATTACTGTGTGTGGCTGTTGGGATTCTTACTGGGCTGGAAAAGCTCATACTACTCTTACTTTCTTTTTCAGAGGCACTGGATTTGTAGAGTCCATCGGATGGGACGAGAAATGAGATCAGCATGGAGTCTGACTGCCAGATAGATATAAGTTAATTTATCTTTTGTTTATGGACATTGGAAAATTATGTAATAAATCAGTACATTTTGGTTGGATTTGATTTAATTACATTAATCATTGATTTTAGTATTTATGAAATTATTGAAATTATTTGTTTATCTTAGGCCTTGCATGATCTTAGGGCACTGCTCTAGGGCTCATGCGGCCGGTCACGTACCGGACCCGGGTGATGGGTTCGGGGCGTGACAATATGATTGATTAGTAGTTCTATACATTGTTGTTATTGGCACTTTCATTGCTCTGATTTGTTGGTACATTGATTTTACATGAACCATATACATCAATATTTTATTGTTGTATTATTTTAAATTTTTATTATGTTAAATTTTTTGTTATGATTTTCTACCTATCATTCACGTTTCTCAAGAACGTATCTTAGAGCATAAAGGGAACTGAACAAAAATTTCCTCCAAGATGCTCGACCCACAACTGTTGAAAGATCTAATTATTAAATAGATCGGTCCAGTGGACCAGTCCAATAATCACTCACCATATTATTTTTTTATTTAAATAATTCAAGATCAAATAAGGATGCCCCTTTATCTATCTTATAGGTGCCTCGGTTTTGGATTCATCCATTGGTAATTTCTTTCTTGCAAAGTCCCAACCATAAACATCAATCATAGCAAGAGAAGTGAACAGTACATGGAAGATTCCTCTGAGACCGTGAATAATATAACAATAAAGAAAGAAAACGCATCTTCCTTGGGTTGTCATGTCGGTCTCCCATTGCTACAATACTATGCCACCTCTCTCTCTCTCTCTCTCTCTCTCTCTCTCTCTCTCTCTGTGTGTGTGTGTGTGCGCGCGTGTGTGGCCATGAGGGAAACTGATATCAATAAAGCAATCATTATTTATTGCATTAATTGTCTTTGCAAGCCTAACATCACCATGAGAAGTAGTCTCTCGGGAGTGTCGTGGTCATCTGAGCTCGGCCTTCCTCTTCTCCCTCAAGTTCTCCTTACTTGGAATGCATTAGGGCTCGGAGATGGTCTAGATCCAAATAATTTATGACCTAATATGATCAATGAGATAAGACCCGTATGAGTTTCTTCCGCTGTTGTGCCTGCATTAGGAGAGCTATGATGTGGGCATTTAAGACACAGAGAAAACACCAAATGGGCCACAAGAAAAAGACACGAGAACTTGATAAACCTGAACATTTTATGGCTGCCATATTTGGACATACCTCATGTTTGTGAGGCCATTTTCTCTCCTCCTTTTTCTACTGGAAAGAGCACATGTCGTCAAACATCATTGGGTTGAGAACCCCCTGTCTTTTGTTATCCACTTGCACACCATTATCCTGAGAAGGATATCCATAGATTAAATTCAGGAATTTGACTTGCTCTTGAATTGTTTAAACATATATGTAAATAGGCTATCTAGGAGTAAGGAACCTGAGAAAAGTCTAGGGGCCCTCGGCCATGCAGTAAAAAAGGTGACGGGTCCATCATTATGCAGTCTCCAGTGATGGCCTCTTCAAAAGCTACGGGCTGAATGGGATTTCTTTGGAGCACAGAAGGCACTGGGATCGAGGCTTGTGACATGCCCTCTATTTTCTGGAATTTAATGGCCAACCTCCCCCATCAAAAATATGTACGTATAAAAAACTATACATGCGAGCATGTAGAAGACCGGATAACAGTAGACATGGGAGGTAGATTCAGTACCCACCTGCTGCCGATCCACATGTCCATTAAAATCCACAGCAAAGTCGTGCATTACTGGGCTCACAGAAGCAAGCTTCATAGAAAGGAACTGCACATGGATAAGCACCAAAGTTTTCATTAAAATCTAGTCCTTTTATAAAAATCAAATCTATTAAAATTGCAGTACCTCAACTTGATTCTGTAAGGATTGTACATAGTTGATGATCTCATCTAACATGAGCGCCTTTCCTGTGATCTACTCATCAAACCAAAGAAGCAGCTGTAAGAAAATTAATGACTCACTAGCAAATGTACAATCCATGTGGAGACAAAAGCTGCATCAAATTTAAAGCTACACCTTGTCACAACCAGGAACCAGGCCTTGCAGCAGCTTCATCCTCTCACTTATCTTCTCTCTTCTCACCTGAAAACCAAGTTACAAAGCATGTTCGATGTTTTTCTTTTTCTTTCCCATCTATAATGAACTAGGCAAAAGAGGTATGCTCAAGGGTACCCTTTCAGCAAGGCTGTGACTGTCTGTTGCCTGACCTCTCCTTGCTCTGACATGAATGTAACCTGTCGGAGGCTCCTCAAATGGCTTTGTCTCTTTCACCTCCTCGGCTTTGAGCTTCTCATCTTCTACGGACTTCTTCTGCCTCCTGCTCTTGCTTTCCTTCGTATCCTAACAACAAGCATTAGTACATTGCAACTAAGAGTTACTTATGTTCGAGCAATAACCAATTAACGAGAAAGTTGAGGTCATTAATTTTCTTGGTAACATTAAAGGTGAGGTCTTTAACACTTTTTACCTTTGACTGAATAGATTTCAAGCTAGTGCCATTTCTATTCTTTCTCTTCTTCTCCATGGAGCCTTGTACTTTAGTTGTCCCTTCACTTCCATGAGGTTCAACCAACACTGAAGAAGAGTAATCCATCTTGGTGTCCCCTGAGGGCACTATTATTGCAGTGTCAAAAGAGCTGCTGCTCTCAAAGGTCCTGGCTTCAGTTGCTGAGGCCTCTGCAATGGCTTCAGGTGTGCTGTAATAGAGGAAACCAGGGGATGCATTGGTCATCTCTCCAAGCTGGAGTGGTAGTTGAGGCAATTTGATGGGACTATTTGGAATGTAAGGAGAGTCCAGGAGGAGAGGATGGTGGTGTTGATATGGGAAGGCTGCCATCCTCTTGGAGAGCACAACAAAATTAGGAAAAGGTGAGAGTTCAATGCAATGTGTATCTGAAGGCAGGCCTGGCTTTGGCTTATATAAAGATTGGAGAGATGGAGTAGAGAGGCTATGGGAGAACTCTGCACATTTGACTGGTCTTATCAATGCCTCTCTCTCCCTCCCTCCCTCTCGTGTCTGCTATCGGATGGCTTATCCCGGGACCGGGAAGGTGGGCTATTAAAGAACCAAACAGACTGCCTAGAGTTTCAGCATGCCGCTGTTTTTATCATTTCCCCGAAACTATTACGTTGTAAATTACTTTAAAAGCCTACGAGTAGGCTTCTGACAGCAAAGAGTAGCCAATCAAATGGCATTTCTGAGGGTATTCTTCATAAAATAGTAGGTTTCGTTCTCTACTAAAAGATGCGATATATCGTTATTGTGATAAGAAATAAAAGAAACATACATCCATGTATAAACAATTAATATAAAATGGCACACCATCCAGAATAAATTGAACAAACGCCAAATATAAAAAATATTCACAAAAAATTGCAAAAGAAAATAATTAAAAAATAGAAGAAAATATAAATTTATTAAAAAATAGAGCACAAAATAAGAGTTGAGCTTCTATTTACGAAGAAGGCTAACATCTATCCAAAATATTTTATCTCACCAAAAAATATTCTCTCCCTTTTTCTCTTTTTCCATGCCACACTATAAAAGTACGCCAAAGATCTTTTTAAATAGAGCATCAAGTAAGTGAGATAGTTTGGAATGTTTGATTTCTACTCAAATATAAAAATCAATATCCACTAAAAGATAAACATTTGATAACTACTAAAAGATAAAAAATAACTATTTTAGAAAAATAACAAAGTAGAATAAACAATATCTATTCAAGGTAGGATAACTAAATAGAACAAAACTATGAATATAATCCTAATATAAACGAGCAATGATCCTCGATGCTCTCCCGTATTGGGAAGTTCATACTGACAATGCAGAGCTTGCTATACAAATATTTAAACTGTTTGACCGGTAATTCTTTGATGAAGATATCTGCTAGCTAATTCTTTATGCAAATAAAAACATATCAACCTCTTTACAAGCAATTTTTTTTCTAACAAAGTGATAATAAACTTCAATGTGCTTTGTTCTTGCCTAGGATACTAGATTCCTTACAAATCGGATTGCACTCTTATTATCACAATAAAGAGTTATAATATAGTTAGTTTTTTGACCCAAATCATTGAGCAACCTTTTGAGCCAAGTCGACACCTAAACTATCGTCGCGGTTGCGCGATACTCTACCTCTATAGAAATAATACCAGATCCCAAGCTAACAGAAATTTGAAAAATTAATACATTCTCTTCTTCGCGTAAGGCTACAAATAGGTCGGGTTGACCTGTGACCTGACCCACTTAGATCCGATCCGACCAGCTTTAAAGGATCTATGGGGCCAGACCGGGCAAAGTTCTAAAATTGGACATGTTCTATTTTTTGGGTCGGATCTTGGTTTACTAAATTCCAACCCAACCTGATCTGACCCAACCCATTATTTTTTGGATCAATATTGGATCGTTTACTCTATGACCCGACCTGAACTCGAATATACCGTTAGCATATATTCTTATGAGTAAAGTGCACAAAAAGACGACTGCACAAAGTAATTGCTAAATAAAGTTGGCAAGAATAGTTCTCCTCTAAATTGATGTCCAATAAGCCCTACCATCGTACGCCAAATAACAAGTGCTAATCATTTACATTTAAGAAAGTATGAATCATACAATGACAATAACAACATGAAGAACTATTTTTGAAATGCTAGGCAAGGCAGTTAAGGCTAAGAGCCCAACAAAGTCAATGGGTTGGGTCTTGGCGGTGCATGAGCTAGAATTTAAATAGGCCCAAACAAGTGAGTCTGCTCAAGACAATGCAAAACAAATCATATAGTTAGTTTAGTCTGTTGTGGCCAAGCAAGGACTATTTTAGTAGAACTTGGACTGGTTCAATTCTCACGGTTCCTCATATAAGGGTCGACGCAGATCCAAAATTTTTAGGTTGGGACTAGGTTATATATGGACCCAACCCGAATGACTTGTTGGGTCAGAAATTTTAGCCGTAGACCTAATCGGACTCGACCCAATCTTCTACTGGGTTGGATTTGGGTCCAACATTAGAACCCGAACAAGGAATCGGGTTGGGTCGGGGTCACTCATGACCCGATCCAACCTGACCTATTTATTCCACTAACTTCGGCTAGTATGCCGTTCTATAATTAATATATTTATATTAAAAAGTTTTTCACATCTCTACTTTGATCCTTTAAAATTAAAAATTTAGTGCATTAGCACATATCTACTGTGATTTAGTATAGCAATTAAGATCTGTTCGAGCACCTAGTAATTAAGGCTTTCTGTCATGTCTTTTGATGCTGTTGGCTAGCTGGATCTGAAACAGGACAATTCTTCTTCGTTAATTTCCAGAAAGGTCTAATGTCCTCTATTAAATGTTTATGAAGAGGAAGGATGTGGAGTCCTAGAGTTATGATATAGCTAAGTTTCAAACAAGACCTAGAAGCAGCATGGGACTTGTGGAAAGAAAAATAATTGCCCTAAGTGAACACGTTCAGATAAGAGAGAACTCTTCCTACCTTTTCAACTAAAAATATTGTGTCAAAAGATTTAGATGCTTAGATTCTACGGCAGGAAGATGCCCAGGCTGTAATTTGAAGTCTTTTTCTTTAGCTACGTGGCCTACCTGTGTCCTCATTGGTCATAGACCTAAGGCCTTTTTCTTGGACTGAATTGGCCCTTCCCTCGGTTAATTTTATCATTCCAAATGGTCAGTCTTTACTGATCAAAATGAATGAGCACCCCCCTCGGCATTAATTTTAAAGGAATTGGAGATGGTCTTCAGAACAACCATCTTGAGACGGAAAGAATGACCTGAACAGAAGAGGTCCAGTACTCAATCATCGGCCCTTAATTTCATGGATCGCATGATGGCTCGTGATTGAGCGAGACTGGGATAAAGCAAGTTTAAACTGCCTATGAGTGTCTTAAGATGAAATGCTTGTGGACTCAATTGCACAGATAGCATCTCCTACATGACATGCACTCACTATGAACTCCTTGATGTACAAACCTTGACAACTCAAAGTGACTTGTTAGCTTATTCTGTGGACCTCTAAATCAAGGGCATATAGGATACAATCTAATTATATACATATCATGAAATAGTGAGAAACATGACAATGGAAGTGGAAAAAAGATATCAAAATCATTGGTTTGTGAGCTTTACCTTCCTAGTGTTAAAGTCTTCTTGTACCTTCTCTTAAGAAGTTTCTGTGAACCTCCAAACCCGAACTATCGCCTGTCAAGTTAATTGAGGCGGTCCCAAAAGGATGCAAGCTCGAAGCCGAGGGCTAAATCCTTCAGGCCATGAGATCAAACAGCTCACATGCTATGCTCCACTGATATCAAATCTAACTTACTTATAATGATAATTATACACAAAGAAATGAACAAGAAAAACGTTCTACTAGACCTGTCTGTCATCTGCCATGAAGAAGATGGTTTCAATCAGTCTGAGCATTACCCGGCATAACACTCGATCAGCATCAGAACAGTTACAGTACATCAAGGGTGACGAAAACCTAGCTTCACTGAAGGTGACTCGTGAGTCATCACTGTAGATTTTAGTGCATTCAGTACATACATGGCGAGTTTTGATTGGTACGTGGTCGGCTGTGTATCTCGTATCGAAGCTGATCTGGACCACCGGTCCAGTCTAACAGCTGTTGCGGTGATCGAGGCGAACCGAAGCGTCCACGTCGTGCACTGCAAATGCAATGCAAGGTAATTATGATATCAACTAAAGCCAAAGAACCGGGTCCGGACCGGCTAAGTCGGAGAATAGCTGGCGCCTACGAACCGGGCCGTACAAGTCGCAGGTCTACGGAGGCTAAGATCCTTTTGTACGGAGCCACTTGAGCTATGACTGACACAATGAGGAAAAAGGCAGCGATACTAAAATAAACCAACGATTGGGACGGTGAACCTCGTTTGAGGGCTGTGCTTTGTTTGACCGCTAGGTGAAAAGGTAGAAAGCTCCCCCTTGAAATTTGGGTATCACCTCATGTTGGTTAATTACTCGTATGGTTTGCCTTGGTGAGCTCCTGTCAAATGGCATCAAACCTTGTAATTAATATATAGGAATATGTATATATATATATATATATATATATATATATATATATATATATATATATGTATACACACACATACTATGAATACATACATACATGCATATATATATATATATACACACACACACATACATACAAAAAATACATACATATGTACATATAATATATATATATATATGTATTTATGTATATTGTTGTAGATTATTAATATTATTTCAGAGACCAATGATTTTTATTAAGGAAAAAAAATAGAAGACTGGGATATCTATTCCCTAATCAAGTTAATTGTTACCTCATACTACCACACTTTGTTCATCATATGATAAGATCCTATATAACTCACTAGTCTCACTTATGACACCTATTATCAAATATAAAATGCATTCTGAAATATTCATTTTTTAACTCAAAAAGTATATTATTTATTGCCCCTATACACAACCCAAGAAGGGATGAATTGGGTTTTAAAAAACAATTAAAAAGGATTTACAATTAAAATTAATTTTCAATATAAAGTGGGTGTCAAAGTGAGAATGAGATATGAGAGGAAAGACAAGACACAAACAACAAGCAAACACACAATTTTTTATAGTGGTTCGGTGCCAATAAACCTAGCACTTGCGTTCATTTTGCAAGAATTTTTTCATTAAAATTCTACTGTAATCTATCGAAGATTACAGCAAGATTATTTTAAATGAGCTTATAATCAATCTAGTTGATTTTCTCAGATAATTAACCAAAACCACCCCTTATCCAAACCCTCTCTAGGCTTGATAAGAAATGCAATCTAATTCAAAGTTTGGATGGACCTTTTTCTAAATTTCAACCCTTGAAATTTGTCACAACAAAGAATAAGATTTAACAATTAAAACAACTAAAGCTCCTTAATGAGTTGATTGAGACTTGATAAAGCTCTTGTGGAAGCAGTGGTTGGCCTTGAATAATGCTTGAAAGCTCTGCACTTAATTGCTCTTGATATGTAGAAGATGTGAACTTTTTGGCTCACACATAATGCTCTCTTTTCTTTTGTTATTCACTTCTTTTTGTCTTTCTTGGGTGTTCCCATGCATTTATATTTTGAAAAATAATTGAAAGACGCTTCAAGCCGTTAGAGAGGCTAAAATAGCAGTTGGGAGTGAAAACAATTATTCTGATTTTGTAAAAAAACTAGCTGTTCTACTGTCGGTGTAGATGGGTCGACTCGACTTCTTCAAGAGTCGACTCGAGAAAGCCAAATTTTTGTTGCACTCTGTCTCCTATTTGCTGCCATTCTAAGGTTGACTCTTGGTCTACAAGAGTCGACTCATAATACTTCAAGGTCGACTTGTAAATATATAGTTTTTCAACCCCTTTTATCTTTCGCTTGAGATGGTTCTAGGGCTGACTTGGATTATCCAAAGGTCGACTTGTGAAGGCGCACTAGTCTTCTTTGTTGTGTTGGAGTCGACTCGCATTCTCTAGGGATCAATTTCTGAAACTATCCAAAACTGATGTTTTTTGTTTAAGCCTGCAGACGTTCAGAGGTCGGCTCCTAGTGTTCTTAGGGTCGACTCCTTTCGTACTAGACTTCAAAAATTTGAGTTATATTCTTTTCTCTTTGAGTGTTTTGGGTTTATCTTGGATTCTTATCAACATTCTCGCACACTCCAAACATATGATTAGTGAGCTTTTTACTCAAATATTTTGTATCATCACAATCAAACCTTTTGGGTCAACAATCTTTCTCCTTTTTGATAAAGACAAAACCTTTGTGTATCAATAAAAAATAGTATTGTTTAAAAATGAAAAGATAACACATTTTTCACTGTTACCCTTTTTGATACTATAATTGAATCATGCATAAATAATGCTTCAATTTCTATTGATTTGTGTTTTTTTCTAATATTTTGCATCTTCTTATTGTCTTTGATTGTGTTCAAATGACCTCTTATAAACTTTTTTCTATATCTTCCTTACTTTCTTTTAGTTTGCTCTTTATTAGTTAATTCTCCCCCTTTTTGTCATTATCAAAAGGATAAGATGATTAAAAGTAAGTGCTTGAAAGTAAATAACATGCAAAAAGGCATATACAAAAAAAAAAAATGAATGACTTCATTGCATTTCAAAATCAAAGATACATATAGCAAGTCATACAGCTGATGTTCCTAGGATGAGAGTTTACACAAGACAAATTGATTTCCTAGGTGACTATTCAAAAGATGAAGATGAACTTTGATGGGGACACTGAATGAGAAATAGACCAATCGCCTGAACGAGAGTGGAAGCTGATAATGTAGGAAACTCGAACCTCCTTGAGCATTTCTTGAATCTTTGCCCCCAACCTCTACGCCTGAGAAGTAAAATGCTTGGCATCCTTCTTTACAGAGGTCTGCGAGGTCTTCATCTTCCTCTCAATATCTCTAATTCTTCTGAGCTGGGTAGTCACCAAGAAGCGAATGTCTGAGATGTCGTAGATCAACTCTACTACCATCTGTTATAGTGAAGACACATGGGGCTACAATCTTTGATGCATAGGAAATGTACCTTATGGTAAATAAAGGGCTCCTTACTCACCCTGTCTAAATGCACCAGATGCAGCCAACTATACGATCACCTACTCAACTATGGTCCTCACTACTCCTCATCCAGTCTGACTCGTATTGCTCTTTGGATGCGGAGGTTGGAAGTCAAAGAAATCAGTGAAGTCTCCTCCTCCATGTTCCAAATGAATCTCATGCTCAACTGAAAGCTTCGGTATCTCCATAGAGGTAGGTGGCTCGGTAACCTGATCTGTAAGAACTGTGGGCTCACTGGGTTCGGCCTTAGGCTATTCGTGCTCATTCCCTCTTGGCTCATCTTGTCTTCTGCCACTTCTTCTCACCTAATGGTCGTCAATCTTAGTATATCCCATCCAATGTAGTGAGCAGTCATTGTAGTTATTGGTGTGTATCGATGCTCTCGAGGTCTTTTTCTCATGTTTGACACCATGTTTCTGAAACACCAAGGTCAGGATCATGCCGTAAGGTAAGGATACCTTTGATCCACTCGTTGCCTTGTGCATCTGTCGAAACATAAACACAGGCATGTTCCGAAAATATTTTCTGAGCACATAAAACATCACCACAATGTCTCTTTCCGAGACAAAATCAAACCTTTCAGTCTTGGAGAAGAAAATTCTACTGATCATGTAGTGAAGGAGTCTCATTTCTACGTACAACTGATTTGCACTCACCTCCTCTAGTTCGTTGATGTCCTTATAGTCTAGAATGTGATAGAAACCAATCCCACGCTCGTTTCGCCTATCGGCTCAAGATCCATCAATTGGCATCCATAGAAGTCTTCCTAAGCTCAATACATTGAATGTAATATGAATGCCCTTGACTATGGACTCTAAACTCCCTACCCCAAACTTTGCATTCCCATAAAATTTTCTAACCAAGTTGGGGTAGGTTGAGATGTTCCGGGAGCATACAAATTTGAAACCATCTTCTCCAATTTTCTTCTAATAGCAAACCCCTCTTGATTCAAGAAATCAAAAATCCATGTTCCTCCTGGTTGTGACAATCCATGAAAAGAGAGGAACCTTACTTGGAGAGGGTTGAGGAGGAATAGGAGCCTCTTCTTCACAAGGTGGAGGATGGGGGTCGGATCGAGATTTCGTGCGCTGTTCTGTCTACCTAGGGTTTTGGTTCGCTTCATCTGCTGGGCAAGTTGCTTCCAAGGAGCCATTTGAGATCCAATCGATCTAGGAAAGAAGAGATTAATGGCTTGCAATGGGCCACTTTGGGAGGAAAAAGGATGGGAGAGATTTTTGAGCGGAGAAAAAAAGAGTTGAAATGAAGAGAATTTGGGACAACTCGGTTATAGATCCTGCATCCCTAAGTCGGGGACTCGGGGTCGACTCAAACTAATCCTCGAGTCGACTCCTCAGAAGGGGTCGACCCATCTTTTCGCATGAGTCCACTCGTCCACAACCTACACAAGCTTGAGTTGACTCCCTCTAATTTGAGAGTTGACTTATAACTCTTCCTCAATCCGAGAGGTTGACTCCTCATAACTACAAGTCGACTCCTTAGACTGGAGTTGGCTCTATAGAAGAGAAAAATCAATACAAACATAATTAATTTAGGGTCAAACAAGAATAAAATCAGATTGACCAAGAGAGATTTAGGCTTTTGTGATGTGGATATTAATTGAGAGGATCACACACTCCTAACTCACGTCTAATCATGCTAAATCTATCCTCACTAATGGGTTTGGTGAAAAAATCAGCTAATTGTCTATCAGTACTAACAAAATCAAGCATTACATCATTATTTTGAATATGATCTCTAATGAAACGACATATTACTATAATGTGGTTAGTTTTTGAATGTCGAATTAGATTTTTTATTGAATTTATTTTACTTGTATCATCACATCTAATAGGTATCTTATTATATTTTATTCCAAAATCTTCAAGTTATTGCTTAATCTATAAAATTTGAGCACAACAACTTCTAGCAGCAATATATTCAGCTTCAGCCAGGGACAATGATACCAAAATTTATTTCTTGCTAAACCATGAGCTTAAGTTTACACCTAAAAATTGATATGTTCTACTAGTTCTCTTTCTATCTAGTTTACATCTCGCAAAATTAGCATCTAAATATCCTATTAGATTTAATGATGATTGTTTCGAGTACCAAAGTCCTATATTTTGAATTTCAATTAAGTATCTTAAGATTCTTTTCACCACAGTTAAGTAATATTTAGGATTAGATTAGAATCTAGCACATATACATACACTAAATATAATATCAGGTCTACTAGTAGTAAGATAGAGTAATCATCCTTTCATGCCTCTATAAAGTTTTAAGTCAATATTCTTACCATGCTCATCTGAATCAAATTTGCATGACGGACTTATTGGGGTGCCTAATGCCTTGGCATCCTCCATCCCAAACATCTTCAATAGCTCTTTTGTGTACTTGCTTTGATTGATAAAAATTTTCTCATCCGTTTACTTGATTTGGAGTCCGAAAAAAAATTTTAGCTCTCTCATCATGCTTATCTCAAACTTCTCCTATATTAGCTTAGTAAATTCTTGACATAAAATCTCATTAGTGGCATCGAAGATAATATCATCTACATATATCTGTATTATCAAAAGATCATTGTTCTTTCTTTTTAGAAACAAGTAGTGTCTATGTTTTCTCTCATAAATTTATTTTTAGTTAAGAATTTACTTAATCTTTCATACCAAGCATAGGGTGTTTGTTTCAAATTATACAAAGCTTTGTTTAGTTTGAAAACATGATTAGGATACTTATGATTTTCAAAACCAGGTAGTTATTCTATATACACTTCTTCAATAATATAGCCATTTAAAAATATATTTTAAACATCCATTTGAAATAATTTAAAATTTATAAAACATGCAAAAGCAAGTTACAGCCTAATTGCCTCTAATCTTGCTACAAGTGCAAATGAATCATCATAATCAATTCTTTCTTCTTGTTATATTCTTGTGCAACTAGTCTTGCCTTATTTCTTATGATATTTCTATTTTTATCTAGTTTATTCCTAAATACCCACTTAGTTCTAATTATAGGATGATTCAAATGTTTTTTAAATAAATTTCTTATATTGTTCTTTCAAATTGATTTAGTTCCTCTTGCATAGTAGTTATCCAATTATAATCTTGTTCAATTTCTTTAATGGTTTTAGGTTCAATTTGAGATACAAAAGCTAAAGGATTCCAAATGTTCTCAAGTGATGATCTAGTTCTAACACCATGAGATGGATCCCAGCTAATCAAGTCTTTAGGAAGGTTGTGAGCATACCTCCATTCCTTAGAAAGATCATCATTACCTTGATCCTCGATTGGTGGATTTTTCCTATGTTCTTCTTCTTCATTCTCATGTCCATTGTTCTTGCTGTCATCATTAGCTGGGGTCTCCTTTAAGGTAACCTCCTTCCTCACTTTTTCTATCGCATCTGCATCATCACACACGTTTTTCTTCCTTGATGAAAGATTGTTAGTTTCATCAAACACAACATATATGGATTCCTACACTACTAAAAATTTTTTGTTAAAGATTCTGTATAGATTCATCAGATATTTTCTTGGTCATTGAAATCTTATTAAACAACTTTTTCAACCAAATTATTCCCATATCACAAGCTTCCAAATCTCAATAGAGATTCTATCATGTCCAACTACTTTTTCTATTTTCACTTTTTTTCATAACATCGTTTACCTAAAATACCCTAATTGTACGTGTAAAACTAAACCAAAGAAAAACCTAGCAAATCTCTAACCTCACATATTGCTTTCTTAACCACCTTATAACTTTCATATGCTTCTATATTCCTACATTTAAGCAGTCTTCTATAATACCCATTTAGCCTTAAACATCAGCTGAAATTTTCTTACTCGGCTGCTAGGCTTCCTTATAAGATAGCCCCTTTTCCGTTGATTCTCCTCATACCTCTATGGCCGCTTTCTTACTATAATTAGCCATCTCTTTCCTCATGGTATTCATTTCCATATATAGATCTTATTTTCCTTTATTTGACATTCTATCCTTAAAGGCCAGTTATTTTCTCGCATCACAAATTCAACAACCTATTTCTCGGGTCCCTATTGTCTTGAGTCCTTTTCCATTTTCTAATATACACATCCAAAGCTACTAATTTATTTTAGATGGTTAAATTCTCATCTAGTTTAGTAAGAAAGAAATCTGATTGACTAGTATTATGCTCACTTTAAAGTTATCAAATAAGAGTATTTTCCAAAGTATGTGTTAGCTAATAGTAGGTCATATACTTTTGCGAACTCCAAAATAGCATTCCCTTCATCATTTCTATCTCTAGAACCATGACTTTCATGTAACCTTTCAAAATATACTCTATATTTCTCCATGTGCCCATTCAAATTTCCTTCAATAAACATTTTTCTTCACTTGGAATGTTTTGAACTAGTCCATCCATGTCCTTCAATTGCATTACCTTGTAGCATCATCCTAATCACTAATCATATTAATAGACTTCTCTCTTAACACAATTTTTTAAATTCTATTTCCGACTCTCTTATTGCCTACAACCTTATTATTTGAACTCTTATCTACAATAATTCTTACTCCATTTTTATTCCTATATTTCCATTAGACCTACTCAAAAACCTAGCGGCCTGCCCAAGCTTGGCACATTTCAGACAGTTCTAGACCTGGTTTTTCAACCGGCAGGCTGAACCAGGCCAGAAATTTAAGCCCATCTTTTAAACGGGCCATGCTCGGGTTTGCATCGACCCAGCCCGAGCCCAGCCCGAGCCTCATTATTTAAATTAATAAATATATAATATTATATATGTGTGTGTGTATATATATGTATATGATATCTCTTAAATCCCCTTATAGTTTTACAAATTTACATCCCTAACTTAACACTTAAATCCTACTCCCATTGGCTCCCCGTCGTGTCATCCGCTCTCTCTCTCCCTCTCTCTCAGCTTCGTTGCGTCGTCTGTCGTCCCTCCCATAGTGGCCGCATGGTCCGCTCCCCCTCTCGCTATGGCTGCATCATCCGCTCCTCCTCTCGCCATGGCTGCATCGCCTACACCCTCTTTCACCACCCCCATGTCGTCTAGTCCCCCTTTCACCGCCCCCGTGTCGTCCACTCCCCATCTCGCCGCTGTTACATCATACCTTCCCAATCTCGCCGCCACCACAATCTTGAAAGCTTGAGGCCCAATCTGACGTCCAAAGCTACCGGGCTCAAGCTTTGAAAAGAAGCCTAAAGGTCAGGGCGGGTCGAGCTAAAGGCCTAGTTATTTTTGGTTATGCATGGCATTGAGCCTAACCCAAATTCGACCCAACCAGTTCAATAAACAACCCTAATCTCCATGTATCCAATGATTTATAACATATCTTACCAACTTCCTTCATCTTTTTTAATTATTATTATATATAATATAATATATCAATATATTAATGGTATGATTAATATAGTGTGAATATGACACTAATAATATTATATTATCATATGAGCTAAACAAAATCAGTTCAGGTGTGGCTCACAAACACACAACCTAAAGGTCCAATTACCTACTGCTGCCAATTGGCGTACAACTGCATCGCATTAATACCCCTGGCGGCTTTGCTCTGAATAGAATAAGTTCTATGGACGGTGAAAAGTTGGACCAACACCTTCCTCTTCTCACTGTGCCCTTCCAATGCCGAACTCCCCTGTTTCACTGGTTTCCACTTCTTCCCTCCCAAACTTTAATCCTCCGTGAGTGGAGCGCCAATAAGAAACATCAGGAGCTCAGAACTTCTATTGTCATCATCCCCCAAGATATGGCCTAGATCTACCTTATGAATTTAAAAGAATATGTATTTCAAATAAGTAACCATGGCAAAGGGAGTGTTTTAAATTAACCTCCATGGTACAGAACTTGGAGTGGAACGAAATTAATGAGGCATTGACAAGAGAGGGATGAAAACGAAGGATAAAATAGTCTTTTTCTTTAAATGTAGTTTTGTGAAATGGAGATGGTATGCTGACTGTATATTATTGTTTCACTTGTGGTACATGTCCTTGAGCCACACACCTAAAATAAGTCTGAGATGAACTAGGCTCCCATTGATTAGATTTGAAGTAGGATAGGATCAAGTGAAATTCTAATACAAGGGTCTTACAACAATGATATGAGCCTTGAATACGAGCTACTATCTTTAAACTGCTTTCAGATAAAAGATCTTCTAATTTGAAGGCCTTTAACATATGTAGCCAGTGGTAAAAAATTAGAGCTTAAATAATACGATGACCATCCATTTTGATTATTTGATGCATTGGCTAGAAATCTTAGATTACATGAATATGTCTTTAAAAAGTTTACAGATAATACATCATAGTCAGTGGTTTGGAAAATCAATACTAGACTCCCATCTTTAGATTTCTCAGGATTGTATCCAACTTCAAATCCGATCGACCATATCCCAATAGCTTCTTCTTCTTCTTAGTATTTTTTTGCTTGGTTGTTTTCGTTTTTATTTTTCCCTCTTTCCTCTTGGCTATCTAGTCCTCGTAGTTTGGCCTATTTTGTTTTAGCTACCCTAGGCCTTCCCTAAAACAAGCTGGATTAGTAACTCTAAGATGTTCAATCAGTCCATTAATTGCCAAAGTATTTTAGCTTTTGCATGATACTCAAGGTTTAAGTCCCAATTTGTTTGCAAGACAAAAGACTTTAGAGAGATCTTTATGATAGGTTTAAGTCCCAACAAAGTGGCCAAGGCATCACTAATGCTGCTATAATATTATAATCAATTACAGTTATAGTTCTCATTTACGGGCAAATAAATACAGGATTTTATTTTATTGTAACTATAAACCAATCAACCACTGGAAATGTAATTGTAAATGCAGCAATTACAACCACATGTAACCCCAATTACATGCATTTCCCAACTAGTGGAGCCTTATGAAGTATAAGCATAGACATTATAATCAATGAAAGAATGATTTTTCAAAACTTAGTCTGATGAATGAGTAGCTAACAGATGGTTTGACTGCAGCACAAGCCCTCTAAAAAGGGGACAAGATGTAGGATTGCCTTATGAAGTGCTCCAAGCACCCTTCTAGTATTCCTTCCAACTGGGAGAGAACAATGTTCTTCAAGTATTTAATCAATAATCAGGGGCGGCCCAATATATTTGGAGGCCTAAGGCAAATCCAATGAATGAGGCCTCTTTTTTTTAATAATATTTTTTTTAATAAATATAAAATATTTAAAAAAATGATATAGAAATAGATAGCTATCAAGTATACTATTTCAATAAAGATATATAAATTTAATAAAAATAGGTAAAAAACTTTTTTAACTTAATATAATTTTTAAATAAAAGTAAATAAAAGTAATTGCTCGAAAAGAAGGGTCATGAAACTGATTAATTAACTAAGATAATGCTTGATAATAGTATTTATCATGTCAAGCAAAAGCCGAATAGGAAATGGTTATCTCATGCCACTTCATTGTCAAGGTAATAAAAAAATTGCACCTCTCTATAAGAGAAAGTAGGGGCATTATGGGAAATTCACTCCATCCAATAAATAAAAGTCCCATCCCACCGTCTCCCCTTCAAGTGAGTACCCAAGCAGCAACTGCAACATCACAGCACAGCAACCATTCAACTCCCTCTAGCTCCTTTTCTCTCTCTACCACCCAAGAGGGGAGAAGAAACCGAGAGGAGAAAATTAAAAGAATCTCCACCCTCCAAGAAGTCCATCTCCGATCCCCCTATCTTTCTTCCCGATGGCCCAAAACCAAAAAAGAGAAGGGATGAAAGATAAGAGTGGAAGACGAAGGGGGGAAGACGAGAATGGAAGGAATGAGTATTTGTATAGCTGCAGCATCTTCCGGTGGGGGCCTTCCCTGGGCCGGGGGCCTTAGGCGACCGCCTCAGTCGCCTAAGGCTCGAGCCGGCACTGTCAATAATAGATGCATGCATCATCTATAACAACACAGTTACATTTTCCATGACATGCCCTCATGTCTGGAGACCGCTTGAATACTGTGCATATGAAATCAACATCCTCAACTCCGACAATATTTTCCGAGCGATGGTCTTGTTGCATTGATCATTCAATAAAACGTATCCATAGTGCCAATTCGGAGTGGATTGCTTTAATGACTTTGAAAAAATAGCCACTCCAATCCATTATTTAGATATTGTATCTGATTAAAGCCATATGAGCGCGATGCCTATTCTTGCCCTAACAATTTTTAAGCATCCGCAATGATCCAATTCTTTCTATAGAGTACACTCTGTCTACTTGGTCATCCTATCCAATAGTGCCACTTGCAGACTTTTTTCTAGCTCAAAACCCTACATATGACATGCCCAATTAATTATTTATGATTGCGTAAAGAAGGCAGCCATAATATCTCAAAATTATTATATTAAATATATAAATGGCTTTTACAACATTTCTTACTTCCAACAATCTTCTACTTGCACTAAAAAGCCATGTGGATCTTTAATCCTTAAGGCAAACACATAATGCATGCTTATACTTTTATGACTTCCCAAGTAACGAAAACCTTCCTACGGTATAAAGCTACCTCAGCAAATCCCATTTTTAGATACAAGCAATTATCTTATAAGATATAGAAATAGCGAGAAGACCTTATGGTTATATCATGATTCATCTAATGAACCAAAATCCTATTTTTAATTATTGAGAACCAATAATCTAAGCAGAATGGACAAATAGTCATCTCAAGTTGCCCCTTACTTTACACATATGTGCTAATTATTCTGTGAAAAATATAGCATCATATCTGTTTGCATAAATCTGGGAAGGATTTTTCTTATAAACCAATTACACCCATTAAAGCTCAACAAAATTAATCTATTTTTATATAGCTAGAAATGTCAACTGATAGTAATAAAAATAATCATCAACTATGAAGATGGAAGTGCGCGGGCATTTGCTATCATATCACAACTACTACTAATTGCTGGGAAAATAACTAGATAGAGATTGTTATCTCTCTTTCTCAAATCAAAACTCTTTGAGAAGGGATTCCATGAGATAACCAATTCCATATACTTTCCAAGCAAACTACTGTAACACCTACTAATTCCATATACCTAGGCATACTATGTGTGCATTTAAATTGGCTCATACCAAAGTCATAACACTAGTCAAACTTGTCACATCATCCATAGTAGCATAATCAGGAAGAATAAAAAATAACTACTTAAACCAATTGTCAATATCCACATAATTAGACCAATTGTTCATAATCATAAAAAGTGGGGAATTATCATTAAAAAACCATGGACCAGAACATGTCCACTATGATGTGACCAACTACCATCAATCTAAGCTGCTACTTCTCTAGCCAGGCAATCCCGCCATCCCATCACCCATGCCTGGCTTCGGTGCCTTTCCTGCAAATGGGACAGTCATGGACCAACGTTAGTCCATAGCCCAAGATAGTGAGTCCCACATCAAATAAGACTATAAACGTTAAAAAGTCTTCCGCTTTCCCTTGCACTTTGGGAACTAGATACTACTAGCCGTTCCTCTACTGGTGGCCCAGCTTGCTACAATCGAAGCAACCTTCAACCATTTTCCTGCCTTTTTCTTATTCTACTTGGAATGGTCCTGCTTTGATGGTTGTTGAACCTGCTACTACTATTACTCAGATCCTTGATCAACTCCCCTGTTATTTATACCACCCCTCTGCCTAAATGTCCTTCTAAGATGTGGTGCTTGTGTATAATGCACTTCTAGAGCTTGTTTCACAAGCTCCTCGGCCTCTTGGAGCTGTTGGAGAAACTTAGTGAGGGTCAAGGTCTTACTGTTCAGGTATAATTCAGAAAAAATGTCAATATTCAGGCAATGTTCAAAATATGGTGTCAATCAAGGTGTCAAGAAGGTAAACAAGTTTCTTTTCCTAACATTACTCCTACATTTGAGATATCGTAGTGCATGTTAATTAAAAAACCATATTATCATACTCATATTTCCTAGCACATGTCAATTAAAAAAAAGCATATTACTATTCCCATATTAACTACTTCATGACCATCCAAGGTTTGACATTCTATATTTATTGGAGCTAGTAAGATAATGAAGCATACAAACAAATGGTAAATTCCTGCACAAACAGAAATGGTTACCCTTTACATTGTGTTTATACATGCATGACATTTATGAAGAAGTTTTCAACTCTATATTTATCAAAAACATGTGAATGTGGATGTGGATATGAAATTATTCATCTGACATACAACTCAGAAAATGATGCCAACAACACCACTTTAGAAATCAGAGAGATCTGGAATAGGGTTAATTGGACATGAATTACAGTTACATGTCTTGAAAAAAATGTATTTCATTTTCATATGAAGGGTTTTGCAACTTTCAAAAGAAAAGTGCAACAAAGTTCTGTACACTCATGCTCAAAAGTACTATTGCACAAGATAAAATGCATTGCTTTCCACTGTGCTTAAGCAAGCTCAAAATTTTACTGAGTTGCATGCATATTCAGCCAATGAAGAATGAGAGAAATCATGGTAACAGTATATAAAAACCAGGTCAGAATGATGATCTATCGAACTAGCTCTGCCAGTGGAAAAACCAGTCAAGTACTCACCTTGAGGAATCAGCTACACCGTATTTATAAACTGTAATTCCTGCTTCTAGTTGAGACATCAATACAATTGTTCAAGTTCCTCCCTCATATAATATAGAACCCCAATAATTAGTAACTTTTTCTAATTTACCAAACAGAAGCAAGGTTTTATTCTTCAATAGTTTTAGTAGTTCATATGGAGAAGATGACAGCTTATCTAGAATCCTCTGCGGAATGAGGATGAGTCTAGACAGCCACCAAGAGAAATTTCTACTACCATTGAGACAAGAATCTTCCCCCTCTGCGGACAAGCCCCTTATCATTATGTCCAAGAGAATTGTTGATGTTAAAGTATGAATGATACCATGGACGATGTTCCATTGCGTCAGACACTGTACTATAAATCGATATATTTCTAAAAACAACCTTGTGAGAAGTTACAAACCACATAATGATTATAAATAAGGAGTAAGATTCTCTCAACAACCAAATATACCTATGCATCTAATATCGGACTTAAAATGATCAAACCCTCCCCTTCATAACTCCCTCTTGGACAAAACTAAATCATCAAATTAAGGCAAATGAGTAGAAAATTCTCATTGTGCACCAAAAAATATTTAAGCAACTTCTTCACCAATAATTATGCAAAGGAAATATTATTTAAGACAGCGAATATTGTGGAACATTGAATTACAATAACCATAATGAAGTGGTATAAGGGGCAAAATAAAATAGTACAAGAGCATAAAGATAAAGATAACATTGTTACTATATCTTTAAAGATGATAGCTCTGACAAGAGATAGGTGAAAATCTAGAATTTCTTACACAAATACATCAAAGCACATAACCAGGCCATCTTCCTGCTTAACAAAACACCTACTAGCAAAGAAGACAAGGCACTTGCCAAAGTGGTTGTGAAAGCACATTTGCACAGAATTGGGATGCACTGAGGTAGCACATATAGATAAGGTAGGCATGGAATAGAACTTCGACAAAACTGGGTACAAAACGAACAACTAATACTAGAGCACTTGGCTCTGATACCACTTGTTGCCCAAGGTGACAACCCAAGATGGGGGGTGAATTGGGTTTTCTAAAAAGTATGATCCCAAATTAACTTACAGATAAGTGCACAATTTAACTTATGTGAAAGGTGTAAATGCAGTGAAAGAGAATATAAATAAGCTCTAAGCAATCACAAGTAAATCAGTAAGAAATTAAGCTAGAGCAACTACACAATGCAAAAAGAAAAGTAAAGCAAGATGCACAAAGGAACACCATCCAAATACAAGCAAGTATAGTGGTTCGGTGCACTCCAAGGCACGTATGTCCACTCTCCAAGCACCCTCTTGGAAATTCACTATAATCCAGCGGATTATAGTTAGATTGTTTTACCGGGCTCACAATTCAAAAACTCACACAGTTGGTTTTTCGGGCCCACCAACAAAACCCTCAACTCAATTAGTTTTAAAGCTCACCAACAAAATCTTATAAGGAGAATAAGTAATTCAAAATTTAAAGCTCCTTAAATGAGCAAACAAAACAATTATGCTTTAGAGATGAAAGAAGAGAATGATATCACTTGATGGTGCTTTTCTTTTCTTCCTCGCTGAGATTGCTTCACTCTTTAATAAGTTGGCTAAGCTCTTGAAAGCACTTGGAATTTCTGCTCAACACTCTTCTTCTTGGCTTTTAACTGAAGCAATAAATGAACTCTCTTGGTTTTGCTCTTTCTCTTAAATGCACACTTAATTTCTCACCAAAATTATTTTTCTAATGATTAGTAGCTCCTAAATACTTCTCCAACCTCCAAATAGTAGTTACTAGCCGTTGGATTGAAAAAACTAACTATTTATAGCCGTTGGAGCCTTCAAAAAGACTTCTACGGAACTAGCTGTTAGGTTGTTAGTCGAGCTGGGATCGACTTGAGCAGATCTGGGGTCGACTCGAATTCTGGTGGAGTCGGCTCGAGCAGAGGTTCTAGAAGAGCAAGTTTCTATCAAATCTGGTGGGGTCGACCCGAACTCTGGTGGGGTCGACTCGAGTTCTGGGTGCAGAAGAACAAGTTTCTGTCAAGTCTGGTGGGATCGACCTAAACTCTGTGCCAAATGTTCAAGGCGTGTCGGAGTCGGCTCCAAACTTTCTGGGATCGACTCTAACACTGATTCTCTACATCTTTAAGTTAGATTTGTACATAAAACTGAACTTCTTGAAGTAAAAACATTGCAAGTCGTTTCTTTTCACTTAGGATGTTGGCACATAAATATTCCATCTCTTTAAACTCGAAAAAGATAGAATTGCACTTCAACTAAGGAAACTTGACTCTCCAGTCTATCAAACTAAAATTTAGGTCTTCCCTCAAGTTCTTCCATTAAATTTGTCTTTAGATGAGTTCTTAAAAGTTCTTTCAATTGTATCAGCAATGCGTATCAAGAATGTTTCAATTCTTTCTTCCTTAAACACTTATGTATTAGATCATCTGAAATACTAAATTTAAAAGCATTACTACAACAATATGACCTCAATGGCTTTGTAAACATCAAAATCACACTAGAATCAACACCCATGCAACTTGTTAGCCACATAGAGGAGATGACTGATGTCTGTCGATGGATAATTCTGCAACAACTTAAGATTGGAACTGAAGTCTCTTGTCAAGAGATGCCTTCGATCTAACCAGGATCAGCATGGCACACCATATTCAAAGTCGTGTTTCCTGTGTCAATGAGCATTTCTATTATCTTTCGAAAGTGAATTCGATTTTTTTCTCTCAGAGAGAGTGAGAGAGATTACCTGAGGGCCTTCAGTATCACTTAATAGTGTGTCCCAGATGTGAAGGCTATCAGCAAAATTCAGTTCTTGTGTCAATGGCAGAGTAATCCATCTAAATGCATAGAATTGGGGATTGACCTGCAAGGGCCATGTATATGCCTTCAAATATCTTGCAAGATAACTAGCAACGGAACATTCAAGGTAGAGACATGGTCATATTCAAAGTGGATGGCAACAGCTCAAGAAATACTAAAAATTAAAGCACTTCCCTAAACTCTTGACATGGAATTGTGGAAAAAATAATTCAACTCTTAGTGCGAGATAGTTTCCAGAATGATGCACAAAATGATAAATTTTAAGACATCAATGATGAGAATATACAATCACTCAAGAACAGAGAAAATGATAGACAAAAAGAACTAGCATCCTGCAAGACACAGTAAAAAAAATGGAATAACAGATAGGAGAATGCCTCAGTTGAGTTTGCATTCTGATATGTAAAGAGCCAGCAAGTCTAGAGTGTGATATCGCCTACTCTAGTAACTTAAGAACTAGATACTGCTTTTCCTTGGGGAAGATGCCAGCTGTCAAAGTCCTATCTCTCGGGTTACCCCCGCACGCATTGCAACGATCGCAGCAAAAATACACGCGCAGGGTCGTTCATCGTATGAACGTCCTAGGGAACGTAGATTTCAAAAAAAATCTGAGTACTCTAACTCAGAAAATTATGAAATCTAAGAAAAGATTAAAATTACTAACTTGATTAATTTCAGATCTACTATTAGAAATTGTAAAGATCCTTTCTTTACCTTTGAGAAAATAGATCTTCACTGTTATCTGATGATCGCTGTATTTGGTTCGCTTGAAGCCGCACAAGTGTCTGGCCTCTACAGGTATCTGTTGTCGGCTTTCTTGTAGACATGAGGATGACTTAAAAAGGGTGCGGTGTCAAAATCTTAACCAACAAACGAATATATATATTTTTTTTACTCTTAACATCCTCTATTCGATGAATAGTGGTTATAGGAGGTCGATCCATAGGGAGGCGATTGGAGTACACAAATAGAAAATAGAAACTTCATTAAGGTTTATTTTTTAAAAAATAATTCATTGAGGATATTCGATTAATCTCTAACCAAGCAGAGCTATTTTTCTAAGAAAATAAACAAAGAAAAGAAAGAGAGTTTTTGCAATTAAAATAAGAATTCCAGAATGCATAAAATAAATTGCACAATATTAAATTAAAACTTAGACACAGATTGCATAAAAGAAAAATTACTAGATTGCTTAAAAAGCAGAAATTAAACTGAACCTAGAACATGGATTGCATGAAAGAAAAATTACTAGATTGCATAAAAAACAGAAATTAAACTGAACCTAGAACATGGATTGCATGAAAGAAAATTGATGAATTTTATAAAAAGAAAATTACAAAAATAAAAATGGTGATTGGAAGCCTAATGCTTCTTCTCTTCTGCAAATAAAATAAAAAAAAGAAAATTGCATTGTTTCTCTCCCTTTCTCTCCCACGGTGGAACTCGCATTTTTTTTTCTTTTGTTTCTTTCAAGAACAGAGCATGCTCTGTTCTTCTTGGATGTGAGCTCCCCTCCTTCCCCCCCCCCCCCCCCTTTGCCCAGCCGAGAGCTCCTTATATAGCTCGCCTCCACCCCTTGAAGTCGGCTGAGGATCGAAACGGTCGTAGGATCGCTGGGCGCTGATCACGGAAGAGGATCCCTCCTGGATGGCAAGAAAAGGAAGAGACGGACGTAGGGGAGGCGATGACGCTCATGGGAAGATTTTTGAATGGGGGAAAGAGGCGGATGCAGGGGAGGCGATGATGCGGATGCTAGGATGCTTTGCGGATGAAGAGGACGGCCGTGATGCGGACGCTAATCCGGAAAGAAGGACACCGCAGGATCGTTGGGAGGATCGCACATGAACAGCTGGATCGATGGAGCTGGCCGCGGGATCACTTGGAGGAAGACGTGGATCCGCCGCGGAGATGGCTGGGATCACGGGCTGGAGCGGCTTCTTGATTGCAAACGTTGATGCTGGGAATCTCGAATCCAGAATAGATGCGGAATCATCGGAAGCTTCGTGGATGCCGGATTGGAAGCGGGAGGCTGAGATACCGATCTGGAAGGTTGGATGCAGCTGGAATGGGTGGAAGACGCTGGGAGGAGCCGATCGTCCGGGTCGCATGATCGATGGGAGGGAATTGATCATGGACGTGGTGCTCGGGGGATCCGATTGCTGGGTCACGGAGCGGACGCGGGACATTGGAAAAATTCTGGGGGCGTGGGAGGAAGAAAAAAAACAGTGAAAAAAATGAACAGTTTTTTTTCGTAACACTGTTCATATGAATAGTGTCATCGCGGAACACTGTTCATATGAACAGTGTTCCGTAAAGAAATTGTTCATATGAACCGTGATTTCAGCAATGAATAGTAACTTTAGGAATAAATAGTAATTTCAGCTATTGCTCATGGGATTGGAGGTTAAAAAAGTCTTTTCTTTTGTGATGAAGTGAAAGTGGTGCAAAGAGAAGGGATTCATGGCTAAAATATGCCTGATCGCAATTGGTTTAGATGAACTTCTGTCTATAACAATAGGGACGAATCGTGATGATGCAGTGGAAAGATAGGGAATGACCCAGGTTTTAGGTAGTCTTAGCCTGGAAGGACCTTCAATTACAATAAAAAAACTCAAATAAAGAAATACATCTTTTTAAGAGTTATATGTAGGAGAACTTTAGAAAATTAGGTCCAAAAGAGTGCTAAAATGTGCACAAATGTGCACTTAACACACCCCCAAACCTGAATTTTGCTGGTCCTCAAGCAATATCTTAGCTCACTTTCGCAGGCATCGCGGTTGTATTTGGCAAATGCAACAAGCCGTTAAACCCCTAGGTTATCCTAATGGACGAGTGTTGTCTCGTGAGGGTTTGTAGTAAAGTTACCCACAAACTTTATCAGTCAGGAATTTCCAATGTTTAACTCGAAATTTGAACAAGTATTATTGTATGAACCTTGAATTGCAAGGACAATAGAGACTTATTGCTATCATATTTAAGCAGGCTCTAACTCAAGTTCCATTACACCCCATCTATCTGCTAACAAGTCAGAAATGTAGTGAGGTGCAAGATAGTATCATTTAAATGAGTGGCTTTCACCTACTTCCAACATGATCACTCTAATTTCCAAGACTTTCTAGAGTTAAATGGTAATGAACACCCAAGATTTAACTTTTAATCAAACTGAATAATAAGAAGAATGACTTGTGCAATATCTAGCCTTATTAAGCTTTCTAGCTAACCCATGTAGCAAGTGTTAGGCCAATGACTTAGGGCACTAGGTGTAAAGACACCCTAACAAGCTTAATAACTCAAGTCAACTAGGCTCCAAGGCCGAATTAGTCACTCAGAGTTTAATCTAAGTCATCCTTACCTTTTTACGCGAACACTCGCCGCTTGCCAGGCAAGAAGTCCAGTTACTCAGTGAGAAGACTTAAACTCATTTTATTTTCTTTTTCTTTTTTTCTTTTTTCTTTTTTTTAGGGTGTTCATCACAAATATAACTTTAAATTATCCAGAAGATTAAAAGTATTTATATTAGTTGCAAGTTTACATACCCCACTATTCATGTGCTTACGTGTAGGTGCTAAATTATCTTCTATCATGTTAGTAGGAGATAGGTAGGACGAAAACTCAAGCTAGAATTGTTATCATATTCCTTAACTCAAAGCTATTGTCAAAGCAATTTCTAGTTTATACAGCCAAAAAGATTAAAATTTGAGTTAAAAATTTGAAATCCTCCATTTTTTATTTTTTTATCTTTTTTTATTTTTTTTATTTTTTATTATTATTATCTATTTTTTATTTTATTATTTTTTTATTATATTTTATTATTATTATTATTTAAAGAAGAAAAATCAAAAATATTCTCACCCCCATACCTAAATTCAGCATTATCCTCAATGTTGAGAAAATTAAAACGGTAATAGGGTAGAGGAGACATTACATGATATTAGACTTTGATATGGTTGAATAACTTGAAGATTGGAAAAAATATCCCCAAACCTGCATATTAGTAACTTATTAATGATAATTTTAATCTTTACATGTTGGGTTGCCTCTCAAGAGCGCTAAGTTTTATGTCTTCAGCCAGACAATTCTAATTCATTCATGATAGACAGGAACAAATGAAAAGTTTTGTGTAATGAAAAGTTCTATCAATCTCAGGATCAAATAGTGTTAACTTACCCCTTAATGACCTTATACCATGCATATACTATCAACAATTCATTAGATTTGACTCCTAAAATGAACAAGATCCTAAGAGAAAAGAAGGGCTAGACACAGATGACCACAACCATCACCACACAACAATTTGGCTCTATTAGTCTTAAAATTAAGTGAGGTTTAATAGCTTCTTAAATCTAGTTGCACGGAGAATTATTAGGTAAAAATTTCTAAAATTCTCTCCTAGATTAGACAGCTCCTAATCTCCCTTTCAGATTAAACTTGAGCATACCAGTTAAGAAGATCTAGTAACATCCGGAAAGAGAAAAGAAGGGCTAGACACAGATGACCACAACCAACACGACACAACAATTTGGCTCTATTAGTCTTAAAATTAAGTAAGGTTTAGTAGCTTCTTAAATCTAGTTGCATGGAGAATTATTAGGTAAAAATTTCTAAAATTCTCTCCTAGATTAGATAGCTCCTAATCTCCCTTTTGGATTAAACTTGAGCTTACCAGTTAAGAAGATCTAGTAACTAGTGAACAGGTAAGTCTCAGGGTGTGTGGTGGTGCACTAGGCTCACTTAAGTACCACAATTTTCATAATAGTTTTCACTATTATAAAACTAGTCTAGACATCACCAATTACTAAAGTTCTCACTGGAGTGGCCTTCAGTCGCTTCTTTCCAAGAGCCCATTGAGCTCGAAAACCTTAAGGCCAATGTCTAATTATTTTTAATATGATTAGGCTTAGGATATTTATGCACTGTGATGATTTTTGGGCTAAGGACGAGCGATGAAATCCAGACCTTATCTTTTTAGTGGGTTCTGCCCTTAAAATATTTTATGCAAATGCTTTACACTACATGCAACAATCATAAAATTTATTTTTAAAAGTTTTATGGCATGACATTAAATTTCTTTAATTAAATGATCAAGCAAATATATATATATTTATTTATTTATTTATTTATTTATTTTTAAATTTTTAAATTTTTAAATTTTATGTTTTCTTTTTGGTTTATTTAAAAATATATATATAAGAATAACTTGAATGTAAACTAAAAACTAATCCTTATTCGTCAGTCAATCTCCGAATGCCCGTTGAATAAGCTCTGGAGATTACTCCGTGAGGAGCCCCAATAGAGGTATGATAACCTCGGGAGATTGCACCCTATCAATTACTAGCAAAAAAAATAATTAATTTTTTTAACTTTCTTTTTTCTTTACTTTAATCTAGGAAGAATTAAATAAGGCAAGATTAAAATAATCTAAGAAAATAAATCAAAGCTAAAATTGAAAATTTCACACCTGATCTTAGTGGCGTTCGCTGAATCTTCCTTGTGACTCGCCTTGCCTCCCCGGAAACGGCGCCAAAATTTGTTGTCGGCTTTCTTGTAGACCTGAGGATGACTTAAAAAGGATATCGTTGTCAAAATCTTAACCAACAAACAAATATATATATATATATTTACTCTTACCATCCTCTATTCGATGAATAGTGGTTGTAGGAGGTCGATCCACAAGAAAGCGATTGGAGTACACAAATAGAGAATAGAAACTTCAGTAAGGTTTATTTTTTAAAAAATAATTCATTAAGGATATTCAATTAATCTCTAACCAAGCAAAGCTATTTTTCTAAAAAAAATAAACAAAGAAAAGAAAGAGAGTTTTTGCAATTAAAATAAGAATTCTAGAATGCATAAAATAAATTACAGAATATTAAATTAAAACTTAGACACGGATTGCATAAAAGAAAAATTACTAGATTGCATAAAGAGCAGAAATTAAACTGAACCTAGAACATGTATTGCATGAAAGAAAAATTACTAGATTGCATAAAAAGCAGAAATTAAACTGAACCTAGAACATGGATTGCATGAAAGAAAATTAATGAATTTCATAAAAAAAAATTGATTACAAAAATAAAAATGGAGATTGGAAGCCTAATGCTTCTTCTCTTCTGCAAATAAAATAAAAAAAAAGAAAATTGCATTGTTTCTCTCCCTTTCTCTCCTATGGTGGAACTCTCATTTTTTTTTCTTTTGTTTCTTTCAAGAATAGAGCATACTCTGTTCTTCTTTGATGTGAGTTCCCCTCCTTCCCCCCCTTTGCCCAGCCGAGAGCTCCTTATATAGCTCGCCTCTACCCCTTGAAGCCGGCTGAGGATCGAAACGGTCGCAGGATCGCTGGGCGCTGATCATGGAAGAGGATCCCTCCTAGATGGCGAGAAACGGAGGAGATGGACGCAGGGGAGGCGATGACGCTCGTAGGAAGATTTTTGAATGGGGGAAAGAGGCGGATGCAGGGGAGGCGATGATGCGCATCCCGGCTAGGATGTTTTGCGGATGAAGAGGACGGCCATGATGTGGACACTAATCCGGAAAGAAGGACGCCGTGGGATCGTTGGGAGGATCGCACGTGAACAGTTGGATCGATGGAGCTGGCCGCAGGATCATTTGGAGGAAGACGTGGATCCACCGCGGAGATGGCTGGGACCACGGGCTGGAGCGGCTTCTTGATTGCAGGCGTTGATGCTGGGAATCTCGAATCTGGAAGAGATGCGGAATCATCGGAAGCTTCGTGGATGCCGGATTGGAAGCGGGAGGCTGAGATGCCGATCTGGAAGGTTGGATGCGGCTAAAATGGGTGGAAGACGCTGGGAGGAGCCGATCGTCCGGATCGCGTGATCGATGGGAGGGAGTTGATCATGGACGCGGTGCTCGGGGGATCCGATTGCGGGGACACGGAGCGGACGCGGGACATTGGAAAAATTCTGGGGGCGCGGAAGGAAGAAGAAAAACAATGAAAAAAATGAACAGTTTTTTTTCGTAACACTGTTCATATGAACAGTGTCATCACCGAACACTATTCATATGAACAATGTCATCGCGGAACACTGTTCATACGAACAGTTTCTTCGCGGAACAATGTTCATATGAACAGTGATTTCAACAATGAATAGTAACTTTAGGAATGAATAGTAATTTCAGCTATTGCTCATGGGATTGGAGGTTAAAAATATCTTTTCTTTTGTGATGAAGTGAAAGTGGTGCAAAGAGAAGAGATTCATGGTTGAAATATGTTTGATCGCAATTGGTTTAGATGAACTTCTGTCCATAACAATAGAGACGAATTGTGATGATGCAGTGGAAAGATAGGGAATGACCCAAGTTTTAGGTAGGCTTGGCCCGGAAGGACCTTCAATTACAATAAGAAAACCAAAATAAAGAAATACATCTTTTTAAGAGTTATATGCATGAGAACTTTAGAAAATTAGATCCCAAAGAGTGCTAAAATGTACACAAATGTGCACTTAATAGTATCCACACGAGGTAGATCGCTCCAAGAACCTTGATCTCGTAGGGGTGCTAGCTTCCTTGTAGAGATCTTCTCTTGGTGGCTGATTTTCTCTCTCTTTCAATCAACTCCTTGACTGCTTTGAGAGGAAGAAGACGACGGCACTACTTCTTCTCCCTTTTCATGCTCATGCTTGGAAGGATAGGAGGAAGGGGGTGGGCAGCTGAATCAAGGGATCTCCAATACTACTAAGCCCTCATGCCACCCCTCCTTTTATAGGCATCTCATGCCTTAGCAAAACAAGAAAAATATTTCTCCAAGTCTTTTCTTGTTTCACCCCTCCTAATTTCTCCACACCCTTGCTTATTTCTTGCATACCTCTTACTTAATTCGTTCACGCCCCTTACTTAAAAAGGGATTGGAGAGAATCAAGGAGAGACAACAGGGCCTCTCCTTGCGCCGTGTGGCAAGCCAAGATGAGAAGGAGGAGGGGCGGTTGCCCCTCCTCTTGGGGCATGTGGAACCAAAGAAGGAAAGGAGAGGGATGCCCCTCCTTCCTTTGGGTGTGTGACAAGGAGGAGGGGCGGACGCCCCTCCTTGTTTTCTCCCTTATTTTGGCCTGCATGAAAGAAGGGATACTCCCTTCCTTTCATGCTTAAATTTCTTTAATCCAATTAGGAAATATGTGGTCCCTCTTAATTAATTAAATCCTAATCCAATTACGACCCAATATGTCCTCCAAATTGATTCATATGAATCCTAATCCAATTAGGATCCAAATTGGACTTCATGAATTAAGTTCCTTATCCAATAAGGTTTAAGCCTAATTGATTAAGCCCAATTGAATCTATCAAATTGCAATCCAATTGCAAATCCTTCTTCTTTAACTCACTAACTCTTAGTGGGTTAAGTCAATCAAATTGACAATCAAGATCTATTGTGATTCTAAATCGCAATCCAACCATCGAAACGATCAAAATCTCTAATGTGTGTGACCCCATAGGTTCTATTCTATCTGGTAGTGAGATATATTGTGATCTCCATCACAATATCATTGAAACTCCTTTTAATGGGTTGAAACAATTTCAACTCTTCTCTTCAGGGTTCACTGATCATCCAGTGAATGCTTTCGAGTCTCACAATCCACTAATGACACCTAGCAGCATATAGTGGCAACCCAATAGAACGGAATAGATGAATTTCTAGGTGCAGTTAGCATATGATATATTACCTTTATCTTGGATCCCAACAAAATGGAGGTTATGGATAACTCGCCAAACCCCATCGTCTGTCCCATGTCAAATTTATTTGACTCAAGTTCGAGATTGAAAAACTCTTTTTCCAAAACTGCCCTGGCCAAGATCTTTCGAACTTAGTCTCATAATTTACATAAGATTACTCCTAATCTATCAAGGTCGATAGATCCCATCTAGATGCAGTCCTAATCCGACAACGAACCTACTGCAGCCAATTTGCACCACAAGGACCTTTAGGGCCCATATTTATATGCTCGTCAAACTACAGCAACCTTATTGTAATTAGTTGAGGCATCACAGATCTAAGTACTAGTCATACAACTGCAGCATCAAGTAAGTCACAGACGAGTGGATAGATATTCAAGTGGCTTCTTGCCTTGGTCATGCTCAATACCCTTGTTCTCTAACAAGCACTTGCACAATCACTCCAGTGTCCTTACACTGTGAACTCAAGACTCGTCTAACAAGAAAAGTGATATATGCACTAATCTTATCGGATCGATCACCGTCCTTTGTGATGATCCATCGATCAGGAGCAATTCAGGAATTAACTACCTAATGACACATGTCTTAAATTCTCAACTTTTAAGAATATGTGTTGTCATCTTATTAATTCCTAGGATGATTCATGGACACATAATAACATGAATAAAAAGAATGCCCAATTTTATTTATTAATAAAAAGGTTAAGTACAAATTTTATGTCCCAAAATAATTGCAATGCGTCTGCCAAATTGGCTTATAGAGCATACTTCTAACACTATCATATGCACACTTACGATTATAGAGTATATTACTAGACAAATGATTAGGCCGACTTTCTAAATCCAACCTTAATTACGAATGCATACGAACGTTTCAAGGTCTGAATTACTGCAAATCATGTTCATGCCAGTCAGTTCGAGATACCACAGCATACGATGCCCTCCATACAAAGGATGACAACTCAGCATTAACTGCTTCAGTGGCATGCAGCATGGCCCTACTTTTCTATAATCTAGACTAATTGTATTGCCGTCATGCCCCTAGATCAGGTTGGTAGGGTAATTGTGCCCGACCGCTCAGGTCGGTTCAAGCTAGGAGCATCTAATGGTGAAGATCAAAAATGGTCAAATCTAGCTGGGGTTAGAGTATTGGGTCGGTCTATCACTCGGGTATCGAGGCAGTGCAAGGTGTCTACCCAAGGGTCAATTTGGATTTGAGCAAAAAGGAAGCAAGGGCTTTAACTAAGATCCCTAAGTATGGCTTAGAGAGAGAAAGAGGTTTAAAGAAAGAATCTCGGTCCAAGTCTTGGTCTAATCCTGATCACGGGCCCGATCCGAGTGGTTCGAGTCGACCATTAGGGAAAATGTCCAGATCTACTCGGTTAAGGAGAGTTGGGGACTATTTTTTATTTTATTTTTTTTCTCTTTGCCCAAGATGGGGTTGAACATGGCCTAAAATGAATGGACTCGGCCCACAATGGATAAACAAGGCCCAAAATGAATGAACACGTCTCACAATAATCATGGCCCACAATAGATGGACAGGGCCCAAAATGAATGAACTTGGCCCAAAATGAACACGACCCATAATGGATGAACAGAGCCCACAATGAATGATCACGGCCCAAAATGAGCATGGCCCACAATAAATGAATAGGGCCCAAAATTAACACGGCCCCAAAATAAACAGGGCCCAAAATGGGTACGGCCCACAATGGATGGACAAGGCCCAAAATGAATAACCACAGCCCACAATGGATGAATATGGCCCAAAATAAATGCAGTCCACAATGCATGAGCAGGGCTCAAGATGAATACGGCAAACAATGGATGAACAAGCCCAACACGACCCCAAATGAACATGCCCAATAATGAACAGGGCCCATAATAAATGAACAGGGCCCAAAATGGGTACGACCCACAATGGATGGACAGGGTCAAAAATGAATGAACACGAACCAAAATGAGCACGGCCCACAATAGATGAATAGGGCCTAAAATGAATAGACTCCGCCCACAATGAATAGCGATCTTGTGGCAGCAGCGACGACGCTTTCGATGGAAAGATGGATCTCGAAATAGGGGAAGCATGGGAAATCGAACAGCTAGAAAAAGGAGGAAGATCTGGGGTGGCGGAGCTCGACTGAGGTTGTGCGTGGCCACTGGAGGAGGGAGGGGAGGGAGAATTTATAGGAGGGCTTCTTGAAGGGATTAGGCAAGTGGCTCGTTCACCGCTGCGACTCTCACGGCAGTTGAGCGTAATCGGCGGCCGTTCAAGGAGTCCGCGGAGCTCCCACAAGTTCCCGAGGAAGAAAATCGCGATCGCCATCCTCTGTCCCTCATCTTCCTTCAACCATGGGCTAAAGTCGGCTGGGTCTGTCGATCTTAGTCCAATAAGGCCCATCAGGGTCCGGCAAGGCCCATTCAAGGCCTATTCTGACAATCAAAAAACTTGGCCTCATCCCATCTAGTTAATTAAAATCTTGTGATATTTTCGTTCTTACTTATCTTGGTAATTCTTAGCCTATTTGCCTTTTGGATGATTCAATTATTACACTTCTGCCTAGTTTCGTAGCCAACATAACGTCCTAATTGCAGTCCCACATCGGACAATAATAGAATTCCAACGTGGTATGATGCAGTCTCGGTTAGGAGCCCTGAGGGCCACAGGACTCGGCTTGGGACTCTGGTAGGAAATCGTCTTCCTGGTACAAATGCAAAAAAAAATTAAAAATTTGAAAAGATAATAATTTATTTTTACTATATATTGTTCTTCCTCAATTAAAATATATAGAAAAACTGCATACAGTCGATCAAAAAGCCATCGAATACACTTTATGGTTCCGGAGTCCGTAGTTGTCTTTTAGTTTTTTGTCAAAATTATAACCTTTACTCCCAATTTTGTGAACCTACGAGAACCTAATTATCGTGGTACTTCCCACACCGCATGGAAGGGATTGATGAATATTTTAAATTTTAGACACAGGATTCAAATTTATTATTTAAATAGTCAAACAAAGTGAAAATATTGTTATCATCCGAAGTGCATACATATTAGCCTCTCAATTTAAGATGTGTCTAGGAGTAGTGCTTTGAGATTTGTACAGTGAGTGATCTTTAACTATAGGCCATATGTTGAGGATTCTTTTAAGTTTTATGTAGAAGGAATGAAGGAGTTTAGAGTACTTTGATATCTATGTGAGGGGTGATCTTTAACTATAGGCCATATACTAAGAGTACTTTGAGATCTGCATGAAAGGATAAATGGAAAAATTTAGAGTATTTTGAGATATGTGCAATGAGTGATCTTTAACTATGTGCCATACACTAAAGATACTGTAAGATTTATGTAAATGGATGATTGTAGAGATTCAGAATGCTTTGAGATCTATATTGTTGGTGATCCTTAACTATGAGTCATATACTAATGATGCTTCAAGAACTGTGCATGTTAATAAATGAAGAAATTCGGTATGATCTATACTGTGGGTGATCCTTAATTATGAACCACATGCAAAGGATGCTTTGAGATCTATGCAATGAATGAATGAAGAAGCTTCGAGTGCTTTGGGATCTGTGTAGTAGGTGATCTTTAACTGTTGGCTATACACTAAGGGTGCTTTGAATTCTATACAAGCGGATAAATGAAAGGGTTCAAAATACTCCGATATCTGCATGATGGGTATTCCTTGACTATGAGACATATATTAAGGATGTTTTGAAATTAGTGCAAACATATGAATAAAAAAGTTTGAAGGGCTTTGAGAAGCCTTTGATGGCATTTCGATTGAGCTCCTTGAGCTTCTTTTAGAGGAGGAGTTTCGCATGGGTCTCGGCAATCTTGAGAACAAGCTAGGGTTTTGGGCTTCGTAGGGTAGGGGATCGCAAAGAGAGATTATGGTAGATTTATAGGATGGTCGAGGCCCTAAGTTTTCTAAGAGAAAATGAAGAACGTTGTTCCTATGATGATCTATACGTAGAGGCTTGTGAGTCACAATGGCGGAGATTCAAATTGGCATAGACTTTTGAGAGAGGAAGAACTTGTTGAGAATCATTGTTAGTTTTATTCTACAAGAATCCTCATCGTTTAGTAGTGATAAGTCTTATCCTTATCTTTTAGTAGTGATAAATCTTATCTTTTAGTGGGTGTTGAATTTAAGTAGAAATCAAAATGGTGAAAGAAATTTTTTTTTGTTTAGTTCTTTTGAGAGAGAAAGAACTTGTTAAGAATCATTGCTAGTTTTATTCTACAAGAATCCTTATCGTTTAGTAGTGATAAGTCTTATCCTTATCCTTTAGTAGTGATAAATCTTAACTTTTAGTGGGTGTTGAATTTGAATAGAAATCAAAATGGTGAAAGAATTTTTTTTGGTGGTAACCAAACATTAGAAGAAGTTGAATAGAAAAAGGCCATGCTGTATTTCATGTAAAAGCTCTGGGCAAGTTTTTTTTTTTGGTAAATAGCTCTGGACAATGTTTCAAAAAAGAAAAAGAGAGTTTTCTAACGTAGAATTGAAAACAATGTTCCTACAACAATCAAGATTGTGAGTCAGAATGGCCGAGATTCCAATTAACAAGGACTTGTGAGATTGGAAGAACTTTGAAGATTTATAGCAAAGTCATTGTATATTCCTTCATTCTTAGAAGAAATTATTAGATGGATTTGAACCAGTCCATATCCCAAGGCATGCGTACTATAGTTAACAGGATAAATTCTCACCTCTATTTTGATATTGAATTGTTTAAATACAAGGAAGGATGCTATGGCAAGTGGCTATTGGACTAGTCTGCTGGATCTAGTTCATGTAATAATATTTTGGTTGGCCTTGAGTGGATTGCCTTGTCCCAAGCCGGCAAGTAAGACCCATGAATGGAGTAGGAGGTTCTTATGGTAAGCTCATGGTCTTCACCATCCTCCTCCAACGGTCACGGCCTAAAGGACATAGAGAGGAAGTCTCTTCTAATAATGCCACTACTTTATAGTCTAAAAATATCCTCTCTTTCTGGGAAAATGGCAATAATCTTGTGGGAGATGTTTGACCATCCAAAAAACAGCAATAATCTGGAGGCCCTCATCTCCCACCTTAAGGCCTCCACCATGCATGTCCATCTGGGCCTCGCCGATGCCGAGTGCACCTGCCTTAAGGTCGAGTTTGGCTTCGCCTTCTTCTCCGATCTCCATGCCATCCTCACCCTCGGCCTCCCCAACTGGCACTCCCTCCCCCACCCTCGCGCCTCCCTTGACCTCCATCGAAACTATCTATAAGCAATGAGTTTCAATGTATTAGGTGTATCCGTTCTTTATTTGAAGATTTTATAACCAGAAAGAAAGACCTCTTTTTTGAAAGTGAATCAGGCATTTCTCAATCAGGCCTCCGATTCCAAAGAGTTGATTCGGCAACTTCCCTTTGCTTCCCTCACCTCCATCTTTCTCCCGCACCAACCTCTGACCCTGCTCCAGGGAAGAGGACCGCTGATAATACAAAGGAAAAGGGAGGCGGGGGGAGAGAGAGAGAGAGAGAGAGAGAGAGAGAGAGAGAGAGAGAGAGAGGAGGGTTTGGAAGGTTGAGGAAAATGAATATGAGAGAATGGTTGAGGTGGCGGGATTGCTGAGGTGGTAAGCAATTATTGGCCATATGAGTAGATTAACTCTAGGCAATACTCTATTTTACGGGCAGTTATAAACAAGTCAAGCTAAAGAAAGTTGCCTAGCTAGCTCAAACTTTCCTCTTTTTGTAACCAACTCAACCCTGACATAAATCATTTAATTTTGAATCAAACTCAAGCTATTCTCAAATAGCTTATTTAAAAGATCCAATAAGATCAAGAGGCCTCTCTAGGCTTTCGTGTATATACTTCAAGCTACTATTCACCATAATATCTCAATATTATAGCTTCTCTTTGAAAAAAAATGGAGTCTGTAGTTGAAATGTATACATGTAACTTGTATTGGTCTTTAACAACTATGATATGAAATAAGCTCTTATTTATTAATAATAGCTACAATAATATAAATATATTAATTGTTTATTTCAATTTAAATAAAATTACTTGGAGAATGAAGACCTATCAAACCAATTCCAAATAGTTAGGAAAAACCAGATGGTTGTGGCTATGTTTATATAAATGAGTCAGCTCAAGCATGAGCTTGCCAAACCTAATACTAGCTTGACTCGTTTTCAAGTCAAGCAGTCTAAATTTGAGTCCAACTTGAGTTGCTCAAAAACAGCTCACTGCTTGATAGTTTTAATCACGAACAACTATTAGAGATGTCTAGGATTCAAATCCTGAGTATCACTCAAAAGGGGGGAAAATGTCAAGACAATGCACTACAAAGAAGCAGCATCACAAGATCGTTCAAAATCTTACCTTCAGCAGGATTGTGCTCCTACTAATTTTTATATCATCTTTTTTACCTTTTTTTTTTCAAATCTATCAAAAATGGCTTGAACTGGCAGGTTGGTTGCAAGGAGGTTAATTTAGTTATCTTTTAGAAACTCCACATAAAATATGTGATAAATGTGGAAGAGGTTGAGTTTCTTGTTCAAGAAAAAAGGGCATGTCCTGCTTATTCTCAAAGCAGTTCATATCTCCCCTGGATGATTACAAGTTTCTATTTGGCATGCAAAAAGATTTTGACCGCTCTCATGCTGCATTAGATAAAAGGCAAGTGAATGAGTATAACACGTCTCCAATGCAGAATGAACTGAATACCTAGTACACTGTGATAAAATCTTAGAAGATGATTCATGCATTGCTGCATTTAGAGAGAGATTGATCTTACATGGAACTTGGTGACCTCTATTTGATGTTACCAAAAATTCTGTGGCATGACAAAAAGTCTGTTCGGCTGCCCGAGGCATTCAAATTCAATTTGGGCCAAGACTCAAGAGTACCCACCCCAATTAGGGCATGTTTCGTTAGAGGACATTAGACTCTAAAATGGGAACATGAATAAATGAGTCCAATTACAGGCATTTGGTATGGAGAGATTCTGATACCTATTTTGATTCCAAAAAGATTAGGGGATGCTCCAATCCTCCAAAACCAAATATCTACTCTTCCTTAACATCCAAATTTCATTTCGATTCTGATTCCAGTCATGAACTAAATATGTTGAAAAATATAGCCATTCCGATCCCTATTCTGATTTATTCTAATTTAGATTCTAGTGGCAAACCAAACACGTCCTTATTTGATTGGTCCGAAGAGAATCTCACCTGAATACCTAATGGCCCAATTTCAGAAGAAAAAGTGGGAACCGGCTCTAGCCAAGAGCCGAATAAACTGCTGTGATCTGGGCTTCTAAGCAGCCCACTTACACCAAACCAAGCAGGCCGAAAGCCATGTCACATACAACAGAGGTAAACAAGATTTCTACCAACGGATCATAAATGGAACTATATATCAAAAAATAAAGAAATGACGAAAAAACAATTATAAATGGAATTGATATTTAACCCAAAAACTGAAATTATACCGTTCTCCAGAATCAGTTGAGTGCTTTAGCTAGGCACTCCATGAACCTTTTCGTTCAAGCTGAGACGGATGCTAAAGTTGTGGAGAAAAGCCACGAGATGGTTCGACTGATCTGATTCCTACCTGAAGCGGGATTAAGATTTCATAGGCTATTTCGTATAGGTGACAATCAGTTTGCACATAATGTTTTCAGAGCAGATCTCCGCAAGATCACCAATCCCAACTTCCATTAGAATATTTTACTCAGACTCAGCCAACTAAATATAGTCTTCAACCACAATCTCTTTCCCCAAAGATAAGGGCAAATAGAAACATTTCTGTCAAATTCCCAGGTTTTCATCAATGAGCATACGTGGCCTTCTTTTGACTGAAGTTGACATGCTGTGGATTTGAAAACCACGTTTTCTCCAATTCCCCCACTATGTGCAGGTGATAGAAGACTTCGGCATCAGCATGCAGGATGCTTGGTTCCAGCACTGTAACAGGAAAAAGATCTTAGAGCATTAACTCGCAGCCCAGGAAAGAAGTGCAGATAGAACTGTCCTTCTATAGAAGGATGATTCACATTCTTTTGTTCCCCCTTGAGAACTTGCATAGACATCCAGAAAGGGAAAGAAAAGTGCACTTTATTGCAGATAATTTACCAGTATCTGTCCAGTATCAGCGGATGCCTTTCTGCATCTTGAACCTGGAGACAGGCTTGGACGGATATGACCCAGAAGCCTGCAAAACAACATTAGTTTCATGAGGATTTGAAGTAGCCATCCAGGGCACCTAGGTTTCAGTTAATTAGGTGTAATTCCTTTGCAAAGATCAGAGGCTAGACCAGTTCTGTTGTACTGGACAAGCTGTGCTGGAATTTAGCTGCTAGAATTTGTAGCGGAGGAATAGCAAGAAGAAAACTTCATGAAAGGAATAATAAATTTTTGTCACTAATAGTTCAAAGTGGTAAGAGGAACCAGAGTGCAACCATGGTCCAGGGAATACATGTAACACCTCATTGTAGGGGTCCCTGATTTTGTTACTGCAAAAGAAGTGGAGAATACACACAAGAAAAATATTGTGCAGTTGTCAGTGTACCTGTTCTGGGGTGGGGCTTTTGGCTGACTGGACGGGTGCGAGTCCATGACTATGTTCAACAATAGAGCCTGTAAATGCCTGCACATGGCAGTCGGTATACTCGTAATGAGATTTAAATCCTCAACATGAGTGGAAGAATTTAAGGCATAGAAGGGACAGGAGACACACCCTGTGACTACTTGAACCAATCTTAGAAGTTTGGCTTGCAGAATTTTCAGAAGAATCCTGCAAAATAGCTCCTGCATCAGTTGCCGGATTTGACCAGAAGAGATCACTGATGAAGATACAGATCTCAATAAAAGCAGAAACCAGAACTGGCACACAATACATATAAGCATGTTAAGAAGAAAATCATAGACTCCTATTGCTTCAATAAATTTAAAAATTTCCACGCAATCATGGAGATCATCCAGCGCAACACAAGTTCTTCCTACATTCATGCCAGCCATCTGTGCTGGCCTGTCATATGTACTCAAAAGGTCAAATGCCATTGTTACCAAAAAAAAAAGTCAAATACAATTCAATAAAAATCCACGAATCAATATAAACACTTGCCTCCAGCTTCGGGATAGAAGCTTTGTGAAGATTTTCCTTTCGCTCAGGTGGCAACGGAGACTTCTGCATACTGTCAGGCTGTTCTTTGTCACACTGAAAGGAACCAGCTGAAAGAAGAACATGACAGAAACCAGTCAAGAAGTTTCAAGAAGAAAATTTAATGTTAACATTATGTCGCTTTAGCCAACTGAAAAAATTATCTCAGCTGGTCAGCAACACTCTTCTCTTTGGGAAGTCCTGAGTTTAAGTCAGGATGGTGATGCTCACCATATTTCCCAATAAAACAAAGGAAAATGTTACTTTGATACCTGCACTGCTAGAATTTTTTACTTTCCTTTTTTCTTTTTAAGTGAGATTTGGGATAGATTCAAGAGAGATGACCATTTTAGGAGCCCTTAGAAATATAGGTGATCTACTTCTCTGGCATAAAGAGGACAGGCTAGATAAATGATTATTCTAAAGCTTGTTTATTACTTCTCTCTCTACTCTCATCTCCTCTTTCTATCATCTTCTTCTAACCCTGTTCATCTACCTCTTCCCCCTTCCGAGCCCTTCACTACTACATAACCAGCCATTTGCACAATTCTGCTGTCCATTGGGCCCTTGTGACCAGCAAAGCGAGGCACTACAATCAACTGAAACCTTCTGATTAACCTAGATTGAATCAACATCCACCAGTGCTACTTTTTCTTCCCCATCAACCAGCACCATGGTATCACTTCATACATCAAAACCTAGTCCTGGGGACTATATAATACAGCAATCAGAAAAACTTCTTTCAATACTTCAAATTACCTTGTACAGATTATAAACTTAAAAGAAAAAGCAAAATATCATGATAAGCAATCACTACATATCATTATGTTCAATCTGTTTACATATAAGTTTGATATGATGATATGCAAATTTCAGAATGCTGAACATAACATGACTCATATGACAAAAATGAATAGTTAATAAATTGCGTTCAACTCCCACCAATATAAACAGATTGTAAGACAAGTAATGTAGGGTATGCAGGATACTGTTGAACTAACCTTTGGTAGAAAATTGCATGCTTAAATCTGCAATCTGAATTCAAAAACATACACATAATAAGTTAATGCAATGAAAAATTTGGGACAAAATAGAAGTCATCAATGAGAGCCAAGCAGTAGAATTGGGCATTTCCTGACCTCTAAACTTTTGTATTGTGTTCGATGACTTATTTTTTATGTCATCATACATGGAAACCAACTCAATCACAACACACAAGATTCTGGACTGATCAATCACAAAAGCATGTCTTCAATTCAGGCAATCAAACCTTACCTTTGAAGCTTCATTTTTGTCATCATTAACATTACTCTGAAAACTATCCTCAGCATCTTCATCACTGCCAGATGCACTTCCATCTTCAATTTCTTCCTTTTCAAGTTCATCTAGCTTTGCCATAATTCGAGCATGCACCTCGTCTTCATCAGGCTTTCCTGAATTGTCTTCTTTGGAAGAGTCCAGAGGATTTGAAACTGATATGCCCGGAATCCAACAGAGCAAGAACTCAGAATTATCCCTTGCATATGCAGACCATTCATAACTAACCATATGCACATACTAACTTAACTTAAAACTTCCTTCACATCTTTTAGACATCTCTATACAGATAAAGTTTCCTTCTCATTTTTTTTTCATGTCCTGAATAAAATTTTGTGGAGTCACTAATTCAAAGTTTTTCACTTGACCAACTTATTACAGACTGATGGAGATACCTAGTCTGTACTGTTGTCATGTGCATACACACACATTAGTTGGTCATGTACTATATTCACATATAATAGAAAAAAGAACCATATCTTAGTATAATCACAAAAGCTTGGTGAGCACCTCAAAATAAACTACCAAATTACTGCAATATGCTTATCAAGTTACATGGCCAGAGAGTATGAGAACTTTATTTCAGATTAGTTACAAAGATTGGAAATATGACCTAGGACCTTGGATCATCAGCTGCCAATTTCCACCACTTAATCTGATAATGCACAACATTACCTTTGCTAGCTAACCTTGTTTAATTTTTACTGCATCGAGTTAAGCTATAAAAATTGCCAAAAAGGTTTCTCAATTCCAATACTGACATGGTTTTCCTGTTCAACACCTTAATAATAACTTTGATTTACAACTTAAATTAGAAGTGAAAATTTTTGACCTGACTCGTCAACCCCACCCACAAACGACCTGCGTTAGGCGGGTTTGGGTTTCACTCGTTTAACCTATTTTGACCCATTTAATAATTGGGTCGGGTCATGACCGACCCATTTAACCCATTTAAAACCAGCTTAACCCATTTCTGTCTCGTTTAACCGAACCCACTTAACCTGTTTAACCCGTTTAAATTGATTTAATCTATTAAAAACCCACTTGACCTATTTAACCAGATTTGAGCTGCTTAATAAACAGGTTATGCAGGTCGGGTCAGGTTATCTATTTAATAAGCAAGTCAGGTTTAGATCCAAATTTTTGACCTGTTTAATAGACACTTTGGGTGCGGGTTAACAAATTTTTTACCCAACCCGAGTCCAACCCGACTCTATCTAACCCGAACGCACCCGAATTGCCACCCCTCCTATATGTTGGATGATATTAACTTGAGAAAAATTTCTTGTGGACAACAAATAACAATTAAACTATCTTCTTTAGTTTTCCCGATCATCAGTTGTCAACATTGACTGTAATCTACTGTGTAAGATCTGTTATGAATTATGATCCTTCCCTACCTCCTGCCTCCAAATGCACTTTGAGCTCTAATTAGAGTGAAGTAATATTGCTAATAGCCAGCAAAATGCATCCATGTCTCTAGAATGTCAGGAATTTATTTCTACTTGGTTTGCTTGAAACATCAAATTAAACATCCTATGGCTCCTCTTTTCTCTCATTCTATTTTTAAGAACTTTTAAAGTTAATTGTTCCTACTAACTTTCCCTTGTTCTTGTACTGATTTGACTAGTGCTTTGAATTCAACTATTATGACTCTTTTATTTATGCTATGCATGGAGACTTAGTTTTCAAACTATTTAGGGTCTTTTCAGACCATCATGTCTCTTATTTTGAAGTTGTGTATCCTTTTTCGGCGTAATATTTCTTGTTTTCTAGTTATTTCTTCAACAAATTACCTTCAACCCGTGGTCCTTGAACTGTTACATAATCTCTTTCAGTGTGTACAGGTTTTTCACACAGTAATGCTCAACATTGTCTTTTTGAGCCATTAACCCTCTTCTTTCTTAAAATCTACCTTCTAAGATTCACATTGCCTTTCGGATGCAGAATATTTTTATCTATCTGGTATGTATGTTCAATTGGTTGAGTGCAATAGCATGCCAAGTTGGTCTGTCACTTTGCACTTCCATATCTTTAGACACAAGTTGCAGAGTCATCGTGATAATTACAACCAAAAAATTATTGCTTTTTCTTGCCTTACAACCAACTTTCAAGACACCTGGTTTCATTTGGCCTCCACTTTCACTTCAAGTATCAAAAAGAATATAGACAGACTTATTGCAACATTTAGCTGGTGAAGCTACATGTCTGTCCATACCATATCCAATGAACATCTGGATGGATATGAACCTCTCCCAGAGCTTGTAGTGTGGCCCAGGCTAGCACAGCCAAGTATTGAATATCAGATTGCGTGACAACAAACTAGTTTAGCCATAACTTTATGCTTGGCAATGAAGAAAGATATAAAATAAACTATTTTGACAAGGAAAAGCACCATTAAATCAATAATTTTAACAACATTGTGATCTGTTAATGCATCTTTGTCACTAGTTTGAGCCAATTCAAGGCCAGCTCATTCATGTGAAGCTGTGCCTCATCTTCAGTCTTCCATTATTAGATCAATAACTGAGGATATATGTGTTCATACTTTAGCAAGAAGCAACTACCATGTATATTGATCGAGATTCAAGTTCATGCCCTGATACATAGGAGGGCTGCAACTTAGAGACTCCTCTTATATTTACTATTACCTTTGTTGTCAATCTGCAGTATTTACCTTTTCTTTCTAGTTATCTTTAGTTTCTATTGAGTTATGCTGAATAAAGGGCTGACAGCAAACGATCACAGATCTTATTTGACAGCTTGATGGGAGGGGGTGGGGGTGGTAGGGTTTCTTGCTGTTATAAATGAGGGTACTGTTTGTGTGATAGACTTAAGACAGTTGATCAATGAAGATTGGTAATCTACAGAACATATCCTTGTTATTTTGTTCTGATCCCGTAAGAGGCATTAGACCTTCAAAACCTATGTGCAATAGGCCCCAAAGTGTGTGTAGTAGCTCTTCCCAGTGCCCTTCTTTGTATAGTCATAACCTGCTCTTTTTCTAATAGATCTTAATCATAGATATACCTTTATTCCTATAGCTCTTTCATGTCATATGAGTATCAGATTTACTCTAGAAAATCCCAACCAGCACCTGATTTTTGTTTTTGATTGCAAAAATGAATCTTTAATGCTAGATCAGAACATTCATCCATTACTTATTTTCCGTAAGAATATTACCTTTTGAGTTCATCTTTATGAACAATTGTGGTCAAACTTTAGCAAAAGAAAAAAAAACTGAGGTCAAAACATGAAATTCTGGCAAGCCCTTATATCAGACCTAGCATCCTAAGATCCTACCAGCTTTAATTTTGTGTTCCCCTCTTTTCTAATACAACATTCTTCCCACACCTGGTTCGAAAAGAGTTGATAATTGCTGGTTACATTATCCTAGCTTGTGAACTTCCACTTCATTTTGATCTAACTGGGAAAGTCACACGATCACTAACAGCAAGCCACAGGTGGCTCAGAAAGCAGGCACATACTGGGCTTGTCAACCTATTGAGCAGTTACAACAAATAAAATTGATTCTTTATTTTCTTATAAGTGGATGCTTTGCATGTTGCCTCAGCATATATTTGTCTGCTTGAAAGTTGATCTTTAAGGCCACATGCTAGCTGGCACAACATGCTTCAAGTCTAAATATTGCACCCACATGAACTCTATTTTGCCTAATCCTGATCATATGTGTCACCCTTACCTCTCTTGGAGCATGGTTCATACTCGAAATTTGCTATAACAATGACAACGAAACCAAATTTTCAATGGAAAAATGAAGCCAAATTTTCAATGGAAATGCAAACAGAATACAACAAAGAGGGAAGGAGCAAAATGAAAATGATGAAAAGAAAAGCACGCACGAAACCAAAATTCAAAACTCATAGGATCAACATAATTGAAGACTTAAACACTCAAAATAGATAGAAGAAAATAGACAAAAAGGTTAAGAAAGAGTGCCAATGTAAAAGGGGAGCTGCAGTTGCACAACAAAAAGGACCAAATTTGTCCCAATTTGGGTTCATATAATCTGGGATAAAGGCATTAGGAATGTAGGAAGAACAAAATGCCCTTAAGACGGATAAAAGCTTTTGAACAGTGACTTGGTTAAGATGAATAGGTCCAAATAACTCACATAATACTAATCTTAGAATCTCTAATTAACTGAAAAAACAAACATCTCAAGAGACCTATTTCAAGACACTATCTTATCACATGGAAAAGGAAAGCTTGATTCTAGTTGCTGACATCAGCTGAAAGTCAAACTTTAAATTTGAGCCCCTTAGAGAGATTATGAAAAGATTGAAGATTCCATACCTACAATGAACTGTTTGACAGATACTAAATGAAAAGTTGCGGGATCTAGCGAGTGGAACAAAAGAATAACAAGGAGTTTCAGGAATGCCTATAGATAATGAATAAAGGAAACCTCGACGCAAATGGTCATATCCATGTAAGACACCTTCAAAGGTTTAGTAAAGGTCAAGATAAAATATTCCAATTATCTGACAGTACACAAACACAACAATACTTCTAACACATGGTTAATGACAGCCGCAACTAGAAATTTATCACAAGTCATACCCTATTATTAAAGCATGTACACACAATATACGAAATTGTGGAATAGACACTACAACTAACAGTACTTTTAACACATGCAAACTAAACATTTCTAGATGATTGCTAAAACAAGTGCATTGCACATAAGCTAATACAGATGGCGAGAGAAGAAACAAATGAGCAATTGAGGCTTACAATATCTACCAGATTCAGACACATCTTTTGGAGCATCTTCAATGTATTCCTCCCTTATTTCTACAAGACCTTCCTGTTTGAGAGGAAATGAATGAATTTTCAAGCATACGAAATTAAACTACGATTCTACTCAAAAAAAAAAAAAAAAAAATCTAATGAGAGAAGAATGGGTCGAGTGGATGAATATGTACCAATGCTTCATATTCTCAACCAAAACCAAATGGCACAAACATACAAAATATTCGTTTTTTCCAAATGTAAAAGAATCACAAGCAAAACGACAGGACTGTTTCCTTTCCAAAAAAACTTCATAAACCGCAAGACTTACAGCAGCCTCGGTAGCCGTTGAATTGAAGAACTTAGACTCCGCTTCGAGATCCGACATCATCGCCTTCAAAAACTCAACCTGAGCTTCCAAAGCCTTTCCCCTCCTCTGCAGTATCTCAATCGTCTGCTTCGCTGTTCTGTCCGCATAATACCCCTCCCCTAATAGCACCTAAGATGCCACAAACAATTCACACCAAATATTAAAAATAAATACAGACCAAAAAAAAAGAATCGATTCTTGAATAGAACTGAAGAAAAGAAAACTAAAAAAATACCAGGAATTCATTCGTATGAATCAAACGGCCAGGGAAGAAGGCCGCGCTCCCAAATGGGACCTGCCGAGGGATTCAATCACCAAAAAGATCTCAAATTGGAGGTTGTGACGATGAAATCGATAGATTGGAAAGGAAAAGAGATCGAAAAGAGGAAAGAAAAGAGGAGCCTTCCATGATGTCATGGGAGAGCTCGTCAGGGAGCTTGCGGACGAGGTGGATGAGGGCGGAGTTGTCGGAGATGAAGCCACGGAGGCGGTCGAGCTCCTTCCGGCGGTCGGCAATGGCGTCCTCGACACGCAGCGCTGCCTTCTGGACCTCCTCGGGGGAGAAGAGGGAATCGAGGGAGGCGATGGTGCCCTTCGCTCCGTCTCCCATCGAGAAAATGGAGTCGGAGAAGAGAAGGAGATGGTCGGGAAGTCAGAGCTTTGCCGGGGGTTCATATTTGAGGGGTTAAGAGGCAAAGCCGCTCGCAGTCCCGGCTCGTTTTAGAGAAAGGGTCGGTCCCCGTTTGCGACGGGTTTTTTTCCTTTTTCTTTTTTTCTTTCGCACTAGCTGCGCCGGCTCGGTAGAAGAGTAGATGCATCGCAGGTCCATAAAATCTTTTCAAACTGTTAGACAAAAAAAAAAAAAAAAATTCAGTTGGCTGTCCTATTTATCCCAGTGTATATATACATGGCATGAAAGGTCTATACTCATCTGCCCCTTTTTTCGTATCCACTTGATCATCATGGCTGAGCCTCCCTCGAGAATTATACTCCCAGCCAGTAACATCCGTCTCGCATAGAAGATTTCCTCCCACGATACCCTGAGCTCCACCCGAAAAGCTGATACCTCAAAAGTGCATCGTCTTCCGCAGCAATCACCATGGAGTCATGGTTCCTGATCACAAAAACAGCTCCAACTTTGTCTCCACTAGAGGACATACTACCGTCAAAGTTTACCTTGAGATGGCCAAGGGATGGGAGGATCCTAAGAGATAAGGACAAACCCAGATGTGGTAACAGCTTCTGGAGTTATTTGATAGGATATTAAGTTATACCATCAGATTTTTTTAGAAAAATAAAAAAATTATTTGAAAGAAATTTTATTTTAAATTTTTTTCTTCAAACAATCTATTTAAAAATTATGTTTAATTTGATAAAAATTTTGTAGTGACCACAATATGCATAAATATTATACATTGTAATATTATAATAATATTATGATAATATCATACGACACAGCATTATATTGTCATAGTAATTAATAACACATTACTATATTATATCATATTATATTATAATATTATACTATAAATTATAATATTATTTTATATTATACAGTAATATTGTTATGTAATATTATATTACATTACATTATATTACATATATTAATATTATATTATGTAGTAATATTTTAATATATAATAAAACATTATTATTATATCATATCATATTGTTATATTATACAACATCATATTATATTACATTATGTTACAATAATAAAATACATAATATCGCATTATAATAATGTTATACTATATAATAATACTTTAATATATAATAATACATTAGTATATTGTATTATATGATATTATAATGTTATATTATATAGTATTTTCATATGATAATTATAATAATACTATATTATATTGTTTTGTTATGTTACGCCATAATTTTATATATTATATTATATTAATATTATACTTTGTAATAATATTTAATATATAATAGCATATAATATTACATTATATCGCACTATACTATACAATACTATGCAATATTGTTTATTATCATTTATCATACCAAAAGCACTTTTTCAATTTAATTACCAAACAAATGTCAAATTCTACAGTACTTTAGGAATATAGTTATGAAACAGTAAATAGCTTTTTGTAAAAGCTCTCGTAGCAAAAGTTCTACTTTGCAAAAGTTTTACTTCTAAAAGTTTTACTATCAACAACCACCTCAAATATGATCTCAAACTTCTAGACGATAATTTTGTCCAAACATAGCCACATTATGGAGTCAGAGTCGGGATCTTCTGTGGTTTGTATTTTGCACCACAAAAGTCTATCCATGCTTGGATGGCCCTTACTTTGCTTATCTATGGACTGCGACTCTTTTCTTAATCATCATGTTTGGCATCCTAATTCCCTACCACATCACCGATCTAGAAAATGGGTGGCTGTCATTCAACCTTTAACCCTTGTGTTTGGCATCCCAACATGATGCTTTCTATTCCTAGGATGAGTGTAAAGACTATGGGCTCGTTTGGTTCGCGGGAAAAGAAGGGGGGAAAGTGTGGTCAACGGAAAAGTAATGAGATGCCTCTTGTTTGGTTGGAGTTTTCAAAAGAGAGAGAAGGGAAAGTTATATTCCCATGGAAATGTGATTCCCACATTTCATGGAAAAGTCTTTCCCATGAGAAACATGGGAAAGTTACTTTCCCATGAGGCGGGAATCACTCTATTTTTACTTTTTCCCAAAAAGTCCCTTCAGCATTAAAGAAGCATTAAAGAGGCATTAAAAATCTAATTTTTATTAAGGGCATAATAGGAATTATATATAACTTTCCTAGGAAAGTGGATGGCCAACCAAACATAAGCATCTTGGAAATTTGTCACTTTCCCATGGTCAACCAAACATGCCAAAAATACTTTTCTAGGCATCCTCTTCTTAGGAATTTGTTTCTCAGGAATCATATTCCTAGGAAGGAAAATGCTTCCCGCGAACCAAACGAGCCCTATGTTCCAAGATGGGCAAAACATGATGGCTATTGTTGGGGAAAATATTAGGCACCTCAACCTCAAGGCAAACCTATCCTTTTTATCTCGAACATGAGCCGAGGAACAACCTTGGCCCTAGCTAAGTGAACCAAAGTGAACTACCTCAGCCTCGGCTGAGGAGCTAATCAACCAAGGAGCCATTAACTGAAAAGAACAATTAGCATGTATTGACAAGGACTAACAATCCTTGTAAGCGACAGCTCTGGCAGCCTACAGTCATGGCAACGCCACGGCCTGCGCCCCACCAATGCTGCCACCGCCCATACAGATTGGCACCAATGCCATGGTCGCATTAACAACTATTATTTGATTATCATTGCATGCCACATCAGGCCAGGTAACGATAAAATGGACTCTTCTATATAAAGGAGTAGGCCGGAGACGTTAGGTTCGCACACAATATTACTGATAGAGAGACCCTACTGAAATTCTCTTCCTTCCATGTTGTTGTCTCGTTATTCTAACTAAACATCTAAGGATCTCCTACTATATATCTTTCGACAAGCGAACTTCTTGTAGGCCATCTCTGGAGGAACCCAATATCAACATGTCAACTGGCCTGCTTAGCCCGCCTCTAGCCGACCTTAGGATCATTTGAGCTACACTCCCACCTCGGTCCAGATTCGACGATAACGGATTGGCGCTAAAGGAAGGGCACCAGCTCCCAGCAACATTAACATCCATCGAAGGGAGAGATAACCATCCCGAAGTTGTGAAGAACCTGCGGTGCATCGCGTGCTTTGCAATGCCACACTCCAACCTCCCATGGAAAATAGGAATAACCATATTTTATGGTATATTTAGTTCATGAAATCGAATTCAGAATAATAATAATAATAATAATAATAATAATTGGAATGAAAATGGCTGCGTTCGATTAAAGGAAACGGGTGAGGTGCGGATGATTAAAGGAAACTGGGCCGTTCCCAAATCCCCTCCTGTCGTGCGAAACCCTCCACCCTATTTCCTCGCTCTTGGGGGTTCACGGGACCGGCGGTCACCGGCGGACGGCGGAGAACGAGCACAGGTACTTGTTCTTCCAAATTTTTCTTCTTTTCCCCACCTCCCCCTCCCCTTTCACATCGCAACCTCCCCCTTCTCCGCCTCCCCTTCCCCTGATCCCTTCCCATGCCTCCATCTCCTCCTCCGCTTGCTTCCTTTCCCTCCTTCGACTCCCTCAATGAGTTCTCTATGGAGATTATGCTGCCTCCCGTTTTTTTTTTCTTGCTTAATTTGCTTCTGTTGCTATCTGGTCAATGAGATTAGCCTTGTCAATGGAAATCACCAACTGATCAATGTTTTGTGGACAGAAGTGGCTGAATCCTTTGCAAGTATTGAATTCAGTGCCCATATTGTGTTCTTAAAAAAACGTTGTTAGGTTGTTGCTAAGAGATTGTTGGTAGACTTGAACGGCTTATTTCTGGTGTTGATTGTTCCAGATCTAAAGAAACTTAAAGGCGAAAGGCTTCAATTGCTTTTCTTTTCTTCAAGCCATCCTTGCACTGGCTAATTTAATTGAATCTTTCATGTCCTTCCAGCTTTCAATTGTGGTATAATTAATTTAATGATAGTTATTTTCTATTAAAGCAATCCGTCCCCTTAAGTTTTTCCTCAATGAAGAGGAGTTCTCTCTCATTTAGCGTTCGAGGTCAATGGAAGAAGCTCTGGAGGTTATATGCCAAGTTGAGGAAGATTTCACATTATGATCTACAAGGAAATTTGCCACTTCAAACTTCCTCAATGATTTACATGTGCTACTTGTTACTCCCGGAGTTGAAGTAGATTGAAATTGAGCCACTTGGCTCGGGGATGCTTGTTGAGGGGGGGCTCCTCGACCCGAAGATGTAGCAGACTGCCAAGTGAACCCAAAAATGCAATTACTATAAAGGAAGTGTGGATGGCTTTTTGAGAAATTGGGGTGAGTACTTGAAAAGGATTGAAAACTTATAAGAATGAGTGCACCTTTAGATGTCACTTTGCACCTTTTTCATGGCTTTTGAGGGCACTACCAACAAGAATATCTAATGTGGATTTCTTAAAAGCCATGATAGACTCTAATGTTGCAGTATAAGTTTTCTCATATGCCAAGCCCTCTTGGTGATTTTGTCTGGTGCTTTCACTTCAAATTTTGAATCAAGTTCAATTTTGAAAACCTTGTTTTCCTAAGACAATAAAAAGGAAAAATGTTTGAAATTGAAGGAAGATGGAAGAGAAAGGAGAGAAGAATAACAAGAGCGAGCAAAATGTTTAGCTTTGTTACCAAGCATTAGCTTATTGCAATATCTCCTATGAATGATTCTGTGATGCACAAAAGGACTTAAAAATGCTTAACTTGGAGTTCTAAGTTAATTTAGTTGTTTGATATTCAAAATTTGAGAATAGGACAACAATGAAGAACAACTGGGATTCAAGGTTTGATTGATGAGGGAGGATGGTGGGAGTGAGATTATAAAAGATTTAATAACTTAATTTAAGGGTTTGTAAGTATCTTGTAACCAAATTCAGTAATTGAACGTCAAAGCTAATAAATAAATGAAATCAAATCATGTTTCTTGAAACAAATAATTCTGCTGAATTGAAGAGAAAGTGAGAAGAATTATATTTGCATAAATAAATAAAAGAGTAAGCACACCAATATTACAAATCACCAAAGATACATAAAATCAACAAATAACAAGGCATATGACATTAAAAAAGTAATATAGTTTGTTTTTATACTAGGGTAGAGGGTTAGCATTGGTGCAATGGTAAGGCTGCTCCATTGTGACTGAGAGGTAGCGGGTTCGAGACACAAAAACAACTTCTACACACACAGGGGTACGGCTGCATACATCTGATTCTTCCTGGACCTTGCAATGGTAGGAGCCTCATGCACTAGGCCATCCTTTTTTTATAGTAGAGTAACAATAATAATAAATAACTAAAGAAAATAAGGATCAAAGAGAGGAGGATTAGAAGGAAAAAGAATATAGTTGAGTAGAAAAGAAGAGAAGGGAGGAGGATCAGTCAGTCCTGTAATTCTGTAGAGATCCTGCCCTTTCTTCTGTAAGCCTATCCAATGGCAAAGTTTAAAAGTTGCTAAAAATTGGGACCTCTACCCTATCATATCCACTCAAACTTAGACTATGTATGTCCAAGTATCTAATTTAACTGGGATTTAGAGAAAGGAAAATGTGTCAATTAAACCTTGTCACTGTTAATGGAATTATAGTGTGAAGAGTACTCATAAACATTATTCTTTCTTTATTCTAAAGTTGTCCTTAGCACAATAGACTGACATTATGGACTTACAAACATGATAAGATATGAACCATCTTCACAAATGTGACTGCTTGTTGGATCTGGGCTCAGAACACCCTCCTATCATCCTCTTCGAGCAATGGGAAGCCTCCATTAGATAAAAAAACATATTTGAGATGTCTTTTGAGCTGGTTCTTTCCAATGTTTCTGGTCCTTGATCCATATCAATATTTGATCAATATGACATCAATTCTATTGACCAAATTGAATGAAGATGACATTCTTGATCTACACTCCAATTTGATAATTTTGAAGTTATCGTGCCTGGAGAGGGGGTGCAAATGGTCACTTCAATCGAAGTATGTTTGATGTAGATCAAAGGAGGGCAAAAAATGTGGAAGAATCAACTCAATGGAGCATTTAGATTGTCTTTCTAAGCAACAGAAGGCTCTGATTCTTTAATCTGGACAGGGAAGGTGTTTAATACCATACCGAGCAAAGGATTGCTAGTAGGAAGCCAATGGAAGTGAGCGAAGAAAGTTCAAATGTTATTGTGGTTTGAGTTTTAGTGTTTTAGTCTTTTGAAAAGGAATTTTTTAAGAAAAATCATATGATAGTTTATAATTTCAGTGAAAAGTTATCAATTATTTTCTCAATAGCTGCAAATCTTTATGTAGGGGGGGGAAGTATCGGGTTGAAACTTGAAGAGGTTGAGAATTATAAATTAAGCAATATACGCTTATGTACTGTATAAATAAGTAAAAGTCCTATTGAAATTTAGACATTTGAAAATATGTTTTCTGCATTTTAATATATGTATTTAAGCAAAAAAAAATTGATTGATATAAAATCTTGGAAATTAAAAGTTACCACTACTCTTGCTTAGATCCAACGTGCATGCTTGCTCTACTATGCCAATCAAGCAAGTTTTATGCACCATGTGCCATGAGCACTTCCTGATGAAGAATATTTAAAGGAAGTGGGTGGCAATTGGTAAGAAATGCTTCATATGCAACAATCTTTGGATCAATCCTCACCTTTTAATTAATTGACTTTTTATTTAAAGATCTTATCTTTTCCCTATTTCTTTCAATTGTCATGATAAAAATCAAAGCCTTTTTCATGGGAGAACAACAAAAAGCCAGCCAATTTTCTTTTGGCATAGATACTTTGACATAGTGCTAAGACATCATTTAATAAAATGGTAAATATTATCTTGAAAATGGCATGGTCGCCAAGAAGCTTAAAATTCAAAAAGGAAACAATTAGTATATTATCAAACAAAAAGAAATGCATGAAGCTAATGAGGCTCGAAGCGGACCATCTTTTCTTTTTCTTCTTTTTCTTTTTCCTTTTATTTTTTGAAACTTTTCGAGAAAAATGGTTGGAATGCTACAATCTGGGTACAAACTTGGGACCTACCCCAGCAGGATGGGGGTGCCAACCATGGTTTGCTATGCCAACTTGTATCACTCGGTGCTGAATATACCATACTATATTGTACCAATAAAGTACCAGTATAGTATCTAGATTTGATATTGGCACTAGGGCTAAACCAGCATGTATCGGGCAGAACATACCGGTTCTATCCACTTTCATGTTGTACTAACGCATACCATCTGATTTCAAGTGGTACAATGGCTGGGCATGAGAAAAGAATCTTCCGATCTTGTGTCAATATGGGGATGTATTGTACCATAGTGGGTGTGGAATGCTGTACTAGGCATACCATACTATATGCACCAGTAAGTACCAATACCAATACAGTGAATCTTGGTGACAATCCCCTTGTCTGGAAGAGGAACTTTTGGTACTTCTTTTTAAACAACACCATTCCCAGTTAGCATTATTCGGGTGAGACAACCTGCATTCAAAGTTATTTGGTTTGACTAGCCGGAATCATAGTCTTGAATCACAGACTAAATAGACTGGAATGTGAGGAAGAGAAGAAGGATCCACTTCATTGTAAAGTTAGGTGGAATTGATATGATTAGAAGAGCCAACCAATGGAGGGTTCTTTTGGGGGATGCAGGAAAATTTTGTTTGGGTTTTGGTTCTTTATATTATGCAAAATGATATGCTTAGAAGAGGAAAACAATGCAGATTTCTAGGAGGAAAATATTGTTTAGGTTTCAATTATGGGATATTACAAATAAAAAGATGTTGCACAAGCCACCTCATCTGGTTCTAGATGCTTAGGTGGGTATTCTATGTAACTGAATTTTCTTCTATTTTGCTTGATATCTTTTCACCATCCATACATCTATATGTGTGCATGCATGCATTCATAGATCCGTTGTTTCATTTATTGGCTAAGGTTTTTTGGAACTGCCATAACTATCAAAGATGTGCCGGAAAACAGGAAAAAAGTCCAAGTCAAGTACCTTGATGTCTTTAGGGAAAAATGGTTGTCTAGAATGTATCCCCTTCAAAACATTAGAGCTTAGAGCTCGGGTGGATTCATACTAGTTTAAGATCTTTCTTGCCTAGGGTTTAGTTTAGATGAAAAGCCAGTGTGAGGAAAATGAATCTTCTGTTTCTAAACCGGACAGCCTCAAAGATGGATTGGCTATCAAGTATCGATGATATGAAAGGATATGATATGGCAAGCATGTCATCTTCTTTGAGCATACTATAGAAAACCACAAAACATGTTTATCCATAGGGCTGGGGCATAAAATGTTGACAATCTGCTACTGCAGCTTTTGTTTATGCATATATATTCATTTGTTTATATCAAAAGATTAAATAAGGTAATTTATTTATGTGAATACACTGATGACAAAATTTTCCAAATTTTTTATGCATGAACACCAAGGGATGCATAGTTATGATCTGTTTAAAAGGTCACTGATTTTACCTGAATCATTCCCCCCTTGTTTTAATTATATCTGTAATACATTCTTATTTGATTCTTTTAAAGGAGAGTGCAATTTCAGTGTATATGATGTTGGATTGCTTTTCCAGTTTATTGTAGAACTATAATGGAAAGGCCCGGCTCAAATGATATATCATCTGCAAAAGCTGTGTTGCTGGGAGCTTTAGCATCTGGTGTTAATGTGTGTAAAATTTCTAAACCCTGATCAGCCATATCTTTTTAAATACTTTCATTCCAAACCATTGTCAGTGGCTTTAGTTCCTTATATATATATATATATATATATATATATATATATATATATATATATATATATATATATATATATATATATATATATATATAAACTGTTAGACTGTGAAGATATCTGATCTTCATTCTCTGTTGATTTCCAGGGTCCCACATGGCTTGCACTCAAAATTATATTTTTGCTGCTCGGAGTCTGTCTTACTGCCTTGCTTTCGCTAGCGTATTCATCAAGCGACTTCATTATTGCTGGCCATGTTCTTTTGCTTGTAATCATAGGTTCAATGCTTTTCATACTGCTGAATGGGTAATTATCACTCCCTTTTATATGTGAACTAGAATCTGGCATGTCCAATGCACATGTTATTTTATTTTTTTTAAAAATAAGAAAATACAAATAAATAATCAATATTAAAAAAGGACTGGAATCTTTGATCTTATGGTTAACATCCAATTGGAGAGAGGAGAAACATGTAGACAAAACGTGGGATAGGGTGAGGTGGGGCGAGGAAATGTTGGGGATAGAAAAAGTGGGGTAGGGAAACATGGAAGTAAGATGTCTTATGCATGGGGAGTTGGCATTGCATAGTAGAATAAATAGGCAAATTGGTGTCTAAAACTTGCCTTATATTTTAAATTCTTTTGGGTTATCAACCAAGATGATTTTGAGAATGCTACATATATTCATATTGTATGCTGAGTTTTTCAAAAATGTGGGATGTTTTACCATACCTAATAGTTATGAGAAATAATGCAATATAACAACAATGCTTTTGAGTAGTATCATTTCAATTTGCATTTGTGATGCTTCATTAAGGAGAAAAATTTGACTACGAGATTGTTGATGGTGTTTAAAATGACAACATAATTAAAATACTTCTTAACATCATAGTTTGGGAAAATAAAAGAAAATTCCTAAGTGAATAAGCAAAACTGGTGCATAAAACCTGCCTTATATTTTAAGTTATTTTGTGTTATAACATTTGCTGTATTGTGTTATAACCTGCCTAAAACCTTCTTAACATCATTGTTGAGCATTGCTGTATATATTTTCATGGACACTGTTTTTTTTAAAAAAATGGGATATTCTATTATACCTAAAAGTTGTGAGAAATGAACAGCATAGTATACCGGTAGTATCATTTCAGTTTGCGTTTATGATGCTTCGTTCAAGAGAATTTTGACCAGGAATCATAAGTTATGGTGATGTTTAAAATGATAAAACAATTAAAACACTTTTCTTGACCTCATATTTTGAGAAAATAAGAGGAATCATAAGTGATTAAGCGGACATGTTTAAAACCTGCCCTGTATTTGAAATTCTTTGTCCGTTATCTACCAATATGGTTTTGGGCAATGCTGCATATATTCACATGGACACTGAGTTTTTTAAAACACTTGGGATGTTGGGATATTTTGCTATACCTAGAAGTTGTGATAAACTAAAAGTGCAGTATAGCAACAAACTTTTGAGTAGCATCATTTTAGTTTGCATCTTGATGCTTTGTTGAATAGAAAATTTTGAGTGGGAGAATGATGGGGATGTATAAAATGATAGAACAACTAAAAAGCTTCGTAACCTCATATTTCAAGGACCAAAGAGAATTCCTAACCATAAAGAGAGCGGGAGCTAAGATTAATAACTAGAGGAACTAACTGGTAGGTTGAACTAATTGGTAGGTTATAAGCACACACACAAATACATACACACGTACGTACGCACGTTCATATGGACGTACCTACATATGTACGCACGTTCATATGGACGTACCTACATATGTACGCACGTTCATTTGGACATACCTACATACCTACCTACCTACCTACCTATCTACCTACCTATTGGTCGAACTTCAAAACTTCAAATCAGAATTGGTCAGTCTTGACTTGGATGATGGGGTCCCATATTCCGATCAGACTTCAAATCAGAATTGGTCAGTCCTGACTTGGGATGATTGGGTTCCACATTGATGATTCGAGTCATTGGATGTAATCAATTACATCTAACCTACTTACACAGAAAATTGTGATTGGAGATCCCTAGCCTATGCATCAAGTGGTCAAAAAAACATATATTGTTTCTTGTTATCTAAATTGTCCAATTTTTGACTACTAGATATATGTCTAAAGGTCTACAAATTACATGATTTTTAGTGCATAAGCAATTTACTCCCTACCTATTGGCCAGACTTCAAATCAGAAGTGGTTAGTCTTGACTTGGATGATAGGGTCCCATTTTGATGATTCGAGTCATTAGATGTGATCAACTCCAACTAAACTACTTACACGCAAAAATTATGTGATTGGACTTCAAATTAGAATTGGTCAGTCTTGACTTGGATGATGGGGCCCCACATTAATGATTCGAGCCATTGGATGTGATCAACGATATATAAACTACTTACACACACAAAAAAATATGTGATTGGAGATCTCTAGCCTATGCATCGAGTGGTCAAAAAACATGTATGGCTTCTTGTTATTTAAATTATCCAATTTTTGACCACTAGATGCATGTCTAGAAGTCTCCAAATTATATGATTTTTAGTGTGTAAGCAATTTAGAGGTAGCAGATTACACCCAACTAAGCATCGATGTGGGACCGCCATCGTCTAATCAGGACCTAATGGGATCTGAGTCGAAATCCAGTTGACCGGATTCTAGTGCACCGATATATATGTATATGCATATAAGTGTATTTTTGATAGCAGGACACTAGTAGGAACCCACATGAGAACATTCTCTCTAATTTTATCTGTTTCAGAGAGTTCTATGAAGGTCATAGCATGGAAAAGATATATTGAGTTGAGGTGGCATGTTATTCCTCTTGTGCTTTTACCTGGTTGTTTACCTCTTCCCATTTGGTTTTTTTCAGTAGTCACAACAATGCATTTTATAGTGAAACCATTCACCTGCATAATTATGTTTTGTGAGATCTTTCATTTATATTCCAATAATGCTTAATCTTCCCAGTTGCTGGCCCTTAGACAAAGAGCCATTAGTTTTTGCTCATTTCATTTGTTGAAGCTGAGGCTGCAGTCAGGTTAATGGGCTCCCTTTCCAATGGGGAAATTGTTATCTTTAATAAAAATGGTTGCTTACTTAGATATAAATGATAATAGGAAAAAGAATCAGAAGATAAATTAATAATCATTATAATTGGTGCCTTAGCTGAATAGATGCTTAAAAAATTATTTAGGTTTGCATCTATCATGCAGTGGTGGCTAAGGCAAGTGTGGAAGAAATATTAGCTCAGTTCTTTGTATTCCATATTCCAGAATAAAAAATTTACAGCTAAATTGTGATAATTTGTAAGATAATATTACACATTGATGCCTGCAATTTAGGTTAATTATAATGGTCTATCTTTTGTATACCTTCTTATGTTTTGTGTTCTGAAAGCATGTGCATATTAGTTGTTATTTTTAAGTAGTGGTGTTAAGATTTACCATATCATCCTCAATCTACTTCAATTAACCTGATCCAACTCGAGGTTGCAGAATTTTCATGACCATACAGTGCATGAACAAAAAGGTGCTTGAGGCTATGATTGAATATCTTGTCTGTGTCATGCAGAATGATCAGAGAAAACATAGTGTACTGTTCATGACTTCTGTTTTCTGAAGCTTCTAGATTCATACACATGTATCTCTCCCTTAAAATCGGCAAAGTTTTACTTTAAATTGAGTAATTTTGCATTTAATAATTCTAACTCAGCTGTGCAGAATCTTTTGCACTTTAGCAACTATATCGAAGCATCCGATCTCTCTCTCTCACTCACTCACTCGCTTGCTCGCTCTATTCGTTTTTCTTTTTTTTCCGTGTCCTGACAAATCAGCCAATAATCTGCTTTTGGTGACAACATTCTTGCAGCCTGTGTGTACTAAGATCTGCATGTTAGATGCATATGACTTCACTTTCCTGTTACGAAGTGCTATAATTTTTGTTAACTTTGCTAAGTAATTGACATGGAGCTAGTCTGTGTTAGGATGTCTGCAAAGTAATGATAATCTTTGTATCCTTACTTAAATAGATGGACCATCAACTAATCTTTTGCTGAATAAAGGCTTGAAGTACATTGTGGATCGACAGACCTGTAGTTAAATTATGGAATTTACAAGATATAGAATGATTATGGTAACTGGTGTTGGATGCCTCATATTTCAGCTTTTCTGAAAGCAAAGTGTATGAACTTTCTATTCGTTGGCTGAAGAGATATGCCAATCATTAGCTTTTACTTGAACCTCCTTGTACTCACTGCATCTCGGATTATATAATTACAATTTGCATTCTTCACTCTGTTCAGTAATGCTGTTACGTCCTCATCAGAGGCCAGGTTTTCTGCTTCATATTTATGCAAACCTTCGTCCGCTGGAAGAATCTAAATCATGTAACTGGCATCCACTTGTTTAATTGGAGATTAAAACCTTTTCTTTCCTTTGCCACTGGATCACATGGATAAAACGATGTGCTTTCCAAATCCGAATTCTGAATTGGCTAAACTTATGCAATAAATAAAAACTTTACAATGTTTCCTTAATCCTTACCTTTAACGATCTTTCTTTTTTGGCAGCTTTCTTGCACAGACTGGTCTGGTATCAGTTGAACAACAGATGAAGGAGATGGGTATGCTAAATAATGAAGGGAATGAGAAAGACAAAAGAAACTAACAGAGTAGGGCATCGTTATCGGAAAGAAGACATGATTACATTTTTTGACCCTTAGACAGATAGCTACAATTGATGAATACTGTCCAAGAGAGCCCAAGCACAGGTATGGACAGCATGTTTACATTATTGTGAAGCTAAACAAATTCAAAGACCCTTACTTTAATCACCTTTGGCTACCTTCTCCTTCGGCTTGCTCTTTTTGGTCTTCATGAAGCAGAAGCATGAGCAACATGGGCACTGAAACAAGAACTTCATTGCTTTGTTACAACTTGTCAGACGTACCAATTACAGATTTATATTCCAATGGAGTAGCCTCCTCCTTCCCCCACCCTGCTTTTTTAAAACTGCATATAGGGATTCCTTTCCTGTCACTTTAATAAAGAGGATGCCGCTCTAGGCAGGCATTGCCATAATTAAAAGTCGTCTATTCTTCTATTCTGCAGTTTTGTGGGTCTTGTTGACCACTTGGAAAAGTATATTCCTTGTTATTATTATTATACTTTTTTTTTAAAAAAAAGGTAAGATTTCTTGATGGCAAGCAAAGAAGGAAGAAATTTGATGCGCCTTTTATGTACCTAAATATTTTAGTGTAGAAGTGGCTATTAGTTCCTCCATACTGAAGGTATTAGACCACTTCTTTTTTTCTCCTCTAATGCAGAACTAAATGCAGCTTTATCGTTGAACATGGCATGTTTGAAAAGGTTATATCTTTCATGTGAAAGAATGATTGATCTTTTTACCATGTTCATCTGGCTTCCTAGATACCTAAACCACTATTGCACAATCGAGTAGTGGATTCTTGTAAAGGAAGAAGAATTTCGTGTAAAGAAAGATGAATTCTTCTTTAGTGCGAACGATACAACCTCCGTCCTATTTAAAAAAAGTAACTACTGTATGCAATGCAAGACAAAACTGATTAGAATTTCATTTCAAGGGTGACATTAACCTCAATGGTTCTCCAGAGATCAAATGATAGGTTTTTAAGTAATTGAAGTCACTGATTTCCCATGGATGCTAACCAAGGTGAGAAATAGGTTCCTTTGGGACTATGGTTACCACCATAACCGTGGTTAAGACACCGAGATTGACCTTTTTTTCTAATGATATGGACTGGTGTTGATGTGATAAATATTTTATTCAAACTTTTGTTTCTTCCTACTGTTGGCATGGTTGGATTACAATAAGGGGAGGCTAGAGTGGGAAAAAAAGGACTAGAAGATGAAACGGGACTGGTGGGGTGTGTCAAGATGCGCCTTCTTGTGCTGGGAGAGACCATGTGACACGATCCACTGATGTCTCACATAAACCTCGCAAAGGACACGACAGCCAACAATTGTTGGCCATCCTAAACACCGATAAAGGTGAGCAATCCACGCATTTGGGTGGCTTCTAATGTGTACCCCTTTTGTGGTGGCCTAGATTCCTCCATCCCCTACTTCTAGGGCTACAAGTTGGTGTGTTTGATTGCATTTCTATAGATGGAGTTCAATGCATTGGGTTCGGATTCTTTATGGTGCACATTTTGCATTGTAGAGTTGGGCAACTTTTGATGGCTGCTATATCAGCTAATTATAGAAATGAATGGCTATCAAATAGGATGCGGCAGATGATGTTGTGCTATGTGGCACATGCGATGCATGGCTTTTAGATGTTTGAGAGCCATCCGTCTTTATGATCAAATAATGTAGCAGCTTTCACAGCTTTTGGATATTTGGGAGCTGTCCGTCTTTATGATCAAATGATGTAGCAGCTTAGGGTCTCAATTTCAATTTATTTACCCATGACTGGGGTGTGGGATACACAAAAAAAGTCAGTCCAGGTTGGTAGAAAATTGTCCTTCTACCACCAGAATGCACTTGTGATACAAATCCCGAACTTTTTTTATCCTAAAGTGCACTGTAGTGCCCACCCACTTTTTCCCGGATGCTACGATCAACATACTGCGCTATCTTTCTACTAAGTAGACTTTTTAATTATAGGCCAACTCCAGCAAAACCGAAAAAAAAATCTAGGCTTATCAATTTTTGCTCTTGGAGCCCCCATCTATGATTCAAAAGAATATTTTATCAATTAAATAAAGCTCCTGTTTTCACTTTTAACATTTTGTTCTTCCATCTTATGTTTCAACTGCTAAAAAATTGAGAATGTCAATGAAATCTAAAAGCAAGCTTTTAGAAATCAGTATGCACTTTTTTTTAAACATCTTTGATGCATACATTAATATGTTCTTTTTTTTCTGCCTACCTTTCATTAGAGGAAGGCAAGGATGCTTTGAACTTTGTCCCTGGCATGCATGTCATATATATTAAATGTTTATATTTTAAAAGTTAGTAGTTGTACATATAGCCCTTGGCTCCGTACTTTCTGATTCCCATGCAGTCGAGCAAGTAAGTACCATTTTGAATATGTGTACACACACACACACCAACAGTATAGTTATTAGCACATAAACTTACATGACGTGTTCCATTTTGATTCTTTGAATTTAAGTGAGCACTTGATAGTTTAACGTCGCAAACTTCTAGGCCCTATGTAGACAAATCCTATAGGATCTGTAACCTAATAGGATGCCTGGGGAAGAAAGGCAGAGAGCATGAGCATGGGAGAAATAGAAGAAAGAAGTGGGGTTGTCGTGCTTGCTCAATCCTCGTGAGGAAGAAAACTTTTCGAGCTCATTTTTTTCATCCATAGATCATTTTTTTTCATTCCTAGGGCATCAGGCAGGCATGATCCTGCAGTCTCTCCTCCTTGCTCTTCTTCTCTATTTTAGGGCTTTTCCAGGCATGCCCTAAAAGTCTCCAAAACCTGATCCAGTTTTAGAATTGGTTTGAGTTGTAAGTTATATTGATTCTTTAGGGTCATCTAAAAATCATCACCAGCCTCTCCTTTCCTATCCAACTACATCCCTTCTCTCCACCCCATTGTTGTAACCAACAGTCAAAACATCTACGGAATATTTAGATGCTTGAATAAATACACTAATTAACCCTAACATATGCAATGTCCTATAATTGAATGATTATTTAGATGAATATTTTCCCTATGCATTAGAGTGGCATTTTCATCATATAAAATAAAATTTATTTTCAAAAGAAATAAGATATATTTTCCTCCACAAGAGGGTGAGGGAGGGTTCAGAGGAAAAAAAAAATATTTAACGATCCGGTCTTCCCAGCCTAAAGTCCCTGCTTGTGGGCCTGTTAGTCTGCATTAGATCTTTGTTTTTTATCCTACAAGATTAGGCTGGAAAAATGTTTGGTTGATATGGACCATGCCCAAATAGACTGTTCAATCCACAGATTCAACCCAATCCTTGTGGGTTACCCAAATAAATCCTCAATCAGAAAAACACAGCTTGTCCCAAAATGGCAGTTTCAGTTGGTTGGGCCAATTGACTCAATCTGCCTTCAGCTTTCCAGAGCACCGAGTATTCTAAACAATAATAATCAATGCAAGCACTAGCAATCAGCAGCAAAAACATACGCTGTCTCCAAAGGATGACATCCTCTAATTGTAGTTTGGTGGGAATGGAAATAAGAAATGAGCACCATGATGGCAACTCGGGATTGCTTGTGCTGCTCCACATGATCAGAGATCTATATTCTTACTCTTGTTTGCTGATTGATTCTCTCATTTAGACAAAGGAACAATGGAGTAAACTGCAATATCAAGATTAAAAGAACAGAGTAAGCAATTTAGGTGGTTTGAAAAGATAATCACCACAATGGGCTGAAGATCATCCACTAGTACAGTAGCATTTTCTAGCTTGATTAATAAGTAATAATGAGACAAGCCTTCCCCAAATGATGACAAAAAAGAAAGATATTTAAAATTTAATTACAATTGATAATTGACAAGAAAGAATAATCTAAATGGGAAGGCCAAAAAAATTTTGACACCAACATAGCCAGTACATCACTTTCATGTCAAAGTTGATACATGTTTGAAACACCCTATCAACTTATACAGCAAAAAAGCTATATGCTTAATGCTTCCAACATCTACTCCCCAACTGGACTCCAGAAATCATTTGAAGAGTCCGCATGGAGTTGAAAGATGTCCTGAATAATGCACTGAAATTCTGAGACAGCTCCCAATTTGTTGCACCTGGAGGAAAGCCAGTCCGAGACACCAATGTCATTGACCTGAATGTGGTAGAAAATTGGTAAGAAAATACAGCAGGCACCAAATGGAAGGTATAGAAGCAGAGTTTTAAAAAGGAGGTGAATTTGCATTTAGCACTAGGAAATGTTAATTTGTTATTTAGAGCTTGAATTGCACAGAGTGGAATAACTTCTACACAAGCAGATCACTTTTCTGCAAAAGAAAAACAATGCATGATGTCTAAGAATGATGAGTTATCTGAAGCAAAAAAGATTTATTAGTTTTTGTTATGTGAATCGATAACAACAGAAAAACGATACAATAAGTACCCATCCAAACACAATGCAATTAAAAAAGATAGGAAAAGAGACAATTCATCTACCTGAAAGAAGTTGCAATTGCTAGTGAAATAGACATGGTGAGAAATTTTAAAACAAAATGCATCAATGATATGATTGGAGAGAAAGACCATAGACACATTGTAGAATTGTGAGCACTTCCAAAATTGTTTCCTTAAGACATCTACAGAGAGGAATTAATTCCACCCGTCTGGGTGACAAATCTAGAGGCTATAATGATTCCCACAACAGAAACTAGGATTTGCAGAGAATTGACAACAACTCAACAAGGTTTTAGGTGATATAAGTGAGAATGGCAAATTAGATATATGTGAAACTTCCCAGTAAAACTTCAAGCTTACATGAAATAGTAGTTGAACAGATGATACCAAACATATGAAGGACCTATTTGGATGCCCCAACAAGATATCCACTAGATATATCATACCAGGTGGAGGCAGGGAAGAGGTTAGCTGGAGTGATAGCCATGGGAGAGTTTTTCCTGTTACAGAAACTGTCATCTGGTCTTCTAGTGATAAGATAAATCAATGTTTTATCGGATCCTCTTATCTCCGAAAACCAAGGACTAATCTTCTCCACTTCCACGTATTTTCTTCTCAGCATCCACTCGCACTTGTTTCCATCAGAATTTTCACTGGAGTGCATGGTTATCCATGTACAACCAAAGCAGATACCCAAATAGAGTCTGTCTATTGCATGAATCAACTTAAGCTCATGATGAAAGGATAGAAAATTTAACCCAGCTGTCATTCAAAAAAATTGTTGAACAGATTTCAAGTGAAGATGAAGTTCCTAAGCAATGATTTATTGATCCTGGGAAAGAAAAAATGGAGTACCAGAGAAAATATTTAGCACCCAACAAAAAAAAGTAGTATTTTGATTATATATCCCAATAATGATAAAGACATGTATAGAGTGCAGTGACAGATAAGTACTAGTATGATATGACTATGACGGTCTTACAGCGCTTACAAATATGTTATCATCTTATATTGGACTTCTTATGGATACATTATCTTTTAATGTTCAGGAGGGGTCCCTAGCTGCATGTTATAACATATGACACAGCTGATGAGAATAAGAAAAGCCACCCATCACAGAATATGGTTCAAGAGGACAACAGCGTATATGTATTTTCAACTCGACTCAAATGCACGGATTGCAACTGTAGTTGGACATATGCATGGACCTGATGAAATTGGAATTGGAGATAATTAAATTCGGCGCAGTGCACGGAGCTTCCATCACTAGGGGGTCTAGAGAGGGTCAAATATACATACCCTTAGTCCCATATGTAGAAAGGCTGTTTCTATGTTTCATAACCCGGGACACCCAAAGGATTGTTTTCTTATCATCACATCGTTGCAAAATACTATAGAAATTCAAAGAGAATTTATTGGACAAAAGGGGAATGGTAACATAAAATGACCATGGAAAAGACAGATATTCAGAGTAATTGTGCAGCAAACTGGAAAGGTTGAGGTTAAAAAATTAATAAATTGGAAGGAGGATTGAGTGTGGCATCAATCAGGGGCTGTGCTTTTGTCATCACTTTGTATTTTGGGGAAGGGAGCATTAGTATAGTACAATTTAATTAATGCTAACAATAATTTTTTTCTTTATAGACATACACGTTCTCTTTTTTACTTTTCTTCTTGTATAACTTTTTCGATGTTTTTTAAATAATTTCAAACAGGTGGTGCTACCCCTTAGACTTATTAATCTAAAATTAATTGGAATGATGCTATCAAGTTTTAATACTAGTCATCCAACTTGAACCTAGATCAGGCTAAACCCCTATTCAATCAGATCCACATATACCTACCTCTCTATTGATAATAATTTGCGAAGAAATAATTGTCATATGACTACTAACCCCTAAATAGAAGCATATCCTAGGAAGATCTTTTTAAGAAGTAGAAGCACCATCAAAATCAGATCTGGCTGCACTTTGGGGTTTATATGTCAAAATTATGATTTTCACCTTCTTAATTTAAAATTTTTAGTTGGTTAACACAAAAGGTTGAAAAGTCAAATAAAACATGAACTTGGAGGATTCTACTCATAGTAACAATTTTATTCCATGATTTTAGAGCTTCATGAAAAATTAATTGCACAACAAAACACCATGATGTAGGACAACCAATAACTGATGTCACACAAATATGATAAATCCCATATTTTATAATCATATTTTGCCATTTCTGAAAACATGTAAAACCATGAAATATCAGAGATTCTATTCACTCCAAAAGCACCATAAGGAACTTGCTCCTAACCTGACCAAACCAAATCTTAGATTACTAGAAACAAGGCTCTTCCACATCATCATCCCTAACTGTTAACTTCAAAATTACTATTATAAAATAAAGAAGCTTTCTACATAGTATGAAGACACCACAAAGGAACAGCAGAAAGCAAGGCAATAGATAAAACATATGATATGAAAATAAATCAAATGAACACTGCTGAAAGAATTGATCTAGATATCAACCCATCAAAATAGGGATAATGGACTGGCTAAAGATCCTAAAATAAAATCCACCTTTAAGAGAAATATTTTTGCTCCAAAAAGATAATGACCAGCGACCTAAAAAGAAACTAAGAACAAGAAATACTAAGAAAACATTTGAAGAAAAAATTAATTAACATAGCCACTTGTTAGTCTACTAGGCTCTTAGCTTGTCACTAGACGTAGGCAACATAAGGTATCAAAAGAAACACTACTTTGGACTTAAATTTTCTTCTCAAGCTCAATTCTCTTTAAGCGGTGAAAAAGTTTAATAAGAAAGTTGGCAATCATTACTCTGAGTATAAGGCATGGACAGAAATATCAAACACTAGGTAGCTTGAAAAAACTGATTATATTCTAAAAAGGTTGTGATTATTATCCGGCATAGGTTTCAGGAAACATAATATTTATGTTTCAATTATTAAAAAAAATACAGTAAACTTAACATTGGAGCAAGGCAGGAGAAAAATTAAACCTGCAAGCTTGAATTGACCATGATAACCTTCTCTCTATTAATATTTATAAATGTCACACATCATCTGGGCCCCGGGCTTCTACTTTAGAAGCCAAAGAATTAAACATGTAAAAATCCCATTCTCAAAAAACTATGGAAGGAATTAAGTTAATGCTTCTGTTAGCACTATTAAGAATGCTCACTGGAAAAAAACCTGATCTCCTTAAAAATAGGATCTTAATTGTAAGGTGTAAACTTCTTTTCCTGAAAGTTTCTGTGTAGCACCCCCCTGATTATATTTATTTCCTGGCAGCAGTACATGGGAGTTGCAGTCTTAATATCTTCCCATCATATACAATCACCAATAATCACCACAGGAACAGAAGCCATTCTTGAAATGATGAAAACGATGGGAATCTCTGACAATAATCTCCCGATCCACAAGCTTGGCAATCAACTTGATTGCTTGGTGGCAGTCCCCACACACCCTGAGGTTCTTAATGACCTGGATTGTTGTTCCTGGAGCTGTGTTAATGATTGCAAAAGCCACAGCAAGCTTCTCACTATGAACACGTAATACTGATTCTTTCTCTTCTTGTTCTACATCATGGAGAACAGATCCTGTATCTGGGACATAGCCAGCTTCCTGCATCCTAACAGTTAGCTTTTCCAAATAATTATAGATCTCCCTATGCTGGGGATGTTTCTTGTCCCCAACTAAGAATACATGAGTCCTACCCTTGAGCTCTACTAAACTGTACCCTGGTGGCTTTACCAGTCCTCTGTTCTTCATTAAAACCCTCATCTTCTCCACATTGTCCCACCTTCCAGCATCTGCATATATATTTGAAAGCAACACATAGTATCCACAGTTCTTTGGATCCAGTTCGAACAATTTCTTTGCAGAAATCTCTCCTAGCTCAACATTTTTATGAATCCTACATGCGCTGAGAAGAGCTCCCCAGACCACAAAATCAGGTTTGATTGTCATTTCCTTAATCAAACCATAGGCCTCATCGAGACAACCAGCACGACCAAGGAGATCCACGATACATCCATAATGCTCCATCCCTGGGTCAATACCAAATTCTTTCTTCATGGCATGAAACCAATGACGGCCTTCATCCACAAGCCCCGCATGGCTGCAGGCTGCTAGGACAGATACAAAGGTGATATGATTTGGCTTCACTCCAGATCTCCTCATCTCAGAGAAAACCTCAAGAGCTTCTCGGCCATGGCCATGCATGCCATAACCTGCTACCATGGCAGACCATGAGAGGATATTCCTTTTCTTCATACGGTTAAAGGCTTTCCTTGCCGTCTCTACTCTTCCACACTTGCAATACATGTCAACTACTGATGTTCCAACATACACATCTTCCTCCAAACCAATCCTTACCACCTGAGAAAAGCTCCAGTTGTAGAAAAATTAGATTTCCCAAGCAGTACATTTACAATGTCAGGAAATCTATAAGAAGTACAACAATACTGCATCACAAAAATATTGAAAACATTCAATGTAAGTGTTTAGATCTGCCTAAAGAGTAGTGGATACTTTATAGTATAAGCATAAGACAGATATGACCCAGCAACTACATGAGATGGTTAGACCATGTAAGTACTATACCCTGGAGTGGTTATTAAATTCAAGCCAGAAGCCAGGGTAAAAAAGAGGGAAACACCAGAGAAAAGTTGGATAAACTTAATAAGAAGGAGTACACAATCTACTTATCATTTTAAAGGACTTGGCTTTGGACAATGACCAATGTCAGATTAGAATCCATAAAGCCAACCTCCAAAATAGAATGATAGACATGTTGTTAAGATTTCAAATTGATATAGGATTATGCCTTGTACTTAATTATGTTTACTAAATCTATCTCAACATTTCAACATTATATATTGTGAAAGGACCATCTCTAAAACCATGATAAATAATTAGAAGGTGCAATCAGAGCTATTTAAGACAAATGATGATGCATCAACCAGCTAAGATACTTTTTGACAAAAATTTAAACAATGCCAGGAAATACAAAGGCAAATCACATTATATGTTGGGCTTGTTGAAAGGTACACCTATCTCCAGGAAGGGTAACTTTTGAACCCAGAGATTAAGAGTCTCTTACAACAAGGGCTGCAAATATATCAGGTTAGAGCAAGATTCTTCATAACTCAGCAGTGCCACATATTATTTTAGGCTTTGTGTTTGGAATTTCAGCCAAGGGATAACTCACTTTTTTTCACTAAATTAGTCATCTTATCCAAACTGAAAACAGTGTGAAGCTTGCCTACCTCCAAACACATCATGTAGATTCATTCACGTTGACTCCAATGAGTCTAGCTTCAATACCATCCATCTGACTCATTCACTAATACAATTCTGCTTCTACTGACAGAGCAAATTTTGTTCCTCTAATGAATTTGCACTTCCTTGCCATATCATGCTTTTCTTATTCATTCATTCAAGCTTTTTAACTTCTCACTTATATCCCCATGTTTTGCTCACAAGGATGGATAATGTCATAGCTTTTACGTAATCATGAATCAAACATGCAGCCCTTGTGATACCAAAAACTTATCAAACTAAAAGAGAAAACCAGAACATTCCAACTTTCATACTAACAGAACACAATTCATTCAGTAACATAAATAAGCTCTATATGCAAAGCATGAACAAATTTTCTTTCTTTTCAGAATTGCTCTATATAATCCTTGACATGTATTCTCTCTCTAAAATTTTCCTCTTCCCAGTTATCTCTTCATGTTTGTTTATAAATATTAATATTTTATAGAAAAGTTTCTTGTGAATTGAACGAACATCACAGTCACATCAAAATCTATTGAAACTAAAGAACCAGATCTGTTCAATTGGCAAAAGATGAACCCAAATTCAGAAGAAGCAAACCTATAAACCAGATAAAAAGTTTGGACTAAAAGTCATCAGCATTACCTGATTGTGAATGCACTTCCCAATCTGCAGTACCCCAGCATGCGCACAAGCAAATAACACTGCTGAGAGCGTAACTGCATTATACCTAACACCCCCACCACTCAACATCTTACAGTACAACTCCAGTGCTTCTGCTGACAGCCCATCCTGAGCATACAAAGCAATCATAGAATTCCATGACACCACGTCCCTCTCAGCCATTCCATCAAACATCTTCCGGCCCATCCCCAAATCACCACCTTTTGCATAGGCGTCCACCAAAGTATTCCCCACCCCGACATCCATCTCGAGCCCGACCTTCACTGCAAGCCCATGAACCCCTCCCGTGGCCTTCCTATCCAAAACACGGGAGCAGGCTGAGAGCGCCGCCACCGCCGCCACAGTGTCCAAGCTTAAAGCTCCCTCCTTTGCCAAGAATTCTTTGAATAGAGAAAATGCCTCGCGGGCGGCGCCGTTCCAGACGGAGCCGGCGATCATGGCAGTCCAGAGGACGGCGTTACGGTGGGGGGTCTCGTCGAAGGCGCGGCGGGCGTCGACAGGCTCGCGGCACTTGGAGTACATGTCGACGAGCGCGGAAGCGACGAAGAGGTCAGGGTGGAGGCCCAGGCGGAAGGCGAGGAGGTGGAGCTGGCGGCCGGAGCGGAGGGAGGATAGGGCAGCAGCAGCCTTGAGAGCGCAGGGGAAGGAGGAGCAGTCGGGGCGGAGGCGGAGGCGGCGCATGGAGGCGAAGGCGGCGAGGGCTTCGGCGGAGTCGCCGGAACGGGCGAGGTCGGCGATGGCGGCGTTCCATGAGGCGACGGAGGAGGACTCGACGACGCGGGCGAAGTGGGCGGCAAGGCTGGTCGAGGAGGTGGAGAAAGTTTTGGAGAGAGAGAGAGTACGAATGAGATTGGCGGGTGGAAACCTCATTCCATTTGATTTGGTTTTCAGAGGGCGCCTCACTCTCCTTTTAGCCGATCCAGCTTTCTTAGACGCGGACCCGGCAACCCATAAGGACCTCGGCGCGCAGGAAAAAAAAAAAAGAAAAAAAAAAAGAAGAAAAAAGAGAAGATGAAGGAGGAGGAAAGAAGTGGAGTTAGATGGCGTGCTTCTTATAGATATAATGTAGGCTTTGCGTTAACATAATTTTGCCAAAATAAATACTTATTTTCATTTTAATATACAAATAATATTTTTATTTTCTTATTAGTGACTTATATTAGATTTTATTGGAACATTGCATCATTGCTCTCGTATAAGAGCATGCTTATATGTGCATGATTTGGAGTACGTGTCCATTTGTTTCCTGTTTTTCTTAAGTAACATGTGTGCATTTGTTACGATATTCACGCGTTCATGTTTATAATTTGCGTATCTATTTGATGGTATGATAAGAGGGTCTACAATAAAGATCGAAAAAGAATACCTCGGCTTCGGCCTCTCGTCCCCGAGAGATCTTTAACTGCCTTTGGGAAGGCAGTGTTGAGTCGACCCCGTTTCTACTGTCCAAGAGATGGTGCAGAGATATCCCCACCCATTTAGACTTTAGAGTCATCTCCATTGGCAACAGAGGTCCAACTTTGAAAAAAAGATAGCTTGTCTTGCCGTTTCTCTCGCCGATCTAGCTTCAAACCTAAAAAGTCTGTCGTTTCTTTCGTTCCATATGTTCCAACAGCCGATTGCGATTAGGCTCTCGATTGCGGGGGTCAGCTTCTTGCCCAAATTTTTTCGCCTCCATGCATTCCACAAGTCTTGATACTGTAATGGAGGGGGTCAAACCTTGAGATTCTGAAGGAGGAGACCCCAAAGCTTTGAGCATAATGCTCCCAAGCATTCGATGATCAGTCGTTGCGCTGTGATTACTGCATAACGGGCAGGGGTTGGTCACCCTTAATTCTTTCTTTGCCAAGTCTCACCAGTAAGGATTTTATTATGATAGCAAGTCCAGTTAAAAATTTTGATCTTCGGGATCGGAAGCTTCCAGATTATTCTGCCGAAATATGAAATTACACTTCCGCATCAAAAATAAATAAATAAATAACACTGCCTTACTGAAGAAAAAATAACCACCTAGCCACCTGAAGATAAATTTCGGTGTCAATTTTTTCGAGGACGGAAGCAGAAGAGGAGTGGACTTTGTGATTCGAGACCACGAATCCAGGTTAGTAGTAGCTGGCAGTCGGCACAGCTTCGATGAGTCGGTAATTGGAGTAGAATTAAGAGCTGCATGGGAAGGCATCGCGCATGCTAGGCATTAGGTGCAGATAGTATCTGTAGGGAAAACTCTTCCTCACTTGGTGAGATCACAAACTAAATCAAATGTGGCAAGTTAAGTGTAAGTTTATCAATATAAAGTTTATGGAAGCTAGTCACCACAAATACCAATGCTAGACAAGCAAAATATATGGATTGATTCTAAGTGGCAAAACATCAAATACATAGAAGGCATACACAAGGGATACAAATTTTAACGTAGTTCAGCATATAGCCTACATCCACGGGTCATGCTCCGATCAAACTTCTACTATAATAAACAAATTATAGTGATTTCTACTCAAGTATCAACATATATCACTTGAGCTAACACAATCCAAAAAGAGAAGAAAACAAAGGGTTACCTCATAAGCATGAACAAGCCAACTCCAACACAAAATCTTCTAAACAACTTGTTGGAAGAAACTACACCCTTGAAAACACAAGCTTTAATGAGTATTAAGGGACATAGGAGTAGGACACACAAACCCTCCTCAAACCCTAGCCATTTTCCCTCACAAAGAGCTCTGATTTTCGTGCTTCTGTTTTTATCTAGAAAAAACAGCACCCAGGCTTTAAAGTTTGGGCTTAAAATGACTTAAGGAGCCCTCATGGGCTTGGACCAAAAGGAAAAGGCCCAAACCACATAACAGTATCTGCATAAAAGGTGACTCGGCCACGGTGATCGACTGGATTCAAGGACGGCACAATAGTGACGATCAGCACCCGCTGCTTCAGGATATCTGTAGAATTTTGGGAGGGCTTGACACTTTTTGAGTCACTCATATCTTTCAAAAAGCAAATAGCGTTACTGGTTTGGTTGCTTCTTTTGCTGCGCATCACTTAGAAGAGTTTTTTTGGGGAAGCCTTGATGTGGTTCCTCCTACGCTTTGTCAACTTCTTTTGTTGGATTGTTCTGAGTGTACTCACGCTCGTCTAGTGTGAGTCGTCGGTGTATCAAAAGAAGAAGAAGAAGAAGAAGAAGAAGAAGAGGAAAAGAGCTCCATTTTCAGGTTCTGTTGTCTGCATCATATGTTAAAATCACTACTTATCCTAATAGCTTAAGCTAATAGAATGAGATAGATTATTTATAGATTTTATATTTTCTTACACTCCCTCTCACATGTGGGCCGAGCTTCTCTTTTAATGGGTGAGCCCAACATGTCAATTTTTTTTAATAATGGAGTTAAAGAGTGCGGAGACAGAGTTCGAACTCAGGATCTATACTCTGCTAAAAATATCATCTGTTTCAAAAACTTAAGTTTGCCACCCCAAGAAGCTAGTTCATGGGAGAGAATGGCTCTTTAGAGTGAGAAACTCTGAGGAGAGAGAAAGGTTCTGTTCGTGCCCTAACAGCTAGTTCTTCGCCGGTGGTGCTCGGCGGAAGGGGGGCTCTACTGTAATTCTGGTGCTCGGCGAGCGTCTCCTCTGTCCGTTGTCAAGGGTTCGTGGGGGCAAGTGGGCTCTACTGCGACTCGAGGTTTTTTGTCTAACATTCTATGCGCACAAAGGGTTGCTCTTGTGTATTGCTCGTTTATTTCAGGGAGATCTAATGGATCCGACGAGGGGGAAGCAGCCGATGGTGGGGTCGATGGGCTCGGTAGGGGAGCAGGCATCGGGGTCGTCGGCGGTGGAAGCAAACAAAGGTAAAGTTTCGACGAAGCAGGCTGCGGCGTTGACGACGAGGACGTGGGCGGAGGTGCCAGCTCCAAGAAAAGGTATGACTTCGTGGAGAAAAAGAGAGCAACCAGTGGGCCGGGTGCGACCTGGGCCCTGGGTTACCCACCGGCTGACAGAGGCGGAGGTGGCTCGGTTGAGCCAACACTTCTCGTCGGTCATCGAGCTCCCGGAGGAGCCCATCGAGGCTGCCCGCCGGGAGTGGGATGGACTAACGCTGGTCGGTCGGAGCCTCGGCCGATGGGTGCCGGTCGAGTAGGTGGTCGAGGATGTGGCTGCCTGGTTGAAGAAAACAGGGGAGGTGGTGGCGATTACCCTCGCCAAATACCACTTTGCGTTGCGGCTCCGGTCGCCAAAGTTCCGGGACCGTGCCCTGTTGGAGGGGCCCTGGGTGGTGGCGGGGCAACTCTTAGCCATGGAGTCGTGGACTCTGGATTTCCTACCTAGGGAGTCCCTAGTAAAGACCGTGGTGGTCTGGCTCCGACTACCTGGGCTTCTCCCAGAGTACTGGTCGACTTCAACTATTCTTGATATTGCAGCCAAGGCAAGGCGGCCTATGGCCGTAGACGGAGTCACAGAGGAGCGACGAGCCATGGGCTTTGCTCGGGTTAAGGTGGCGATTGACGCTACCGAACCCCTCCTCCCTCATGTCTTGCATTCCACAAGACAGTATCTGCACGAACAGAACCTTTCTCTCTCCTAGCTTTTTGGGGCGGCAAACTTGGTCCAACACTAGCAAGACACTTGATTTTGCTACATGGAGCTTGATCCCCCCAGAGAAAATCTCTGCTGATTCTATTGATCCTTTGGATAACCACTGCTAGGAGTTGAAGGACATACATCCAATAAATCAAAACAGCTCTCAACATTGCATTCACCAACGTGAGTCGTCCAGCCATCGTTAGGGTCTCCTTTTTCCATCCACCTAATTTCTTCACCAGTTTTTCCAACTAAAAATTCCACTCAGCTTGATTGAGGACCGAGTGATGAAGGGGTATACCAAGGTAATGGATTGGCAGACTAGCAACCTTGTACCCAAACAGCTCTGAACAACCATGTGTATCCCTTCAGTGATGTTTAGACCTATGAGCTGCGACTCATGAAAGTTTGTTTTTAAGCCTGTAAGCACCTCATATGCATGTAAAATAAATTTGATCGTTTAAGATGACTATATGGGATTGCAGAAAATCAACTTGTCATCAGCAAACTGTAAGCACGGGCATTGACCAGTGACTTCAAAAAGTCCAATGCCGAAGATGAGGCCTTCAAAGCCTGCAATCTTCAGGATTCTATTGAGAGTGTCAGTGACGAGAATGAAGAGCAAGTGGGATAGGGGGTTACCTTGTTTCAACCCCCTTCGGTTTCGAAACCATCTTCCAGGAGAGTTATTGATAATGAGGGATGAACTCAGAATGGAGAAGGGAGGAGATCCAAGCAACCCATCGCTGGTTAAATCCTCTCTTCTGGAGAAGCTTGATAAGAAAGTCCCAAGAAATACTATCGAATGCCTTCTGAAAATTGATCTCATAAGCGTCCCTGTTCTCCTACTGAAGGCTATAATTTCTGATGCCATAATAAAACTGTGAGACACTAATGACCCGGCCTGATCCATTTTGACCGGCCCAGCCCCTTGACTTGGGCCTCACGTGTGTTGCACATGAGGGTGACAAAGAGAAAAACTCCAGCTAGAGTCTTCTTCCTCCCCGATCGTAACGAGGATAAGGTTCACCTCAATCCGAAGACCGGTCGGATGAGGCCGGGATCCTCTATTTAGAGACCTCCTCCTCCGAGTTCATCCAAGGTCGAGCCATCGAATTCCAACTTCTCCTTAGGTTCAAGTCTTCTTCTTCCTCGGTTTGTCATCAAAGAGTAGGACTGGAAGTGGGCTCGGGCCCGCCCGAAGCCCATCGGGTTGGGCCCCCTGCGGGCCAGGCTATGGGCTAGGCCTAATGCATTTCAGGCCGGGCTCGGGTATCTCATTGGCCTGGCCCGGGCCCGGCCCAGCCCAAGGCCACTTCCAACCCGAATCGCGTTGACCAAATGTGTTTGTCGAATCGCGGTTTAAGTTAAACACTTAAACGGTTAAACCCAGTCAGCCAGTTGGTTGTTGCCCGAGGGATTTGCAGAGGCGCAGGCAGAGTGGACGAGCGGTGGAGGCGACGAGGCGTGGAGCTAGGGTTTTGCTTCTCCTTGTCCGCTCGTCTTCAGTCGCCAGGCGTCACCGTCAACCGTCCAAGCTCGGCAAAGTGATGAAGAGGAGCCCCGACCACCCTATCGTCAGCGAAGCTAGGTTTTGAGGCACGGATGATCTTCTTCCTTTTGGTTGGGATTTGCAGAGGTGCAAAGCAGACGAGCAATGGAGGTGTGGAGCTAGGGTTTCTTCGCTTCTCCTTGTCGGCTCGTCGCCGGTTGCTAGTCGTCGTCGTTGACCGTGCAACCTCGGCGAAGTGGTGAAACCCTAGATCTGTGGGCTTGTCGACCGTCCAAATCTTGGATTGCACTCGAATTTTAGGTTTCAAATCTTGAAATTTATCTTTAGGTTCTTCAATTGCACTCGAATTTTAGGTTTCAAATGGGAACTTGGGAATCTTCACGGAAGAATTTGGATTTTGTTTCTCTCTGATCTCTTTGTCTGGACGCAAGAATTATGATCTCTTTGTCTGGAATTTTGGTTCTGGAGTCGGATGGTGGTGTTGTGTTAGTCTAGCATAGTATAAGGATTAAAAAAAAAAAATTTGTTTTGAAAAAAAAATTCTTGAATTCTTTGATGGATGAAACTATGAAAGCAATATGATACATGTGTCACTTTCTCTTTTTCCCCTTTTTTAATGTTTTATGTTAATTTTAGGGTTCATCTGTTGATTTTTAGAAGAAAGCAGGGGTGTTTTTTTATTCCCCCCTCCCCTGCCGCCCCCCTTCCGATAGAAGATTAAATTGGTGCTGCTTGGACTAAGTTCTCTATCTTGGTAATGTACAGAAATTATGAAGCCTTTATGTTGTATGTGGTAGCTGGAAAATGGGAAGGGATGAGCCAGCAATATGTTCGCTCATTTTGCTCAAAATTACTCCCATATAGTATTTGTTATTTTAGGTGGCTTTAATGTGTGTATGCATGTCCCGTGTAAATGTTGAATTAAAGGGCATCTTGTTTGACTTTACAAGGCCACTTGGGATTGAAAGTGAGTAATAGCAAAAACAAATTGCAAATGTTCAGAAGAGTGAAGAGAAGATTTGAGCATATCATTATCTTTATTAGTTCTGGTATACCTATTGCTGTTTAGGGTTATTCTAGCTTATTGTTGTGTGCATTAGCAGTTTAGTTCTATGTTTTCTTACTGGTATTTTTATTGAAGCATGACCATAAGAGTATTTTCTGGATTTTCGTACATATCTGAGGCTTTAACTGGAAAGATTTAAGCTCTTTCTTAAATAGGTTAAATTTAATGACATTTATTTTGTTATAGGTTAAATTTGTGATATTTATTTTGTTATTTAGGCAGATTATTTTTACTAATGTCTCATTCTAAAATGCGTGAAAATGAGATTGTTGAAGATTTAAGGAATGAAGATGATAGAAATAAAGATACTGTTGAAAATGATTGTGACAAATCTTCTAGAAAAAGATCTTGGGTATGGAATCACTTTATCGAGGAAAAAAATTCTGAAGGGTCAATAGCTAAGTGCAAATATTGTAAAAAAAATTTAAGTGGGAGCACTAAAGGAGGAACGAGTCATCTAAAACGCCATCTTGAAAATGTTTACAAGAAGTATCAAAAGAATCCGACTAATCAGTTGCTCTTAGTACCAAGTTCAAAAGATCCGATAAAGTCTTTCAAATTCAATCAAGAAGAGAGTAGAAAATTTTTTACAAAATTTATCATACGTGCTGAGCTTCCATTTCGTATTATTAAGCACATTGTTTTTCTGAATTTTATGAGATCTCTTCAGCCATTATTTAAAATTATGGGTCGTAAGACTGTAAAACATGATTGTATGGCTTTGTATCAAAAAGAGAGGAAAAAATTGCATGATGTATTCAAGAACCTAAGTTCTCGGGTTAGTTTCACTACTGATATTTGGACATCAAATCAGAAAATTGGTTACATTTCTTTCACAGCACATTATATTGATTCTGATTTTATTCTACATAAGAAGATTATTAGTTTCAAGAAACTCCTATACCCTCACACCAGCTTTGCAATTGAAGATGCTATAAGAAAATGTCTTGTTGAATGGGAATTGGATTGTAAAATATGTGCTATTACTTTGGATAATTGCACCACAAATGATGTTATAATGAGGAGGCTCCGAGATCACTTTTGTTATACAATGTTGTTTAGTGGGGAGTACAGTCATATTAGATGTTGTGCACATATATTAAATATTATGGTTCAGGATGGCATGAAAATCATTCATGAAGCTATTGAATGTATAAGAGAAATTGTTAGATATGTCTCTACATCCCCATCTCGAATACAAGCATTTAATGAAATTGTACAACATATGAGACTTTCTGCTAGAAAAGGACTCACTTTGGATGTTCCTACAAGGTGGAATTCTACTTATGAAATGTTGCATGATGCACTTGGTTATAAAGATGCTCTTATTAGATATGCAACTGAGCATTCATGTGTATGCCCCACCAATGATGAATGGAAAAAGGCTTCTATAATTCTTAAATTCTCAGAAGCCTTTCTTGATGCCACTAAAGTATTTTCTGGTTGTAAGTATCCTACATCCAATTTATACCTAAAAGAAGTTTGGAAAATTAAGGCTTTGTTGATGGATGAAAGTATCAATACTGATGAAACAGTGAAGCAATTAACAAATAAAATGCTAAAGAAGTTTAACAAATATTGGTCTCAGTGCAATAATTTGTTGGTAATTGCTTCTATTTTGGATCCCAGATCAAAGTTGATATTTGTAGAGTTTTGTTATCAAAAGGCATTTGAGTTGGAGGAGTGCAAGAAAAAGATTGATAATATTCGTGCTTGTCTTTTTAAATTGTATAATGAGTATGTAGATGCAACAAGAATGCAACCCTCTATGAGTTCAAGTGAGCGAACATCTAATTTTGGTAGACAAGGTGATATAAGTTCAGTTTCTTCCAAAAAAAAAATTGGTATAGATTTTGCTCAGTTTAGAAGTTAGAGTTCTTTAAAACGCCTAAAGAGATCTGAGTTAGATAGTTATTTGGATGATGATGTGCTTCCTGATTTGGAGAATAAGAAGTTTGACATCTTGGCTTGGTGGAAGAGCAATGCAACAGTCTATCCTATACTATCAAGAATGGCTCGAGATGTTCTAGCTATTCCAGTCTCCACTGTTTCATCTGAGTCGGCATTCAGCACTGGTGGTAGAGTTGTGGATCAGTATCAAAGCTCTTTGAGCCCATCTACTGTAGAAGCTTTAGTTTGTACCCAAGATTGGCTTCGTGAACAATATGATGAGGTATATAAATCTTTTAAATTTATCTAATATTTTTTATTTGCTTATTGTACTTATAATTTAAACATAATTTGATCCATGAATCTAAGAAATAGTGAGAATTCTTGATCTCTCTCAATATCTCTCTCAATTCGAAGATCCAGGATTTGAATTGATGTCGTTTCATTGATTCCTCCGGAAAATAACCCTCGATTAAGAAGTGAAGTGAGGCAGGAATCGCTGAGAGATAGATTCTACTGTTTGGTCAGGACGAATGAGTGGCTGAGCTCTGTTAGAAAGGAGTAACGAGATGATTGATTTGTGTGTTAACAATTGCAAATTGCTTGAGTTCTGTAACGTTAAATGTAGATGACGACACCCAGGAGTAGGCAAACCGGCAAAGCAACGAATATGGAACATGGGTATTTCATAATAATCTTTATTTTTTTTATTTATATCAAGTTACAAGTTTTCATATTTAATGTTGTTCATGTTCTAATTATTACTTTATTTAAAATATAGGTATTCACGACAATGGATGAATGAAGATGGAAGAAACTATTTGCTGAAAAATATTTTGTTTAGTTATTGCATTTCTACTAGCTTATAGTATTTCCGATGTTTGTTGTGGATAAAAATGTTATTATGTTCTTGAAAAATCCATGCCATCTTGGAAGCTGCATGTCATATTTGAAGCTATTTTTTCTTTTTTTCTTTTAGATAACATCATGTAGTTTGTCTTTCCTTTTCAAGCTATTATAGAGGGTTGACAGCATGTTGGAAGCTATTATGGGAACCAAATGGGCTCGAGCCGGGCTCGTGATTGGGTCGGGCTCCTGATCGGGCCGGGCGAACTTTAGCCCAATCGGGCAGCCCGATTGGGCTCAGGTCGGGCTTGGGCCGAGTTTCTGTAAAACTGTTCAGGCCTAAGCCTGGCCCGAAGCCCGAAAAATAATTTCGGGCCGGGCTTGGGTAGGGGTGTGGCCCGGCTCGGCCCGGCCCACTTCCAGCCCTACCAAAGAGAGAGAGCCATGGGATCCTCATCAGATCGAGGTAAGTATTCCTCGTCTTCTTCTCTTCCTCTCTTGGTGTTTTGGCCAAGAATTATCGTGGCTTTAAGCCAGCAGATCGCCGGAATTTGATTCAAAATAGGGTGCCCTATTTCGGCATGCGTTCTTTCGCCACCGTCGACCACCGGGGTTGGTCAAGCATGCCTCGTCGCCTCCTACCACCATCAGGGCTAGCCACCGCAACCTCCCTTGGGTTCGATCGATAAGGAAGAGGGCAGGTCCCTATTTAGAGAAGAGTAAGAGAGAGGCTCTCTCTCTTTCTCCTCTCTTCTCCCTCCTCTCTCTCTCTCTTTTCTTTCTTTTATTGGACTCTCTCTCTTTGTTGATTGATCGAGGTTAACCTATGCCATTGACGACCAAACTCAGATTCCTGATTGAACACGGACTGAGATTCTCTCTTTTCTCCATCATTTCTCTCTGTAAAATTTCTCTCTCTACCGGACTTTCTCTCTCGAGGGTAGTTGGATGTAGTAGAAACTCTTCACAATGATATAGTCATTGGTTGGCGTGTCAGCCCCCACCCTGGTCGTTGCTAATACTATTAGATTTGAACATTCATGATCTCTATTGAACCATCTGTTCCCTAATCTGAACATGATTCAATGAAATCATTTTGATCGGACCGATCCGGATGTTAGGCACTCCTGCTTAGTCAACCCTATGAGGATGTTAAAATTTAGATTTTTAATTTTTAAAATAATTATGATGAAATTTTGATGAAAAGTAAAATTTTGAAATATTAGGCCCTGAGAAGGATTTTCGGAATCAATTGGATCTATTAATTAGATTGTATTTGTAAGATAAGTAATGATCTGTCTTTTCTAGATTCTTCATTTATATAATATTATTCTTACATCGAATAAATAGTTAATGGATTTATATATGATTTATGAATTTTACGAGATAGTAATTTGAATGAAAAATAGATATGCACATTGGAATAATATTTTTCAGACTATTATTAAATTATCTACTGTTCTTATATCGTATATACATATTTTGATTGGATTATGATATATCTATTATTTTATAATAAAAATTTTGATGTGCATCAGATTTGAACTCTTAGACTATGTTCTAAATCCTGCCAATTGAAGATTATGCATTGGCAATTCTAGCCCCACTATAGGGTATAAATATAGTTTTTTGGCCCACTCCACTGGGTATAAGTGTGATTCTATTTCTAGCTTAGCCACAGGGTATAAGTGTGGCCATAGTTAAAGACCGTTGAGTTGAATGTGATTTGTTTCGAATCAGATTTATGATTATGTATATAGATATTTAAAAGATATAGATTTCAATGAATTTGTATTTTAAAACGAAATTGATTACGTTTTTATATTGATTCATCATAATTCGTATTTATATTTTATGTGATCATATGAATTGTCTAGTTAAGATATTTATCATTTACTAGGTTTTCTAGCTCATTATACAATTGCTTACTATTTTTACAGATATGAAGAATTAGCTCGACCCGAGGTTTTACAATATGGAAGAGCGACTAGAAGAACTGTGGCACAAGTTATCTTAAATTAGAGTTTATGTAAATTAATGCATTACCTTAGACTAATGTTGGAATTGTGAAACATTGTAAGTCCAGTTAGTTAATAAAATAAATATTATATATTATTGTAAAAATTATTCTGTTGCATATTTAATAATATCACGTTGAGATGCTTTGCATGTTCGTGGGGAGAACTCCTATGAGTATGCGGCGGTTGCCGCGATCCCTAGCTCACGATCTCGGATTGAAGGCATGACAAAAACTCTTAAAGATCAACCTATTTTGGGCTTGAGACTCCGATGCCGAACACCTAATAACATGTCTTAGTTGAATAGACAACGCTTTAGTGATAATCTTGATCACTCCATTTTCAAGGCTAATAAGTCTGTAGTCACTGATGGTTGCGCGAGTAGATTTCTTTGGTATCAGATGGATAAAGATATAGGTTAATCTGGATAAGTCCGTTGAGGAGTTGTAGAAGTCCACAATTACTTGCATGAGCTCAGGCTTAATAATGTCCCAATATTTCTGGTAGAAGGGTGCTGGAAATCCATGAGCTTTGTTCTTTGCTAGGCTAAAGACTGCAATTTTAATCTCGTCTTCAGTAAATGGTCGTGACAGCAGGCTTAAATGCAAAGGGTCATCAGGGTATCACAATAAAGCTTCACAATGACAACTATCTCTTAAGTCTGAAAAAAAAAAGGAGAGAATTACTATTCCACTGCATTTTCTGATATAAAAGAGCATTACACAATATTTTCTCTGAACTCTCATCAGATCTAGGGCCTGACTGGGGGCAACTTGCAGAAAGACTACAGTGAAGGTACACCATCGATGGGCTTGGGCTTAAGAAGGCACCAAGATTAGAAATGCCCCGTAGTCAGAAGTGGCCCAATGTATTTGGAGGCCTAAGGCGAACTCACTAAGAGAGACCTTTTTTCTTTCTATTTTGTCTTTGAGACCTTCTCTGCAGTGGGCCGGCCTAAGGCAAACTCACTAAAAGGGCCTTTTTTTTTCTGTTTTGTCTTTGAGGCCTTCCCTACGGTGGGCCTTCTTTAGGCCAAGGTCTTAGACAGCACCTCAGTCGCCTAAGAGTTGGGCCAGTCCTGGCGCAGTGGAGAAGTTTGACTTCTTAGAGCTTGACCTAAAATCTTTTGAACCTGAAAAAAGTAGGCCACACTTTTTGCCAAGCGACTTCATTTCAGCAGCTGTGAGGGAGTTCAAAAATAGAATATCCTGAGGGTGTAAGTTCGTTTCCTCAAGCTCAAGATTTTGAGCTTCTTCGCCCTATGTCTTGCACTTCTTTTGGTGCTGGGGGTGATGTGGTTTCAGTTTCTATGCGGTAATTAGGTGGTGGCTAACGGCATGGTGGGTTCTAGCTAGGATTGCCTAGGGTGGTTAAAAAACTGTCTTCTTGTTGCAATGGTTCATTACTTAGGGCATGAAGGATCTTTTTGAAGACTTGAGTACTAGGTATTTAAAGATGGCACCAAAAAATTGCTGTCTCAGGATCTCTCCCATCTCATTACCAAGTGCGAGGAGTTCATCAACATACCATCAACATACCAATTATAACAATCTAGTACCTTATCCAATGGCTTATTGAAACTTCTTCATCTTACATAAATATTCAAAATTTACCTAACAAATAATCAATATGGAACTAAACATGCGTCCTATTTTTGTCTATGCACTGTACTGTTGATGCAGGTTATGAGGCACTGCAGCATGCATACCTGAGCACGTTGGTGAACGATCAGTTTGCCGTGGCCACTCTTTTCCAACCGAACTTATTGACCTCCGCTTCGGTCGCCGGGAACCACCATCACTCCTTTGGAAGGTCGTTTTGTGAAGACGCCGAGATACAATAGTCCATACCTCCTTTTTAGTGGTCGCGGTGGTTTGATGAAGTGCACGGACTGACATGGGCGGGCATGGGGTACGGATTTGAGCGTGGGAAGAAGGGGTGGGTAAGGGTCTTTGCTTTGGCTTTGATAGGGGGATAGAGCTTGTTGGCCATGGCGAAAATGGTGGAAGAGATAACTAGGATCTCTATGGCGAATGGTTTTTCTCTCTCCTTAATATAAGAGTCTTTTTTTTTTTTTTTGGTGAGAAAATATGAGGGAGGGGGGAGGGACGAACCCACCCACGTAGCAGTCCTCACTGGGCCCTCCTTCACCAGAAAATATTCGATGCGGGTCGCAAATTTTCGCGTGCCCTCCCCAACCCGTGGGTTGTCTCACGTGTGAGTACGTCACTCCAACGCCACCTCGGTATCGGTGGACCAGATGGAGACTCTACCGAACAAACCAGACAGAGAGCATCCGGTCCCCACATTTAATCGACACCTGCACATTTCGAACCTGGGTCACTTCCGTAGAATCTTAGCCCCGTTCCAACCGTGCTACCACCTTGGTGACATATAAGAGTCTTCAAGGTCATGTATCCACAAGGTTAGGCATTTTCGATCAGCATAAACAGGACCTAAACACTGCCTCTCTATTAGCTTGTCTCTATAATTCTTCTCCTAAGCATATTTCTTCCCCTTTTTTCCTCACATTGTGTTGATAGCTGGGTTTCTGTTTGAGAGGTGGAAGCCATCAAAATATGTATTCTATATATTGTTTATGAAATATGGCATTTTTCAACAAAGATACTTCAATTTGAAATGAAGGAAACATTCATGAAGCTTCAATTCTGAATTCTATGCCCATGAGTAAAATGAAAATGATAATGCTTGTGGTCTAGAATCTAATTGTCTTTTTTTTATTATTTTTTTTAGAAAGGAGGTTGAGACAATCTGAACCTAATTTCAGTAAGACAATGTAGGTAGCAAAACAAGTGAGAGAAGGAAAAAGAGCTACATCACAAAGTCAATTAAAGATTAAAAATCGACCTATACTTCTAAAAGCTCTTAGAAAGGCACCATCCTTGTCCAGTCATTAAGAATAAAAATCAGGCAAATAGGCACTCTAGATTTATGTTCTAGGGGATGCAAACATGTAGGGGCATCTTCATATTAATCGATTGTGTCGAGGGGAAACTCCAAGGGATGGTAGCGGCTTTGTTTCCCTTCTACCTGGCAAGGGTCAAAAGGGACTTTTGAAAAAAAATGCATATGGATTCGAGAAGGGACATGGGTAAGAGTGTCAACATCCTTCACTAGTTCCAGTGTTGCCTTTTCTAGCCTTTGCTCTTTTTGTGTTGGGATTTTAGGTCTGCTGGCCTATCCTTCATCAATTGCTCAACCATTGGATTGAGACCGTTAAGGAGCTACAATCTTAGTATCTGTTACCATATTATTACATTATTGGTTTGGTGTGATATGTTCATTATGATGCGTATTGCATAACAAGATAGCTTGGTATCAATCTATACCAGGCGGTATAGATTGATACCAAGCTGAATTGGGTAGTTTTACTCAATTTGGACCAGTTCAAACTAGTATAGATATAGATCAGTTTTGATTAGTCTAGAGCAATTTATCAAACTAGAAAAAAGATCCGATTTGACATTGGTTCAATAAGACCTTGTCCACCTGGACTGGATTACCAGCTAATTAGCCCAACTGTGGGTTGGGCTAATGTTCTGCACATACTAGAAACAGTAGCAGACTCTAGATGGGAGTCTCTCCTTGCCAATTGGTCGCCCTGTTCCACTTCCTTATCATAGCCGAGTCCTCTTGGCGACTGCCTATGACTGCACGATGGAGCTTCGGCTGCTAGTGAGTGGATCGAGCTGCAATGAAACCAGTCCTCTGTTTCAGGCTGACCTTTATTCATCAATTCTCTTTCTATTTTTCTTTCGTCTACCCATCAACCATCTATGTTGGCGATGTTGTCGTAGCCTTTGTTGGAGATTGGACCTCTGGCTGATGCCGATCACCACCATCACTAGCCTTCCTTTACCCTCTAGTTCAAATGTCAACCCTCCCCTATTTTATTTCTTGCTTTCTCACTCTTTCCTTCTCTCTCTCTCTCTCCTTTCTCTCTCTTCTCTTCCTCTATCTTTCTCTCTCTACATGGTTCAGCTGACCCCAACAGGAGGTTCCCACTGTGGACCTCAGGTTGACCCCAATAGAGTGTCTAAATCAGCATTGTTGCAACTGCCTGCCATGTCAACCTCCAACCTAGCTTTCAGGCATCTCTAAAACCTATCATTGACGATCCCTCTCATAGCATCTTTGCCCCAATCGGATTCTTGCTTCGTCATCCACTAGTTGACTCACCTTGATCTGACCTCTGGGCTATCAGACATCGTTACTCAGCCAGTTGTGTCTTCCTTTTTCTTTATCTCATACTTTTCCACCATCGGTTGTAATCACTTTATAATTTTTTCTGATTTGGTTGTATAGTGACACATCATCCAAACAAGAAGTTGTGTAGGTAAAATCCTAACTTCATTATTTATTTAATTTTTGAATTGAGGCAAGATGGTAAAATCTCGGGTTAAGGATGATTTGAACATTAAACTCCGAAGTTAGGAAATTAGCCAACAATTTATTAATTGATATTGCTCATAGTTGATCAAGGATGAGTTGGATCTACATTAATTATAAATTAATTAGACATGTTAGATGCAAACTAGTAAATGTTATATCTAGATTTGTTGCCAATAGATGTAAAGACCTCTATACGAGATCACCTGTATGTATGTATGTGTATATGTATGTATATGCATCTCTCTGTGTGTATATATTTATTTATGTATTTATATATCATGTATCAATGAATTTGTTCTACATGGGATGTGATTATGGTTTGTTGCATGATCGCCTGTATACACACACAAATACATTGATGATTTTGTTTTTGAATGGAATATGTAATAACCTAGAATTTTTTGGGGGCTCGTGGGCCGGCCCGAAGTGGCCAAGCCTAGCCCGATCCCGCGCACCTAGCCCAACCTATGGGTTTGTGGGCTGGCCCGAATAGGCCAAGCCCAAACTCGTCACGTGCTTGGCACATGTGGCAGGGGAGGGAGACTCCCAATCGGAGTCTTTCTCTTTCCCTATTTCTATTTCCCTCCGATTCGATCGGAAGAGGGGTCTAGGGCAATCGAAACCTACCATGTTTGAGCCGATCTTCACCTACAAAAGGATCTCTTCCCTTCTTCTTTGGCATCAACCTTGGGAGCTCTTCCATTATGATTTTCTGACCCGACCTGCATCTGATCCGACTTGTTTATGTCCGACTCGACCCGATTACCACCCCTAGTCGTCGCCGACCATGGGCAGCTGTCCGCCGCTGAGCACCCTCCTCCCTTCAAGAAGAAGGAAGAAAGAGAGAGAGAGAGAGAGAGTCTCTCGGTCCTATTTTTCTCTTTTCTTAATTTCTCTTTCCTCTTTCTAGTGTCTCTCTCTTTCTATTGGTATTTTCTCTCTCTAACTTGATCCGAATAAATCTTTAGTTGAAAGGGTTGTTGGATGGTCTAGGGTTGCTATGTGATGGTGGATCCTTTACTGGATCAGTAGAGGGTTCTGGGTTATTGGATACCTCATATAAATTTTGATGTTGATTTAGTTCTGTAGAAGAATAATCTTTTGGACAAGAGAACATTGAGCAAGGTTCTATGCACACCTGTTTGTAGATCGCGGTGCGGGCAAATGATCAGTTTGTTTGAGTTGTCAGCAAAGAGATAAGAATTCTTATATACCGACCTGCATGATATAGATATTTTTGTACCTATATATGTATGTTATACTAATGATCCAGATAAGTAAGAAGCAAAAATAGTTTTATGATGGTGTTTGTATTAAATCATATTTTGATCAAATGTGCTTATGATTAATAGTATGATGGACGTATATACGAGTATAACTTATACTTGCATAATTGGACTAATGGATGTGGTGCTCTGGACTAATCATATTATATTGATTCATCACATGCAAAAAATGTGACCATAGTTAGTTTTAAGCCGATAATAAAAAGAAATTGACGTGTGAATATGAACTTGATTGAATGAATAAGGACTTTGGGCTTATCTCGTTATCATCGGTTTTGCCATCACATACTGGAAATGTGATACTGTGGCAAGCCCCGTCACAGGCTGAAAATGTGATACTTTGGCAGGCCCTGGTAAAGGCTAGAAATGCAATATCTTGGCAGGCTCCATCATAGGCTGAAAATGCGATACTATTAGTTGTCCTATCACAGGCTGAAAATGTGAAACTATTGGTTGCGCCGTCACGAGCTAGAAACGCGACCGAAATTTGGCTCAAAGTCGAAAAGATAATTGAACCGGATAAAGTTAAAAAAGAATGGAATGAAAAGCATTGAAAATACTATTAAAGAATTATGAGATATCATATAATATATCACTCTTGAGTAGTCAGATTTCTATTGATATTTGATGTATATATTTATACTGATTATTTAAGCATTATTCATAATCAATTTGTGATTTCATGAAGTGTGTAATGATTTCTTATGGTTTTTAAAGTTATATTATTATTATGTTAGTGTGGATATATGGAGATTCTTATTGGGCTGTAAAGCTTACATTACTTCTTTTTTTTCAAAGTCGCAAGATGCAAGTTTTGATGAGTTGGGCACGGAGTTCAAGTATCAGAGTTATCAACTAGTTAGTTTATTTTTCTTTGATAATGATGAACATTTGAAGATCATGTAACTGAACTAGTTTGATTATTTGGATATGACATATTTATTCATTTGGATTAATTGATTAATTGTGGAGTTATTAGATTTTTGTTCATCATAAGCTTTGCATGAACTTTAGGGCACTGCTCCAGGGCTCATATGGCTATATTACATGGTCGACCTAGGTGATGGGTTCAGGTTGTGATAGAATATGATACCAATTGCTTTGAGATTCGGTAAAGAATATAGCATTAGATTATTTTTTTTTGGTAAGAATAAAATTAAATAATTCGATGGTTTAGTAAGAAGGATTTTAGATTAGCCATGTTCTTATGGTTTGGCAATCACAAGCTAAAGCATAACACTATGATTTGTCATCACACGATGAGGCATAAGATCATGGATCATCCCTCATGGGTGAAAAAGTGACACTTTGGTTTGTTACTATAGGCTGAAGCATGAGATTAAGGTTCTCAAGTCATAATCTGAAGATTGATATTTTAGTTTGTCATTGCAAGCCAAAGTGTAGGAGTATGAATTGTGATCACAAGCCAAAGTGTAACAATTTTGATTGCTACTATGGACCAAAGCATGGGATTATGGATTGTCAATCACAAGTCGAAGTATGATTGTAGATAGTCTAAAGCTGAAAAGATAATTATTATCGACTCTAATCTTGCTAATCAGAAAATGGTAGGTAAACTATTATTTGATATATCAGTATTGAAAAAAATAATTATTTTGATGATATATGATATACTATTCATGACTAGAACGATTATCTAATGATATCTGGTGTGTGTGTGTGTATGCATGTATATATATACCGGTTTGTTTGAGCAGTGTTGGTTAATTGGTATATAATTTTATGATATTTGCATTTCAAGTATTGATTTTTTGCTATTTTCTATCTTTACTAATTTATATTGATATATGTATGTGTTGGGGGAATGCGGTTTCCCCCCCAGTACATGGGAACCTTGTCACCAGAAGACCGCATAACGGCCGACCTTAGACGGCCGAGGTCGGCGTCCGACCTCGGAACTTCCGACCCGGAGAGCTCCCGACCTCGGAAGTCCGTCCTCGCCGCCCACCTACCACGGCTGTACCCTTCCGAAGTCTGGCCGGGGGCCATACCCTACCACCGCCTCCAGCATTTAATACGCATGATCTCTGCAAACCCACGGTTCACTCAACAATTAATGCACATCTCCGACTCACTCAACAATTAATGCACATCTCCGACTCACTCAACAATTAATGCACATCTCCGACTCACTTAACAATTAATGCGCGTGGCTCCTATTATCTACGGATCCTCAGCTCTCCACGGCAAATCGGCTTAACAGGGTCCCGTCGGCCGTGACAACTCTCTGATCCCGGCCTCACCTCCGACATCAATGCAATGATTCACCTGATCACATGCTAACTCAAGCAACATGCTGAGTCGTACGACGGCATCGCCCTATCACATCACAGGTAATCCGACCCCCCTATAAAAATGGGACCCTTCCTTCCCGAGGGGGGTTGAACTAAGAAAACTTGAAGAAAAACAGATCTTCCTCCTCTCATCTTTAAAAAACAAAGCCCCCCTCTGACTTAAGCATCGGAGGGCCGGCGCCAGAAGACCCGGCCACCGGCTTTTTTGCAGGCACCCCTACGGAGGACGCCGCTCGCCGACGGATCACCACCCTCCTGAGCCCACCGGAGCTCCCCCTCCTCAGCCGACGACCGCCCCCGGGTCCAATTTCCAGCAACAGTTGGCGCTAGAGGAAGGGACCGTGTCGCGATCATGAAGTTGAGAAGTAAGGAAGCCTCCAACATTTTCCGACGTCCCCCGCAGAGTCCTGGACACTCCGTCCAGAATTCGCCTACTCCGGCTGACCCGGTTCCTCAGGTCCAGCCGGAACAATTCAACGCCCTGGTGCAGCAAGTCCAGGCCTTGGCCGCTGCCGTTCAAGGCCTGCAACGTGAGGAAGCCATACCTACGCTCCCCCCACAAGCCCAGATCCCGCCGGAGTTTCCTCCCAACGGCCCGATTTTTCAAGGCCAGAACCTTCATGGCTCTTCCAGGGCCAACAACGAAGGGCGGGTCTCCCCCCAGAGAGAGCTGCCGGAGGGAAGTCTCAACAGAAGACCCCAACTCTCCGAAGCTGAGTCGGCCCCGGACCACTATGAGCTGGAGCAGACCACGGTGACAATTCCCCGGATTGAGGAGCTCGACAGGTAAGTCGAGCACCTGGAGCGCCAGATTGAAGCGCTCCACAGCAAGAAGGCAAGACGGGAGGGGGATTTCGAATTCACCACCAAGTCTCCCTTCTCCCGCCAAATCGAGGACGAGTCGGTCCCCTCGAGGTTCAAGATGCCTCAAGTGGAGCCCTACAGCGGAACTACCGACCCCCTCGACCATTTGGAAAGCTACCGAGCTCTCATGGCACTGCAAGGATCCTCGGAGGCCGTGCTCTGCAAGGCGTTCCCGGCGACCCTCCGAGGGATAGCTCGACTTTGGTTTTCCGGGCTGAAGCCGAGCACGGTATCCTCTTTCGAGCAGCTCGGCAGGCAGTTCGCTACCAACTTTGCTGCCAGCCGACGCCAGCGGCGGACGTCGGACTCCCTCCTAGATATCAAACAGAAGGAGGGGGAATCCCTCAAGGAGTATCTCGACCGCTTCACCACCGCCACGTGGAAAGTCCGCGAGCTGGACCAATCAATAGCCATGTCGGCACTAAAAATTGGAGCTCGTTCCTACCGATTTCTCTTCTCTATCGAGAAAAGCTTCCTTGCCGACTTCACCGAGATGCTAGCCCGAGCTCGGAAGTATGCTAAGGCAGAGGAGGCTATCGCCTCCAGGCGGGGTGCAACTAAACCAACTTCAAAGAAACAGAAGAAACGCCGCGAGGAGCGCGGCCGCCAAAGAAGCCGATCCCCCCGCCGAGAGAAGAACCTCCCTCGGCTGAGAAGCCCGCCTCGACAGCAGGGACAGCCTTGACAGAAGACCCCGCCTCAGCCAAGGTCCCCACTGCGACCTCGGACGCACTCGGGGAGGTACGAGAACTACACTCCTATCAATGCACCCCGGGCCGAGATTTTGATGGAGATTGAAGGTCGGGACTTCTTCCGACCTCCGCCTCCTATGTGGGATACAGAAGTTCTCCGCAATCCCAGGAAGTATTGCCGCTTCCACCGAGACCGCGGGCACGACACGGAGGACTGTTTTCAGCTCCGAGATGAGATTGAGGCGCTTATTCGCCGCGGAGTACTCAATCGGTTCGTAAGGAACCGACATGAGGAAAGAAGGTCAGTGGGAAACGCCGCACCGTTCGAAAATTCGGATGACAACGGGCCTATCGCCGGCACCATCAATGTAATTGGAGGAGCCTCGGCTGAAGGATCAGCCCAAAAAGGAATCTCCCCGAAGCGCCCGCGCATTTCTAAAGTCATCTCGTTCTCGGACGAGGACTTGAAAGGGGTTGAGACCCCTCACGATGATGCTGTGGTCATCTCCATGATTGTAAACAAATTTGATGTAAAACGTGTCTTAGTTGACAATGGAAGTTCAGCCAATGTTTTGTACTACCACGCCTACCAAAAAATGGGATTACCGGGAGGCCAGCTTCGGAAAATTAATACCCGCTGGTCGGGTTCACCGGAGACTCGGTCCCAGTTGAGGGCGAGGTCAGCTTTCTTGTTACGGTCGGCCTCGCTCCCCAAGAAAGCACTGTGAGGACGGACTTTCTTGTGGTCCGTCTACCCTCAGCCTACAACGCTATCCTTGGGCGGCCAGGGCTAAATGCCCTCCGAGCCGTGGTCTCGACCCGCCACCTACTGATGCAATTCCCTACCAACCAAGGAGTAGGCGAGGTCCGCGGGAATCAGCTGGTTGCCAAGCAGTGCTACATGGCGACCCGCAGAGCAAAGCAACCAACTGAAGCGCCGAGTCGGCGAGAGTCATCAGCAGAGGCGCCAACACAGGCAACGGGCCCCTCGCTGCCCATAGAAACCCTGGACGCGAGGGACGACCTCTGGAAGAAGCAAGTAAAGCCCGGTGAGCTTCTCGTTCAAGTTTCTCTACGAGAAATTTTTTTCGAGCTAACTGTGCAGGTCGGCTCCGGCCTTGGCACTCGCGAGAGGGATCACCTCATTAGCTTTCTGCGGGACAATGCTGATGTCTTCGCCTGGTCTCCTGCCGACGTACCAGGAATTGACCCTGAGGTCATGGTCCACCGACTCCAAGTGAAGCCAACCTGCAGGCCTGTAAAGCAGAAAAAGAGGGGCTCTGCCCCGGAACGACAGCGAGCCGCAGCCGAGGAAGTAGATAAACTCCTTGAAGCCGGCTTCATCGGGAGGTTTCCTACCCAGACTGGCTCGACAACATAATCCTCGTAAAGAAGGCCAACGGAAAATGGCGCATATGCATGGACTACACTGACCTGAACAAGGCCTGCCCGAAGGATAGTTTCCCCCTTCCAAGCATCGACCAGCTCGTCGATTCCACCTCAGGATATCAATTGCTGACCTTCATGGACGCCTTCTCGGGATACAATCAAATCCGAATGGCGCCAGAAGACGAGGAGAAGACGGCCTTCATCACCGACAAGGGCACCTATTGTTACAAGGTAATGCCATTCGGGCTGAAGAATGCTGGAGCCACATACCAGAGGCTGATCAGCCAATTTTTTGAAGATCAGATCGGCTGAAATATGGAAGTCTATGTGGATGACATGCTAGTGAAGAGCCGAGCGGCGGAACACCATGTAGCTGACCTCAACGAAACATTCTCCAAGCTCAGGAAGTACCAAATGAAGCTCAACCCAGCGAAGTGTGCGTTCGGAGTTACCTCGGGCAAATTTCTGGATTTCATAGTGATCCAGCGTGGAGTTGAAGCCAACCCCGAGAAAATCCAAGCGCTGCAAGAGATGACGCCTCCGAGGAGTCAAAGAAGTGCAGCGGCTCACCGGGCGGGTCGCCGCCTTGGGGAGATTTGTCTTCCGGTCGGCTGAGCGCTGCCTCCCTTTCTTCAAGATCCTTAAGCGGCCAAAGGACTTTCTACACATCACTCAAATTAGTATTATTGCTAACAAATGATGATAGAAGTGCTGTATTAATATTATATTTTTGTGGGGTGCAGGTGATCATAAATTAAAGTTAAAATACGCATTGGGTCCAAAAAGATGCATCACCATATGTGACTAGCCAACCGTATGGGTCAGCCACATTTGCACACTAAAAGGAGTATTAGCAGACCAAGTTCAGCCTGATGGAGCAGTAGCCAAAGGGGCCTAGATTCATTATCCGGAAGGATCCAACGGTCCGTGGGATTCATAACAGCATGCCCATTATCTTCCAGCATCTCGTGCATCCCATGCTTCTGGATCCGTATCTCATCTAGATCCCAGTCTTCCGCGATCGGATCTCCTGGCTTCATTCACCGTCTATCTCTTATGGATTCACATGCAACCAATTCCCAGCATCCCGACCTCGAGATCCAGCCGTCCGTCAGCCAGCATTGGACTCCCCAGCGATTTCAGCGCCCTGTATCTTAGCTTCCTCCCGTGATCAGCTCGTTTCCGCTCATCCACGCGTTCATCCAAGTCCCAACAAGCCTTCCGCGATGCAAGCTCCCGAGCGCCTCTGTGCATCCATTTGAAGAAGATCAGGATCCCACACACCTCACGCGCTTCAGCTCCAACCGTCCGCATGTAGGTCGGCATCCCGTGATTTCAGCATCGGTGACTAAGCTTCCGCGCGAGCATCTCCGCATTCCAGCCGTCCGCGAAGCACTCCTCCACGTCCAGATCTCAAGCGTTGGATTCCTCAGTGATTTCAGCTCTTCCGTGATCCCAGCGTCCGCGTTCACAGCACATCCTGCGAGCCTCTTCCGCATCTCTTCCCCAGATCCTGCAGCCGTCCGTGGCGATTCACCCGCAATCACAGCCTCATCCAGCCGTCCCTCCGCATCTGAAGATGATCAGCATCCCGGGATTTCCGCGATCAGCTCTCATCCGAGCGTCGATCCCTCATCCAGCCGTCCACGTCCGAGCTTCCATGATTCCGCATCCAGGTATCTTGCAGCTGGCATGAGAGATCCATCAAGGGGGATATATAAGGTCTCTCTCGGTGGGGGAGGGGGGCTCATTCTTTCCCATTGAAAAAAAAACAGAGGAGGGCCTCTGCCATCCGAAAAGAAAAAAAAAAACAGAGGAGGGCCTCCCCTGTTTCTGAAAAGAAAAGAAAGAAAGGAAAAGGGGAGAATGAAAGGGGGACTCATTTTTAAAATGAGTGGCTGATTTCTTAGGAAGGGAGATGGAGGAACCTTTGATGTATTGCTCTTTGAAGTAAACTCTAAACTTTTGCCTTGAATGAATTATATTTACTGATATGTTTTTGATCCATGCATAGTTATTTCGTAGATAGCACTTTAATGGATTATGATTATTGATATATGGATTGCTTTAGTATTTGATTCGTCGTAGACGTAGAAAGCACGACGAATGCTTTGAAATTGAGTTCATATGTTCATGAAACATATACCATGATTAGATCTATCCTACAATTCATTTTTAATCAAGAACCATAGAGTTTATTTCTTGGATGCAATATCATCAAGGGGGATTCCAGATCCCTACCATCTTTATTTCATAGAACTTTGTTTATTGATATATTATTTTCTGCTTTTAATTTCTAAAAATTAAAACATCATTTTAATTCATAAATTTATTGAATTAATTAATCTGAAATTATACTAAGTAATCTCATATATATTTCGTTCCCTGAGGATTCGACCTCGGACTCCTTAATTTACTACTTGTGCGATTCTCCTGCACTTGGGAGAACAATTTTATTTTTGCATCAAGTTTTTGGCGCCATTGCCGGGGAACGGCTTAGTTATTAGTATAATTTTAGATTTAATTAGTACCCTATCAGTTAGATTGAACATTATAGTAAAACTAAAACTGAAAAAAAAAAAATTTCTGCTGTTTTTATTTCCTGCACAGTCTGCATCACACTCTGATATCTGCGTAATGCACCATCTGATTGGACTCAAATTTTGTCGGCTGGTGTAGGACACAAGTTTCTTTCATCTGAACGGTCTGATTGATATTCTGATATTTTTACGACCATTAAATTAATATACAACCTTGCTGCTGTCTGCTTTGAATTTTCTGTGTTTAATTTTTTTTAGAATCAGAATTTTATTATCATCATATCTCATTAACCCTTGTTGCTAATTGAAAATTGATAAGAACTTTAAGAAAAGATCAAGGGTAATCATTGAAAAAAAAAACAAACAAATAAATAAACTCTAAAATTTTGTATGCTAGGTTGGAATAGGGACAACACTGGACGCCTGAATCGACAAACATTTGACAATTCCTTAGATCATAATATTGAAAATCTTACGCAAAATCTCAGATCTGGTGAGATGGCTGATGATGTAGGAAGTCACCATGGTGATGAAGGTAGACCCCCAGTTATGACACTTCGACAATACTGACACCCTACTAGAACTAGTCAACCTTCATGCATGATTATTCCTGAAAATGTAGGACACTTTGAAATCAAACCAGGAGTAATTCAATTGCTGCCCAAGTATCATGGGATGGAATCCGAGAACCCTTATCTTCACCTTAAGGATTTTGAGAAAATTAGCATCACATTTAGAGTGCCAAATGTATCGGAAGATGTCCTTAAATTGACCTTGTTTCCTTTTTCTTTAAAGGATAAAGCCAAAACATGGCTGAACTCCTAGAGACCTAGATCGCTAGGAACATGGCATGATATGCAAAGAGAATTCTTGAAAAAATTCTTTCCCGCACAAAGGACTAACTTTTTGAAAAGGCACATTAGTAATTTCCAGCAAAAAGACCATGAAACATTTTATGAATGCTGGGAGAGATTTAAAGATTTGCTTCTCTCTTGTCCTCATCATGGGTTTGAAACATGGAGAACCATTAGTTTCTTTTACGAAGGGTTGTCTCCACAGTTGAAATAATTTATAGAGACTATGTGCAATGGTCTATTTCTGGAAAAGCAACCCGATGAGGCATGGGACTATTTAGACTCTCTCGCAGAGACTGCACAATTATGGGATACAGGGGATAGAGTGAATAAACCTTTGCCTAAGACTACTAGCATTCCACACGGGGGCCTTTACAACCTTAATACTCAGGATGATATTCAAGCTAAAATGGCAGCCCTTACTAGGAAGGTAGAGGAAATTGAACTTAGAAGGATTGAACCCGTCAAGACCGTAGAACATAACAGCGAGTGTTGTAGGATTTGCGAGATGCCTGGCCATCTCATCACTGATTGCCCCACAATACCCGCATTCAAGGAAGTCTTGCACGATCAGGCCAATGTTATGAATACCTATCAAAAATCTTTCAATAATCCTTTTTCGGGTACTTACAACCCTGGATGGAAGAACCATCCAAATTTCAGGTGGAGGAATGACTAACCTCAACAAGTATATAACCCAACTCCTCCACCTCCGCACCCTCATTATGCACATGCACCCCCTCAAAAATCCAGTCTCGAAGAAACTTTGCAATCTTTCATGCAAGGTCAAGCTAAAATCAATGATGAATTAAGAAATCAACTGACAATGCTGACCACTGCTTTAAGTGCTCAAGAGAAGGATAAGCTACCAGCTCAGCCACAACCTAACCCTCAAGTCTACGGCGGTAGCAATGCATCATCTTCAACTTCGCATAAAGAGCAAGCAAAGAGTATAATAACTTTGCGAAGTGGAAAGATTATTGACCGACCAGTCCCAGAACAAACACAAGTTATACCTGATTCTGACCCTCCCAAGACAAAAGAAAAGGATAATGAAGAAACCGAAGCACCAACATCTACTGAAAAAATTGAATGTCCTTTTTCTGCACCATTTCCACAAAGATTAAAGCCCTTGCAAAAGCTTGAACCAAACTCTGAAATTCTTGAGCTTTTTAAGCAAGTAAAAATCAATGTACCTCTTCTTGATGCAATCAAACAAGTGCCTTCCTATGCAAAATTTTTAAAAGATTTGTGCACTGTCAAGCGTCGTTTAAATGTCAAGAAGAAGGCATTTCTGGCTGAAAATGTAAGTGCAATTTTACAGCATAACATTCTTCCTAAATATAAGGATCCACGTTGCCCAACTATCTCGTGCATCATTGGCAATTTTAGGATTGAGCGAGCATTGCTAGATTTAGGAGCGAGTGTGAACTTGTTGCCATATACGGTATATGAGCAACTCGGTTTGGGTGAGTTGAAGCCAACAACTGTGACCTTACAATTAGCTGACAGGTCAGTGAAAGTCCCTAGAGGGATTATCGAAGATGTGTTGGTCCAAGTAGACAAGTTCTATTTTTCTGTTGATTTTATCATACTGGACACACATCCGGCTTCCAATTCACCATCTCAGATTCCGGTCATCTTAGAACGTCCATTCCTTGCAACTTCTAATGCATTGATCAATTGTAGGAATGGTGTCATGAAGCTTTCTTTTGGCAATATGACCTTGAAACTGAACGTCTTTAGTATAGGTAAACAACCCAGTGATCATGAAGAAAGTAAAGAAGTTGAATGGGTTGAAACCATTGCGGAAGAATATTTGTTAAAAGAAACATTTACTGAATCGGCCGACAATGGTTTGATAGATTGGTGTTCTGAAGGTACTGCTAATGATGAGGTCCCACCTGGTTTAGATAATTCGGATGTTATGATGGTCAATGGGTGGAGACCGCGAATAGAGGAATTTGAACAGTTGCCACCTCGAAAAGCAAAGATAGTACCATCCCATGAACAAACACCTAAGCTCGAGTTGAAACCTTTACCGAAGGAACTCAAGGCCTTTCTTGGATCCGATGACACATTTCCTATAATCATCTCATCTGATCTGGATCATGCCCAAGAAAGAAAATTACTTGGTGTTCTAAAGAATCATAAGGAAGCTTTAGGATGGTCTATTGCCGACTTGAAGGGGATTAGCCCTTTAATTTGCACGCACCGGATATATTTGGAGGACAATGCCAAAACCACAAGGCAAATGCAGCGTAGGCTGAATCCTACGATGAGAGATGTGGTTAAAACAGAAGTCCTCAAGTTGCTTGACGTGGGTATTATTTACCCAATTTTCGATAGCAAGTGGGTGAGTCCTACTCAAGTTGTGCCCAAGAAAGCAGGTCTGACGGTAGTCAAAAATGATCAGGGTGAACTAGTTCCAACTCGTGTTCCGACGAGTTGGCGCATGTGTGTTGATTACCGAAAATTGAATTTGGTCACTAGGAAAAATCACTTTCCCCTACCCTTCCTAGACCAAGTTTTGGAAAGAATTGCAGGACACAAATTCTATTGTTTTCTCGATGGCTATTCCGGGTACTACCAAATCGAAATTTCACCTGAGGATCAAGAGAAGACTACCTTCACTTGTCCTTTTGGCACATTCGCTTTCCGTCGGATGCCATTCGGGTTGTGTAATGCACCTGCAACATTCCAAAGATGTATGCTCAGCATTTTTGAAGAAATGAACGAGAAATTTTTAGAAGTGTTTATGGATGATTTCTTTGTTTTTGGCGATTCATTTGATGATTGCCTGTCACATTTACAAGCAGTCTTAGCTCGATGCATGGAAAAGAATCTGATACTAAATTGGGAGAAATGCCACTTTATGGTGCCAAAGAGAATTGTCCTAGGACATATTGTTTCATCAAAGGGCATGGAAGTTGATAGAGCCAAGATTGACTTAATCGCCAAGCTACCTGCACCCAAAACGGTTAGAGATGTTAGATCATTTTTGGGTCACGCAGGATTTTATAGGAGGTTCATCAAGGACTTTAGTGTCATAGCCCGACCATTATGTAACCTCCTATCCCTTGATACACCGTTCAATTGGACCAAAACCTGTCAAGAGGCATTCGAAAAATTGAAGGCTATGCTTAGCACTGCACCCATCGTACGACCACCTGATTGGTCATTACCTTTTGAGATCATGTGCGATGCTAGTGACTATGCAATAGGAGCTGTCCTAAGACAACGCAAGGATAATAAGCCATATGTCATCTACTATGCAAGCAAAACCTTAAATGATGCTCAAATGAATTACACCACCACCAAGAAGGAATTGCTTGCAGTAGTATTTGCATTAGACAAATTTCGCTCTTATATCCTTGGTGCTCCTATTGTTATCTTTACAGATCATGCAGCGCTAAAATATTTATTGGATAAGAAAGATGCCAAACCACGCTTAATACGATGGATACTTCTACTCCAAGAATTTGACATCACTATCAAAGATAAAAAGGGAGTAGAAAATGTAGTTGCTGACCATTTATCACGGCTAGTTTTTAATGATTCAATGCCACAGTTGCCCATCAAGGACTCGTTCCCTAAAGAGCAATTGTTTGCACTTTCTACTATGTCATGGTATGCTGATATTGTAAACTTTCTTGTCACGAACTGGATGCCGGAGCATTGGGGATCGAATGATAAGAATAATTTCTTACATGAAATAAGAAGTTATTATTATGATGCCCCCTATTTGTTCAAGTATTGCAATGATCAAATCTTTAGAAGATGCATTCCGGATCATGAGATACAAAGTGTACTCTCCTTTTGTCATGCCAGTGCTTGCGGAGGACACTTTGCATCTAAGAAAACAGCAGCTATGGTGTTACAATGTGGTTTTTATTGGCCTACACTATTTAAAGATGCCCACGAGTTCTGTAGGACATGTGACCCATGTCAACGTGTTGGAAGTCTAACTCGTAGGCAAATGATGCCTCTTCAGCCCATTACTGCTATTAAAATTTTTGACATGTGGGGCATCGATTTCATGGGCCCATTCCCACCATCTTTTGGATATGAGTACATTTTGGTTGGTGTTGAGTATGTGTCCAAATGGGTAGAAGCTGTATCTTGTCGAACAAATGACCACAAACTAGTTTTAAAATTTCTTAAAGAAAACATATTTTCTAGGTTTGGGATGCCCAAGGTTATAATTAGTGATGGGGGAAAACATTTCTGTAATAAACCTTTTGAGATTCTGTTACAAAAGTACGGTATCACTCATAGAATTGCAACTCCTTATCACCCGCAGACTAGTGGCCAAGTAGAGTTAGCCAATCGAGAGATTAAACGAATTTTAGAGAAAATGGTGAATCCATCACGCAAATACTGGTCTTTAAAACTTTCTGATGCATTGTGGGCTTACCGTACTGCTTATAAAACTATTCTTGGTATGTCCCCGTATCAGCTAGTCTATGGAAAAGCATGTCATCTACCTGTTGAAATAGAGCATAAATCGTATTGGGCCATTAGAAAATTAAACTTTGAACTGTCAGATGCTGGTTTAGCCAGAAAAATACAACTAAGTGAATTGAATGAAATTCGACGGGATGCGTATGACAATGCTAGACTTTGTAAAGAACGAATGAAAATTCGGCATGATAACTCAATTCTAAGAAAATCTTTTGAACCTGCACAAAAAGTTCTTTTGTATGACTCTCGCTTACATCTGTTTCCTGAAAAGTTACGATCAAGATGGACAGGTCCCTTCATTGTAAAAACTGTTTTTCCACACGTGGCAATTGAAATTGAGAATCCACAGGATGGCAAAATTTTTAAGGTTAATGGACACAGATTAAAATCTTTTCTTGAAAATTTTGCAGATGAAGAGGACTCCTGTCCCTTGGAGGAGCCTTCTTATGACTAAACATGACGGCCAAGGTATGTGTATATTAGTTAGAATTAAATTTTTTCTTTTATTTCTAGTTTTCTTCTTATTTTGTAGGTCTTCTTTTCTGAAAATCAACAGCTAAAGGTATTCTTCTTTTCTCTATTATTTTCTCTATTGTCTCTCATATATAGTTTTCTTGCATTTTTTTTACATTGAGGACAATGCAATGTTTAAGTTGGGGGGAGGGAAATATTTTGATCAAAAAAAAAAAAAACTTATTTTTGCATTTGATTTATTCTATTACTTTCTTTTCTGAGCAAATGCACATGTATTTTCATATTGAGTGTGTGCAACTATTAAGGCAAGGAACACATGCATACTATGACTGATCAGAGACCTATTATTAGATCCCCACACGTGTACTTAATGACAATAGGAAGGCCTCAGGAGTTCATATTTGTTAACTGCATTTTTGTTAGCCTTATCCATAAAAGAAGTATGAGTATCCTTGTTCGTACCATAAGGTTCAGGATTTGGTTTTCACATAAAGATAGAGGTTGAACATCCCGACTAGATTACTTAGGTGCCTTATGATCCGACTTTGGTTGACCTATAGTCACGATGCAGTCACATATATAATAAAAATATTTATATGCTTCAGTCTACCATTTCTTTTCTTGCATAATTATTATTCAAAATATATATATATATATATATATACTTATGATGACAATTCTGGCCTCGTGGCGTAGTCTGGTTTGAGTAATTAAGTCCGAGGGGTGTTTCACCTAATGTCTTGAGCCAACTGGATCGGGGGCCATTGACTGAAAGCTCGCTACATGGACCTTACTAGAGCCTAATGGGGTTGGATAGCTGTAGTTGTCATGTGTATTGAAAAAAAAATAAAAAAAAAATATATGAAATGAAATAAAAATAAGCATGAATGAGTTGGTTAGGCTGAACCTAGTGACATGTGGAAATGACTGGTTTGACTCCATTGTGTTGGACCTCTGTGTACCCGGGTTGTTTAGTTGGGATTGATAGCTCTTTCTTTACATGCGAACCATTCTTGACAAATTTAAACAACATGTGATATTCTGAAAATTTGATGGATCAGGTTCTAACAAATTGTAGAAAACATTTGTGAGCTTGAGTAGTGCACCTAAAACTCAGGCGGTGCCCGATTGTGGTGGAGGTATTAGTACTCTGAGAAGGTCATACGATTTGATGCACACTACATTTTTATATTTCCTTGCTTTGAGAGTTGCCATGCTTGAAAATATATATCAATTAATTACATGTATATTAGCTTAGGATTTATTTCATATTTTTATTAGAATCTCATGTCATATCATTCATGATGTTTGTGGGTAACATCCCTGAAAACCCTCACGAGACAACACTCGTCCACTAGGGTAACCTAGGGGTTTAACGGCTTGTTGCACGTGCTAAGTGCAATCGTGATTCCTACGAAAGTGAGTACTTATCTTAATTTTATGCAATTAGTTCTAATAAAACATCAAAGGATCAACCAACACCTTTTGCACTCTCATTTTATTATCTGCTCGTTAATTGCTAGAGACTAGCAATAAGCTAGTTGGGGGGTGTGATGAGAGCACAAAAGTGCAATCTACACATCACTCAAATTAATATTATTGCTAACAAATGATGATAGAAGTGCTATATTAATATTATATTTTTGTGGGGTGCAGGTGATCGTAAATTAAAGTTAAAATACGCATTGGGTCCAAAAAGATGCATCACCATATGTGACCAGCCAACCGTATGGGTCAGCCACATTTGCACACTAAAAGGAGTATTAGCAGACCAAGTTCAGCCTGATGGAGCAGTAGCCAAAGGGGCCTAGATTCATTATCCGGAAGGATCCAACGGTCCGTGGGATTCATAACAGCATGCCCATTATCTTCCAGCATCTCGTGCATCCCATGCTTCCGGATCCGTATCTCATCTAGATCCCAGTCTTCCGCGATCGGATCTCCTGGCTTCATTCACCGTCTATCTCTTATGGATTCGCATGCAACCAATTCCCAGCATCCCGACCTCGAGATCCAGCCGTCCGTGAGCCAGCATTGGACTCCCCAGCGATTTCAGCGCCCTGTATCTTAGCTTCCTCCCGTGATCAGCTCGTTTCCGCTCATCCACGCGTTCATCCAAGTCCCAACAAGCCTTCCGCGATGCAAGCTCCCGAGCGCCTCTGTGCATCCATTTGAAGAAGATCAGGATCCCACGCACCTCACGCGCTTCAGCTCCAACCGTCCGCGTGTAGGTCGGCATCCCGTGATTTCAGCATCGGCGACTAAGCTTCCGCGCGAGCATCTCCGCATTCCAGCCGTCCGCGAAGCACTCCTCCACGTCCAGATCTCAAGCGTTGGATTCCTCAGTGATTTCAGCTCTTCTGTGATCCCAGCGTCCGCGTTCACAGCACATCCTGCGAGCCTCTTCCGCATCTCTTCCCCAGATCCCGCAGCCGTCCGTGGCGATTCACCCGCAATCACAGCCTCATCCAGCCGTCCCTCCGCGTCCGAAGATGATCAGCATCCCGGGATTTCCGCGATCAGCTCTCATCCGAGCGTCGATCCCTCATCCAGCCGTCCATGTTCGAGCTTCCATGATTCCGCATCCAGGTATCTTGCAGCTGGCATGAGAGATCCATCAAGGGGGATATATAAGGTCTCTCTCGGTGGGGGAGGGGGGCTCATTCTTTCCCATTGAAAAAAAAACAGACGAGGGCCTCTGCCATCCGAAAAGAAAAAAAAAACAGAGGAGGGCCTCCCTTGTTTCTGAAAAGAAAAGAAAGAAAGGAAAAGGGGAGAATGAAAGGGGGACTCATTTTTAAAATGAGTGGCTGATTTCTTAGGAAGGGAGATGGAGGAACCTTTGATGTGTTGCTCTTTGAAGTAAACTCTAAACTTTTGCCTTGAATGAATTATATTTACTGATATGTTTTTGCTCCATGCATAGTTATTTCGTAGATAGCACTTTAATGGATTATGATTATTGATATATGGATTGCTTTAGTATTTGATTCGTCGTAGACGTAGAAAGCACGACGAATGCTTTGAAATTGAGTTCATATGTTCATGAAACATATACCATGATTAGATCTATCCTACAATTCATTTTTAATCAAGAACCATAGAGTTTATTTCTTGGATGCAATATCATCAAGGGGGATTCCAGATCCCTACCATCTTTATTTCATAGAACTTTGTTTATTGATATATTATTTTCTGCTTTTAATTTCTGAAAATTAAAACATCATTTTAATTCATAAATTTATTGAATTAATTAATCTGAAATTATACTAAGTAATCTCATATATATTTCGTTCCCTGAGGATTCGACCTCGGACTCCCGAGAATTTACTACTTGTGCGATTCTCCTGCACTTGGAAGAACAATTTTATTTTTGCATCAGACCTCGAGCAATCGCTTACATCTACAGAGGAGACCCTGAGGCTGCCATGGATCCTATATGCAGACGGGTCCTCGACCTCGGGGGGTAGCGGAGCTGGACTCATCCTCACTAGCCCGGATGGAGTGGTGGCTGAGCAAGTCCTACGCCTCAAGTTCCCAGCCTCAAACAACGAGGCAGAATACGAGGCGCTCATCGCCGGACTCAAATTGGCGAAGGAACTGAAGGTGAAAGATCTAAAGGCCTTCAGTGACTCCCAGCTGATAGTAAGCCAGGTCCAGGGAGACTTCGAAGCAAAGGAGCTATCGATGCGGAAATATCTCCAAAAAGTGCGGAAACTCACGTCCGTCTTAGGTTCCTTCAGCATCCAACACATTTCCAGAGCGGAGAATCTCAGGGCGGACCAACTGTCTAAACTGGCGACCTCCCACATGAGCGAGCTTTCCAAGGCGACGGTGCTCGAATATCTCCGAACACCTAGCACAGAGGAACCTGAACCAACCATGTGCATCGACCTCGACCCAAGCTGGATCGACGGGTTCGTCCGCTATCTCCAGGATGGAACCCTCCCTCACGACGAGATCGAGGCCCGTCGGATCAGGCGTCAAGCTTCCCAGTATGTCCTATATGAAAACAGGCTCTACCGTCGGTCATTCATTTCTCCTCTCCTTAGATGTCTCCGCCCCTCGGAGGCAGACTATGCCCTCCGAGAGGTCCATGAAGGAATTTGCGGAAATCACCTGGAAGGTCGGGCACTAGCCTATAAGATCCTGCGACAAGGATATTTTTGGCCCACGCTCCAAAAAGACGCGACGGACTTCGTCCGGAAGTGTGATCGGTGTCAACGGAACGCCAACATCCAGTGCCGACCTTCGGCCCCGCTAACTTCAATTATCGCCCCCTGGTCATTTGCCCAGTGGGGGATCGATATTCTGGGGCCCTTTCTCCTGGCCACCGGGCAAAAAAAATTTTTGGTCGTCTCCATCAACTACTTCACCAAATGGGTTGAAGCTGAACCTGTGGCCCGGATCACCGAGCAAAAGATGCGGGACTTTGTTTGGAAGTCTATAATCTGTAGATTCGGACTCCCCCGTATCCTTATATCTGACAATGGCCGGCAGTTCGACAACGTCCACTTTAGAAAATTTTGCTCCGAGCTCGGCATCGATCACCGCTTCACCTTGGTCGCCCATCCCCAGACAAATAGAGAAACTGAGGTAACTAATCGTACCATTTTGTAGGGACTTAAGGCTAGGCTTGATCGATCCAAAGGACAGTGGGTCGAGGACTTGTACAACATCCTCTGGGCATACCGGACTACGTTTCGATTACCCACTGGAGAGACCCCCTTCAACCTGGCATATGGCACGGAGGCTGTCATCCCGCTGGAAATCGGCCTCCCCTCTTCAAGGATGGAGCACTACGACCCCGACTCCAACTCTTTCCGGCTCAGAAATAATCTGGATCTCGTCGAAGAGACACGAGAGGTCGCCCGGGTCTGCATGACAAGGTACCAGCAGAAAACGGCCCAGTACTACAACTCCAGAGTCAAGCCCAAGCTCTTCAAGGTGGGGGACCTCGTCCTCAGGAGAGCCGAAGCTTCTCAGCCAACCAAGCGGGAAAAGCTCACCCCAAACTAGGAAGGGCCGTATCAAATCACCCGAGTGCAACGACCCGGAGCATACAAGTTGAAATCTCTTGAAGGGACTCCTATTCCGCGAAGCTGGAACTCCGAGAATCTACGGATGTATTACCAATAAAACCCCAAGGGGTTCTAGGCAATCAGGAACATGGATTCAGTCTCCTCTTTATAATGATTCGTCTCTTTACAATAATTATGATTATCTCTTCTAATATTGGGTCGTTTGTGATCCTTAGATACCTCGATCAAGGTTGGAATGCCCCGAGGGTCGACCGTAGAGTCCCAAACTCCCTCGACCTCGAGAAGCGTCGCAAGTCGATAGAGCGTTCCCAGACCCATCGACCTGGCGCACGATTCCTCGATGGGATGCCCCGAGGATCGATCATAGAGTTCCAAACTTTCTCGACCTCGGAAAGCGTCGCAGATCGATGGAGCATTCCCAAACCCCCTCGACCTCGGAGGGCGCCACCGGGTTCATAAGAAGCCCAAGTTCCCTCGACTCCGAGCCAAAAAGTGACTCAGAAGGTCGGCGAGGAAACAAGGCGACCCACTCCGCTACGAGGTGCGTAATTTCGGAGGTGCAAAAGGTACATCCCGCTTGACGCCCGCCTTGTTATATTTATCTATCTACGTATTGCCAGCGAAATCCCAATTGAGATCGGGACTTTATCCCGGCCAAGGCTGGGTTGCCCCTACAAGTCGGTCTAAGACCAAGGTCCCACCGACCTCATGCATGCTCCCTCTACCGATAACCCCCATGACAACTCATGCAAACCTTCGTGAGTAAGGGCCTAATTCAGCCCCCATATGTCGAGACATTGATCTCGACCCGTGGAGATAACCCCGACCACGGACGTACCGATTAAGCTCAAGAAGGCTGAGGTACCCTCTACAGGTTCCGACCCCTCTCGTCGGAACCTCGGTAAAGCCCGAGGGCAATAATCATGAAAGCCCCGATGATGGTTTGACCACTGGCTCACGCTCCCCTTTAGGGAACAGCCCTAACATTTCTATGGACCTATGCTCCAAAATGCCAAACTCAAAGGCTCGGTCAAATACCCTGATAGCGACCTATGCGAGTCTGACAAGGCCCCTCTCGGGGCCCGAGGCCCGAGCCCGGTGCCTCAGAAATCCAAAAACCAAACCGGGTAGCCTCTGCGAGCTTTGAATCCGAGCTCCAAGACTTGATAAAACTTCTTAGAATCCAAGCTCAGAGCCCCCCCAATCAGCGTAATCGGAACGTGGACATTCAGACAAGTCAAGAGAAAGAAAAATAAAACATAGCCAAGGAACATGTCTTTATTGAAAAGCAGCCTAAAGGCTGGAATACAAAATTGAGGTCAAAGCGCCAGCCCTGCTTACAATTGGAAAAAGTAAGAGGGAAAACTACATAGAATGGCGAAAGAAATTTTTTCTTTCTTCATTGATAAAGTGCCAGAAGGCTAAGTACAAGATTGGAGGTCGGCAGTCCAACAAATTTGGAAGCCGACCTCACTTACAAAAAGAAAAAGAAAGAATCTAAGTCCTAAGGGGCAGCGGTCCCGCCGGCGTCATTTCTAGGGTCATCTATGGCGATGACCTGAGGACCTTCGGTGAGCGCGGGCTCGGAGCTTGCGATGGGGACCACGGCAGGCGCCTTGGGAGCATCCTCGGTGATTCCCCCGCGGGGAGCCTCCATCCCCGCTGGCGCGGTTGTGTCCGCCTCGGCCTCGGCGGACTCCTTCTCGGACGCAAGGGCTGCGGGAACGTCGTCGTCAGAATCGGCGCTCAACCTCATCCTCGGACGAATTGTCGAGAGGTCGAGCTGGGGGCAGTACCGAGCCATCTGCCTCCGGAAGTTGTCAAAACCGCGGAGGAATCCATCCACGGTCTCTTCCTCGAGCATATCGCGGAACTCGTCCGAGTCTTTGAAGAAGTCTTCCTCGAGCGCCCTCTTCTCCCGGGCCTCGAGTTGCCCGATCTTTAGGCGCAGGACTCCGTCCTCGTACTTGAGACCCGCCACCTCGGATTGGGCCTCCGCCAGGCGCGCCTCTGAAGCACGCAAGGCCGACTTAGCCAATGAATGAGCAGCCCTTTCCTCCTCGAGCTCCTCGACGATGGCCAGTCTCCCGGCCTCTGTCGCCTCCCTCCGCGCTTCGGCCTCGGCCAGCGCGGCCTCCAGCTCGGCGACCCTCTTCTTGGCCGGCTCCAGCTGTCGGCTGAGTCGCCGAGTTTCTTCTTGACACCCTTGGGCGATGAATACCAAGGTGTCGACCTCGTGAACACGCTGCGAGAAAGAAAAGGCAGAAGGCAGTAAGTAAATTATCCGTATACACTCATAGCTGAAGGAAAATTAAGGGGATAACTTACCCGAACAGTGTTACAATAAGCACTGTCGACGATTTCCTCCAGGGACAAGTTGCGGAACTCGGCCCGATCTGCTGGAAGCATTGCGCGCCGAAATACCGCACGTGCGACGTCGGCGTCATGAAGAGCCGAGCTCTCCTCAAGGAGCGGGGACCCCGGCTCGCCCGACTCTCCCCCCGGGCCCCGTGAAGAGCTCGGCCCACCCGAGCTTGGAACCTCGGAGCCCCTGCTCTGCTCGGGCTTCGAGCGCTGCGACTCGACGGTCGCCCGCCCCTTCCGCTCGGAGATAGGAGCGGGGCAGAGAGGGGCCGCCGAATCCGACGCCCTCATGAAGCTCGGGGCTGCGTCCCCTGCAGCCAGCTCCCGCCCTTGAGCGGCTGTAGAGACCCCCGCCTCCGGGCCTCTCGCCCCGGCCGAGGTAGAAGCGTCGGCCGACTTCGATTTTTTCCGATGCTGGGGAATAGCCCCGCCGGCCTCGGCCTCCCGCCTCTTCAATCGGGAGAAGAGAGATGTGTTGCTAGTCGGCATGTGAGGAATGTTTGAAACAGGAAAAATTTTTTCTAAGTGTCAGACCAACGTTAAAAAAGGAGGAAGAAACAAATAAAGCAAAGACGAAACAATACAACTACTCTTACCCTCGGGACGCACCGAACTCAAGCCAACTCTCACCAAGGCGTCCTCTTTCAGGAGCTCGGCCAGGTTGAACCTCTTCCCGAGGCCCCGTAGGGCGTCCAGGACCCTCAGCTCCCTTGCCGAGGGCTCGGAGAGCCTGTTGAGAGCTTTTAGCCGAGGGTGCCCCCACCTCGGGTTAAACCCCTACGGCACCTCGGACGCGAGAAAGAAAAATTTTCCCTTCCACTCATGAATAGAGGAAGGGGCACCCTGGAAGAGTGACATACCGTCCCGAAAGGCGAAGTATAGCCACTCTCCATCCGCCGGGTTTTTCTTTAACAGAAAACACCGGCGGAAGACACTCACTGAGGTCGGGATCCCATATGCAAGACAAAGGGATAAAAACCCGACTATGGTCCTCCACGAGTTCGGAGCGAGCTGTGCTGGGACGAGCTGATACTCCACCAGCAAGCTGTTCACAAACTCGTGCAAGGGGAACCGCAGACCGGCCCAGAGCGTCTCGCGATGAATCGCGATCCGACCTGGGGACGGCCGCACTACCCTGTCCTCCGGCCCTGCAGTTTCGAGACGAAACCCGGGCTGGAAAAAGAACCGGGAGCGGATTAATTCCAGCTCCTCCCCCGACAAACTAGATCCGACTTCATCTGGGTCAAAACCCATTTCTAAGAAAAAGTGCGGAGACAAAAGAGATGAAGAGAAAAACGGAAGAAGAGGGAGAAACCCCCTAACTGGCAAAAGGAAGGAACCTACGGGGGGAGTCGCCGGAAATCGCTCCGAGCACCGCCGGTAGGGTTTCTGTTGAGAAAGAAAACGAAGATGGAAACGGCGAAAAAGAAAGGGCAACCAGACAAGGCTCCTCTTAGGGCTGGGGGGTTTATATAGACCCCTCTAACGGCTCAGATCGGCGGGTTCGGTTTCCACCCCCCGTCTGGATTGCGCCACGTGTCGGCCTCGGAAGCTGAAGCACCGCATTCATTCCGGACCGATGTGTCGAATACAAAATCGAGGCGCCGCCCCCATCGGGTCCAGGGACCCCATCATGAGTTCGCCGTATGAAGTGATATCGGAGAGCCAAAGGGCGCAACCTCCGTTATAAATGCTTCGAGATGCGTAAGGACACAGACCCCATCATAAATTCACCATATAAAACGACCTCGAAGGGCCAAAGGGCGCAACCTCCATCATAAAGGCTTCAAGACGCATAAGGACGCCGACCTGGTCCAATCCCCCTCGGCCTCGATAACCATAATAACGACTTCTACTTCCCGCGTCCGAGCTCGCAAGCGGCTCGAACTCGGAAGTCGGGGGGTAGTGTTAGGGGAATGCGGTTCCCCCCCAGTACATGGGAACCTTGTCACCAGAAGACCGCATGACGGCCGACCTTAGACGGCCGAGGTCGGCGTCCGACCTCGGAACTTCCGACCCGAAGAGCTCTCGACCTCGGAAGTCCGTCCTCGCCGCCCACCTACCACGGCTGTACCCTTCCGAAGTCTGGCCCGGAGCCATACTCTGCCACCGCCTCCAGCATTTAATACGCATGGTCTCTGCAAACCCACGGTTCACTCAACAATTAATGCACATCTCCGACTCACTCAACAATTAATGCACATCTCCGACTCACTCAACAATTAATGCACATCTCCGACTCACTCAACAATTAATGCACATCTCCGACTCACTCAACAATTAATGCGCGTGGCTCCTATTATCGATGGATCCTCAGCTCTCCACGGCAAATCGGCTCAGCAGGATCCCGTCGGCCGTGACAACTCTCTGATCCCGGCCTCACCTCCGACATCAATGCAATGATTCACCTGATCACACGCCAACTCAAGCAACGTGTTGAGTCGTACGACGGCATACATCACAGATAATCCGACCCCCCTATAAAAATGGGACCCTTCCTTCCCGAGGGGGGTTGAACTAAGAAAACTCGGAGAAAAACAGATCTTCCTCCTCTCATCTTTAAAAAACAAAGCCCCCCCTCTGACTTAAGCATCGGAGGGCCGGCGCCAGAAGACCCGGCCACCGGCTTTTTTGCAAGCACCCCTGTGGAGGACGCCGCTCGCCGACGGATCGCCACCCTCCTGAGCCCACCGGAGCTCCCCCTCCTCAGCCAACGACCGCCCCCGGGTCCAATTTCCAGCAACAGTATGTAAATTCTTATTGAGCTATTAGTTAATACTACTACTTTACTTTTTCTTTCAGAGCTGCAAAATTCTTAGTGCTAGACTATGCTTTGGTATTACTTGTAAGAAGAAAAATAGTTAAGCTATCACCAATACCAATCAGTTATCTAGAGATTTGTAATTGAACAGCTCTTGTTACTTGTTATTGAAATATTTTATCTTGCTCAGAAATAAGGATTACATCTAGTAACGTTAAAATCGGTTCAATCTTTAGGCCTCATTCTCTCGGACTTTATCCCAAAGGATATACAACCTTGTCACATGCCAACTCGAGTGTTGGGTTTGGAAGGTGACAGGTCCTATAGGATATACCCCCGAACCATATGGTTTAGATAAAGAGAGAGTCCAACATATACTTGGCGGCCAATTTGGTCAATTTCTATACCAAAAAGTAATTACTAATGTCCCATGAGAAATGAATGAAGTGCTGTACAAAATTCATCAATTAACAATAATTTATAAACGTTTTAGCATTTGAATATAGGCACAAGGTCATTAAATGACTTAGACCTCGTTTAGCAGAGCTGTTGGCAAGAACTTTTTGAAGTAGAGCTTTTATAAAAACCTATTTGTTGTTTGATAACTACATTTCTAAAATATTGTGAAACTTTAATATTTTTGGTAAATAAACTAAAAAAAGTACTTTTTGTATGGCAAAATAACCATAAAAAGTATTACATAGTATATACAATAGAGCATAATAAAATATAATATATATTAATATATAAATATATAATATAGTATAATATTATTGTAATATAACATAATATTATTATAATATTATAATATAATAATATATACTATAATATAATAATATAATATAATTTGATATTATATAACATAATATATCTATATATTAATGTTATAATGTGATATAATATTATATTTATAGTATAATATAATAATAAAGATATAAATATCATAATTATTATTATATATTAATATTATTATTTTTTGTAATTATTATATTTTATCAGAGGTATTTTAGTCTAAAGAGAAAAAAATTTGGAGCCTAAAAGTGATTTTTTAAAGAAGCTCCAAAATAGAGTTCCGTTTTAACTTTCTGACAAATACCTCTATTCCATCTAAAAATACTTTTAGAGAGACAGAAAATACTTTCTGACCCTGCAAAACCAAATAGGGCCTTAGTAATAAATTTTGCATTCCGAACATCATTAGTATGCAATTAGTAACTCCACTAGTCGCTGTTCTTAATATGATAGGCTCAAATTCCACTGTTTCATTTAAGAAAAAAAAATTGCTTTAAAAGATAGACTCATATTGCAGCGTCATCAAAAACAAAATATACACAAAATAAATATGGAAATTAGTAAAATGCACTTATAAATTAGGTAATGTTCAAATATTAAAAAAATTGCACATACAACAACTCAAAGAACAACTTCCAACTCCTTAGCTTTTGCTGCTAATAATGCTACGAAAAATGAACAGAAATAACTGCTTCAGCTTCCCCATATCCCACTGTTGTTTCCTCTCTTTTGGGGCATCAAGCACTGCATATTATTCAAACATGGATGCAGCTACCCCAGTTCCCATCATCACATTAAATAACAAAACAATGCTCTCAATCGGCAAGAAATCTAGCACAAAACCAAATTAATCAGAAGAACATGGCATGATATGTAAAACTTAAAGCCTTTAAGCCTAACAGAGATGAGGAAGAGGGATATCCTTTAAATGCCTACAGAAGCCTGAGATGTGAGGTATCATTCAGCCTCTTTATACGCCATCCTGTTCTTAGAGAGTGCTGCAGAACTGTCACAGAAGAATCATCTATGCAGATCTTATGAGACATAACTGGACTGCAATTTAATAGGCTGGTGAGAAGGCATTTGATTGGGGTTGCATGAGTGAAGACCCCAATGGAGTTGGTGGAGTTTCTGTTATTTGCTTCATGAAAGTTCCCATGGTTGGCCTCTCTTGGGGAGAAGTCATCTTCAATATCATTATCCACAGTGGTCACGATCTGGAGTCTGCTCTTACTGGATCTCTTCCTCGTCATTCCTTGTCGGTTGAGCCTGTAAGGCAAATCAACCCAGTGAGGCCCCTCTCGCTCCTGCACCGAATTGGCTGAGCTGTGGCGTGAGAAAGCCCTGGTCTCATTCTGATGCATTAAAAGTTCTCCGGTGCTCATCTTTTCATGCAGCCTTACAACAGTTCTGTTGAGGAATTCAATCACACGAAACTCCACCTGTCTAATTGATTCACCTGAAGGTGCTGAGAAGTCCGGTTGGTATCTATCAATCAAGCTGACCATTTCGGGGGTGTAGATTTCTGACCGCAAGCAGCCCTCCCACTGACCTTGATTCATTTCAAGCAAAGCATCAGTAGATTGTATTTGTTCCTCTGGGAAATTTAACTCCTGCAAGGTTGGGTTACGCATTGGTTAGTTTCACTGGAAATGATTTAACAGAGTAGTAATTTGAAGGTTTCGACAATCTAAAGCTTATGAAAATGGCAATTAAACAAAACTCATTGATATTTCTTAAGACAAAGCAGCTGGTAAAATCAGATAAAATTGATTGATAATGATCAAGCAAAAATGCCTTCAAGATGTTACTAGTCTTGTCAGAAAAAGCCAAGATTCAGTGACCAATCTCCTATTTGTTCAAAAGAAACTTCAATCACTGCATTGCTTCTCAATAGCTACTAGCCTACTAGTCCTAAACATATTGTGAGAATGCTCTATTTTGTTTCAAGGGGTTGGATAAAATGAGTTGACTTGACCTCAGACCTCAGCTAATATAAGTGACTTTAGAATCTTCAGCATTAATGACTAGCCTGCCAGGAAAATTTCCTAATAACAGCAGAATAAGAACTATAATGCATGTGAAAATTGTTTCTTAAATTTATTATGCATTTTACCTCTGAAATTTCTTGAAAGAAAAGCCATACCCTGATATATATCAAGTAAAAAGATGAATGAGTAATGCAATGTTCAGCATTAAAATAATTGCATTCTAATCAAATAAACAGAAGTGCACATATCTAGTTCATGGTAACAGAACAGTAAAAGCCAGGTTTTCATTTTGTATTTATTCTCCTTAAACACTAAAGTTCTACACCATTCTAAACTCCAGGTAATGTTTAAACAAAATCTATAAATGTATAAGGGAATAAGATCTTTAATTAAGATATCAAAACATATTGAGAAGACCGCCCCCAAAAATTTTATTGAAAAGAAAGGAAAAGAAAGGTAAAGATACCTAACATCTCCTTTACAGACAAAGAAGCATCAATCCTGTAGATGCTACAGTGTAAAGACAAACTCCAAAAGGCTTAGAAAAGTTGTTAACTATAACAATTTCTTGCATCCGCAGGAGGAGCACCATGACGAGACAAATGTCCTCGTCACTGAACTATAAAAGCAAGCACCATCATTTGAAAAGTACTTGGATTCAGAAAGGAAATCCAAGGGATCCAAGACTAATGATATATAACAGATGAAGACAAAATCTGACTATGGAAGTATGGATACCAACCACTCTAAAGTTAATCTCCATTCTCTTTCATACACTCATTTCTCCCAACAGTGCACTCAATGCCACCAGAGGAATCTGTATGTTATAGGAATAAGACATCCAACAAAAGAAGACTTTTGAGCATAGCTTAACATACAAACCAATTACAAGGATTCTCATTAGCCATCTTAAGACTTTTGTTCTTGACATACCGGAAAATTTAATAAAATGAAGACCAGTTAGAATGATAGTGGGAGCACCACATTTAGAATGACCAAAGTCAATTTTTTTCCAACAAAAAGCCACCAGGATTTGAACCCACAATTCTTCCATATGGAGGGCTACAATCACTAGATCATAGCCCCAGTTGCATGGAGGTAGGTTGGTTAAAATAGCTCCTATTGACATAAAAAATTCTCCCAAAGAGCAATTCCTCTTCAAAGAAGCCAATTCGTGTACGCTTATTCATAATTGAGCCCCTGGATCCTTACTGAGCATGCTGACTATATGAGAACGAGCTTGTTTCTTTCTGCTTTTACATTGTATTTTCCGACTTAGAAGCAGAGGTCGCTAAATTACATTACCTAACCCCTTGCCAAATCATGGTTTTATGCTTTTAAATGTGTGTGGTTCCCATCTATGCTTTTAGAATAATTGTAAAAGGAAAATAGCTTGGTAATTCATTGTCAATGTCAGCTTGATATTTTGAAAGACAATATGAAAAAGTATGAATCTTAAACCTGCATAACTCATGGAAGCATAGATCAAACAATATGACATTATCGACTGAAAGTTCTGATTATCATTATTCATTTTTTACACTGCTAATGACTGCACAATTAAGATTCTGATGCAAGTTACATCAAGTCATGAAGCATCCTATGAAAACAGCCTCCAATTATGTGCAATTTGATGTTCGTTCTTAAGAATGAATTTACATTAAATGAGATGGTCAAGTACCCAACAGTATCAAACCTGTTAGAACAAAGAAAATGAATAAAAAATGAAAGCCAGAAATAATATTGAGATGGCAGTCCGAGGTGCAGATCTCACTATCAAGACCACTTGCACCATCTTGAGATATCTAAGAACCTGATGCAGAAGAGCAGAAGACATTTTTAAACCTCGAGCCCGCACCAGCAAGAAACCCTCACGAAAAACTTAATTGAATGCCTCACAAAATTGAGAAAGAAAATAAGATTAAAAAAAAAAGATGGGAAGTATCCTGGCCAAATCGGAGAAGGCAAGACTTGAATCGAGGTCTTAGGTACCAATCTCCAAAAACTTTACCAACGGCAATAGCTGGCACCTTCAAGAAATAGGCATTGTTTCGTATAAATTAGATGAAGTCATGACAGTCCACTCAATGTTACTGTAAATGTGGTGTAAAGCGTGGAACCGGTGAAGATTGAGGAAGGCATAAGAACCAAGGAGAACCGGGCACATCACAGTTGGAAAAGAGAGAACCGTACAATGCTTCCAAGCTGTGCGGAGATTAGTAATGGTCGCCAAGAATAAGGAAGTTAAACATTGGTCGAATTACTAAATGAGTCGAAGTATCAAACATGAACAAGATAACTACAGACAAAATTAAACATATACATTTTGAACTAACCAAAAATATAACAAAACTTTATTTTTAAATCAAAATGTAGATACCTATATACTTCAAAGCCCTTTTGACAAATTTATCAACCGAACCAGAGCACAACATTATCTATGCACAGGAGGAGAATTCAGTAGAATCATTGATGCAGTACCGAATTTATTTCCAATTATTATGCTACTTTCTCCAAACTCTACAAAAGGTGTGTTTCACCGTTCGGACCTCCCACTGAAATCATCTCTCCACTTCACCCCTTAATACATGGAATACAGCGAGCACATAATAAATTTTAATACACCACAGTGATCTACATGTCACTAACTTGCATTCATCTGAATACACGGACAGAGCAAATGTATACTAAAGATCCAAATATATCTACAACATTGCGAACGCTAATTGCTAAGCACTTGTAATCTAAAGTATAGGATATAATTCAACCTTACAAGACATGGATTTGAATTGAAAATCCCAACTTATGTGCTACCGTAGAAAATCCAAGATTTCGGCAATGCGGTAGGATTTCATGCTTGCAATTTATAAAAATTTGAACTTTAAGCAAGAATAAAGGCTAGCAAAAATACTAATTACCCGACAAACAGAGAGTGCAGTCGACCTTGCTCGATCCAGCGGCGAAGTGTAGACAGCACCGAACCTTATACCTTGAGAATTGAGGAACACAGCCAACGCCCTGGCCTGGCGCTCCCCGGCGGCGGTCAGCTTCGCGGCGGGCCACCGCCCTCCGACCAGATCTGGTCGCAAGCTAACCCCACTCTCGCCATGGTTGATGAGAAACACGTCGGTGGCAGACGAATCCCCAGCGGCATCGGAATCGAAGCTCCGGGGATATAAAAACGGTGGAGGGGGCTGGAGGAGGACGTTGCAGGGGTCCCAGACCTTGATGGAGGGGCCGAGCAGGCGGGGGGAGCTGGCGGTCGAGAGCTGGGGTGTGAGGGGTGTGGCGGAGGTATGGTAGGGGAGGATCTCCGGCTCTTGCTCCAAAACCTTCTCATTCGAGCGCTTGGACGCCCTCCCGTTCTCCTCGTCTTCTTCCTCTTCTTCTTCTTCTTCTTCTTCTTCCTCGTCTTCCTCGCCTCGGGGTTGGGAGGACTGAGCGGAGCCCATCGGAGGTCGGAGGAGGGAGAATTGTGGGTGGATCTGGTGGTGGGTGGGGTGGGGGGCGCGATCGTGGCGGCCGGGCTAGCCTTCGGGAGCGGTGCTACCGCATTCCGCGGTGGAGCACGGCGGAGACGGGCGGCGCATTTAATGGTAGGATCTGAGGGGTTGGACTAGGGGTATAGATCTCACAAACAGACAGACACAGAGAGAGAGAGAGAGAGAGAGAGAGTAAAGGGAGCTATCGGTACAGCTCAGTGGTTCTTGTCTATGGTCTAGTCTGAACGAAGGGAAGGTATTTGTGTTGACTTGGATCAGATCCTTCTTCTTGGTCCTTTTTTTTTTTTTTTTTTTTTGGTTAGACGAGTGTTTTAATGTTTTTGGTCATTGTCCGCTGCATGCCTATATGTAGAAACAGCAAATGGCATTTTGCCGGGTTGGCATCATGCGTTACAAGGTCAGGTGGTCGGTGTACGCCGTTTGGACTCAGATTGTGTCCTACGGGCATATGGCTAACTAGGTGTGGTAATTAGAGGGTTAAAGTTAGGTCCAGGTTAAACTACAATTCAAGGCTCTTCAGTACATATGCAACCTCAGATTGAGCTATCTTCTATGTTTTGTCCCAGTTTCGAGCTTATGTTGGATGTGTTGGTTGTGTAAGTTGGGCCACTGTAAGAAACCCTACTTTTACCTAAAAGGAAAAAGGAAGGATTGAGAGTTTTTGACGGTCAGTCTAAAGCTTAGTATCACCAGATCAAGTGGATCTGAAGTTACTTTGAGCTCACATTAGTTATAATAGATTGAAGTAGGGTGAATATGAGGTCAGATTAGTCATTTTATTTCTTCTGACTTGGCTGGCTGTACCCACGTAAGAGCTCTATGAATGCTGTTTTTGAAAGGAATCCTTGCGGGCTACATACATTTATTTTCAAAAATTACAGTGGAAGCATTTAAAAATTAAACTATTTAATTTTCATGCATGCTAGAAATCAGATCTCTACAATAAAAATAAGAACCATGATTTAAATGTTTATATAAAGCATGAAACAATGATTGTATATCTAACATACAATTCTAAAATTTCAACAACCCTGAAATTTTAGCAACCATGTTTAAGATCTAATCTTAACTTTCATGAGATCAAATTTCATACCTGATTCCTTGGAGGTCTTGAATGACTCCTTGATCATGCTTTGCAGCCGCACACGCATCCGGCCTCTATAGATTGTCCACGCGAAACCCTAGGTAGATCGTCTTCCGCGGGAGTGCTAGCTCATGCAGGAACGCTACAATGGCTGAAGCTTTCTCCTTCTAAACACTCAACCTTTAATTGTTCTTCAAGGAGATGGAGGATAGACACGAGAAAGAAGCAGAAGAAGGGATGGCGGTCCTCAGAAATTTTTTTCAGAATTTTTTGAAACATCTAAATATTGTATATATGGAACCCTAGGTGTGGGGGTCCTTTTATAGCCAAAAGACCCCCCCACGCCTCACACTTAATTTAACCAATTAATTTGGCGGATAAAATCTCTAAAAAATTATGGTAATTCAACAGCTAAGAGGAGATAAATATATATTAATTTCGTACATTTTGGATTTCTAAAAGATAGGAATTTATGTGTCCAAAATTCAGCTGTAGACCACCCTATTTCATGTGCTATGCAATCCCTACAAATTAGGAATTTCATCTTAATCTTTTTAGGAAGATTTGAGGTGCCATTTTTATAGAAAGTATAGCCCCAAGCCTCCTCTCTTCTCACGCCAATTTTTGGCCAAAAATAAAGAGGATAGGCATAAAAAAATTTTGGGGATAAATCAAGGTGTCATTCTTCTCCAAGAAAGATAGGGATGGGTTCCTAAAATTTAGGGATTCTTCTTCTTATCCAATTCTGATTATTTGGACTCATAATTCTCATCAAATAAGGTCTTCAAATTGATTGGGTCAAGCTCAAAATAATTGGGTCAAGTTCCGTCAATTGGGTCAAGCTCAATCCACTTGGGTTGAACCTAATCCGATTAGGTCAAAACCAGATGTAGCTCAAATCGACTCCAATTCAATTTTGCTCAACCTAAGCCCAATTACTCAATCAAATTGAGTTCATTAGCAATCTAATTGCTAATTAATCCTCCAATAATTCAATAATTATTTTACTACAACTTTTGCTTAGGATAACTTGTCAATTGAATTGACCAAATTACTCCTAAATGATTCTTAATCATTAATCAGCCATTTGATCAACCTAGAAATTTCTATGCATGTGACCCCATAGGTTCGAACCTAAGCCGGTAGCACAAGAACAACTTCTTTTACTCATCGAAATGACCATCTAGTAATGGTACCCGACGTCCGAATAGGCCGAATGATTACAAAGCAACATTCAAGAACCCTTAGACTATGGCTACCGTTTAATTCATCCCTATGACTCCAAATGCTCAGGACGACTTCAGAGTTCACTGTCAACTCTTTAATCTGTTCATCCATAATGTGTTTCAACTTTACAAATCCTGTGACTCCTCACAAGGATTATCTTGGCCAAGATTTTGCTAAATTGAACACAAAAACATTATCTCCTGTCACCAGGAGGGGTCAATTCCATCTTGACTCACACACCGACTTCGCAAGTACTTGACTGCACCCAGTAACCTTCCGTCACTGAATTAGAAACTCAGATAGTTCGGTACCAAAGTACAGTGAGTTGTTTGTTAGTCACCATGGTGATCTCAGGTCGAAGGGGCACATATACCCATATCCACTCGGAACATCTCTTGACAGTAGAGCGTTCCAAAACAGGTCACGTTCAGTGAAATGTACTCCTACACTTCATCTGTGTGGCATATCAGTGTCTCTACACTCCTTGGTTAAGAGGACAACCGACAATATGGCAAACAACGATCTATTCTTGATAATGCTATTGTCCTAGTAATAGCATGTCGTTTGGTCGCGAACTAGTTTAAAGACTCATAGCTAAATCCTCCTTTATCTCTTAAAAGAATCCTAAGGACCTAATCACATCATAAGAGTTCAAAAAGATATACAGAATATATGCGATGAATAATGCCAAATAATCTTTTATTAATTCATTAATTCATATGCAATTCAATCATCAACAGGCCGACGATAGACTTTTAGGATATAATTCCCAACAACTCCCACTTGAACTAAAGCCAATCGTATCGTATACCCATCTTCGACTTATGATCATTGAACTCCTTGATACCGAGAACTTTAGTAAATGGGTTGGCCAAATTTTTCTTTCCGTCGATCTTCTGAAGATCTTTAGCATGGTATCTATGTACGTCGATTGGGATAACCCAAGCAACCTTTTAGATCTATCTCTATAGATCTTCATCCCTAGGATGTAGGATGCTTCTCCCAAATCTTTCATAGAGAATTGTAATGAAAGCCAAACTTTTATTCGTTGTAATGCAGGGATGTCATTCACGATTAAGAGAATGTCATCTACATACAAAACAAGAAATACAATTACTGAACCGTTAACCCATTTATATATGCAAGCTTACTCTTTATTCTTAATGAAGCCATACGTTCTAATCACATTATCAAAACATATGTTCCAACTCCGTGAAGCTTGCTTTAATCCATATATGGATCTCTGAAGCTTACATACTTTAGATTCATCCGCAGATGTAAAACCTTCAAGTTGTATTATATACACCTTTTCTTCTAAATCTCTATTTAGGAAGGTAATTTTCACATCCATTTGCTAGATTTCATAATCTAAATATATTGCTATAGCAAGCATAATCCGAATGGATTTGAGTATTGCCACGGAAGAAAACATTTCATCATAGTCAATACCATAATGTTGATGGTATCCCTTGGCAACCAAACAGGTTTTGTAGGTCTCCACCTTTCTGTCTGCGCCCCTTTTTCTTTTGAAAATCCATTTACACCCTATGGGTTTTATTCCTTCGGGTGGGTCAACCAATGTCCACACATCGTTGACTTTCATGGACTCCATTTTGGAATTCATGGCTTCCAGCCATTTATCGGAGTCGTACCTCTGCATTGCATCCATATAGGTGATCGGATCCTCATCACTTTCATCAAGCTCAACAGGATCTCCGTGTTGGACCAAAAAATTGTAGTATTTGTCCGACTGACGTGGTACTCTACCAGATCGCCTCAAGGACGGCTCTATAACGGGTTTTGGATTTGATCTAATCACTTCAGACTCTAAAGGTTCAGTGGGTGGTGTCGGTTCTTCTATATGTTGAATTTCTTCAAGTTCAACATTAGAGCCATTAGTTCCTTCTCCAAGAAGATAGCTCTATTGCTGACGAACAACTTTTGTTCTTTAATAAGGTGGAAGTAATACCCCTTAGTCTCTTTAGGATAACTGACAAAGAAACATTTGTCAGACCTAGGTTCGAGTTTGTCCGCTTTCAAACATTTGACGTAGGCCGAATACCCCCAAACCCTAAGATGAGAGAGCATTGGTTTACGCTCTGTTCACATCTCATGTGATGTTTTCTTCATAGACTTTCTCAAAACCTTATTAAGAATATAACATGCTGTTTCGAGTGCATATCCCTAGAAGGATATCGGCAGACTAGCATTGCCCATCATGGATCGAACCATGTCTAACAAAGTTTGATTCCTCCTGACACACCATTATACTGTGGTGTTCCATAAGGAGTCCACTAAGAGAGAATCTCATTCTCTCCCAGATATATCATGAACTCATTGGTGAGGTATTCACCTCCTCGGTCTGACCGAAGAGTTTTAATACTCTTTTCAGTTTGTTTCTCTACTTCATTACGAAATAGTTTTAACATTTCAAATGATTCAGACTTATATCTCATAAGATAGACATACCCATACCTAGATAGGTCGTCTGTAAACGTAATGAAATACGAATATCCATCTCTGGTTTTTGTGCTCATTGGTCCACATATATCAGAATGTACAGGTCTCAATATATCATTAGTTTGTTCACCTTTTCTAGTAAAAGGTGACTTGGTCATATTTCCAAGAAGACAGGATGTGCAGATAATCAATGATTCACAATCATCAACTTTGAGGATACCCTCTTGAGCTAACCTATATCCTTTTTTTGTTAATGTGACCTAGCCTACAGTGTCAAAGGTAAACATCGGAGACTCTATCTATTCTAGGGTGCTTACTTGACGTGTACATTACATTAACAGGTTGTGATAACAAGTAGATGTCATTGCTCAATCGTCCATTCATTACATTAACATCATTCATAATGATATCACAAGAACATTTTTTTATTGAAATTTCATAACCGTTCATGGCCAAAAGGCCTACGGAAATTACATTCAATAAGAACGTAGGACAATAGTGACAATCACTCAAGACAACTACATGAGAATTGAAAACAAGTTTGAGATTTTCTAAATCTAGAACTAGAACAGATCTTCTATCTCCAACATTCAGAAATCTCTCGCTGTTTCCAAATCTCTCATTGACCTTAAGTCCTTGCAACGAATTACATATATTAAACGGATTTTCAGTATCTAATACCCAGGTCGAATTATCACATATAGAGAAATTACAAGGTGTTATCATATAAATATCTTGATCAGCAACTGATTTTCTTTTTCTCTTTCTTGGCTTGTTCGGGTCAAGTGAGGCAAGGTACTGAGGACAATTCCTCCTCTAGTGCCCCTGCTTCTTGCAATAGAAGCATTCTGCCTGACTCTGGTCAGCCTTAATCTTTTTTGGTCTGACTATGCTGAGTTTTCAACTTTCTAAGCTAGCTATTAAAGTTGGGTCCTCTCAGCTTATCACTATCCAATAGCGATTGGAGCGACAAGTTTGTGGCCATTTCTGCATAAAGAAAAATTATGAACCTAATTAGTATATGAATTAATTAGACCCAAAGACTTAGACTTTGGTCTAAAGATTCTTCCACTATTTTTATACAAATTGGTAGCATTTATCTCCAATTCGAAGAAATACTATTAATCCTTTAGTGGGCACTAGAATTCATTTGATCACATATAGGCTCGAGTGTGGCTCGGCTAACCCATATGCATCAATTGTTTCATCCAAATAATTTCTAGTGTTAATTTTGCTCTAGGCACCTCTTCGGTTGCCGTGTGGCGCCTCCACCGAAAGCTTGGTTAGGTCCAACCATTAACATGATAGGATTCAGTGTAATCTACTAATAGATGACAAGATTTGAGTGTGGCTCGGCTAACCTGATTACCTATCAAGAGTACTATTGAATCATCATATTATGGATGATAATTTCAATGGCCGATAAGCATCAGGCATGCGGCGCCTCCAATGATTATCAAACCATTGGACCCATTATCATTCAACTTAATGGGAGGCTTTGAGCTAGTTATCTTTATAACTATTTCATTTTAGAGACCTAATAATTTTAGAGGATTTGATTTAATTGAGAAAAGATGAGAAGAACCGGTTAATCTAGATCCTTCCACTGACTTCATCAAGTCAGATTAATAAGAACTAGATTCAATTCAGTTAAGGAGGCACCTAAATCAGTCAGATTGATTTTTCTTAAAGTGATGGGTCAACTCAAATCATTAAGTGATCTAATAAAAAATGATTGACCAAGTCGGCCAGATAAGTGAGATCAATGGAAGGGATATGTTATTAACTCGACAAAAACAAATCAGTGCAATTAGCTTCCAATTAAAAACCACCGGTTAAGACTGCCAAACTTACCTTAGACACGGACTGGTTAATCAATTTTGATTTGATTACTCAAATGACTCGAGCTCAACCTCTGAGCCTCAATCAAGTTCCATCTTGGTCTAATCAAAGATATGGAATTTGATCAGCTACAACTATTGTATTTAATCTAGAGTTTTCTTGGCCTAATCTAATTACTACTTAATTAGATTTGATCAATTAACTCTAATTAGACCATATTTGATTCTAAACTTAAGTCTAACCCAATTATAGAACTTGACTTGAGCTAACCCAAAATCCCAAGAATTATGCAATGTGAATTATGCAATGTCATTGAATTTAGTTCACAATTCTAGATCTAGGTTTTCATATTACTTAATTCTTAATTAAGTGTAAGCTTATGAAAATTTCAGATCATTGCATATTCTTATAATTACATATTAATTACAAAGTTTCAGTTCTTAAAACTTATTTTCATATCTGAGATTTGCAATTAATTATGTTTAATTCAAATTTAATTCATGTTTAAATCTTAGATGATTTATGTTCATATATCACATATACAAACTAATATGAATTAACTTAAACAACATACATCATATGCATTTGTTTTCAGATTTGATTTGTTATACAAAATCAAAAAACAATGAAACATAAATTTTATTTAGATCTAATCTAAATAAATTTATGATTTCAGATTTGTTCGTGTTCTTTATATTATATATACATCAACATGAATTTATCTAGATCTCATGCATCATATGCAATTGATTTTCAGATCTGATTAATCATGCAAAATTAGTAACTAAATTATTCATAAATACTCTTTAGATCTGATCTAAACACATTTATAAATCTCAGATTTAATTACAAAGATTAAAATCTACCTTTCGTTGTTCATCTTCAAGGATCAATCACAGTGGCACCCCTATACGCCATAGAAGATCCCATTGAATGAAAAAAGAGGGTAACGAATCCTTCTTTCTTCTATGACCGGACGGCCTGGTAATTAATCCAATTAGATTACTAAACTATTCATATTAACACAATTGTTTTAAGCATAAACAGTTTAAACATTCAATGAACCTTGGCTCTGATACTATTGAAAGGAACCCATGCGGGCTGCATGCATTTATTTTCAAAAATTACAGCAGAAGCATTTAAAAATTAAACTATTTAATTTTCATGAATGCTAGAGATCAAATCTCTACAATAAAAATAAAAACCATGATTTAAATGTTTATGTAAAGCATGAAACAATGATTGTATGTCTAACATATAATTCTAAAATTTCAATAACAATGTTTAAAATCTAATCTTAACTTTAATGAGATCAAATCTCATACATGATTTTTTTGGAGGTTTTGGATGACTCCTTCATCATGCTTTGCAGCCGCACACGCATCCGGCCTCTATAAATTATCCACGCGAAGCCCTAGGTAGATCGTCTTCCGCGAAAGTGCTAGCTCGCGTAGGATCGCTACAATGGCTGAAGCTTTCTCCTTCTAAACACTCAACCTTTGATTGTTCTTCAAGGAGATGGAGTTTGGACATGAGAAAGAAGGAGAAGAAGGGATAGCGGTTCTTAAAAAAAGAATTCAGAATTTTTTGAAACCTCTAAATATTGTATATATGGAGCCCTAGGTGTGGGGGTCCTTTTATAGCCAAAAGACCCCCCCACGCCTCACACCTAATTTAGCCAATTAATTTGCTGATAAAATTTTCAAAAAAAATTGGTAATTCGGCAGCTAAGAGGAGATAAACATATCTTAATTTTGTGCATTTTGAATCCCTAAAAGATAGGAATTCATGCGTCCAAAATTCAGTTGCAAACCACCCTATTTCATGTGCCATGCAATCCCTACAAATTAGGAATTTCATCTTAATCTTTTTAGGAAGATTTGAGATGCCATTTTTATAGAAAATATAGCCCCACGCCTCCTCTATTCTCGGACCAATTTTTGGCCAAAAATAAAGAGGATAGGCTTAGAGAATTTTGGGGATAAATCAAGGTATCATTCTTCTCCAAGAAAGATAAGGATGGGCTCCTAAAATTTAGGGATTCTTCTCCTTATCCAATTCTGATTATTTGGACTCGTAATCCTTATCACATAAGGTCTTCTAATTGATTTGGGTCAAACCCAATCTAATTGGATCAAGTCCGATCAATTGGGTCAAGCTCAATCCACTTGGGTTGAACCTAATCCGATTAGGTCAAACCTTGATGTAGCTCAAATCGAATCTAATTCAATTTTGCTCAACTTAAGCCCAATTACTCAATCAAATTGAGTTCATTAGCAATCTAATTTCTAATTAATCCTTCAATAATTCAATAATTATTTTACTGTAACTTTTGCTTAGGATAATTTGTCAATCGAATTGACCAAATTATCCCTGAATGATTCTTAATCATCAATCAACCATTTGATCAACCTAGAAACTTCTATGCGTGTGACCCCATAGGTTCGAACCTAAATCGGTAGCACAAGAACAACTTTTTGTACTAATCGAAATGACCATCTAGCAATGGTACCCGATGTCCGGATAGGTTGAATGATTGCAAAGCAACATTCAAGAACCCTTGGACTATGGTTACCGTATAATTCATCCCTATGACTTCAAATGCTCAGGACGACTTCAGAGTTCACTGTCAACTCTTTAATCAGTTCATCCATAATGTGTTTCAACTTTACAAATTCTGTGACTCCTCACAAGAATTACCCTAGCCAAGGTTTTGCTAAATTGAACACAAGGGCATTATCTCCTATCACCAGAAGAGGTCAATTCCATCTTGACTCACATACCAACTTCGCAAGTAGTTGACTGCACCCAGTAACCTTTCATCACTGAATTAGAAATTTAGATAGTCCGGTACCAAAGTATAGTGAGTTGCTTGCTAGTCACCATGATGATCTCAGGTCGGAGGAGCACATATACCCATATCCACTCGGAACATCTCTTGACAACAGAGCGTTCTGAAACTGGTCACGTTCAATGAAATGTACTCCTACACTTCACCGGTGTGGCATATCAGTATCTCTACACTTCTTGGTTAAGAGGACAACCAACGATATGGCACACAACGATCTATTCTTGATAATGCTAATGTCCTAGTAATAGCATATCGTTTGGTCACGAACTGGTTTAAGGACTCATTGACAAATCCTCCTTTATCTCTTAAAAGAGTCCTAAAGACTTCATCATATCACAAGAGTTCAAAAAGATGTACAGAATATATGCGATGAATAATGCCAAATAACCTTTTATTAATTCATTAATTCATATACAATTCAATCATCAACAGACCGATGATTGACTTTTATGATACAATTCCCAACAATTTTTTGCCAAAAAAAAAGTAGGATGAATATGGGATGGTGACCACAAATAACTTTGGTTTTCACTTTTGTCACCCTAATGTCGAATTAATCAACTTTCAACCAATGGTACAGGCCCTGCTCAAAGTGGTTGGATGCACATTTAATCTAACTCGAACCATTTTACGCAAACTAAAAGAGAAAAGCCCCTTATCTCCTTTCAATTAGTAAAAGATGAACTTACTATCGTTGCTCAATGTTAATAACTTGACTCGGATAAAACTTTACCTCCAATCCAAGATGAGTCAAAGGATTGATCCATATCCAATTTGTTTAAAATCTAGATTAAAAGAAATGTGCCCAATCCAAGTTGAAACCTACAATGATCTAAACCAAGTTATTCAAGATCAAGATCTCCTTTGGCATTGCTATTGGAGAGCCAAAGAGGACTTCTTGGAGGATCAAAAACTCTTTTAGATAATTTTAAAGTATTAATTAAAAAATTTAGAAACAACGTCTTCTTTAAAAGCTAAAAAAAGTCTACTAAGCCAGTTTGGTTTTTCAAGGCCTGGTTAGTTCTATGTGACCGTACGACAAAGGGTGCTCAAACATCTAGCTATGACTATTTAAATCCCTATTTGGATGCTTGGATTATATATCCTGTAGCATTCAGATTTTTGTCCCATCGAATGACTCTTACAGGCAAGAGTATCTATCCTATATCTAGATGCAAAAAGGATAAATACACCAAATCTTACAAAGAAAATGTGACTAATTAAGACTATTTATATATTAAAAACTAACTTTCTCAATCAATCACAAAAACTCATGGTTATATTCAAACTATTTAGAAATACACCATCATAATTCTCTTGTATGAGTCAAAAACAAGCCTTTCTTAATTTTTTGAAAGAAAAGTTAACAATTGTATAGACAATCCAGTATAGAGTAGCCCTTGGATAGGCAATAGTACAAGATATCCCTTGGATATATAATCAAGTCCAAACTAGCTAGTAGATAGCTGCCTAGTAGCTAGATAGTCTAAAACAAACAAGCCCTGGTACAGATAGATTAGTATAAAGTAGCTCTCATGGATCTATGAAGGTCTAATCCACTTTCAGTCAATCAAAAGGTCAAATTTAGCTTAATAAGGTAAGGTAACTTAAAGCTTAAGTGAGCCACTTTGAGTGCTCCCAAAATCAGTAAAGAAATTGACCTAATATTAAGACTTCCAACAACCTCTCTTTATGCTATAAAAAAGGTCGTTAGGATGTTCAGATTAAGCTGAGATTTTGTAATTTGGAGGCGTGTAGGAAAGTGAGATATCAAAATTTAAATAAATCAAAGTCAGTTTAACTATTGTTTAACTAGGATCAAATGGGCTGGTCAATAAAGCTAAACTTGGGCTATTTCATAATTCCATAAATGAATTAGTCATTTTGTCATCCAATTTGGAAGTTGCCTGGCTTAGAATAACTAATCAAGGTTAAGAATGTCTATACTCAAGTTAGAAAAAAAAATAATACATATAACTACATGCACCATTTTTTTTCATCTCAATTAAGATATCAAGATATTGAATTTTCTAGATTATCTTGGTGGAGATATCAGTAAAAAGAATTTTGGAACTATTTATAAAAATTACTTTATCAGTTGATTTAACAAAATCCAATGACAATATCACTATTTCGATTTAATTAGTTGGACAATTTAATTTTCTTGTAAGAAAATGTTAAAATTTTTAAATGGAACTTTTAATTATTTTCTTTTTGAAAAGATTCAAAATATTAAAATCACATTCTTAATACTCCCATATTAGATAATTAAATGCAAGTATATTTGTATTTAGTGATGTCTAGTTCTTCCAAGCCCAGCTAAGCTTTAGAGATATTGGGCTAGTGATCACACATATGCGCTTGCTTGGCTTTGCTTGGCTGACCATACCATGCATGTGTATGTGTACATGGTATGGCATGGTGTGCTTGCACAACGCACATGCATGCGTCTAGCACATTTTTCCCTATGCTCAACCAAATTTAAATTTGAATTGATTTCTCATATGTAATATAAGCATTTACAAATCAAGTTTGAATTCATTTTTTGGCTTGATAACCGTAATGTAAGCATTATGCATAGATGTAATTTGAAGGTATATATGAATTTTGAAAACACTATCTGTTGTGGTTGATATTTGGCCCGAGGGTGACCACGCCGGAGGAGTCGAAGGAGCCGATGGTTGTTGAAAGAAGAAGATGGGGCCCAACTCCTGCACGACGACGGCGAACCTGCACAAAGCCTCACCGGTGTTTCCGATGAGGGCCCTCCGACGATCAAGTTAAAGTGGGATAAATTTGGTCCAGCCAAAAAGTCCCTTAGAAGTTACCTGATCGGGCTATTTATAGTCCCGGTGAAGAGGCCTAGATGGCAGAGGCACTGTCAGCCCTCATCATGAGGGGGCGTGGCTCTGAGCCGAATGGCGCACAGCTTAGGCTGGTTGGTAGCGTGTGATGCTGTCCGTTTTCGAGAACTGTAAGATATTGATAGACACAACAGGGTATGGCCTGAGTAGTCTTGGTGTCGTCCTTTGACTGTTGAGGGCCATCTATCGAAGCGTGGCATGGTGGTGTTGTAATGTACGGCCATGTAGGAGGGTGTAAGCGCGCACATAGGTGCGGTTATTGGCGAGGCCGAGCTGGTTGAGTGGTCGCGTCATGCGTTCGGCAAGGTCAGCTAGACGGGTGCTGAGGATAGCTCGACTCTTCGGGTTCCGAGGTGTGCTCAATGAAGCACCTCGAGCTTGAGGGTTGGGGCGTACTACTGTAGTGGGCGCTCCGAACTTGGTCGGGGCGGATTGGCAAATATCCGAAACTGATGAAGCTTTTGCCGAAGTCTGAGGTCGAGCTGATTCTGGGTTGGACCGAGGGTTCAATCGGTCGGTGTTGGCGTTTATTGGGCCAACGCTAGGCGGCCTTTTAGCTGTGGGCTGGACGATTCATTTCGCCCCCCATCACTATCTCTCAACTAATCTATATACTGTAGCATTTACATTACATCAAGTGCTATTGGCCTATTATAAAACGCGAGCCATTGAGGCCTTTATAAGCCACTTTGGTGGTTATTAGATTGAGCCCAAGTCATGAGTCTTGAGTGCAAAAACACAAATATGAGATAGGCCTTGCTGAGAGTAAAATAGCCCCACTTATTTTCCACCTAATTCTTTTTTCCTCTTCCAATTTTATTAAGGCACTATTGTTTTCTCTTCCTTCTTGAATAATTGAAGGAGTCTATCAGGTCAAACTTCCACGTGATTATGCTTCTGATAGGAGGCTTAGGTGGAGCCAAATTTATTGTACCTTAGAAACTACACAAGAGGGCAAAATTCATTTTAGAGTAGTGTAATCACACATCTCATTCTAGGCACACCTTTAGATTAATTTTTTTAATATTTATCTTATTAATATTTGAAATCATTAGTTTATACATCTATTAGCAATTTCTATAAACCACACCTCCAACAATCTATGAACAAATTCCATTTTACTCAGAAATTACTAATATTTGTATACTTGAATATTATAGTAAGTATTATCTTTTTTTATAAATATGTTTAAATATTTTACAAAATCTGTTTCAAAGAAAAACATGTTGCTTCAAAATTTATATAGAGAACTAGTTTAAATTCTTAAGCAAAATTCTATTACTTTCTACTTTGAAGTTTGTGTATAAAATTAGACTAGTTTTTCAAGATAAAATACAAATAATTACTGCTCTAAAATCTATACAGAAAAAATTAGATTAGATTTTCAAAACAAAATCTAAATAGTGCTCTGAAATATATGTAGAATATCTTAATAAAAATCCTCAAAACCTGCTTGTCTGAATTTGTACGAAAATTATTAAATCAATTCGAGACAAAAGTCAATCTTTCCACTACTTTGAAAATAGTGCAGAAATTTCTAAATATCTATTTAAATCTAAAACAAATCATTTCAATTGCTTTGATAGCCATGCCAAAGTTTTTAAAAGTTTGTTTACTTCAATATTTGGGGAAAAAATCGGAAATCTCTTTAATTTTCAGCTTTAAATCCAAATTTTGAAAAATAATTTCAAATCTAAATTCAAAATTTGGAAAAAACCTACAAACACACTTTATGGTGTTTTAATTAAATCTCAAGTTTTTCAAAACTATGCATTAGAGTCATTGTCTCATTATTTAGTGCAAAATGATTTAATATTGCTGCTATTATTTGCTTTTTAGGTAGTACATTTATCACATTTAAATTTTGAATTTCAAAATCCGGTAAAATATTATTGAAAGCTATTAGTTAAATAGTTAAATATATAGGACTAAACCTTAAAAACCTCTTTGTGTATAGAACTAATTAATCAACCAAAACTCTATAAATGACTTCTTTGACAATCATACTACCATCAAATTTAAAAAAGTTTGATGATTCTTTCTTTAAAAGATGACAGAGCAAAGTGAGATACTGGCTCACCACTCTAGGTTTAATCTTAATCATAGAGTTATCTAATCCTACACCATCTTTTGAATCAACCTCCTAACTAGCCTCAGCTTCCAATTTCCAAGCCACAGATCCTCTAATTCCCAAATTAAGAGCCTAAGACCTCTAAAGAAATAGACTTCCACTATCGCCATACGATCCTCAATGCCCTATCCATTCTCTTTATGATTTGTACTTTACCACCATAACAGATAAGGAATTGTGGGATGCTCTAGAGGCTAAAGTATAATATGAATGCTGCCAGTCTCAATTTATTCACCATATTCAAGTTCCACAAGTATGCCATGGTGGAATCTAAATCTATTAGCATCCAGATCCATGAATTCCAAGATCTTCTTATAAAACTGAGTTGATTGGATGCAAATTTTCTAAGGGTTATAGGGTTCAAGCCCTAACCGACTTTGTCCCTCTATCCCGATCAAATTTCTCACAAGAACTAAATCACAATCAAAGTGACTTAACCCTAATGGAGGTCTTTAACACAGTTAGAATTGAAGAAAAGCACCAACTTGAGCTCAAGAACAAATTAGACTATGTATTCCAGATCAACATGACTGAATCAAATCAGAATAAATTTAAAGATCGGAGAAAGAACTTCAAAAAGAAGAACCCTCTAATGGATCAAACCAACCCGCTTCCTCCAAACCTTCTAAGGAGTCAAAACCAACCTAACCAAACCTAAGAACCTATGGTGGGAAGCCTTATTAGCAGCCTATTATATCCTAAATATAGTACTTTTGAGGATGGCAATAATAACCCTATTTGAACATTTGAAAGGTAGAACTTCAAGGTTAGATTAAATCAAAGTATAGGGATGCCTAGTTAAGATATGTATACCTGAATCTAAAAAAAGAAAAATTATCCTAAAATAGTATATACAATCTTTATATAGAACTCTTAGATAGTAACACCAATAGATTTTTAGTATAAAATTCAGATATGAGTGATATCTCTAACAATTATCTTATAGAGGCTAGACATCCTAATTAATCTGACAATATTTTTTTTCCTTTACAAACCAAATTCTTAATCCAATTTCATCCAAACTATTCTATCCTTTGGTTTCATTATAAATGATCGTGATAAATAAGTCTATTCCGAAGTCATTGATGGTGATTGTGTAATTCTTTGGTTGTACATCAATAATATTTTAATCTTTAGAATGCCCTTTAAGATCATATCCGATATCAAGTCATTTTTATGAAAAAAATTTAATATAAAAGATCTAAGTAAAGCTAATGCAATCCTAAGGATGAAGCTAAGTAAATATCCCGAAGAGACAGCTCTTTTTCTTGCTCATTTTATTAAAAAAATATTAAAAAATTTGGTTACTCTGATCGAAAACCTGTATCCATTCCCTATGATTCTAGTGTCCATCTTAAAAAAAGAAGAAGATGAACATGTTAATCAAAGAGTATTTCAATATTATAAAAGAACATTTGATTTTTCTCTATTATGTATCAGATATCTTGAGGCAGTGATGGTTACAATGATACAAACTAGATTACCGATTCTCTAAATCTCAATCACCACTTATCTGTTTCTTCTTGACAGTGTTGCTATAGCTTAAGAATCTTTCAAGCAAACTATTATATCTCGAGGCACCATGGAGGTCTAGTTGATTACTCTAGATACCATCTTACAGAGGCGAAGTGGATTAAAACTTTTATATTAGAACAATAATTGGTACCAAAGCCAAATTTGACCATATCATTCTACTGTGATAATAAGATCACAATTGAATAGATAGATCAGAAAAGTGCCAATAGAAAGATGAGCTGTTACATTTGGTTTCATTATAAATATATAAAACAGCACAAAAGGAATAAATAGGTTTTTTTGGAGCAATATGAGAGGAAACAAAGACCTTTACCTACCGATATGTGTAAATACTCTCTCCACCAACCTTTTGGTACCTTAACCATAACTCATCTAACAAATGGCAAACCAGCCACCAATATGGGTCCCACATAAATATATTAAGTTTCTAAACATCCACCCACATAATTACTATGCCAAACAGCACTACGAAGGATTTTCCAAATATCATATATATATATATATATATATATATATGTCATCTACCCAAAAAATATCAAGTGTATATCTAAACTGATTCATTGGTTAAGTCATTACATCATCAATCCACCACATTCTAAGACAATCATGATTAGAATCGATGATTTCAATTTAACAATAAGATATGTCGTCTGTATTTATGTATTCAATATAATCATATCATTAAATTTATCTAATCATTGCTTAATTAGCAGAAACACCTAAATCTATCGTTTCCGCCCCCGCCTCTCATCAGTTGGTAATCAGCGTTCCAACTACCAAAATTAATTTACGCTCGATCAGATCTATCCCCTCTCCAAAGCCGAATTGCTGTCCCCATCTCTCGCCCGCAACCCTCCAAATCGTTCCGATACCCCGCCAGCCAGCCACGGCGCCGTTTAAACTTTATCTTACCACGTCCGCAAACACAGCACACGGTTGACTTTAATGTCCGTGCACGCAGACACGAATTCTGAATTCATACGTGTATCAGATGAGAGTGGAAGGAGAAGCTAAATTTCCGCGGGATACTGGAGACGACCCGCGTCCTCCGCGAGCACTAAACCCGTCTCGAGATCCACTCGATTTCCACCTCGGTCCTCTCCACTTCCCACGCCGCCTCCACCATTTCTTCCCCTTCTTTTAACCTCGTCCCTCGATACCTTTTCCGTCCGATCCCCAGCCGACGGCCATCCTTCTGCCCCAAGCCCCGCTCACCCGGAGAGACGACGGCTCATCTCAGCCGGCGCCTATAAATAACGGAGAAGAGGATGGATCGGAGGAGGGCGGGGAGCCCGGTGTACGGGCGGCAGAGGAGCGGGGGGTCGAGCAGCACGGGCTCGTCGTCGCCGGGGATGTCGCCGGCGCACCACCGGTCGGCGTCGGTGTCCGGGCTGTCCAGCGTCAGGAGGACGCAGAACGTGGCGGCCAAGGCCGCCGCTGCGCGCCTCGCGCAGGTGATGGCGTCGCAGAGCGCCGCCGGCGATGATGACGAGGACGAGGATGACATCCCCTCAGCGGCCAGTGGCGTCGGGTTCCGGTACGGCGCGTCGCGGCCGGCGGCTAGCAGTAATGGCAGCAGCGGCGGTAGTGGCGCTTCTTTGCTCGGGAGGTCGACTAGATCTCCCTCGCCTGCGGTAAGTTCGGAACTTTTGAGTGTTTCTTTTGAGTAAAATTTAGTGAAATATTTTTTTGTAAATTTTTATTTATAGTTTTGTCTTAAACTTAGCGAGCAAACTTATTTGGAGTAGGTACCATGCGACTGTATTTTTCTTAGAATTAAGTTTGCCTGTTAACAAGATTTGTTTTTTAATTTTAAAATTTGCAGTTATTACAGCTCTTCTGGAAATGGGAATTGCAAGATTTCTGGCAGTGGTTGTGATATTATGATGTATTTTTTGATGATTTGATATTTTGCCTCTATGGACGTGAAAATGGCCGATTTTTAAGGGCAAATATTGTCTTTGAAATTGTTGATTGTTTAAGTTCTGCTGCTTAAACGTTACATATTGGACTTCAATTTAAGATGAAGGGAATCCGATCTAATTAAATAACTAGTTGCATTGAAATCGTCTGCAAATTATTGCAATAGTCTAAATATTGGATGTAGTGAAGATAATATTAGAACCAGGTAATAGTTTTATTGCTAATATCTATTAACTGCTAGCCTTGACAAAAAGTTCCTCCTTTCCAATAAGAGAATAACTGCTCTTGGATTTACTGTAATGCTTGTTAAAGTTTGTTATTTAGAATGGTTGTAGGAGAATTTTATTTAACCTTAATAATTATGTTTTAAAGTTGTTCTTTCTTGCCAATGGATCAAACAATTGCTGTAGATGGTAGAAGTCAGTCTGTTGCAAGTATATTTTGTAAATTGGTTGCTTGCTAATTTGATTTTGTGACCTTTTGATTAGTTAGGTCGGAACTTTGTGGAGCATACTCCAGCAGTCCGCTCTACATCAGCTGGAAGGCCATCAGTTTCTGTTCGTCCAGCACCATTAGCGCCCCCAAGTAAAACAACTCTTAGGACCCCTTCACCTCTTCCAGCAATTGAACCTTCACATGACAGGCGCAGAGAGAAGAGGTGACATCTTGTTCTTCTCACACATTGCAAACAGTAATAGTTGCTGGATATCTTAGTTGCAACCTGCGTATGTTGGACTGGTAGTAGGATGATGATTGTTAAGTTACATATCTTCTTTCATGTTTAGATGCATCTTGTGTTTGTATGCACTCTTTTGTCTCAGTTGAAAGTTTAGTTTCATTGTCCTTTTTTATAGTATGCTGTGCAATATACCAACCTTCCACAAGGAAATGGAGCTGCAGATCTGTCCTAAATCATTCTTTCCCGTAGCTGTGATATTTTTCAAGGATTATATCGCCTTTTCAGTTCATTTATGAACCGATATGCATGTAGAATGAAAATCATTTTTTAATATATCTATACCTGGGGAAAAAGAAAGCCCAACTGAGTTCTCATGGTTCTTTAAACTGTAACTAGGAATCATCTTTTATTTCTTTGACCTCATTGGTATCTATTTGCATGTAGAACATGTTATTCTGCATCTCTTCACTTGTGATGTTGCACTTATCTGTACCTGTCAATGCCAGTCTTTATAGTTTGTTCTTACATCTAGTTCTCTGGACACCGTGCATGAATGCTTTGACATTCATATATTTATAGTTTTCCCATGATAATACAGATTGATAAGTCTTCCATTCATCATTATTCATGGCTCCAAATTATATTTAAGCTGATTAAATATGCTACAGGTTTCCAGCAGATGTGGGACATCGGAAATCAAGGGAAACAGGACTTCAGCGTGAGGCTTCTGTGCTTCAAGATGAGGTATGCACAAGAAGTCTATGAAGCCATCTTTCCTTTTGGTCATGATCTATGGAACCAGTTGCTGACAAATAATGGCTGATGATTCCATTTGGCTTTTTGTTCTTCCTGCAGTTTGATATGCTACAAGAAGAGAATGAGAATATTCATGAAAAGGTATGCTGTCCTGTTATATCATAAAAGTAAACTCCTTTCTTTGTACGAGGCAATAAAGCATACCATTAATATTTGTCAACCAGTTGCGGCTTGCAGAGAAGAGATGCGAGGAAGCAGAGGCCCGGGCCAAGGAGCTTGAGAAACAGGTCACTTTTTAATTTTGTTCTGGACCTTATTTATTTCTGATAAGCTAATGAGAGATTGTGGATGTTATTTATGACCTCTTGGTGATTAAGTAATTAGATGTTTATATTGGAAGACCTCATTTTTCTCATGCATTCTACCCCACGGTCTTCTTTTACTGGATCACATTGGCATGTTATCAGGCAAGCAGATATACAATCATAGATAGTTGAAGTTTTAGCATGAAAGAGAATTATTTTTGTATTCTTTAATACCGTGCATAGCATGTGCAAGATTACGGTGCATGAAACTTAACAGCTCTGGAAGCTTCTTGGGCAAAGAACCGTAGTCCCTCAATCCGTTGGAACCCATACCTCTCTTTGAGTTGCGGTAAGGCTCGCCCTGCTCTCAAGGCTTGGGGCGCAGTATTCGTCTCCAATCGAGCACAAACAACACCATCCCCCACTTGGAGTCCGTTAATTGGTCTTAAGATTATGAGAGGGCAATCATAGTCTACGTAACGCTGGGAGCTTATCTTGCCTTCTCTCTAGGATCAGCAGTTAGATTTTGTAGAACTAGTATCCTATGCAAAATGGTGTCATATGACCATCTTGATTTGCAATTGTGTTGGTTCCTTTGGAACTATTCAAATATGCATCAATTCAGGACTCCTACTTATTTGTCCATTTGTAAAAAGCAAGGCCTTGTTTAACTGATTTTGGGCATATTGATACTGTGAGATGGTGTCATGATATAGAGAATGTTTGCATAATTTAGAATTTGAAAAAAAACTATGCTAGAGTTGTTGTTCTAATGTTTTCTTCTCCAAATATGTACCAGAACAGGTTCAAACAGAAAGTATGTGAAGTGAGGGTTGAAAGGGGGTGAATCTGTTTTCTTATAGATTAATAAGTAGAATGCTGAGCATGGTATGCCGTACCGTATCGGACGGTACCGGACGTATCGGACAGTACCGGACGTATCGTACCATACCATTCGGTACCGATACCGGTACCGATACAGATGGCGTACCGAGGTCGGTATGCCAAAAAATTTCATACCATACTGTACGGATACTATGCTAGTGTGCACCGGTACGGGGTCTGGTATCAGTACGGCGAACCTTGATGCTGAGTGATTAAGAGATGGGCAAGTTAAAATGGTAGAAAGAGTGACATATGCTTCATTATCTTTCATCAAAAAGCCATGTTTCATAATCAGATTTCTGATTTGATCAGTCACAGTTTTGGTGTTGAAGAGTCAAGTATTAGATGGAGAAATGAGAAACACAGAGTAGAGGAAAGAAAAGCAAAAAAAAAAGAGGAAGGAAATGATTAGTATGATTTTCAGATTTGGTCCATTTTAAATTTTGATCAGATCTAAATGCGAAAATGTGCTATAATGAGAATAATATGTGGGTGAGAAGGAGGACATTTCTATGCATTGACATGTTTCATACATAGTTCACAAATTTTTAACTGAATTTCATTTCTCTCTTTCACCAGCTTTTATAAGAATGTAGAATGCCATGGTGACCTTCCAAAGAGATAGGGGCAGTTTGTATAAATTATAATTGATGCAAACAATGACTAAATAGGCTCATTTAGAAGCCTTTCATAACCATCAAGCTCAAACTCGAGTCCAAAAATGAAAGGAAATAAACAGAGTTCTAGATTGCCATTGTACATCACAGCTTTTGTTTGTGTTACAGCTTTTGAACTTCTTTTTTGCTTATAGCAATCATAATCCCATACCTTTTTTTACTTTTCATTTACCGGTTGAATCATGTCTGTTTTGTTTCACTTGAAACTTTTGTTGGCCTGTGCACGTGTGCTTCACTATCATGCCATCCTATCATTTTGTTGAAAATGAATGCATGTTCTTCTTGATGCTCATTCACATGGGAGAAGTGAATAAAAGCGCCTGCATACATACATCATATTGAATAGCAACTTTCGTCATCTCAAATCACTGCTGTGGTGAATATCACAATTTTTTTATCTTTAATCTTTTATTTTGTCAAATATCTAAGATATGCCTGCTTACTATAATTTATGGATGATTAGCTTCAATGCGTAAGATGCTCTCATTACTGAATATTTAAATTCTGAAGGTTGCTGCTCTTGGAGAAGGGGTATCTTTGGAAGCTCGATTGTTGAGCAGGTTGGTCTTAGGCTTTGTGCTTACCTATGTGCTACCTATTACTCTAATCTTCGCACCATGACATTCTAGGTAATTAATTTGCAGGAAGGAAGCAGCTCTCCGCCAAAGAGAGGTAACGTAGCAGTGATAGTTGTATATAATTAGCATAGCAAGCATAATATTTAGTTCCCAGATAAGTTATAAGTAAAACTCTTTTAGAAGATTAAAGGTATCAGCTTGAGTTTGTCACTTGTTCTTGCTTTTGATACAATTTACGTGAATTTTTGGATCATGTCATTGACTTCTGATATGGCTCATTCTCAACCTTGTTAATTGATATGTATGCCATGCAATATCTTTACATAAAGCTTAGTGGAGCTCTAAAAGCTTGTTGGAGGCCTTTATTTGATGAGACCTGTGGTTTATGTTCTTCTTGACCGAGGCATGAACAAGTGGCTTGTGATGGATGTTGTCTTTGAAGTGGAAGTTTCTTCTGTTTCTGGTGCATCCATCCATAAAAAAGGAAAAAAAGAACTTGCCTCCCTTATTGGATTAGCTTGGCTACATGGCTCTAGCAAGACTTATTTTTGTGGGAACTAGCATACTCAAATTTGGTATCAAGATTTGTAGAACATGTCATTATGTTCTCAACAAGGCAGTAAAATGATCATTTTGTCTATTCTATCTAATTTTCTATTGCTTGGATTTTCTTTTCTTTCTTTTTTTTTTCTCCTTTTGTTGGGGTGGTGGGGACAGGTGCTAGCTTCCATAAGGGGCGGGGATAAGTAGTTTCTCCAGGTGGAGAAGTCCTCCATGGAAAAGGTCATGATGTGCCATCCCTTTCCAATTAAGAAACCATACATGTGAAAATCTTTCTTCAACAAATTCTTCTTCAAACGCTCTACGGGTTGTATTTTATCCAATGCTCATTAGGACTAGGACAAACATCGAGTGAATATCCAATCAAGTTAAATAAATTTACTGAAAAGCATTGATGTTGAATCAATAATGCCTAAAGATACCTTGGCATAAGGTTCTAGTGCTTTATGCGGTAACTATCGTGGTCGAGGTATGCTGCCTTGGTAACAGGCTCCGTACCGGTGCCACCTTGTTACTGTCGGTATGTTCGGTACAGGGGCCGGTTCGACGTACCAAGTATCTATCGCCCCTCATACAGCATATCCGTACTGAACTAGTATGGAATGGTACACTCTGTACCGTCCGGTTTGGTACGGTATAGCATATCTTGATAGTGGTCCTATAGTTTTATCTACAAATTAAAGGTGAAAAATGCTTTGTGAACAAGGGAAAGAATGAACCCTCTTTTGATAATATTATTACCATGTCTTGATGACATTTTCAGCTTGGCAACATTTTTTTTGATATTTCAGTTTCAAGTGTACTTGCCAATTTAATTATTGTAATTGCAGTTGCTGTTCTGATTGATTTTTGTTAGTGCGAAGATGATGTTTAGCAAATTTGGTTGTATGATTTGAGCAGAAAATGAAGTTTAACCTCATACAACAGTGGCCAAATGTGGTTACTTTTATGGGCCTGCTGATCTTTCCTTGAGTTAACAAAAGTTGATTCCCTTTCACCTCAGGCTGCTCTTAAGGCTACCAAGCAAATGAAGGATGGGAGAGATGAGGAAATAACATCACTTAAACAAGAAGTTGAGGTATTTTTCACAAATTTCATTGGGCATTTAGGTCTATTTACTGTGGTTTTTCATGTCTTCTGTGTGCTGTACTCTGCTAAACAACTTATTGCAATTAGGCAATTTATTCAATTGTCTTTGGTTTTTGCATCTTCTACATATGTGTAAGTCTGCTAAAGAGGAGGTTGCAACAGCCATTGGACAACTCAGAGAAGCTGAATTGGAAGCCAGGGCTCTACGCTCAATGACACACAGAATGATTCTAACACAAGAAGAGATGGTTTGAACTTTGATCATAAGCTAGTCGTCTGGTTATCTTTCCTATATGCTTGCTCATCTGTTTAGAATCACGCTATTTGTGTGCTCTAAATTATAGGAAGAGGTTGTTCTTAAGAGATGCTGGCTTGCACGGTATTGGGGTTTAGCTGTAAAGCATGGTAATCTACTTCATCATGACACTTTCATTGTATAAAGACTTATTGATTATATACTGGTAGTTTTCTAAACTCAGAGCTTTTCTTGTTCTTTGTCCTTGAGATGATTATATAAATACCTTCTCATCTTCATCGAATAAATATAATGAGTGCTGCTAGTTTTGCATTCTCATAGAATCCCCTGCATGTGCAAGGTGGTTAATTAATTTGATTGAACAACTATTTTGAGGGATTATACCTTTCGGCTTTGTTTGGCATTAGTGTAAGAAGGGCCCTTGTGCAAGTTGGTAGCCCATGTCAACTTTGGGGCTTCTGTTTCGTCCGAAATAGAGGAACCAAGGGCGGAGCCTTCCTCCAGTTCTCCTCCAGCCTCCTCAAGCCCTCCCTCTCTCTCTCTCTCTCTCTCTCTCTCTCTCTCTCTCTCTCTCTCTCTCTTCCTCTCTCTCCGTCTCCCTCTCCCCCTCCCTCACTGGTTTCTTGAACTGGGGGGTGGAATTATGTCAGTCTACTCCCAATACGGTTTGGTATGCCCCGAATCAGGCGATTCGGGTGGTATGGCAAATCACGGCAGTAGCGAATCTAATTTGTAATCAAGCTGAGGCTATGGAGGGTAGTAGTCACTTGAATACAATGCCTCAAATGAAGGATATGCATATGGGTCTTATGTTGGCTATGTAGAATAGCATTCGGTGTATGATAAGGATCTTTGGACATTCAAGGATCCTACTCCATGTGCTGCATCAGTAGTTGAAGCAGTGTCAGATCCTGAACCACCTTGAGAGGCCCGTCTTCTGTATGTTATTGTACCCTCGCAGGCTTTATGTTGTATACTGTAGTTTGCATCCTATGTGGCATAAGTGAAACCAAACTCGTTGGTGGATAGACTCAAATCATTTACACTACCACCTCCCTATCAGCAGATGCATCATCTCTTGGATTGTCATTGACATTGTCACTCATATTGCAAGATGATCTAGGCAACTGGTTGTCCGATGGTCCAGTGGTCTTAGGATCTAAACAAACAGCCTCCTCATTGACCCTCTTCAATGAATTTGCATCTTTCTTTTATTTTCACTTTGACGATCTACTTTCTTTCTCTGGCTTCCCCTACTTGATTAACTTTGCTGGGTGGCTTGACTAGGCCCACCATCCTGACGGGCCCTTCCTCCCCATCTAGATCAAGTGTTATGGTGACCTTTCCTTAGCATCTCCCTCTCATATCTCTAGGTGACCTAGAATATGAAGTCTTGCGATCTTGCCTGGCTCCCCTAACCTCTGTGGTTGCTGCTGCTGCGGGGCATTGGTTCGTTGTGGGCGTGACATGCGTGCTCTACCAACTACTCTACATTCACCCCAACTTTCTTTGCTAAGATACTAGCTAGTTGAGAGGTGATACTGGCTCATTAAGCTTCGGTTGCTAGTGATGGTCCTCAAACCAACTAATTATGGGATCCTTATCATGAAGTCATTATGAAATGGGTCGTCGTATTTTAGTTCCGCCTCATGGATGCATTTCAATATAAATTGTAGATTGTAGTGCACATATACTAAGTCATCAGTCTCTTCTGCATCAAGTGATTCCTTTGTTTGTAGTCTATTAATGGGAAAGTTGACCAGTTTTGCTTGCAACCATTGAAGGGGTTCGTTTATGAGAGGATCCGGATTGCTAACTTCCTGAGTTTTTTGGATGACAATTGAAATAGAACAACCATTCATCTACAAATGCATTTAAATAAATTGTATATTAGACATCATTTATGATAAAGCATCCGAAAAACTTGCACCCATATTTTCTTTGCTTGCCATATAGCTGCTTTCTTATTAAAGCTGTGTGAATCTTCCCTAAAAGGTTTAGTTTTGTGAAACACACTCCACATATGGCATCATATCTCTACTTGAATTGACAAAATATTATTTTCATTAAATTTAACTTACCTTCTCCAAGCATCTGGCTTTAGTGATGGTATTGGGCTCTTGTAGATAACATGACGTAGGGCAGTCAATAGTTCTATATTATATCTTGGATCAAGGTAATAGGTTGTCAAGACATGCAATTGATTTAATTAGCAAATAAAGGATTGCACAATTGTATTTTATAAGAATAAACATGCATTGAGGATTGTACGTGGATTACCTACTATATGCAACTCCTTGCCTGTTTGGCAATTCCATTTCTTTTTAATGATATTAATTATTTGCCAGCATGCTTTGGATCTGCCTGCCCAATCTTAGCTTTGGCAGTCAACATTATATGATATAAGAAGCCCATATTGGGGTACTTCTCACTATTCACAGCCTTAAGAGTTAGATACATAAGTGTGAGTACCCTCTCTCTCTCAACCAACTTCCAGAACTGCTAGCTTGTCGCTAACCCCTCCATATAGCTCTGTTCTGTGCTAGTACTGACATATCTGCTATCCTGCCACTTTGCCCTCATAAACATTTGGCACAGGCATGCCTTTTTCTTAATGAGACTATCGAATGCAATGTAGTGCATGGCAAAGAAGGTGATCAATGGCCTTAGTATGTCACTCCTAGTGTACTTAGAGCCAACGTGTATGTATGATTGTACGTAACTTAGTAATGGTCTAGGCTATCTTCATTACCTATTTTATCAAGCAGATCTTGTTTATGTCTATTGGGTCTATATAGGGACGATACATGGGTCCAGAAAATGTCTCTTGATCATCAGAATATTCTGATTGCCTTATACTATGGTCCAATATCAATAACCATCTACAAGACATGTTCTTCTATCTGATAAATGACCAATTTCATCAAGCTCGGGATGTACTGAGTGTTCTGCACCTTGTTAGAATCAACTGATTTATGGAAGAATGTCTTGTCACAATATGTCAAAAAATGGACGATGCTTCGCTTGTTTGGTGTAGTTCAACAGTCGTACATCTATGGCTATCCATAAGTGCCCTGCTTGCTCTAATAGGAGGCTATCCATCTCTGCAGCTCTTCCTTATTACCATCAAGCAACTCACCATTGATATCATTTGTTCAAGAGGATCAGCATCTTGACCCGCTTTCTAGGCGTAGATGATAGTAAAATGGTAGTGGATATTGTCCATGGCATTTGCATGGCTGGAGTAGAACCAAGAAGCAATAGCTCTCCACATGTCCCTTTTCTTATCCTTGATGAACATAGAATCAATCCTTAGTTAAGTCTTTGCTTGGGAAGGCATTTGGTGAAATCGTGAATGGTAGTCTATGCTGGTATATCTTTAGGTTTCTTTCTCTTCCTGCTATTAAAAGCCCCAAGTGTAGATGCTATCCAATTGTCACCCTTACTAACAACTCTCATTGATTGGCTGCTCCTATAGCTTGCATATGACCTGGTGGACTGTGAATCAGAATCCCTCTTATACTGTGAGGGCCCAAATTGTACCCTATGCCTGGCAACCTCCTTCCTTTGCCACTGACCATTCAAAAGGCAACCTCTCCATGTCATCTGGATTTGATGCCTCATAGTCCTCTAGATGCCTAGAGTGATATGACGGTAGTTTGACTGCCTAATGATCAATCTCTGCCTATTTCTCTGCATTTTTTTCTACCCTTTGTAAAGTCATAAAAGTGCTTCATCAACTGTCGAACTTTTTTTAACATTTTGCAAGCAATCACATCGGGGTAACCACAAGCGAAATGTTGCTTCAATCTTGTCATCTCACCTGCCCTCCATATTGCATTGCGCAATGTTCACTGCCAATAGTTGGCCCGAGAGTATTACATCATGCTCTCAACCAATGCAGCATCCTTATCCTTTTTCCTTTTTGAATCCACTTTTGCAAGTTGACCATGCATTATAAATCACCTCACTTATTACATAAAATGGATCTACCTTTTAAAAATAAAAAAAATATCCCATATTTCAGACATATTATTGGCTTTTATAATTTAATTTCACTTAATATATGCAGTAATTCATAAAATAATCTAAATTATGTATGTTGTCTTGGAAAATATGTCCCATTTACCAATGCTCGTTGCGATATTTTTCTTTATGTTTTAGTTGAATTAATAATTTTGAAGTATTAAACACTTAAAATTTTAATAATTTCCATGGTAATGCAAAAAATAGCTGAATTTCTTCTAAAAATACTTCTACATAGCATAGCAACTTTATTTTTTTTTTCTTCTAACTTTGAAATATTTTTAATATTTTTTAATTAGAAAATTAACATTTAATTATAAATTACCTGAAAGCTTAATTTTAGTTTGGATTAATGTACCAGGGATACCACATTATTTGATAGCCCATGGGTATGCCTTAAATACCACTTATGTTTAAAATTTATTTGAATTTGGACTTAAATTCTGGTACATACCCAAATTTAAACAAATTTTTGCTTAAAAAAGACAACATGTAACATGCACCACCAGATATGCTGCCTTTTTTTACTTCTCGAACATTATTTTTATTTTTAAATCAAAAATATATTTTTAATCTAAAAATGATAAGATCAATAAAAAATCATGATATCTTCTTCAATGTGTAGATCATTCTTAAATCTATAACATATCATGAAATCATGCGAAAATATATAAGAAAAATTCATGACCTCCCCTTGTTTTAGCAATTTTCAGCCTGTTTTAGGCTTAAAAAAAAGGAGAGAAGAGAGGGAAAATGATTCTTTGATCTGAGATGCTGGCATGCAAAATCCCTCCTTCACCTTCTGCTTACTCTACATTTTCAAGCCGTCTGAAGGTCAAAAGGAGAGGAGAAAGTGGTTGGGAAGGCCCTTTCACCTCTCCCTCTTCAATTATTAGCTTGGAACCGACAAGTGCTGGTGTGATCCGAACATCCTTACCATTTGGTTCTGCATTGGTTCATTGGTTTGGTACAGTGTGCTCCGGTCGGATCAATTTTGAGAACCTTGGCTTGTAAACATAATATTCAAATCTAAGGGTGTTAAGATTGCAAGGAAAAGATAAAATGTTACACCATCTGTCAAACCAATTCTGTTTATGTCCCAGGACTACTGTTCATTTATCTTCATATTGTTGTTTATTACGTACCTCATGTGTTCTGGTATTGTATACATTGTTTAGGCCTCTACCCAGAGATTGCTATATCAAAATATGAGCACTGGTCATCATTAGCACCTCTTCCTCTTGAAGTCGTCATTTCTGCTGGTCAAAAGGCTAAGGAAGAATCATCGAACCAAGGTAAGCCAATTTATCACCAGTAATATGATTACTAGTACTATCACAACTAATCATAAGTTATTATTATTTTTTGAGGACAAAGTATTTCAAAAGTTCTTTTTTTTGTATTGTTAAATATTGAACAGATGAAGATGATTCTGAGAGAAGAAATAAACTTCTACGGGACTTGAGTGACATAACAGGAGAAGGCAACATAGAGAGCATGCTTTCGGTTGAGAAGGGTCTAAGAGAACTTGCATCTTTGAAGGTCCTCTTTTATCTTGCATATTCAAGAGTACTACACACGCACACACAAAGTCTTGCATATTCAAGAGTACCACACACGCGCATACAAACACACACACATGCACACATATTTCTTAAATGTGTATCCCTTTATGCTTACGTAAAAACTAGCTTTCTTAAAACCTTCACAGATCTGGCTCATTCTTCCACCTTTTGAGTCCCATCTACCGAGTTTTCCCAACTGTTTATTGCAAGCTATTTTTTAATGCTTTTGAACATTGACCTGAAGGTGGAGGATACTGTTGTGCTTGCGCTGGCTCAACATCGGAGACCAAATTTGCTTCGACAACTGTCTTCAGGTTTGTGTATATTTTAGAATATGGCACCAAGCCTCTGCACAGTTTCTTGTTTTGGACAGTTGATCTTGCCAAGCTAGCACCATCATGGGCTGACAGTTATTTGATTGCTGCCTGACTCTTTCTTTCTGCTTTTTTTCTTTTAGTATCTACACAAAATTTGGTAATCTTTGAGTTTATTTTCTAAGATTGAAAGAGATCAAATTTTCTTTGTATTATCCTTCATGTTTCCTCATTTTCTAGTTCAGGATTTATTAAAGCCTTAAAGGTAATACAAAATAGTTAATATCTTGACTTCTTGCAAGTTTTTGTTGAATTTGGTTCAAGTTCTGCAATGCTGAGCCTTGAAAAATGGCTAGTATGCAAGATTGCTCTTGGTCTATCAAATTAGTCAGGGCTCACTATGGTTGATGCCATTGTGTTGATATGATTCTTGTTCTCTTACTCAGTAGCTGCTTTTACTGTAAGAAGCAAGACTTGGGACTGTTTATTTTTCGCCAGCATATGTTCTGGTGTAGGATTATGCCGCAATAACAAGTGACCCTATAACTCTAGATATTAAAATACCGGACAACTCTGCAACTGCTATGAATATGAGTAGATTACTATCAATTTCCCATGATTTCAACCGTCTCGGTCACCACAGAAACAGAGAACATTGTATATTGTTAATCATTGGCTGATAACCATCAATTACCTGTACATTATAAACCCCTTATATTCTGAGGCCATCAAATATGTGATAATTGATAAACAATACTGACATGTATCAGTGTAGTTGGCAATATTGCTATGACTTTGATTTGACCAGTACGGTGTCAATACAAAGACAGCTTTCCAGTTTTTCCCCCTCCTTTGCTGAGAGATTTCACAAGCCACATGGTAGCTAATTGGATATTATGCTCGCAAATGCTATTCAAGATTAGAAATGCTGCGAGTGAATGTTTGTATCTCCAAGTAACAAATGCAATACATTCTGATGTATTATTTTGGGTTCACAAATTGATTTTTGGGAGCAGCTTGATTTTTAACTCAAAATTTTCGTAACTACCTTCATGTGAGCATAACTCACATGTCGTTCAACACAACTATATGCCTTTCATGATGTTTTTAATACAATATGCCAATTTCGAAGGCTGACAGGCTGTTACTACACAGTTTTTCTTTCATTGTGTAACAACAGATATTGGAAGACTTCTGTTCTAATAAATCTAAATATTCTGGCTTCTTATCTTCTATCACAACTAATACATTCTATTTCCCTATTTTTTGTGTATGCAGATTTTAAATCACCTGGTGATCCAAAGTTCTTGGAGTCATTTGGTAAAGACCATGTTTTATCTGGCCCAAATACTACTACGTGCTACTGTTTTTTGTGCTTACCTACAGGATTGCCGTATCACTTCTAATGGATTGAATATACATGCACACCCCTATTTGTGTGCTTGTGTCTTTGTGCGTGCGTGCATGTCTTATGTGGGTTGGTCGTTGGTGGGCAGGCCAGTTCTTGTCTATGGGCTTGCGCACGAACAATTGCATATTCAAAATATGATGTTTTGTTTGACTTCCATAATTGCTTATCTTTCATCAGCATCCACGTGGCTGATTTTTTAAGTTTCTACTTCGCTATGCATGTTGCTTGGTATTAACTGAAATTGATATTTCTTGCAGAACTAAACCAAGAGGAGTCGGAAGATGTTACTTTTAAGCAGGTCCTTTTTTTTAGAACTTTCTGAGAGGCTTCAATTGAGTGCATCACTTCTATTTTGGTCTATTGTAGCTAAGCATTATTCATTATTTATCAGAATAGTTGTGCTTTGTGCAGTTCACTCTCACCATGTTCTGAATTTTCTTATATTTTCTGCTGCCCTGAGATCTGATGCTTTTCTCCTTTTTTATAACAAATTTATACTGGATATCTCCATGTTAAATGAGAAGCACATACTTTTGCTTGTAAAATTCATTATGTCATCTTATTTCCATGCCCTCTATTCTTAGCTTGCAGGTACTGTTCATGGTGGTTTAGCCAAACAATAACTTGATGTGAAGTGTTTTGCTTATAGTCCAAAAAAGTTGTAAACTAATTAAAAAAGTGCTAAGAAACATGTATAGATATAAAGGAATGTACATTTTGAATTGCCTTAATTTTTTGGATAAAAAACACCATATTTTCCAAAGTTCTCATGGACATTAAATGAAACGTGGATGCTCCAGTTATACATCTATTTCATATTAGATGCAGGATCTTGTGGGAATTTCAACTGCTAATGACTGTTTAATTGCAATATTCTAGTTTGCAGATGAAAAGTTTAAAAACTCTAGTCCTTTAATTTTACCTTTGATCTCGAGATCTAAACAAATGAGGTTAGAAGAAACAAAGGAAACAAATTTGTGGGTATGAAATTTATATGCAAGGTGAGAGGCTTCATTTAGGCATCAAACCTGAATCCTTCAAATTTAAATGAAACATTGCTATTCTTAATTTGAATGTTGTGAGTTCAGCCCAAGTTGTATTATTCTTAAATATTCCAACTGTGGACCCGGTTTGGCTTGGACCACAAATTGGTATTTAGGCTTTGTGGTCATCAAATTCTGAATGAAACAATACGGCAAATTTATTTATAATTACTAAAGTTTGATTTTTGGCAAGATGGAGGTAAATAAGCTTTGAACTTCAATAGGACATTGTTGCTTATATGGCAATTTTTACTTTTATTGGAAAGCCCATTCATGATGTGCTAGACCTTCTATTAAACTATATGCTTTTTAATCATATTGTTGAGTGCTCATGATTTGCTATAACTTACATCTTATTATTGCTTTCAGAAATATATATAGCAAGCTTGTAATTAATATTAACCCCTATAGTGATGCCCTCACGAATTTTATGATGTTTAGGAGCTTGCTACGTGAACTTTTTGCGGCAATGCCATTGTTGATAGTAGTTCTTCATAATCCAGTATGCATGCTAATTATCTTCAGTCGTTGATGTTGCACCTTCTGCAGGCATGGCTTGTGTATTTGTGGAGAAGAGCCAAAGTCCATGGCATAGAAGAAGATATCGCCGAAGAGAGGCTGCAGTTTTGGATCAGTCGCAGTGGCCAGCCACCAACTTCTCATGATGCTGTTGACGGTAAATCTTCACATTCATCGCCATCGAACAATCAGTGTTATTTATTTATTGGGCCAATGTGGCCTTTCACCCTGATAATCTTTTTGGACAATTCTCATTCAATTTTTAATATTTCATCAGAAAGTTATGGGATGGTTTCCAGTTATCCGCTGAGTTAGCATGGTTGCATTGCTAAGTTCTCGTAGTTTTTGGAACCATAGTCTTGATTCATCTTGGGAATTTATTGCTTGTGAAGATGATACCTATGACTTATCTTTTGCCTTTATCATTGCAGTGGAGAGAGGTCTGATAGAGCTGAGAAAGCTGGGTATTGAGCAGCAATTGTGGGAAGCATCCCGAAGAGATATAGAGCAAGCCTCTTCAGGCACAGAGAACTCTTAAGTGATGACTGTCAACTCCTGTTCTTTCCGTTTGTTAATTTTACATTTTGTGGCATCCGTCATCAGCTTGCCAGGTTAGGGATCCACATATCTCCGCGGCTGCAGGCTTCCTGGTTAATAACCAATGGCTATAATTATCAGGGGTCGGCGGCCAATATCTCCCATATCCATGGGTCGATTTCTTGTGAATGTGTGTAATTTAGACAGGCTTCAGTCTTTTTGGTTTATGTATCATTGTTAAACATACACATGGTTATTCATGTTATTCGGCATGCAGCTTGGCTAAATCTTCGTCAAAAAGACATGGCTGTATTGCCTCGCTTACTACCTTGTTTACCTTGTCGTATAAGCAGTCAAGGGACCATTTGTTTCCTCTTAAACTTGTTTTCGTCTCTAATTTGCAAAGGAATTTACTAGTGGTTTGCATTATTTCTAAAATTTTTTATTTTCTTAAAAGGCCATGTTATGGTTGTAACTATGAAGACTTGTCCGGAGTATTTGATGTGAGTTTTAAAAGGTGACATTTGCCGATCGTTCCTGTTTATTGCAACAGTTTACACCTTTTTTCCCCCTTCAGATCATTTAAAGGTCCAAGGGGAGGAAGGAGAAAAGAGCAAGGGATTTGTTAGGCAAATGAATTATTGAAACCTTGATTTGAGCTCTGTATGGTGGCTTTTGTTGCCCTCTGTAGTTTGGAGGGTTCTTGCTATGTTTAATAGAAAAAATATAAAAAGCTTACATCTTGCCACCAAGGTGGTAATATGGTTGGAATGGAACTAAGATTTCATCAGAGTGATCCAAGTTTGAAATGCATGAATGTCGATTAAATGTGAGGATTGGATGCCTTTCATTTCGTTTTTTTGATGGAGTTGTCATGCGGTCTGCAGGTATCGAGGTGATGTACTCACACGTGGGTAATGAATTAGTGGAGAAATTCACGGGTCGGGAAGGGTTTGCGGAAACTTGTGGCCTGCATTGGAGGCTCCAATGGAGGTTGTTATGCGGGTGATGTTTTTTTTTTTTTTTTATCCAAAAAAAAACCTACATCTTGCACCGAACAAATATTCAATTGCGACATAAACTTTGCAAGCTGATTCTTACATAAGTCACTTGATTGAAGACTAAAACCAAGTGTTTAGCGGATTGAGATAGCTTGACCCTATCGTTGATTGACTTAATTTACTCTAAAAAAATGAGAAATGATGGGAATTTACAAGTGAATCATCGCAGGTTTATTCTTCATAATTGTTATATTAATTTGGTTGGATGGAAAACTGGCCAAGACAAATGAGATCTTGTTTGGTTTGATTTTGACCTTTCTTTCTTCATGCTGATTCTTACAAAAAATATAAAAAATAATTAGCTATATAAAATGGTTGAATATATAAGAATTAATATTCAAATTATATGTGTTAACATGTTTTAAATAAATTATTTTTAAACTTTTATTTTTTGGAAAATTGGAATAAAATCTAATAAAATATTATTTCTTACCCCTTTCTTCTTGGGTGCGAGCGTGACCCAGTGACCCTGATTTTAGCTTCCCCATGAATCATAAAGAGAATAGCATCATAAAATTTTTTAAATTACTTCTCGCACACGTGGCGCACTAGTGCCGGAACTGACATGACGTGACACGTGACTCGGTTTGCTCATCACCATCCCCAAAGTCCCAAACCCTTGTTGCAGGCCATTCCTCCATCCCCCTTCTTCTCTTCCAGTCGCCCCCCACGCCTTCCTTCCTCCTCCCTGTACGCTTCCTCTCAGACCCGGAGCCGGAAGCTGCCAGATCTCGGCATCCCGTCGGCCGGACATCTGCGCCGCGGTAACTGACTTCCGGTGGCCGCCGGAGCCTTTTCTCACCGTACTTCATCACCGGCGCCTGCTGCTTTGGTTAGTGAGGTAACATCCACCCATTTCCCCGTCCCCTTCCTTCTATCACGTGAACGGCACGTGTCTGTGAGGCGATTCAGTCCCTTCCTTCCTGATATCCATAGCATTGCTCTTTTCCTCCCGTTCGGCGGTGGCCTCCATGCCCGCGTCGCTCGAGAAAATTATTTAGTAACAGATCTGGTCCCGGTAGCCATTACCTTTCCCTTTTCCGTTACCCAGCGTCGGATCGGGTTTTTTGCGCCATTGACGTGGGAAATGTGGTTTATTCGGGGTTTTAATTCCTAGTTCGCGCGCTGGGTACCCGCCAGGCACCGAAAGCATGATTCCGGAGAGAGAAGAATTAGAAGGTTTGGCACTGTTGCTGCTGCTGCTGCTGCTGCTTTAGTAAACAAATGTATGGTGGATGAATGACGGAGCTCGGAGCGTTCTGAGATCTGTGCGGTGGGTGATCCAACGGTGGATTCGTGCGAATGAAGGTGAATCTTTCTTGAATTAGGAGGTTTCGAGGAGAGAAGACAGATTGCCCAAAGTCCCCTTCTTTTGTTTGCCTTTCTCCGAAGTATCCAAACAGGGCAAGGTAGTGATGATGAACCTTCGTCTCTTTAGTATTCTCCTGTGATTCTTCTAACGGTGGCAGGGCAGCTCGGAAGGTCTGCTGCTCTGCAGACAACCGCTGCAGCCATTCGATGAGAGGAGTCCAGGGTTGATGAAGAAGAGATGATGGATCAAAGGAAGCAAAGGCCCCAGGAACAGGAGCTGGCTATGAGTCTTCCCCCTTGATGGAAGGGAGGTGGAGAGTTTCCCGGCCTGCAGAGGGGCAATTTGGGAAGTTGGGGACAGTAGTTTTGTTTTTGGTGGAGAGAGAGAGAGAGAGAGAGGAGGGATTTGGTTGTCTTGATACACGCCTGAAGCCACTCTTATCTTTCATCCCTTCTCTTTTTTGGTTTTGGTTTTGGTTTTCCTTCCCTCACATTACTCCTGATCCAGCTGGGCCATCGGGAAGAAAGATAGGGGGATTGGAGATGGACTTCTTGGAGGGTGGAGATTCTTTTAGTTTTCTCCTCTCGGTTTCTTCTCCCCTCTTGGGTGGTAGAGAGAGAAAAGGAGGGAGGGGGTTGAATGGCTGCTGTGCTGTGATGTTGCAGTTGCTGCTTGGGTACTCACTTGAAGGGGAGATGGTGGGATGGGACTTTTATTAATTAGATGGAGTGAATTTCCCATAATGCCCGTACTTTCTCTTATAGAGAGGTCCCTTTCTGGACAAATTCTTTCCTTCACCTTGACCATGAAGTGCCATGGGATAACCTTTTCCTATTCTGCTCTTGCTTGACACGGTAAACGGTATTGCCACGCACTATCTCAGTTATTTAATCAGTTTCATGGGCCCTTCTTTTAGAGTAATTACTTTTCCGTGCTTCCATTCAAGAATTATTTTAAACTGAAGAGGCTTCTTGTCTATCTTTGTTAGATTCATGCATCTTTGTTGAAATAGTGTACTTGACAGCTATCTATTTCCATATCATTTTTTAACTTTTAACTTTTGAAGGGAGAAAGTGAGGGAACACTGAACTAAATATGGGTAATGTGCCAGTTTTCTGCAATGGAATTGGATTTTGGAAGAAGGTCTGGGATTTTTTTTGTCCTCCAGAGAAGGGAGCAGGGAGACTCCAAGTTCCGTCCAATCAGTCATATAGATAAAAAATAGTGTGATATGAAATTTGGCTTGTAGACCGACTTAGTTTGAAGTCATGGGTCATCTGTTCTGACTGGAGGTCAATTGCAAGTCTTTCAAGTCATGGGTCACCTAGCATCTCATAATTATGATATGACCAAATTAGATTTGCCCAAATTCCTTCCCAAAAGCACAAAGAAAGTGGTAACATCGGATCCGGACCCAACTTGGACCCGACCCGACCCGAATCGAACTAGACCCGACCCTACCCGAACTGAATGACCCATTGGGTCAAAAATTACAGGCAAGGATCCGACCCGACCCAACCCATTTGCACCCCTATTTAATGGGTGAGCCTAACATGTGAAATTTTTAATAATGGGGTTAAAGAGTACGGAAACATGGTTCGAACTCAGGATATCTGCTCTGATATCATGTTAAAATCGCCACTTGTCTCAAAAGCTTAAGCTTATAAGATGAGGTAGATTTATTTATATATTTTATATTTTCTTACAAACAAGTTTGTTACACTTTTGTACTATCTTCTAAAATTACTTAGTACACCTAAAATGCTACCTCATAACTATAAAACGCGAAATATGATAAAGATATAAAAATATTAAAAAATGTATCTAAGAGAGAGCAGCTACCTAAACATCCATATCAACAAACAACATGAAGAATGATATTATGAAAAAGATGCTACATAACCAAGCTCAGTATGAATATTAAATCATAGTAGATATATATTGCAAAAAGACTACCACAAAAGACAGATAGGAATTTGGTGGAACAAGAGGGCTTTTGTTTTTCACTGCACTCTATTTGATTTTTTTGGTATTGTTTTATGATCAAAAAGAAAAAAATGGCAGATATACAAAGACATGTATTTATATGTATCTATGTTTTATGTGTGGTATGTATATTCGCATGCTTGTGTGGATTCATATAGTCGGGTCAAGTTTCAGGTTAGCAGGTTATTGGCCTCCATCAACACCCCTAATGGTAAGGCTGTCCCCATCTTGAAGTCCACGGCACTGTCACCTTTAAGCTGATGCTGCATCTCCTTGTTATATTCATCAGATTGCTGCTACATTTTGATGACAGTGCCCCTGGAAAGATTGTAGAAGTTTTTGGTAGGAATTAGGCTTTGGGAAGAGAAATCAGAAGGGATTGTGGCTCGGTGCCTTGAAAAGCTGACCTCTTTTACCAAGTAACAACTCTTAGCCATCCATATAAGTAACAACAAAAAATGTTGCTTCACCTTTCACACCCAGAGTGAGTGCCAACCTGTGTTTTGTGTGCCATACACAGGGGTAGCGGATTTGCGTGGGGCTTTAATGCTCGTTTTACCCATAGAGGTCTGGCCAAACCCTGCCTAGGTATGTGCTGGGGTACGTGATAGGAAACAATGCATTTTCAATGATAAATATCAGGGGACTTGAAACTTCAAGGTTTATGGTTAATTGTCACCTTGCCTAACCTACTGAGATGCTGGGGAGAATCCAGAGGCAGTGATGATGAACCTACCAGCTATGTGATGGCAGTGCGGATAGGAAACCAGATTGGTAACTGTTCTGTAACTCAAAAAGTCACTTGGCTGGTTGTGTCCTTCGGCCAAATCCACCGTTGGATCACCCATCGCACAGATCTCAAAGCACTCTGAACTTTGTCATTCATCGGATGGGGGTTGTATCTTTTGCGCGAAAGAAGGATTCACCTCCCTCTATGTGAATCCACTGTTGGATCGCGCAATGGCCTCTTCGAGATCTGTGTAGGCAGATGGATGGTGGAGTTCGAATTGCTTTGAGATCTATGTGGGGTGGAATCCAATGATCAATGTCGTGAACGAAGATCAATCATTTTTTTGTGCCAAAGATACAACCCCAATCCTCATTCATCCACTTGAACAAATCTCAAAGCAAGCAGTGAATGATCCAATGGTGGATTTGTGCGAAGGAGGGTGAATCCTTCTTCCCCCCGAAGGATACAACTATGATCCTAGTGATGCATGCCATATAATGAATCAAAGTGAATGGTGCAAGACAGCTGAGTGGCTCTTTTTGAGAGATTTTTCTGAGTTACCATCGCATAGCCCTGCATTCTCCTATCATTCTGAACAATGGTGGCGGGTCAGCTTGGATGGCCTGTTGCTCTGCAGGCAACTGCGGCTAGCCATTCATTGAGAAAAGTGATGTGGCTGCAATATCTGACAGACCAAAAGTGAATCTGAGCCTCTGCTTCTCCCCTTCTTTTTTAAGAGCTGAGCCCTTGCTCACTTGTCCACCTGAAGAGAATGAGCAAAACAGAATGAGCTCTCAAGCTTTAATGAATGGTAGCTATCTCAGATATGTTCTTGTGCCAAGAAGAAGAAGAAGAAGAAGACAAGAGCTCCACACAGCTGTGCTCTGCTTCAAAATCTCTTGGGCCCAGAAGAGAGAGAGAGAGAGAGACTGCTGGTTTGAGTTGGAAAGAAGGTGGCTTGTCTAAGGACCAGAAATGATGCTAAGTAGGTGGCTTTAACAGCACTGAGTTGGTGGTAATGGAAACAGATAAAGAGAAACAAAATCAAGATAAAGGCTGCACAAAGCCACCTAAAATCCAGCGAAAGCTCAGAGAAATGAGTTTGCTATGTGATAACAAGCAAGAGAGTCTCTTCTTTTTTTTTTATGTGTGGGTGGTGGTACTATTGGTCGTTTTTAAGTGAATTTATGGCGAGTTTTCAAGGCAGACAGGAAGGAGATATGGGTTTCTTAGGAGCTTGTTAGCTTGCTCCCATGGCCTTATTATTCTTTAAGGGATGGGAAATGCCAGCCAATGAGGAGGAAAAGCCCTAAGGGGAGTAGGGTTCAAGTGTGGAAGGATAGCAACAAGCATAGGTTCACAGAATCCAAAGGAACCTCGGCCCGTCAGGATTCTCTCTCGATCTATTACACTGTTAATACCTCTGGTGTCTCGGTAGCTGGCATTTTCTTTTTCCTTCTGCTTTTTGGTTTTTGTTTCTTTTAACTTTTGAAGGGAGAAAGTGAGGGAACACTGAACTAAATATGGGTCATGTGCCAGTTTTCTGCAATGGAATTGGATTTTGGAAGAAGGTCTGGGATTTTTTTTTTGTCCTCCTGAGAGGGGAGCAGGGAGACACCAAGTTCCGTCCAATCAGTCATATAGAATAAAAATAGTGTGATATGAAATTTGGCTTGTAGACCGACTTAGTTAGAAGTCATGGGTCATCTGTTCTGACTGGAGGTCAATTGCAAGTCTTTCAAGTCATGGGTCACCTAGCAGCTCATAATTATGATATGACCAAATTAGATTTGCCCAAATTCTTTCCCAAAAGCACAAAGAAAGTGGTAACATCAGATCCGGACCCGACTCGGACCGGACTCGAATGACCCCGTTGGGTTAAAAATTATAGGGATCCGACCCGACCCATTTGCACCCTTATAATAATGGGTGAGCCCAATATGTGAAATTTTTAATAATGAGGTTAAAGAGTGCGGAGACAGGGTTCAAACTCAGGATCTCTGCTTTGATACCATGTTAAAATCACCACTTGTCTCAAAAGCTTAAGCTTATAAGATGAGGTAGATTTATTTATATATTTTATATTTTCTTACAATCAAGTTTGTTACACTTTTGTACTATCTTCTAAAATTACTTAGTACACCTAAAATGCTACCTAATGAACTATAAAATGCGAAATATGATAATGATATAAAAATTTTAAAAAATGTATCTAAGAGAGGGCAGCTACCTAAACATCCATATCAACAAACAATATGAAGAATGATATTATGAAAAAGATGCTACATAACCAAGCTCGGTATGAATATTAAATCATAGTAAATATATATTGCAAAGAGACTACCACAAAGGACAGATAGGAATTTGGTGGAACAAGAGGGCTTTTGTTTTTCACTGCACTCTATTTGATTTTTTTGGTATTGTTTTATGATCAAAAAGAAAAAAAAATGGCAGATATACAAAGACATGTATTTATATGTATCTATGTTTTATGTGTGGTATGTATATTCGCATGCTTGTGTGGATTCATATGGTCGGGTCAAGTTTCAGGTTAGCAGGTTATTGGCCTCCATCAACACCCCTAATGGTAAGGCTGTCCCCATCTTGAAGTCCATGGCACTGTCACCTTTAAGCTGCTGCTGCATCTCCTTGTTATATTCATCAGATTGCTGCTACATTTTTCTGACAGTGCCCCTGGAAAGATTGTAGAAGTTTTTGGTAGGAATTAGGCTTTGGGGAGAGAAATCAGAAGGGATTGTGGCTTGGTGCCTTGAAAAGCTGACCTCTTCTACCAAGCAACAACTCTTAGCCATCCATATAAGTAACAACAAAAAATGTTGCTTCACCTTTGCATACCCAGAGTGAGTGCCAACCTGTGTTTTGTGTGCCATACACAGGGGTAGCGGATTTGCGTGGGGCTTTAATGCTCGTTTTACCCATAGAGGTCTGGCCAAACCCTGCCTAGGTATGTGCTGGGGTACGTGATAGGAAACAATGCATTTTCAATGATAAATATCAGGGGACTTGAAACTTCAAGGTTTATGGTTAATTGTCACCTTGCCTAACCTACTGAGATGCTGGGGAGAATCCAGAGGCAGTGATGATGAACCTACCAGCTATGTGATGGCAGTGCGGATAGGAAACCAGATTGGTAACTGTTCTGTAACTCAAAAAGTCACTTGGCTGGTTGTGTCCTTCGGCCAAATCCACTGTTGGATCACCCATCGCACAGATCTCAAAGCACTCTGAACTTTGTCATTCATCGGATGGGGGCTGTATCTTTTGCGCGAAAGAAGGATACACCTCCCTCCATGTGAATCCACTGTTGGATCGCGCAATGGCCTCTTCGAGATCTGTGTAGGCAGATGGATGGTGGAGTTCGAATTGCTTTGAGATCTATGTGGGGTGGAATCCAATGATCAATGTCGTGAACGAAGATCAATCATTTTTTTGTGCCAAAGATACAACCCCAACCCTCATTCATCCACTTGAACAAATCTCAAAGCAAGCAGTGAATGATCCAATGGTGGATTTGTGTGAAGGAGGGTCAATCCTTCTTTCCCCCGAAGGATACAACTACGGTCCTAATGAAGTATGCCACATAACGAATCAAAGTGAATGGTGCCAGACAGCTGAGTGGCTCTTTTTGAGAGATTTTTCTGAGTTACCATCGCATACCCCTGCATTCTCCTATCATTCTGAACAATGGTGGCAGGTCAGCTTGGATGGCCTGTTGCTCTGCAGGCAACCGCGGCAAGCCATTCATTGAGAAAAGTGATGTGGCTGCAATATCTGACAGACCAAAAGTGAATCTGAGCCTCTGCTTCTCCCTTTCTTTTTTAAGAGCTGAGCCCTTGCTCACTTGTCCACCTGAAGAGAATGAGCTCTCAAGCTTTAATGAATGGGAGCTATCTCAGATATGTTCTTGTGCCAGAAGAAGAAGAAGAAGAAGACAGGAGCTCCACACAGCTGTGCTCTGCTTCAAAATCTCTTGGGCCCAGGAGAGAGAGAGAGAGAGAGAGAGAGAGACTGCTGGTTTGAGTTGGAAAGAAGGTGGCTTGTCTAAGGACCAGAAATGATGCTAAGTAGGTGGCTTTAACAGCACTGAGTTGGTGGTAATGGAAACAGATAAAGAGAAACAAAATCAAGATAAAGGCTGCACAAAGCCACCTAAAATCCAGCGAAAGCTCAGAGAAATGAGCTTGCTTTGTGATAACAAGCAAGAGAGTCTCGTCTTTTTTTTTATGTGTGGGTGGTGGTACTATTGGTCGTTTTTAAGTGAATTTATGGCGGGTTTTCAAGGCAGACAGGAAGGAGATATGGGTTTCTTAGGAGCTTGTTAGCTTGCTCCCATGGCCTTATTATTCTTTAAGGGATGGGAAATGCCAGCCAATGAGGAGGAAAAGCCCTAAGGGGAGTAGGGTTCAAGTGTGGAAGGATAGCAACAAGCATAGGTTCACAGAATCCAAAGGAACCTCGGCCCGTCAGGATTCTCTCTCGATCTATTACACTGTTAATACCTCTGGTGTCTCGGTAGCTGGCATTTTCTTTTTCCTTCTGCTTTTTGGTTTTTGTTTCTTTTAACTTTTGAAGGGAGAAAGTGAGGGAACACTGAACTAAATATGGGTCATGTGCCAGTTTTCTGCAATGGAATTGGATTTTGGAAGAAGGTCTGGGATTTTTTTTTGTCCTCCTGAGAGGGGAGCAGGGAGACACCAAGTTCCGTCCAATCAGTCATATAGATAAAAAATAGTGTGATATGAAATTTGGCTTGTAGACCGACTTAGTTAGAAGTCATGGGTCACCTGTTCTGACTGGAGGTTAATTGCAAGTCTTTCAAGTCATGGGTCACCTAGCAGCTTATAATTATGATATGACCAAATTAGATTTGCCCAAATTCTTTCCCAAAAGCACAAAGAAAGTGCTAACATCGGATCCGGACCCGACTCGGACCAGACTCGAATGATCCCGTTGAGTTAAAAATTATAGGGATCCGACCCGACCCATTTGCACCCCTATTAATGAGTGAGCCCAATATGTGAAATTTTTAATAATGGGGTTAAAGAGTGCGGAGACAGGGTTCAAACTCAGGACCTCTGCTCTGATACCATGTTAAAATCACCACTTGTCTCAAAAGCTTAAGCTTATAAGATGAGATAGATTTATTTATATATTTTATATTTTCTTACGATCAAGTTTGTTACACTTTTGTACTATCTTCTAAAATTACTTAGTACACCTAAAATGCTACCTAATGAACTATAAAACGCGAAATATGATAATGATATAAAAATTTTAAAAAATGTATCTAAGAGAGGGCAGCTACCTAAACATCCATATCAACAAACAACATGAAGAATGATATTATGACAAAGATGCTACATAACCAAGCTCGGTATGAATATTAAATTATAGTAAATATATATTGCAAAAAGACTACCACAAAGGACATATAGGAATTTGGTGGAACAAGAGGGCTTTTGTTTTTCACTGCACTCTATTTGATTTTTTTGGGATTGTTTTATGATCAAAAAGAAAAAAAAATGGCAGATATACAAAGACATGTATTTATATGTATCTATGTTTTATGTGTGCGAGTATGTATATTCGCATGCTTGTGTGGATTCATATGGTCGGGTCAAGTTTCAGGTTAGCAGGTTATTGGCCTCCATCAACACCCCTACTGGTAAGGCTGTCCCCATCTTGAAGTCCATGGCACTGTCACCTTTAAGCTGCTGCTGCATCTCCTTGTTATATTCATCAGATTGCTGCTACATTTTTTTGACAGTGCCCCTGGAAAGATTGTAGAAGTTTTTGGTAAGAATTAGGCTTTGGGGAGAGAAATCAGAAGGGATTGTGGCTTGGTGCCTTGAAAAGCTGACCTCTTCTACCAACCTGTGTTTTGTGTGCCATACACAGGGGTAGCGGATTTGCGTGGGGCTTTAATGCTCGTTTTACCCATAGAGGTCTGGCCAAACCCTGCCTAGGTATGTGCTGGGGTATGTGATAGGAAACAATGCATTTTCAATGATAAATATCAGGGGACTTGAAACTTCAAGCTTTATGGTTAATTGTCACCTTGCCTAACCTACTGAGATGCTGGGGAGAATCCAGAGGCAGTGATGATGAACCTACCAGCTATGTGATGGCAGTGCGGATAGGAAACCAGATTGGTAACTGTTCTGTAACTCAAAAAGTCACTTGGCTGGTTGTGTCCTTCGGCCAAATCCACTGTTGGATCACCCATCGCACAGATCTCAAAGCACTCTGAACTTTGTCATTCATCGGATGGGGGCTGTATCTTTTGCGCGAAAGAAGGATACACCTCCCTCCATGTGAATCCACTGTTGGATCGCGCAATGGCCTCTTCGAGATCTGTGTAGGCAGATGGATGGTGGAGTTCGAATTGCTTTGAGATCTATGTGGGGTGGAATCCAATGATCAATGTCGTGAACGAAGATCAATCATTTTTTTGTGCCAAAGATACAACCCCAACTCTCATTCATCCACTTGAGCAAATCTTAAAGCAAGCAGTGAATGATCCAATGGTGGATTTGTGCGAAGGAGGGTGAATCCTTCTTTCCCCCGAAGTATACAACTACGATCCTAATGAAGTATGCCACATAATGAATCAAAGTGAATGGTGCCAGACAGCTGAGTGGCTCTTTTTGAGAGATTTTTCTGAGTTACCATCGCATAGCCCTGCATTCTCCTATCATTCTGAACAATGGTGGCAGGTCAGCTTGGATGGCCTGGTGCTCTGCAGGCAACCGCGGCAAGCCATTCATTGAGAAAAGTGATGTGGCTGCAATATCTGGCAGACCAAAAGTGAATCTGAGCCTCTGCTTCTCCCCTTCTTTTTTAAGAGCTGAGCCCTTGCTCACTTGTCCACTCCTTTTTCAGAATTTTCTTTTTCTTTTTCAAAATTTTCAATGTTGAAATTACTTATCTGAATGATTTGTAGTTAACTGGTTTCTTTTTCTTCTTTTCTTAATGTCAAAGCTGGATCCTAACCTGACCCAACTTGATCCAACCCATTTGCAGCCCTTTATGTCATTTGTTGAGGTATGAGAGCTCCTGGGAAAGTAAATATGGGTTAGGGAAAAATAAATAAGGGTTGGTGCTGTGGTGCTCCCCCGAGTAGCCCCATTCTTTGCTATATAAGATGAACACTTCTTAGAGTGCCCTCTGTATTGCTGGTCGTCTCCCAGGTCATGAACTGGAGATCATCTGAACTAGGCTCCTAAGCCCCAGACCTCTCCCTATATGTATTTATCTTGTTCTATCCTTTCTCTGGAGGCAGTGATAATGAAACTTCTTTTGGCTTCATTGCTATTTTTCGGGTGATGATTGTGAGGTAGCTTGGACAGTCTGCTGCTCCATAGACAACCTCTGCAGCTACTTATTGCAAAGAATGCAGATGGAGGGATGGTGGATCAAAGGAAACTCTGAGCCTTTCCCCGCTTGTCCCTATTCTTTTTATATTCTGAGATAAGTACCCTGTTTATTCTCTTTTTTTCCCCCTGAAATACTAGTTTTTCTTTATGATGTTTTTATGATGAAATCATGCAAATCTGAAGTGATCTGTAGAAGATTTGTTTCCTCGATGGATTTTAAATGTTTTTATAGGATTTTGTCACAATGATGTTTATCTTCTTTATTTTTCTTGGAATTTTAACTACCATCCAAATAGCATCCCATTGTCCTTTTGAGTTCAAATATACGAGTAAATGGTTGAAAGAAAAATATTGGCATGTCAAAGGAGGAGCCTAGATTTCTATTCACAGGCTATAGGATTTACTGAGATTATAAGATTAGTGCATGATATACTAGCATTTTTGTTCCTTTTTGTTCTCTGAATTTAATACTCTTATTCTCTACTCCTTTTTATACCTTTCCTAGATTGTGATTATGAAAATATCATATATAAGGCCCTTAAATTAGGAAAATAAAAGATTTCTATGTTGGGAAGAAATTTATAAATGGCGCAAAGATCTTGTGCTATTAAAGCATTTTGAATAGTTTTTAGATTAATATTTATCATCATACCCTTCCTCTCAAAGTTTAAAATAATGCATGTTGTAATGTTATAATGGGCGAGCATCTTAGGCCCCTTCCATTAAATTATATATAAAATGAATAGGGGCTCGCACAATTGGTTATTTAGTGGTACAATGGCTCATCACAACACGGTTGTTATTCTCGTGTTCATTTTCCTGCTAAATAAAATACTGTTTTCAAAATTCAAAATGTTGTACTGATTTTCTCTCTAAAAGAGCTTGTACCATTTGAAAAAAAAGTGCTTTTAGTAAATGAACAATGATTGGAAAGTAAAATGTTGTTCTTTGATTCGTTTCTGTTATTTTCTGTTAATATGGTTATACAATTGTTTTTAGGGCTGAAATCGGATCAGATATGGATCAGATAGCGGTATATCTATGTCTATATTTGTTTTATTAGATGAGCACAACTACAAATATGAATGTTAGTTGGATGCAAAAATTCATATCTATGTTTGTTTTAAACACATACAAAACAAAATAGATACTGAAAATATGGATATTATACAGATATAAGCCAGATAATTAAACTTTATGACCATAGAATTAAAGATATTACTAAATAGAAGCTAAATCAATTTAATAGCATGTTAATGTGGTCATTCATTTTTCTTAACGGTTTATGAATTCTATGCAAAATTAAATAAGATTATCAATAGAATAGGATATTTGGATATGAATCGGATAGTTATCTATCCATATCTATATCAGTTTTTCTTTGGTAGATATGGATATGGATATTAGTCGGGTGCTTAACTTTTTTATCCGTATTTGGAGAGATTTTGATAAGAAAACGGATCTGGATGGATATTAACCGGTCCACTTTCACCCTAATTGTATTCTAATGTTAAAAATTCGAGATCACATATTATGGGGCGTATAGTGGCCATTATATCTGTCATAACAGTTGATAACGGTTTTGATGCGGGTCTGCTAGAATTGGAAAAATTTCATTGCTGAAACCTTGCTTCCTCCAAACAGCTCGCTTGCTTGACAGCCTTATGCCCTTCCAATTCTTGAATGGGAGAAAAAATTCATAAAGTTGTCATGGTTTAAGTTCCTCATCTGAATATGGTGCTGTTTGTTAAGTTGGCAAGAAATGACTTGGATGGTCTGCTATTTGGTGGGAAACCAGGTGGAGCCATTTCCTCACGTACCGCATAGGAATTTGATCGAGCTTGGTCTGAGCGTGATCCTTGAATGGGAGAAAAACCTGTTGCAGCTAGGTTGTAATCAAACTGAGCTTCATTGAGCCTGATTCTGATCAATCTTGGGTTGAAATTAAATTCAAGCTTGAATTTAGATATCAAATTTACTTAATTTGTTTACCATTATTTGAAGCTCAATTTGAGCTTAATTTCAAACCAAGCTAAACAAGAACCTAAAGCTTGATAATCCTAAATTGCACTGAAATAAATTCAAGCTTGAGGGAAGCTCGGTTCAAGTTTGAATTAAAGTTTGGTTCAAGCTTGGTTTGACCATGGTTCAAACCTGAATTATTAATTGATCCAAAGAATAAAAATAAAACACCAAGTAAAGTGATGTGGAAATTTATTTCACACATTTCTTAGTCTTAATTGTTTTGTTTTAGAGTGTTTTGTATGTTCTTAGCTCATTTGTCTAGAATTTAGGTGCTTTTACATTTATTTAATTCTTGAAAATTCTTAGTATTTTGCAGGTGTTTAATTATTGAATCGGTTGAAATTGGGCTGGTCTAGTCAACCCAGAACACTGTTCTGTTTTTGGGTTCTAAGTGGAGCTACAGATCTCCGTTTCATGTGTTGTTTGGCTTGCTAGAAAGATAAGACGTAGACCTAAAACTTTTATGAAGATCGCAAAACCAAGTTCTGCCGTTTTGAAGTCCAAAACTTATCCGAAATGGATAAGTCCGAATCTGTCCAGAATTTTACTGCAGCCCAGACCCTGTTTCGGTTTTCAGCTTGTATCTAGAGTTCTATAAGTCAGAATAAAGCAAACCTAGGTGCGTTGGAAATCTGAGAACTAGATTTAAAACTTTCATGAAGGGTCCGACTCCAGATTTTATCGTTTTGGTTCTCGAAAGCTAGCTGGAAGTCGAGTCATAAAATCAGCCTAGAATTTCGGATTTCAGCCAACAGATATGGGGGAAATCTATTTCAAAATTCAAAAAAAAAAAAAGGAGAATCGGTTGGGAGGAGAAGAGGAGGCCAGCAGATACGACGGGAATGGAAGGAGATAAAGAAGAAAAAACTCAGAGAATCTGGAATTCCGAGAGGAAGAAGCCAGGAATTCTAGGAAGAAAAAGCTGAAATTTTGGGAGAAAGAACGGAACGAAGGATTTTTGCAAATACAAAGTTATTTTCCTTTCTCTGATATTTTTTTTTATTTGTTGAATTGTTATTAAGGATGTTGAATGCGAATTTATGTTTGAGAAATAATTGGATTGATTTATTAGTTATGATTTGCTAGTTTTCTTATCCTAGGGCTAGGACGTTGTCATTGAATTTTTGATATGAATTGAGTATGGTTGTATTGAATATCTTTTGTTAATTGCAATTTGATGATTTTGGTTTTCATTCTTGCAATTTACTGGCCATGAATTGCATGCTTAAGATGTTGAATGAAGTAACGAAAATTGAAGTTCAATATTAGTTGGTGAATTTATCAAACATTGGCGGTGTAGTTTAGAAATAAATGCACACCCTTGTGACCTATATTCAAGAATTTCACAGATCATAATGAATTTATATTAATTTCTATGATCACGAAAGTAGACATAGGATTAATATAGGTATAGGTATTATACCTTGAAAGAGGACATCACATTAAAAAAAAGGATTCGGTCATTGTAATTAGCACAATATGAACAATCAGATTTAAATTCATTGAAGGAATTCAATTGATGAAATCCAAGCCCTAGGAACCTTTCATATTTGATTTTTCAGGTTAAGAAATTGCAGTCAGTCACATCAATTTGGGGTCGTCTAAATAATATAGGAAATTTATAAATTAGTACTTGAATCACCTTTTCGTGGAAATGATACTCTTTTTACCCTGTTCTACTTGTCACGACCCATGCACTTGTGATAGAGTCTAGGGACTATCATAAAGCCTTATAGAGTAAAGCCTAATGAAGCCTGGCTGATTTTGGCCTGGCTTGAAATAATTTCGAGTTGTTTCGCTGGCTCAAGCTTGGTTTGTTTAGCTTTTAACCAAACTTGATTCGAGATTGTCTCAAGTTGAAGCTACAGCCGAGCTCAAGCTGCTGAATTCCTTTGACAGGTCTGTTTGCTAAGCTACGAGCCTTGATGGAGTGGAATTAGGTGTTCGTCAGTTGGTGCCTTGGTGCTACCAAGAGCTGCCCTCATCCACAATATAACATGGCTGTTATTTTAGTTCTCTCAGTTTTGAGTTCATTCTTCTCCTTAACTTGCTCTATCTTTTCTGATGAGGCAATGCTGATGGAACCTCTTTTCATCTCCTCCCTCTGTTTTTCTTTTGCAACATTGCATGGTAGCTTGGATGATCTATTTTTTCACAGACAACCTCTGCAGTCACTTGTTGAGAGGAGTGCAGCAGAAGGATGTGAGGATCTATGTGGGTGTTTGTTTAGTCCCACATTGGGTGTGTGTTTGGGAGGTCCTGGCGGGGCCAAGGATGCCAATTCATAACTTTATGGCTAGCCCTTTTCGGTTGAGGTCTTTGGTCGTTAACAAAGATGAACGATGGTCGTTAACAGTGCATGGTAGCTTGGATGATCTATTTCTTCACAGACAACCTCTTCTGCAGTCACTTGTTGAGAGGAGTGCAGCAAAAGGATGTGAGGATCTATGTGGGTGTTTGTTTAGTCCCACATCGGGTTTGTGTTTGGGAAGTCCTGGCAGGGCCAAGGATGCCAATTCATAACTTTATAGCTAGCCCTTTTCGGTTGAGGTCTTTGGTCGTTAACAAAGATGAATGATGGTCGTTAACGGTGCATGGTAGCTTGGATGATCTATTTCTTCACAGACAACCTCTGCAGTCACTTGTTGAGAGGAGTGCAGCAAAAGGATGTGAGGATCTATGTGGGTGTTTGTTTAGTCCCACATCGGGTTTGTGTTTGGGAAGTCCTGGCAGGGCCAAGGATGCCAATTCATAACTTTATAGCTAGCCCTTTTCGGTTGAGGTCTTTGGTCGTTAACCAAGATGAATGATGGATCAAAGGCAAATCTGAGCCTTTCTAAGCTTCTTCATTCCTTTTTATCTTTCAAACACAAGGTCCCTTGTTTTTAAGTTCATTCCTTTCCAACTTTTGTTGGTCTATGATTCTTCTATGATTCACAAAGATAAGTAGATGCTTGGGCTTGGCTGGGCAAAAAGTTCATTCATGTTTATAACGAGGAAAAAACACAAGCCTGAACACCCCTTTTATGTAACAAACCCAGTCCAACCAGCTTAAAGTTCATGCATTTTGTTTGCAGCACTAACAAAAACTTTTAAGCTGAGACAATATCACATTGGTCAATATCTTTGATATACCAATTTATATTAGCTGAGATAATAAGGTCTAAAATTTCACGCATATTATATTGGTATGTGCTGGTATAGGTAGAACCCAACATTTCCATCGAGATAAGCACCTCGAGCCCTAAGAAGCAGTAGAAGGGCCATAGAATAACAGATTTTCAGTAAAACAAATATCTATAAGGGCCCCTGAGATGATCACCAAGGTTGCCGTCGAATTTTACTAAAAACAAATATTAATAAAACGTGATTTTCAGTGAAATAGGTTATGAACAACATGGGGAGACCTATTCTTCATAAAACTCTTTTTTTTAAAGATAAACTTGTCATTTTGGCGAGACAGTTTTTATCAAAAAGAACCAAATAGGATTGGTTTTAAGGAAAAGAACCAAAAAAACCTTTTTTCTTTTTTGTCAAACACATTCATGTCGAGTCTTTTTATTTGCCAGTTTTAACAAAGCTTGTCAACCAAACAGCCCTAGAAAGCAGGAGAACATACTAACACTGGCCTCCTTACCTTCTTGTAATTAGTCTTTCCTTTATCAATTCTTAAAATCTTTAATCAGTGTTGAAGCTTGGCTTGTTTATTAGCCGATCTTAAATGAGGCTTTAGGTTGCATTCATGCATTAGTGCCATGTCGAATGGATAAGAGACTGGTGCTTCATTGTTCATTACCATGCTTCATGTCATTTTTTAATTATTATTTTGAATTTTCCAATAAGTTAACTGGAACTAGGATAAGATTTTTGCTTTGTTTGCTACATGGATGAATTGATTTTTAGATTTTTGGGAATTTACTGGAATGACTTATCTTTCTTCTTATTATTCTTTTGGGCAGCATTGGGTTCAGGAATAAATCAGGCAGGAGGCTTGGAACAAGCCTTGTGTCTGACAAACAGTTTTTTTTTCCTAAAAAAAAAAGGGAAGAAAAAGGAAGACATAAGCTAGGATACTTATGCTGGCTGAACTTGCTTATGCTGGGCAACTAATTCAAGGGAAAGCTGTCGTAAGCTATTTTTGGCATAATTATTTTTCAGCTTTGTTTTCTTTTTATGAACAAAAATACCCTCAGCCAAAACTTTTAGCCAAAAAATAAAGGAAAAACTTGTGCAGCAGCTATTCACATAGGCATGGCCACATGGTTATCCCTATTCTACATTTTCTTATAAAATAATTGTATGCAAAATTCCAAACTAATTGTATAGATGGCTAAATATTAATTCAAATGACATTGCTGACATTTTTTTTTAACAAAACAGCCACGATGGAAGCATTTGGCATCACTTTTATTTTTCTATTTTAAAAATAAAATTTAAATTTTATTTCTAGTTATTTTTGAAAAATATAAATATGTTTGGTGTAGTCAATTATTTTTTTAAAAATATAAAATATGATGATGGCAGTGAAGCCAGTGGTAGTAATGATGGTGGCTTGGTGAGGGAAGAGGGAAGAGGGACTGGCAGTGTGGTAGAGATGGTGACAATGGTAGTGATGGTGTGGCATAGATGATAGTGATGGTGACGGAGATGGTGGTGATAGAAGCATTGGTGATGCAGCAAAGATAGTGGAAATGGTAGTAATGGTGTGATGGAGGTGGTGGGGTTGGTGGCGGAGGTGGTAGTGGTGACAGGGTGTTGGTGGAGACTATGACAATGCAAATGATGGTGAAGATGATGTGTGGGGCGGCAGCGGGGATGGTAGTGACAACGTTTGTTGTGGCGTAAAAAAGCTGAATCTCTTATTTTTGAAAATAGTGGAAGCAAAGATTTCTTGAATTAATGAAAATAATTTTTAAAAAATAAAAATAGCTGGCCCTAAATTTTTCATTGTCTTTTTGACAAACTAAAATAAAATACCACTACCGAGGTGGTAGCACGGTGGGAACGGGGCTTTGATTTCACCGGAGTGGCCCAGGTTCGAAACACCCGGGCATCGATAAATGCGGAGACCGGATGCCCTCCATCTAGTTTGCTCGGTAAAGTTGCTATTTGGTCTGTCGTTACTTAGTTGGTGCTGGTGTGACGTACTCACACGGGGATAGAGCTACTATGCTGGTGGAGCTCTGCCACGGGTGGGGAGAGTTTGAGTAAAAAATGTTCTACCCGCATCGAACACTCTCCAGCAGGGAGGGGGCCCAGTGGGGGTTGCTACGTAGGTGAGGTTCTCTTCACCCCCCTCTTCCTTTTTCCCTAAGCAAAAAAAATAAAAAAAAATAAAATACATTAAAAAGCGAATATGATTCTGGCTTTTTTTATTAAGAACTAAAAATCACTATTACCACCAGCAAATTTTAAATTACTAGTGACGTGGCGCGCTAGTGTTGCAAACTGACACATGCTGCCACGACTCCACCCAACAAGTCCCCAAAGGTTCCGAGTTGTATCTTTCATGCAAAATGAAGAATCTTCTTTCGCAATGTCGATCATTGGATTGCATTTGCATAGATCTCAAAGCACTCCTAACCAAGGTTCGCCAGTATCGGACTCTGTACCGGTGCCACACTAGTATAGTACACGGTTCTTTTGATGTACCGAGCGTCGATATGCCACCGGTACCGATTCCGAATCGGTATGGTATGCCTGGTACCATCCGGTTCGGTATGGTATGGTACGATATACCATGCTCCAAACTACTTCATTCATCTGTTTGAATAGATCTCTACGCGACTATGGCATGATCGAACGGTGGATTCCTGCGAAGGGAGATGAATTTCTTCTTTTCTTCTTTCACACGAAAGATACAACCCCTGTCCGTCTCGGAATCCCAACTGCTGACACAACCTACCCTTCTCCCTTTCTTAATACCCAGCAGCCTCAACTCCACCCAACACACACCCTTTACCTCCTTCCTATACTCTCCTTGCTCGTGGACCGAGATGCTCTAGATCTGGGCACTCTGGTGGCCTGATGTTCACTGCCAATCTCGCTCACCCGGGGTTCTATCTCCGGTTTCCTCGGCTGGCATTTCTCCTTGCTGGGCTTTAGTACCCGCACCCCCTGCTCTCATTAGTGACGTAACATCCGTCTATTCCAGCCACTCCTCTGCATATCATGTGGGTGGCTCATGCCAAACTCACTCTGACTGCATCTAGTCCCTCCCCTTCGGATATCCATAGCATTGCTCTTCTCTTCTCAGGTACGGGCGATGGCCTCCATGCCTGTGCCTCCGACAAGATTTTTGGTTACAGGTTTGCTCCCTGTAGCATTGCCCTTCTGTTTTTTGTTACCCAGCACATAACCAGGTTTATACGGGGTTTATTTTTTTCAATAAGGGTGTTACTTTATTATTTTAAAAATCTTTCCAAGAAAAGTTGATTTCTACCTCTGAAATGGCAACAAAATATATTGTCAGTAAAGAAATCTTTTATTTTATGAAAATTTAAGATCACATGATGTCTGAAAGAAAAGCATTTATTAATTCATAACAAGTAATAGTGTTACAATATATAAAAACAAGAAATTTCAACAGCAAAAATATTCATCCACATAATTTTCATTGTAAAAAGGAAAATGTGGCAATAAAGGGATCTATAGATTTTAGAAAAGAAAAGACTAAAAAAGGGAAAGAAAGTTAACTCTAATTAAACATGGAGTTTCATTAACCCTAAACATTAACAATAACTCAAAAATGAACCATATTTATATGGCTCGTTTGTTTGTAGTTTGTGATGATGGTCCGGTGATGGACGGTCAAGATTGGTGAGTATCTATTCCTTGGAAACAAGGCGTGCGGCCAAGGAGACATGAAATTGATGGATGGGACGTGGCAGGTCTAGTAAGTCAAATAATAGTGTATCTGAAAGGAGCTGCCTGCATCTCGAACTATCCATTCGACTATTTCACTCCCCGCCAAACCTATTTTGCCCTGTTCCACCTGTCATCTTCTAGTGGAATTATAAAATTCCTTTCGTTTCTCTAAAGATTTTGATTGATATTAGTCAATAATTATATTATTTTTGAAATTTTATTATTTTCTATTGATGATTATTTTATGTTTTAAGTTAAAAAGCATTTCATAAGGTTAAAAAATCTTGGCGAATCTAGATGATCAAGTGGAAGTGTTGAACAATACGATTTACAAAAGTGTTCGGCATCACTTCCTTATGAAAATGGGAGCTGGTTACGTGTTGTAACATTCTATAATCCAGGAGGTAATGCTATCATTTTCCAAGCTCTAAAACTCGTTTATGCAGGTTGTTACTGTCTCCAAGACTACTTCAATTAATATTTCCACCACTAGGTTTCCAGACAAGCCTGCTAGGTTCCAAACCAGAAAGGAGATGCTTGTGGGATTGCAGTAGCAGGATTGGTTGCTATCACTACCTTCCAAAGTTTCTGGTGATACAGTTTATTATTGAAGGATCCATGCATTTGTAAAGCTTTCTGATCTAGTGCTTTCAATATACTAGAGTGTTACACATCGCATGAATCCTACTTTGAAGGAGATGCTTTGTGATCTATTTACGAAAAATAGGCCTCCCCGTTGTTCATAACCTGTTTCTTTGAAAAATCATGTTTTATTGATATCTGTTTTAGTAAAATTTGATGGCAACCAAGGTGATCATCTTGATGGCCCTTATAGATATTTATTTTACTGAAAATCTTTCTTCCATGGCCCTTCTGCTTCTTCTTAGGGATCGAGGTGTTTAATTTGATGGAAATGTTGGGTTGTACCTGCATCAGCACATACTAATATAATATGCATGAAAATTTTGTCCTTATTATCTCAGCTAATATAACTTGATATATCAAAGATATTGACTTATACAACATAGCCTAATCATGCTAGGCTGTTTTTTTGGTTTGGCTTGAAATAATTTCGAGCTTGTTTTGCTAGCTCAAGCTTGGTATGTTAGCTTCTAACAAACTTGATTTGAGCTTGTCTCAAGTTGAACCTAGAGCCAAGCTCTAGCTGCTCGATTTGGTTGACAACTCTATTTGCATTCCAATATTTTGCTCAGCTATGAGGCTTGATGGAGTGGAACTAGGAAGAGTTGGTCAGTTGGTGCCTTGGTACTACCAAAAGCTGCCCTCTTCCGCAATATAACATGGCTGTTGTTTTAGACCACTCAGTTTTGAATGCATTCTTTTCTTTATCTAGTTGTATATTTTCTATTGAGGCGATGATGATGAACCCGCTTCTTGGCTCCTTCCTCTATTTTCCTTTGGCAACAGTGCGTGGTAGCTTGGATGGTCTATTTCTTCATAGACAACCACTGCAGTCACTTGTTGAGAGGAGTGCAGCAGAAGGATGTGAGGACCCGTGCGGGTGTTTGTTTAGTCTCACATAGGGGTGCAAATGGGTTGAGTCAGGTTCGGTCCACGGCTACAATTTTTGATCCAACGGGTCCTTTGGATCGGCTCGGGTCCATGTATAACCCAGACCCGACCCAAAAAATTTGGGTCCGGGTCGGATCCGAATCCGTGTTCGGGTCAAGTGCGGACTTGTTGCTTTATTTTATG